>NC_083536.1:3125000-3750000 GCF_032362555.1 Amyelois transitella
GGTAGGCAGAGACTACCTCTTTCCACTTGCCACGATCTCTGCATACTTCTTTCGCTTCGTCCACATTCATAACTCTCTTCATACAAGCTCGGCGGTTTCGGGTACTTGTGGTGGGTGGTGGCAAAAATCCTGTCGGGAAGTGCCACGAAGGAGAAAAAAACAGCAATGGAATGGGCTACCCCCAAAACTAGGAGCAAATTTATAAACCATTATCCCAATACGCCCCTCTTAAAAGAGGAGGAACGCCGTAAGATCCTGACTGACAACGATAGGGATCAACTGGGGGGTGACATTCGAGATCTCTTGAAGGCTGCCATGCTCGAGGTTGAATCAGCGCTGAGACTAAAGCGAGCCACAAAAGACTCAGTCATTAAGAAGCTAAGAGAGGCGGACGACCTGGTGTGTGACCTGGCCATCTACCAGGAATTACATAATCTCACACCAGGTCAAAAACCAAGCGTACGAACCCAGACGTCTCCTCCCCCTCAAGAGGAAGAGAAAGCAGGGGAAATAAACAACTGCTTAAAGATGCTGGTTGACCGACTGGACGAGCATTCGAGGACCTTACAGGAACTCAAGGAATCAATTAGCCAGCGGACCGAGATAGGAACAACAACTACAAATACAGGTACGCAACCGCTTACATACTCACAAATCGTCGCCAAGCCGAAGGAACTGCCCATCACCTACCACTCCTTTATTGTCAACGACAAGGCAGGAGTGGAAACGGGTGATGAGGTGTTGGAACAAATCAGGGAAGTGGCGGGAGAGGGCGGCGATTGGGTGAGGATCGAGAAAGTGAGGAAGACGAGGGATAGAAGACTGATTATCAGCTGCAAAACAAGAGAGGGAAGGGATAAAATAAAGAAAAGAATAAATAAAATAGAAAAATTAGAAGTAAGAGACGTCGATAATAAGAACCCCTTGATAATCTTAAAGAATGTAATCAAGCAGAACAAAAATGAAGAGATAATTAAAAAATTAATGTTACAAAATAGCAAGATATTCAAGGAGCTTAAAGAGGAGGACAAGCAAATCGAATGTAGATTTAGGAAGAAGGCCCGGAACCAGCTGTTGGAGCACCTGGTCATTAGCGTCCCTCCCAAGATGTGGCGTGCCGTGGTCGATGCTGGCTCAGTGCGCATCGACATGCAGCGGATCCAGGCGGAGGACTACTCTCCGCTGGTCCAGTGCTCGATGTGCCTGGGCTACGGCCACGGCAGGCGCCACTGCAGGGAGAAAGCTGAAAGGTGCAGCCACTGCGGCGGGGAGCACCAGAGGGCGGTGTGCCAGAGCTGGATGGCGGGAGCCGTCCCATCGTGCCTGAACTGCCGGGCAGACCGAAGTGCGGTAAGTGACAATCACAACGCCTTCAGCTCTGCTTGTCAGGTCAGGCAAAGGTGGGAGACTCTCGCCAGATCCAGAATTGCGTACGTGTGAGCATGGGTTCTTTGGGTTCCCGGGCGTGTCGCGGCACCTTGATTGCTAAATTGATGTACCTGACGCCATTAAGTAGGCAATTATGTTCGGCATGCTGCGACACGTGCGAGAAAACAAAAAACGAGGCTCGGCTCACACGTAAACAATAGTGCACAGGTGGCTCCATGTCAGCGAATAATAATTATTCGCTGGCACGAAAACACGATAGGTGCTAAAACACGCAAAACTATAATAGTAAATTTTAAGGTTAATATGACGGTCTTAGTGGTAGGAAGTAGTAATAGGTATTTATGTTTTAAAAAAATTGACTCGTAATTGTTTATATAAGTAGGGTAGTTTTAACAAATTTGACTCGTAATTGTTATTTATTTGAAGTAGGGTAGTTTTAAAAAGTTAACTTGCAATCTTTTATTTATTTAAGTAGGGTAGTTTAAAAAATTGACGGTAATTGTTTCATTTTAAGCAGGGTAATTGTAAATATGGCACTACCCTCTAAATTTTTTAGCAAAATGACTGTATCATAGAAAAATTCTTGACAAAGTACCCTACAGGTATAATAAATCATAGCTTTATAAAAAACAGCAAATCATGCAAACATTTAATAAGTAAGTCATAGAGATGTATTGATTAAAATGGTTGAGCAGTATCAAATATATATATATATTACGAAGACGCAACAGAATGGAGAAACAGTTCTAAAATAATAGCACATAAGTGTAATAATAAAAAATAAGATAAAATGCATTTAAAATTTTAAATAGAGAATGTATATAATTGTAAAAACACTATATGTAACATAAAAAAAACTTATAACAATGTTAAATAATGAAGCAGACTAGGAGAGCAAATAAGTTTAGTTATAAGTTTATCATAAATGATGTACATAAAAGCGTCTAAAAATGTCTCTGTACCCTTATAGAGAGTTACTGCAATAAACTCCCTCTGGGAGTGGTGTAACTCCCAGAGGAAAACTTAAAAAAAAAAAAAAAAAAATACAAACCTGTGTCGTTTTCTCAACATGGCTCACTGACAAATTTCGTTCATCCTAATCTTAAGACAAGCGAATATGTTTTCATTCGTAATGACGCAGTTCGAAAACCTTTACAACCGACTTATGACGGTCCATATAAAGTCATACAACGAGGAAGTAAGGTATTTATAGTGAGAGTCAAAGACAAATTAACACGTATATATATAGATAGGCTTAAACCCGCGTATGTACTCCAAAACGATAATTTAACCGTTACGCAGAGAAGCAATTTATGCCCTGTACCACTGGATCGTGAAGAAGGTACAGACGAACGGTTAGACGTATCTAAGAGTATCGTGCCACAGAGAAGTTTGTCAAGCCCTGTGCAAATAGAACACAGCACAGAAGGTACAGATACAGATACGCATCGTTAGAAAACGCGTTCGTTTTGTTCATTTTCTAAGTTAGTTACAAAACACATACTTGTAATTTTGTCTTATCTAATACGTGTAGTTTGGTAATAAATATATAAAAAAACCATACCTGTTTGTTTGTTTGTAAACTCTTTATTGCACATAAAATAAATATAACAAAAATAAAACAGTCATTGGATATAGAAGAATATGTACAATGGGTGACTTATCCCAATCGGGATTTCTTCCAGTCAACCAAAATAAAAAGGAAAATTCACTATCAAAGAGGCAGCGCAGATTAAAAGCATTGAGGATGCGTTACAACAATCAATTAATTACAAACTAATTAATGATAAACATACATAAATAAAATATATATAAACTTACATAAATATAAGTACACTCAAATGTTAGATGCATCAGAATACAGTCTTTTGATTAGTATTTTAAAAGAACTAAGGTTAAGGGCAGATCTTGTATCTTGGGGAAGATCGTTCCAAAGTTGAGCAGAACGTACACTAAAGAAAAGCCATAAGTTCGAGAGGAATATGGAGGAATAAGTAATTTGGGATTGTTATGAGACCGCAAACGACTATCCGTCTCACGGAACGAGAAATTTTCATGAAGATAGTGGGGAAATGAAGGATTAAAAAGGACATTACACAAGAGAGATAATGTGTGAACATTACGTCTAAGGCGAATTGGGAGCCAATTTAATTGGCGACGAAACTCTGAAACATGATCGAACTTGCGAAGACCGAACACAAAGCGAATGCCCTGGTTTTGTTAACTTGTCAAACAATTCTCTCAGTAATGTTCAAACAAGCAACATTTGAATAATCTAGAAGAGGAAAGAGAAGCGACTGGACAAGCACAGCTTTAGTGACGACGGGTAAAAATTATTGCATTCGGCGAAGTGAATGTAACGACACATACATCTTACGGCTGATTTCATTGATATAGGGAATCCACGAGAGTGTCTGGTCAATGATGATACCCAGATTAGTCACTTTGGGAGATAAAGAAATAATATTGTTATTCAGAACCAATCTAGGAACCATCACATTTTCCAATTTCGAAATATAATGCGGACTACCAATAACAATGGCCTGTGACTTGGCAGCATTTACAAAAAGACCAAAACGGCTTGACCAATCTGCAGCATCATTAATATCATCCAAACTAGCAGACGCATAGATCTGCAAGTCATCGGCATAAAGATGAAAATTAGAGGAAAGAGACACAGTAATACCATCAACGAATATTGAGAACAGAACCGGAGAAAGAATGCCACCCTGCGGAACACCAGCTGATCACCACTAGATCACACCAATCTGAGAAGCAAGCATTCAATTTTACACGTTGTTTACGACCAGTAAGGTAAGATGAAAACCAACAGAGGGCATTTGAGGAAAAATTTAAAGTTCGTAAAATTTCAACCAAAATATCGAAATCGACAGTAGCACTTGTGAAATCAAGAAGAACACGTACGGTAAGCTTTTTACTGTCAATATTAAAACGGATGTCATCCGTAATTTTTACAAGAGCTGTCGTAGTACTATGGCCACATTTGAAACCTGATTGAAAAGAACTTAAAATATTATAGCGTGATAAGTGTGCACTTAATTGTTGACGAACATGATATTCCTAGATTTTTGACAGCAAAATTCAAAAATTCAAAATTCAAATTTTTTTATTCATTATTATAGGATATTATTATATCGCTTAATAATTGTCGTATGGTTTAACAACTTGGTTGACGTCAAATAAATTACTTAAAAACTAAGTTTACTGCCGCTTCCAAGGCGTCAGTGCAGAAGAAGCGGTAACAAACTGCACTGCAGCATTTTCTTCAACAACGTCAACTTCACAATATTAAATTATACTTAGAATAGAATGTGGACGGGAGAATACATTGTTCACGGGAGATTTATATATTTATGAGATTTAATATTGAAAAAAGAAATATATATATATATATATGATATGATATGCCGTGTGGTTCCCGGCACTATTACAAAAAAGAATAGGACCACTCCATCTCTTTCCCATGGATGTCGTAAAAGGCGACTAAGGGATAGGCTTATAAACTTAGGATTCCTCTTTTAGGCGATGGGCTAGCAACCTGTCACTATTTGAATCTCGGTTCTATCATTAAGCCAAATAGCTGAACGTGGCCATTCAGTCTTTTCAAGACTGTTGGCTCTGTCTACCCCGCAAGGGATATAGACGTGATCATATGTATGTATGTATATATATATATATATATATTTTATGGATTGCCAATTTTAAAAAGATTTATGTACAGAGTGTACTGAAATTTTGATTTAAGTTCAAATTAAACTACAATTAATTACGAGGTTCCTGTGCCAAGCTCGAGCCAGATGTTTTTATCATTAAGGTAATCATCAGTCCTATAATAAGCCTTCTCACAAAGTACTTTCTTTACATACTCTTTGAATTTTCGGTTGGGCATATCAAGAACAGACTCCGGCAACCTATTATAAAATCGTATACAGTTCCCCATAAATGATTTACTGACTTTGCTAAGCCTATGAAACGGCATGACTAATTTATGTTTATTACGTAAATTTCTATCAGTTGTGGCACTAACTTTTTGAAAAAAAGAGGTATTTTTCCTAACATACATTATAAGATCAAAAATGTACTGGGACGCTACTGTAGGTATGTTTATTTTCTTAAAGAGTTGTCTTAACGAGTCTCTTGGTCCTAAGCCGTAAATTGCCTATCAGTCAAATAGGATGCCATTAGTTTAGTTGATTTGTGGTCAAACCCATATTGACGAAGTTTACGCAAAAGTGTCTGATGATCTACGCAATCAAATGCTTAAGAGAGATCGCAAAAGACTCCAACTGAATCCTGTGAACTCTCCCACGCGTCATAGATTTGAGTAACAAGTGCTACTCCCGCATCAGTGGTGGACTTCCCGGCAGTGAACCCATATTGTTGGGAATGGAAAATGTTATTGATTTTAAAATATTGTTGCATTTGATTAAGCATCATCTTCTCAAACACCTTGCTCAAAACTGGCAATATAGAAATAGGTCTATAATTGCCAAGGACTGTTTTCTCCCCTTTTTTGAATAGAGGTATTAATTTGCTACATTTCATTAAATTTGGAAAAATACCCTCATCAATACATTCATTAAATATAAAAGCTAGATCAGATGCAATAATATCTATGATTTGACTTATGATACTAACAGACATACCCCAATGGTCTTCAGACTTTTTCAAATTAAGTTGTTTGAACGCCTTTAATATATTATCAGAGTTAACATATTTAAATTTAAAGACAGATTTGATGGGAGTTGTGTTATTATTAAGTAGGGTTTCAGCGCGCAATGGACAAGAGTCAACGTCAGAAATTAGCTCCACAGGGATTTTTGCAAAGAAATTATAAAAAGCATTTACTATGTCCTGAGTTTTAGAAATACTTTTGTTACCGGATGATATTTGTTTAATACTGTCTCTATCTTTGATTTTGCCAGATTCTTTATTAATAATGTTCCATGTTTCTTTAATTTTATTTGGTGCGTTGTTTATTTTACTACTTATGTGAAAAGACTTGGCTTGCCTGCAAACTTTTTTAAATAATTTTGAATAATTTTTGACATATTCTACAAAACTGGGGTCAAAATTGTATTGTTTCTGGGCATATAAGTCATATAACTTATTCCTACTCTTGTGAATACCTAATGTAGCCCATTCACTGAACTGTAATCTATTACGAATATTGACTTGTTTCTGCTTGAACCTTTTTGAGTATTCAGCAGAAATCATATTAAATAAATTGTTATAATGTTCATTAGGATTATTTCCAGAATATGTTAAAGTATTTAATTGATTTGCAATGTTTATTTTAAATTTTCTTATGTTTTTGGAAGAAAGAGGTCTACACATAATTTTATCATTATTTAAATTGTTTAAGGACTCTTTCTCAAAGGTAACATATTGACCGGTGTGATCCGAGGGCAATTTGTGAATAATTGATTTCCGTATAAAAAGATTATTGCAAAAAAAATTATCCAGACACTTGGCAGATGTAGATGTTATTCGGGTTGGTTCGAAAAAAACATACTCTAAATTATAAGATTTAAACAAATTAATAAATTGTATACTAACAGTTGATTTAACTAAAATGTCAATGTTAAAATCACCACAAATAATTAATTTTTTTTTACATTTTGAGGTAACATGTAACACTTGATCAATTATTTTTAAAAATTGTTTAAATTCACTGTTTGGGGGACTGTACACACAAACAATTATATGATGATCTAGCTCGGCACAGGTCACTTCGGCACACCGCTCAACCGAAAGTCTGGTTATGTCTGTTCGCTCTTTACAGCGAAGACCGCATTTGATAAATATCATAGACCCACCTCTAATTGCAGACTTTCTGTTTAAGCAGCTCACAATATTATAATTGTTTAGGCTGAACATCATCTCCCCCTCCATGAGCCAATGCTCAGTCAAACATAAAATGTCCACATTTAATTCTTCTAAAACTAGTTGTACTTCTAATTCTTTGCCGGGAAGACCTTGTATATTTTGATGGATAATTCTTAACCCTCGAGGGTTTCCCGTTGTCTGAGTGTGCAGTTTAAATTAACTGTCAAGTCAACAGAGTTACCATCACACAAAGTTGGCAATTCTGTAGTCAACTTATAATTAAACTAATATTAAAATTATAATTTAACTACTTATAAGTAAACTCGTCCAAACATTAATATTACTAGCTACCAACGTAGCAATTTTGTTCTTATGGTATCTGGATAGAAATATTCTATCATTGGTCTTAAAACAATCACCTATGATTTTAGTCAGCACATACAGAATTGAAATAGGACGCAAATGAGAAGGACATGAAGGCGAATTTCTTTTAGGAAGAGGAATTATGTGAGCGCGTTTCCAATTAGTGAGGAAGATGCCCGACGATATGGAACAGTTTAAGATGTTTACAATATAAGGGGCAATCAATTCCGCTATCGGTTTAATCATATCAAGGGATATAGCGTCATCACCTACTGCCCTTGATTTAATGGACTTAATTAATTTTATTGCATCGTCAGTGGTAATCTCATTTATACAGAAAGAGGGGAAATCACAAGAAGGTTGAACAGCCAAACTAGCAAGCGTTGCCTGTTTCGTAATTGACGAACAATTCTTAGAAGAAGAACAAAAGTGCCTATTTAATTCATATACGTCCATATAAAAACTCTCCTCAGGCCCTTGCTTACCAAAACCCAAACCTTTCAAAAACATCCACAATTCATCAGGGGGACAGTTTTCCACATTAGAATTAATGTATTTACGCTTAGCATCCCTACATTTCTTATTGCAAACGTTACGAAGAAAAACATAAGATGAATGGTTCTCAGCAGATGGGCACTGACGTAATTTTAGTTTAGCTTTGTCTCTTCTGGCCATGCATTTCCTAATTCGGGCGTGAGCCAAGGAGCAGGGTTATGTTTAATGCGAACAGGATAAAAAGGAGCATACATACACATACATACATACATAAAATCACGCCTCTTTCCCGGAGGGGTAGGCAGAGACTACCTCTTTCCACTTGCCACGATCTCTGCATACTTCTTTCGCTTCGTTCACATTCATAACTCTCTTCATACAAGCTCGGCGGTTTCGGGTACTTTTGACCTGACCCTTTACCAGGACGTCCTTAATTTGATCAAGATACGTTCGTCTAGGTCTTCCCACTCCGACCTTTCCCTCCACACTCTCCTTGTATATCTGCTTAGTCAACCTGCTTTCATTCATCCTCTCCACATGACCGAACCATCTTAACATACCCTTTTCTATTCCTGTAACTACATCTTCTTTCACATCACAACATTCCCTTATCACGCTGTTCCTTATCCTGTCACTCAATTTCACACCCATCATACTCCTTAACGCTCTCATTTCCACTGCATTTATTCTGCTTTCATGCTTCTTTTGCCATACCCAACTTTCACTCCCATACATTAATGTCGGGACCAACACGCCCCTGTGCACAGCCAGTCGAGCCTTTTTGGATAGTTTCTGACTGCTCATAAAGGCATGCAAAGCTCCATTCACCATGTTCCCCGCGTTCACTCTCCTTTCAATATCACTATCATACTTGCCATCTGATGTAAACTTTGATCCTAGATATACAAACTTTTTTTTTTTTGGGGGACTGTACACACAAACAATTATATGATGATCTAGCTCGGCACAGGTCACTTCGGCACACCGCTCAACCGAAAGTCTGGTTATGTCTGTTCGCTCTTTACAGCGAAGACCGCATTTGATAAATATCATAGACCCACCTCTAATTGCAGACTTTCTGTTTAAGCAGCTCACAATATTATAATTGTTTAGGCTGAACATCATCTCCCCCTCCATGAGCCAATGCTCAGTCAAACATAAAATGTCCACATTTAATTCTTCTAAAACTAGTTGTACTTCTAATTCTTTGCCGGGAAGACCTTGTATATTTTGATGGATAATTTTTAACCCTCGAGGGTTTCCCGTTGTCTGAGTGTGCAGTTTAAATTAACTGTCAAGTCAACAGAGTTACCATCACACAAAGTTGGCAATTCTGTAGTCAACTTATAATTAAACTAATATTAAAATTATAATTTAACTACTTATAAGTAAACTCGTCCAAACATTAATATTACTAGCTACCAACGTAGCAATTTTGTTCTTATGGTATCTGGATAGAAATATTCTATCATTGGTCTTAAAACAATCACCTATGATTTTAGTCAGCACATACAGAATTGAAATAGGACGCAAATGAGAAGGACATGAAGGCGAATTTCTTTTAGGAAGAGGAATTATGTGAGCGCGTTTCCAATTAGTGAGGAAGATGCCCGACGATATGGAACAGTTTAAGATGTTTACAATATAAGGGGCAATCAATTCCGCTATCGGTTTAATCATATCAAGGGATATAGCGTCATCACCTACTGCCCTTGATTTAATGGACTTAATTAATTTTATTGCATCGTCAGTGGTAATCTCATTTATACAGAAAGAGGGGAAATCACAAGAAGGTTGAACAGCCAAACTAGCAAGCGTTGCCTGTTTCGTAATTGACGAACAATTCTTAGAAGAAGAACAAAAGTGCCTATTTAATTCATATACGTCCATATAAAAACTCTCCTCAGGCCCTTGCTTACCAAAACCCAAACCTTTCAAAAACATCCACAATTCATCAGGGGGACAGTTTTCCACATTAGAATTAATGTATTTACGCTTAGCATCCCTACATTTCTTATTGCAAACGTTACGAAGAAAAACATAAGATGAATGGTTCTCAGCAGATGGGCACTGACGTAATTTTAGTTTAGCTTTGTCTCTTCTGGCCATGCATTTCCTAATTCGGGCGTGAGCCAAGGAGCAGGGTTATGTTTAATGCGAACAGGATAAAAAGGAGCATACATACACATACATACATACATAAAATCACGCCTCTTTCCCGGAGGGGTAGGCAGAGACTACCTCTTTCCACTTGCCACGATCTCTGCATACTTCTTTCGCTTCGTTCACATTCATAACTCTCTTCATACAAGCTCGGCGGTTTCGGGTACTTTTGACCTGACCCTTTACCAGGACGTCCTTAATTTGATCAAGATACGTTCGTCTAGGTCTTCCCACTCCGACCTTTCCCTCCACACTCTCCTTGTATATCTGCTTAGTCAACCTGCTTTCATTCATCCTCTCCACATGACCGAACCATCTTAACATACCCTTTTCTATTCCTGTAACTACATCTTCTTTCACATCACAACATTCCCTTATCACGCTGTTCCTTATCCTGTCACTCAATTTCACACCCATCATACTCCTTAACGCTCTCATTTCCACTGCATTTATTCTGCTTTCATGCTTCTTTTGCCATACCCAACTTTCACTCCCATACATTAATGTCGGGACCAACACGCCCCTGTGCACAGCCAGTCGAGCCTTTTTGGATAGTTTCTGACTGCTCACATGACATGCCTTTAGCATGCAAAGCTCCATTCACCATGTTCCCCGCGTTCACTCTCCTTTCAATATCACTATCATACTTGCCATCTGATGTAAACTTTGATCCTAGATATACAAACTCTTTCACTTGCTCCACTTTTTCTCCTCCAATCAAAATATTACATGCTGTCATTTCTTTCTCCATTTCAAAAACCAGTGTTTTAGTTTTACTTACGTTCACTTTCATTCCTTTCTCTTTTAAAGCTTCATGCATACAGTTTACCATCTCCTGTAACTCCTCCGCTGATGACGCCAGTATAACCTGATCGTCGGCATAGAGCAGACATTTGACGAGTAACTCATTCATCCTTAATCCACTTTTAGACTCTTTCAAATCTGTCAAACAGCTATCCATAAATAGGTTGAACAGCCACGGTGACGCAACACATCCTTGCCTAACGCCTTTCTCAATCTTAAACCACTCAGTGTGCGCTCCGTTTATCCTGACACAAGCACTCGAATCCTCATATAAGGATTTCAGTGCTCGTATTAAGAGACTGCTCACCCCATGCATAGAAAGTGCTGACCACAATTCATTCCTCTCAACTCTGTCATAGGCCTTTTCCAGATCTACGAATGTGCAATAGACTTTTTGACTCTTGGCCAAAAACTTTTCGGCTATGCACCGCAAGGAAAAGACCTGATCAGTACATCCCATTCCCTTTCGAAATCCCGCTTGAGCATCCCATATTTTGTCATCAGTTTCATTCCTGACTCTATTAATCAATACCTTAGCATACAATTTGCCGACGACGCTAAGCAGGCCTATACCACGATAATTTTTGCAGTCCAGCTGTGACCCTTTTCCCTTGTAAAGTGGCACGATAACAGCCTTACACCAATCTTTTGGTACTCGGCCGCTTCTCCAACACAAATTGAAAAGGCAGTACAACTGACTAGCTACTACGCCTTTTCCTGCTTTAAGCATCTCGACCGACACTCTATCACACCCAGCAGCCTTTCCCGCTTTCATACTCTTAAGTGCTTCCACAATTTCGAACACTTCAATTTCGCCTTCCATCTCATTCTCTTTTTCTTCGCTATAGCAGAAATCTTTCTTATTTCCTTCCTTTTTTTCAAATAAACTTTCAAAATAGTCCTTCCATATCTTTAGTACACATTCTTCTCCTTTCACAACGCTACCATCCTGGCATCTGATCCTAGTCAGCTCTCTGGTTATAGTATTTCCTCGGGCTGACCTTACGGATTTCCAGAATACTTTCAGATTTGACTGAAAGTCTTCTGATAGCCTTTTATCAAAATCCTCTTTATACTCTTCTTTCTTTCTAATCACAGCTTTCTTAACCAAATCTTTCATTTTCTTATATTCCTTACGTGCTTCATTCACATCTTCATCTATAACCTCTTGCATTCTTAAGTTAGCTTTTGCTGCTAACAAATCCAGCCATGCTTTCTTCTTTAATCGCACAAGTTCTTGCACATCTTTACTCATCCACGCATTTTTGTGATTTTTTCCTTTCCTTCTTCTACTTACACCACACACTTCAACAGCTACTTTCACAATTCTTTTTTTAAATTCCTTCCATCCATCTTCAATATCGCTCATTTCCTCTAAATCTTCAAATTCATCCTTCAGTCTATTAATATACTTCTTACCTACATCCATATCTTGCAAATTTTCTACTTTTACTCTTTCCAAAGCGCTGGTTTGCTCCCTTACCCTGTGCCGCCAGCGATTGAAGATACCCCTTATCCGGGATATCACCAGTAAATGGTCCGAGTCAATGCCAGCACCGCGATATGCACGGGTATCCAGCACTTTGTTCTTCAATCTTTCATCTACAATCACAAAGTCTATCATACTTTTTAAAATACCTTCCACTCTTGTGTAGGTGTGGATCTCTTTATGTTGAAACATTGAGTTCGACACAAAAAGATCCCACTCTAGACAAATTTCTAATACACTTCTTCCATTATCATTCACCTTTTCGTCACCAAACGCACCAAGCACCTTTTCATATCCATCACGCTTTACACCCACCCATCCATTAAAATCACCTAACATAATAATCTTCTCATTCTCAAAAGGAGCATGTTTATCGAAAAGTGATAATAAAATTTCGTTGAATTTAGAGACCTTTGAATCTACGCCTGGAGCCATTAAACTAGTGCTCCAGTCCGCATTATTAAAATCAATTAAAAATAACTGTTCATTAATTGCCGTGAAATCACGACGGAATATAACTTTGTGTCTACGCTTAGGAGACGCAACTTAAAAGACGCATACAGAAAGTCATGAGCAGAGGAACACTGCATTAAATTGGCCATGAGCTGACACAAGATCCGGGGAAGAAGTGATAATAAGATCAAGAAATGATGGCGGACCATTATGTGGAAAATGTGTAGCGCTAAGAGGAAGGCAGTGGAAATTTAAAAAATGAAGAAGGGAAAGAAGAGATCTTGATCTTGAATCATTTTTAATGAGACAAGTATTAAAATCCCCATTATAATAATGTGTTCAAACGTGTAGTAATTGAAACGGATTACAAAAATATAAGTAATTTATTGAGAGAGAGAACTATGTGTTACAAACAAGATGGATGTTCAATTATTTAAAAAAAAAAACGGAAGTAACATCGACAACGACACAATAGTGTAGTGACACTGACATTTGTGAATACTAAGATAAGGCGTCAATTTTAAACTTACTTCAACATGCCCACCAAATTAGAGCCTTATCCCATCCCACCTTTTATACAATCCAAAAATGCAGAGATACAAGTTAACCTTACATAATTCTTATAATTTACATATACACTTTCATATGCAACAGTATGCTGACACTCTTAGCAAGAAAAAATATTTATTTAATATAAGTAACTCCTATTTTATCTCTATGATATTAAAATTTACCTCGAGGAAGAGGTTTTGTAAACATATCAGCACACTGCTCACTTGTACATAAGTATTTTACATCTATTTCTTTTTCTTGAAACTTTTCTTTAATGAGCTTATATTTTACATCAATATGCTTACACCTTTTGTGAAAGTCTGTATTTTTAATAACTGAAATTGTACTTTGATTGTCCACATACAAACAAATTGAGTTCTGATCATAAGCACTTATATCAAGGAGTAGTCTTTTAATCCATAATGCTTCTTTTGTGGTAGAACATGCTGCCATAAATTCGGCTTCTGTAGTAGATAATGCTATGCATTGCTGTCTTTGACTAGCCCATGTAATAGCTGCACCATTATTGATAAATACATATCCGGTAGTAGATCTTCTCGTATCATTGTCTGTGGTATAGTCTTAGTCATTGTAGCCTTCCACAGTATTATTATTCATTGAAGTATAGAGTATCCCATACTCTTTGGTTTCTTTTAAATACCTTAGCATCCGTTTTACAACAGCCCAATGAGTATTATCATAGGAATCTAGAAAACGACTCAATAAGCTGACGCCGAACATAATATCTGGTCTACTTACAATTGCAAGATGCATAAGAGAACCCACCGCCTCTCTAAAAGATATGTTCTCTTCTGATGCTATTTTTCTCTTTTCCAATGTTGCATGCGGATCTACAGGAATACTATTTTCGTTAGCATCATTCATGTTAAATTTAAAAAGTAATTTTTCAATATATTTCTTCTGGTGAACAAATATATGCTTTTCTGATCTTTCTATTTGCAAACCCACAAAAGTCCTTGGATCCATGGTTTTTATTTCAGTTTTCTTTAAGATCATTCAGTACCTTGCTTATTACATTTTTCTTTTTAAAAATTATTAAACCGTCATCAACATAGAGCAAAAGATATACTATAGTTCCATCTACACATCCAGTATAGACACATTGATCAGAGTGACTATTTGAAAAACCAAATTTGTTAATAACAGATGTGAATTTGTTATTCCAACAACGTGGGGCTTGCTTTAACCCATATAAAGATTTGTTTAATTTGCATACATGATTCGGTGGGGCATCTATTCCTTCACGTACTTTCATATATATATCTTCTACAATATCCCCATAAAAAAAAGCCGTTTTAACATCAAACTGCATCATTTCAAGATTGTGTTGACATACTTCTGAAAGTAAAATTCGAACCGAGTCATATCTAATAGTTGGAGAAAAAGTCTCAGTATAGTCAATTTCATAATTTTGTGAACAGCCTTTAACACAGAGTCTTGATTTGTAGACTAAACCTGATGGACCATCTTTAATACGGAAGACCCACTTCGACCCAATTGACCCTTTACCAGGACGTCCTTAATTTGATCAAGATACGTTCGTCTAGGTCTTCCCACTCCAACCTTTCCCTCCACACTCTCCTTGTATATCTGCTTAGTCAACCTGCTTTCATTCATCCTCTCCACATGACCGAACCATCTCAACATACCCTTTTCTATTCCTGTAACTACATCTTCTTTCACATCACAACATTCCCTTATCACGCTGTTCCTTATCCGGTCACTCAATTTCACACCCATCATATTCCTTAACGCTCTCATTTCCACTGCATTTATTCCGCTTTCGAGCTTCTTTTGCCATACACAACTTTCACTCCCATACATTAATGTCGGGACCAACACGCCCCTATACACAGCCAGTCGAGCCTTTTTGGATAGTTTCTGACTGCTCATAAAGGCATGCAAAGCTCCATTCACCATGTTCCCCGCGTTCACTCTCCTTTCAATATCACTATAACACTTGCCATCTGATGCTAGATATACAAACTCTTTCACTTACTCAATTTTTTCTCCTCCAATCAAAATATTACATGCTGTTATTTCTTTCTCCATTTCAAACAACAGTGTTTTAGTTTTACTTACGTACACTCTCATTCCTTTCTCTTTTAAAGCTTCATGCATACAGTTTACCATCTCCTGTAACTCCTCCGTTGATGACGCCAGTATAACCTGATCGTCGGCATAGAGCAGACATTTGACGAGTAACTCATTCATCCTTAATCCACTTTCAAACTCTTTTAAATCTGTCAAATAACTATCCATAAATAGGTTGAACAGCGGACGAGTGTGAGAACGGTGACACAACACATTCTTGCCTAACGCCTTTCTCAATCTTAAATCACTCAGTGTGCGCTCCGTTTATCCTAACACAAGCACTCGAATCTACATATAAGGATTGCAGTGCTCGTATTAAGAGACTGCTCACCTCATGCATAGAAAGTGGTGACCACAATTCATTCCTCTCAACTCTGTCATAGGCCTTTTCCAGATCTACGAATGTGCAATAGACTTTTTGACTCTTAGCCAAAAACTTTTCGGCTATGCACCGCAAGGAAAAGACCTGATCAGTACATCCCATTCCCTTTCGAAATCCCGCTTGAGCATCCCATATTTTGTCATCAGTTTCATTCCTGACTCTATTAATCAATACCTTAGCATACAATTTGCCGACGATGCTAAGCAGGCTTATACCATAATAATTTTTGCAGTCCATCTGTGACCATTTTCCTTTGTAAAGTGGCACGATAACCGCCTTTCACCAATCTTTTGGTACTCGGCCGCTTCTCCAACACAAATTGAAAAGGCAGTACAAATGACTAGCTACTACACCTTTTCCTGCTTCTAGCATCTTGACCGACACTCTATCATACCCAGCAGCCTTACCCGCTTTCATACTCTTAAGTGCTTCCACAATTTCGAACATTTCAATTTCGCCTTCCATCTCATTCTCTTTCTTCGCTATAGCAGAACTCTTTCTTATTTTCTTCCTTTTTTTCAAATAAACTCTCAAAATAGTCCTTCCATATCTTTAGCACACATTCTTCTCCTTTCACAACGCTACCATCCTGGCATCTGATCCTAGTCAGCTATCTGGTTATAGTTTTTCCTCGAGCTGACCTTACGGATTTCCAGAATACTTTCAGATTTGACTGAAAGTCTTCTGATAGCCTTTTATCAAAATCCTCTTTATACTCTTCTTTCTTTCTAATCACAGCTTTCTTAACCAAATCTTTCATTTTTTTATATTCCTTACGTGCTTCATTCACATCCTCATCTATAACCTCTTGCATTCTTAAGTTAGCTTTTGCTGCTAACAAATCCAGCCATGCTTTTTTCTTTAATTACACAAGTTCTTGCACATCTTTTTCATCCACGCACTTTTGATATTTTTTCCTTTTCTTCTTCTTTTTACACCACACACTTCAACAGCTACTTTCACAATTCTTTCTTTAAATTCCTTCCAACCATCTTCAATATCGCTCATCTCATCTAAATCTTCAAATTCATCCTTCTGTCTATTAATATACTTCTTACCTACATCCATATCTTGCAAATTTTCTACTTTCACTCTTTCTTAAGCGCTGGTTTACAATTACAAAGTCTATCACACTTTTTAAAATACCTTCCACTCTTGTGTAAGTGTGGATCTTTTTACGTCGAAACATTGAGTTTCTAATACACTTCTTCCATTATCATTCACCTTTTCATTACCAAACGCACCAAGCACCTTTTCATATCTATCAGGTTTATACCCACCCATCCATTAAAATCACCTAGCATAATAATCTTCTCACTTGGCTTGGTAACTTTCAATACTTCTCTTACACTATTCCAGAACACCTCGTTTTCGCTTTTTGCTGTTGTTGTACTCCTCGAACCCACATCCCACGGTGCATAAACACCTAGAACGAAGATCGGAGTGATTCCAACTTTCAGCCTAATCCATAGTAGACGAGGGCTGACACACTCATACTCATTCACACACTCAGCCATTCGTGCAGAAAGAATTAGACCGACCCCTTGACAGCCTCGGCTGGTACTGGAAATTCCACACCAATAAGCCGTGTAAGGGTATTTTCAGAAAATTATCTTGCAGACTGGCGAGGACAATGAGTTTCTTTGTGTTGGTAATTTCAACGTTCTCAGTCTGGATTCGACTAGAGTCTCAAATTCAGCCCAACTTACTTAAAATCATCCTTCTGATAGTAAGGCCATTTTGCCGACAGACACTTTGTCTGTCTGTAGTTTGTATCAATTTAACCATTTACCTAACAAAAATAATCGTCTTTTGGACTTGGTATTGAGCACCCTGGACAGTGGTCGGGTCAGTAGTGATGATGTTCTTAGCCGCCTTGCCGGACATCACCCTGCTTAATTAGTTGATGTTAGTGTCTGTTATAACGCCGACAATACTAAATTGATTAACACTTCTAAGAGGAAGCGCTTGAATTATCACAAGAGTAATTACACCCTTATTAAATCTGAACTTGCCGCCATTGACTGGCAGGATGTTTTATCCTCTGACAACATTGATACAGCTACTCAAGCCTTTTATGACACTCTCAATAAAATTATATCCTCTCACACTCCATTTTGTAAATCACATTCGAATAAATTTCCATGTTGGTTTAGTTCTTCAGTAATAAGTCGTATTGATGAGAAATTTAAATATCACAAACGGTATAAGAAAAATGGTAATCCTCGAGATTACGATACTTTTTCATTGTTGCGGAATAGAAGCAAAATACTTATAAAAGAATGTTATGATAGGTTTCTATCAACTGTTGAGGATTCTTTGGCATCAAACGTTTAAGCTTTTTGGAGGTATGTGGGCAGTAAAAAGGGGGGTAACTCTATACCTGTTAACATGCGATTTGGAGATGATTCAGCCTCCGATGCAGCGGATGTCTGTGAACTCTTTTCAACGTATTTCGGCTCAGTCTACGAATCTCATGAAACTACCCGATCTTCTTTGGGTAATGTAGAGAATAAGTATAATGACACTTTGAGCTATTTTACAATTGATTTAAATGATGTCCTGCAAAAAAATAAACAATTAGCAAGGGCCCTCCGGATGGCATACCACCTGGATTCATTAAAAATTGTAGCAATGAGTTCTCCCTACCGCTTTATATATTGTTTAATAGATCTTTCCAGGCGGGCCATTTTCCCACTAAATGGAAGTTGGCACATATAGTTTCTATTTACAAGTCGGGTGATAGGTCTCGTTGTGAAAATTATAGGCCTATAAGTATATTATCGTGCTTTGCTAAGATCTATGAATCCTTGGTTCTTGATGTTTTATACTCCCATTTCAAGCCTATCATATCAGCTAGTCAACATGGCTTTGTTCCTAATAAATCCACTACTAGTAATTTATTGGAATATAAAAATTACTTGTGTCATGCTTTTGCTGAGCGTCTTCAATTTCTGTTATTGATTCTGTATATACAGACTTCGCAAAAGCTTTTGACAAGGTGTGTCACTCTGTCCTCTTTTCAAAATTGGTAGCGTATGGAATTCATGGCAACTTGCTGCAGTGGCTTAAATCCTATCTCTCTATGAGCGTCAACTCGTTGCCATTAAGGGTCATTTATCTGAAACTGTTATTGTAAAATCTGGAGTTCCCCAAGGGTCTCACTTGGGTCCTTTGTTATTTATTATTTTCATAAATGACCTTGTGGAACGAATTTCAAGCCCTTGCCTATTATATGCTGACGATCTTAAGATTTTTACCACCATACAATCGAATGATGATGCAATTAGACTTCAAAATGATTTAAGTGTACTTAGTAATTGGTGTGAGCAAAATTTAATGTACCTCAATGCTGGAAAATGTTTTGTTATTACATTTACATGGAAATTTCACACGATTGACTATAATTACAGTCTTGACAGTCATGTTCTGAATCTTAAAACTGTCGCTAAGGACCTTGGTATATATTTTGATACCAAACTGACCTTTCATGCTCAATATGATCACATGATTGATAGAGCAAATAAGTTAGTTGGTTTTATTTCAAGATTGACCCGTGGCTTTAAAAAACATCGTAGTCTTATTTACTTATATTTTACAATGATAAGATCTATTTTGGAATATAACTCAGTTGTCTGGTCGCCTTTTTATGACGTTCATTGTCAGCGAATAGAAAGAGTTAAAAAAATACTTTTAGCGATAATTTCTTTTCGGTGTGGTTTGAGCTGCAGGCTGAGATCCTATAAAGACAGGTTATTTCACTACAATGTCGCTTAGAATCTCGTCGTGAAATGAGTTCTTTGATTATTCTTCACAAGATAGTGCACTCCACAATTGACTCTCCACAACTCTTATCACTTTTAAATTTTAACACCCGTTTTAGATCCCGTAACCGAAACTTTAACTCATTCCATCTTAATGTTTATGTAAATAATACTAATACACCTTCGGTAGAACAAGGGCATAATTGCAGTTTTTGCTATTTTACAGGAGAGCTATTTTAAGATATTTATTGCATTCAGTGAGGTCTTGCTCTGTTAATATTGCTCGAAAGTTTTTCTTCTTTGCATGATATAAACTATATACTATATCCTTTTTAGGCGTATAGTTAACAAGAATTAAGAACTTTTAGTTTTTTTTCAATTAATTTTAATTTTAAGGAAGGGATACATTTGTGCCCTTGTTCTACCAAAATGTATATTATTTTGTAATTAGGACTAAATTTGAGCTTTAATTTAGGATGATTTTCGAATAAAAATACCTTGTTTTTCCGTATAAACTTTTTATTTTCTTATAAAGTAAAAAAAATGTAGTAACTTTCACGAAATATAATACTTAAACTATCATTATAGTCTTACTAATCAGTCGTCAATAATCTCACGTTTGTGTCTCTTTGGAATCACAATGAAAATAGAATTATAGAAGATAACAAAAATAACAGTGACATTATTTTTAACAAGATTCACTGTTATGCAAATGAAATTCTTTAGAATCACACTTCAAAAAATATTAATTAAAAAATATAAAAATATCTTTATAACAATTATTTTTTTCTTACTAACGAATCAGTTCTAGCTCTCTCTCCTTTTCTTAAAAAAGGTTGTTAAAATATTGTTCATAGAACTTAGGAACTATATTTGAGGATATCAATTGACGAATGTCTTCTTTTTTTCTGTGAGGGATTGGTAACTTTTCCTTATAGAGCTGGTTTAGTGTGACATCTTTCACACTTTTTTTATTACCGATACGACCTGTTCGAATTCTCGCTGCTGTCCAATCGTCGGTTTTGTAGCTGCACTTAAATTGGTATATCTCTGAATCTTTCATAAATTTGATCGCTTTCGTATCCAATATTTTAAAAGTATTTCCTTCAACATCCTTGTTTACATTCAAATTAATATCTTCAGATAACAGCTTCATATCAATGAAAGAATCAAAATTCATTTCTTTAACGGTAAATTGAACACCCTTTTTCTTAGCATTTTTAATAAGACTGATGTATTCTGCTGGAGTGTATATAGGTCCAGCCTTTTTAGCTCGCTTAACGTTTTTTTCTATTACAGAATGGACGGCATCAGCTTTATTCTGGGTATGACCCCTAATAAGGAATTTGTGTGTTATTAACTTTATAGGCAATGTGTTGACAGCATAATAATACATTCCAAAAATGAATCTGAAACAAGTAGAAATAATTCTTTACATTATAAGTACATTACCTACCTATATTGTTCAGTATGAATTATAACAACAATCACTCCTATTTATCTAAATCTACTGTAAATTAATTGTATTATAAAAGGCAACAAACTTACTTATTTTTTTGCTGCCCGCAGCAATTATCCGAATAAAATATTATGTCTTTATCTGGTTGTTTGTTAGAAAGATCCTCCAAAAACTTGTAAAGGCATGTTCCTATTTCATTGGCGCCGCGTTTGCCAAGACCCTCGTGCCAGAAAAAGCAAATTGTGGTATCGTCTTTTATATTGGATACCTAAAACAAAATATACATTAGGTACATTCGAACATAAATTGATTAATTTTAACACTATAATTAACTAATTAGAAAATGAGTCCTCACCGTAAAATTGTAACAATTTAACTTGGACTTATAAAAGAAAGCTGATGACTGGCCAACTGGACAAGGTAAGACTGCCTGTAGATCGAAAATGGCAACTATATTATTAGAATCACTATTTTTGCATTGTTCTGTGTCGTGTTTTAGTTCTAATCTGCTTAAACTTTTCTCTTCTAGGTGTTTTTTGTATTTTTCCATCAGTGGTTCCTTATCGTTAGAGTTTTTGTACGCCTCACATTCATCGCACTGATCTTTTCGGGGAATAAACAAACCAAGATTGAAATCAGTATTAAAAATTCGATAGTAGGCATCATAATTTGCAAATTCCTTTCCAGCGGTTTCTTGAATCTTTTTGTAATCACGATGAAGCTCCGCTATAGTTAAACTTCCATCTATATATTCCCTGGTTGTATTAGCCCTTAAGTAGTAACTTTCTGTTCTAGGAATGGAATTTATATGATTTCGGACCGATTTCACGACTTCATCGCTTAAATTACAATGGTTATTATGCTTTCCGCGATTATCGGCAGGACTCATTATAAACAAAATATCTGATATATTTTGTCAATTACATTCCGCAATGTTTTTTCACCAATACATAAAGTATTCAGCAAAAAAGTCTTACAAATCCTGATTTCCTCACCATTTATCAGAAAATGATAGGTTGAGTTCGGTTTCCTCGGTGGTTTAAATGTGTTATTTGCTTGACTCTTCGGGTTGTAGGATTTTGTTTTTTAATACATGATGCAAGAAAATCTCTTTGCCTTTGGTGTGTTCCCAATTCCCAGTAGGATTTAAAAATCACACTCCTCGTTTCAAAAGAAACTTTAGTAGAACAAGACAGACGACACGAGGTTTTGCATGGAGGGCGCATGGATTTCGCTGGTGCGATCTTGCCTCTTTTGGTCGTGTATTCTTGGCCACTATTTTTTAAACGTTTTGAGACAGCTTGTTTCCATTGCTGTGTATTTTTTTGTCGCTTTCTTGACTGCTTTTTATTAATTACTTGCTCAGTGTGATCTTCACTCGTATCCACAAGGGGTCCTGGGTCGTTATAAACTTCAACACTTTCCGTATTACCATCAGCCTCATCAGTATTACCCCTATTATCAGTGTCAGATGAACTCAACGAACTAGATGAGCTGCTGCTGTTGGAACTAGACGAGCTACTGCTGGAACTTGAAGAACTGGACGAGGTGCTACGTTTGGGAGATCTAGTTTTAAATATACTCTTATGTTTCACAGTTCGTGGCGGTTTATAATCTGATCCTTCAGATGGTGAAAAATCTCCACTCTTTGAGGAGTTAAGCTCACTTGCAACCTCTAAAAAGGTGATGAAAGAATAATATCTCAGTTACTTTACACATGAAATAATCCAGATATTTGTATAGCAGTTTTATTATCTTACCTGTAGTATTTACCGCAGGAGAAATTTCTGTTCCAAAATTGTTATTTTCCATTTTTTCAACATCAGAATTCTCGAAATCTAGAAGAGGTGACGGTAATGATTCAATAGGTGTATCCGTTGTTTCTGAAATGATGCCTTCCATTGATTTAACAGGACCCTGGTTTTTTATATTCATATCTATCCATGTTTCAACCATGTTATTAGCTGTAAAAAAATATATATTTATATAAAAAACTTAAGTAACATGCCAATATGAATTAAGAAATAGCAACAATATACTTACACATTGACGAGTTTTCGATTGAATTTGCTGCTCTGTTAGAGCCCACATCTCCTTCGCGACAAGATCTATTAGAATTTGTGTCAGTTTCTTTGATTTGCAAATTATTTTCGTCATTAACCCTTCATTGCATGATTTTTCCTATTTTCTTAAAATAAATCAGGTTGATGTAATTAATGCTCTAGATTAAAGGAAAAATATTTAAAAAAATCCTAGTATAAATAAGAATTTGAATTATTTAAAAAACAGTGATGAAAATTTACATCATTATGCATTGTTACATATATAGCTCAGTACTAAATAAGTCAAAAGATATTGTTTACTTATTCTCCTTTATTCTAAATGATAATTTAAAAAACAATTATTATTTTTATTCAAGCACAAATTAACTCCACATTGATTACACGAAATTGTGGAATAGCCTTAACATTTGGGAAATTTACACTGAAGTGACCTTTCTTTTTTTTATTGTAATTCTTCTTCTAGTAGACTGGTACTAGGGTTTCGTTGTACGCAATAGTCATTTATAAAGTTGCCAGCAACAACAAATTTAAAGTTTACAGTTTTTGAGTACCTTTTTTTCTTCACTAAATGTTATGATTGAAATTTCCATCATCATGCAAAGAAGGGTTAAGCATCATTAAAATTTTTTTACTACGAGATCCCATTTTAAATTCTGAAAATTTTATTAAAATTTAAATCATACAAACTATTCATATCACAATTCACAAATAATGCATACCTACTAGTCGTAAATACATAAAAATACCAATACTAATAAATAAACAGAAAATTTATCACAAAATTTGTATTAAAAAATAATACAAATTTATTTCATTAACTTAAATAACAAACAATAATATTAAATCAAGGCAATTTGGAATGACAAAAACGTAATTGTCATTAAGTCTAGCAAAATAGCATTGCAATTGGAATGACTAAAACACATTTACTTTTAAGACCAAGGAATAAAACAAATCTTGAACGGACAAGGGCATAACTGTCTGAACGACTTTGTCCTTCCAATTTTAAAATTATAAATTAGGCATAAGTGTAATAGATGTGGCATTGTCGCTCCAGAAACCAAAAAATTAAAAGGGCATATTTACCTTTACGGCGTTAGCGGTCCAAGTGACGACTGCCTCTCTCCCCGCCGACGGCGCAACTGACCAATGAGACTATGTCCAGCCAAGAGAGCAGTAAAAAGGCACCAATAAGACAAAGTCACTATTTTCGCCTAGCGGATTTTTAAA
Organism: Amyelois transitella; assembly: GCF_032362555.1. NCBI lineage: Eukaryota > Metazoa > Arthropoda > Insecta > Lepidoptera > Pyralidae > Amyelois > Amyelois transitella. Next base: position 3,149,572 of record NC_083536.1, read on the forward strand.
GGAATTAAATGACTGTCTTTGTTCCTCCAGTTCAAATAGCATTTTTAAGGCATTTCTGTATACTTAACTCATTTTTGCAATTTTTGACATTTGTGCCCTTGTTCTACCGAAGGTGCGTCATACTACTCTGTCAAGAAAGTAGCAGGAAAAGATCAATAATACACAAACTGTTTGTTATTCATCCAAATTTATTTTATCACCTTCAAAATATGCTCCTTTAGAAACGATACACTTACGCCAACGAATAATCCAATCATCAAAACATTTTTTAAACGCTGTTTCCGGAATTGAGGTCAGTTCTCGCCGCGAATTCTCTTTTATGTCTTCTACCGATTGAAAACGGGTGCCACGAAGTGGTAATTTGAGTTTAGGAAAAAGAAAAAAGTCGGCTGGAGCCATATCTGGTGAATATGGTGGTTGCTCGATGGTATTTGTTGAGTGTTTGGTTAAAAATTCGTTCACAATGATGGCCTTGTGCGAAGGTGCATTATCATGGTGCAAAATCCAAGAATTTTCTTTCCACAAATCTGGCCTTTTTCGTCGGATTTGCTCTCTTAAACGCCGCATAACACTCAAATAATATTCCTTATTTACCGTTTGACCTTCCGGCAAGAATTCCGAGTGCACAACACCGCGATAGTCAAAGAAAACAGTCAACATGACTTTGACTTTTGAACGACTTTGGCGTGGTTTTTTCGGTTTCGGTTCAGTTGGAAGGCGCCACTCCAAAGCTTGTTGACTAGTTTGCATGTCAAACTCGTAAACCCACGTCTCGTCACCAGTAACAATGCGTTTCATGAATGTTGGGTCGGAATTGACTCGTTCTAGCATGTCCTCAGCGACTCCCATGCGATTGAGTTTTTGAAAAAAATTCAGGTCTTTTGGGACTAGCCGAGCGGCAACATGTTTCATACCCAAATTATTAGTTAAAATGGTACGGATCGACTCGTGAGATACAGAAAGTTCGGTGGCTATCTCTCTCAAAGTTGAATGAGGATTTTCAGTCACTATTTCCTTCACTTTTGCGATGTTAACTTCAGTTGCAGACGTTGATGGCCTACCAGAGCGAGGCAAATCTTCCATCACATCTCGACCGCTTTTGAACGCTTTGTACCACTCATAAGCACGAGTTTTTGATAAAGTCGATTCACCGTAAGCCTTCTGTAACATTTTCAGTGACTCCGAACACGATATTCTATTGGCAATGCAAAATTTAAGACAAACTCTTTGTTCGATGTTTTTATCCATTATGAAATTAGCAATATACACTAGATATGATATAACTAAAAATAGCACTGTATTTAATGTAAACAACAGATGCAACTCAAACTCCGCGCCAAAATGGAAAACAGTTGTGCCAATCTAACAACAACAAAAAAAACAAAAATTTGAATTTGGAACCATAAATAAATAATCCATTCCCGATACTTTTCTGACTGAATGTATTACAACCCTCTAGTGAACATGTATCTATACTAATATTATAAAGCTGAAGAGTTTGTTTTGTTTGTTTAAACGCGCTAATCTCAGAAACTACTGAACCGATTTGAATAATTCTTTCACTGTTTGATAGTCTATTTATCGAGGAATGCTATAGGCTATATTTTATCCCGGATTTCCTACGGGAAACGTCAACAACGCAGGTGAAAATTGAATGAGTCGGCCATCTGCGAGCTTTCCACGCGAACGCTGCGCAAACCAACAAAGATATAGTAAAACAATGTACTAAAGATGTGAAGTGCTCATTTTTTGCCACAAAAAAGTCCGCGAGAGCATATATCTATCTCTTAAGGTTTACTTACAATAACCACTTTTATGTAATTTTTTTAAGATTATTTTTTCATTATAAACATAAGTTATTTTGAAACCAATTTCTTTAATTCAGTATTAATCCTTATCCAAATAAATATGTTTATTACTTTCGGCTTTTTATGTAGACTAAAATTGCCATTTACAGTATATAAATCAGACGAATAGGTTTTGAGATATAGTCGTTATAAGCAATTTGCAGCGAAACATTTAATACGGCGAACCAGCGTTCTTTCTAGTACGCGTGACCGCCTAAACTATTCCACGCGGACGAAGTCGCGGGCACAGCTAGTCGCCAATACAATGACATTCTCGCCGGTCGCAGAGACATTGACTTTGACATATTTCGTTTGAATTTGTTCCAGTATCGTAGAGCCGTCAAGCGTAACTGTCTGTGTAGTCTGTAGCATATATTGCTATGGTCTGTAGTCTGCAATTTGTCTTATTTAACACTTAATTCACACTTAACACAGATGTATGATTCCTTACACTCAATAGGCTATTCTACAACAGGTCAAATTAGATACTTTTACACAGAAGTATGAGTCAACAAGCATTCCTAATAAACTAAATGATAATTAAAAATGGTATATCATAAGGTTGATCAATTAAAGTGACATTAAATTGTTGTATAATTCTATATTTACATACTATATTGAAAAATTCTTAGTTAATGTTTATTCTGTCTATGTTTTTGCAAACCAAAATTTCTTAGTTAATATTTATCTATATAATTATCATATATTGTATCTCTTAACTGTCTGCATTTTTCTTATATGGTCTTCGTAGGTACACTGTTTTTGAATTGTAGTGATAGCAATTATTTAAAAAACAAGCTTTCGAAAAATCAAAAGCAAGGGCGCGTGAACAGAAGCTACCTAAAAATTTATTTCTTTATTATTTATTTTAATAAGAAGGGAAACATCACACAGGTTGAGTTAGCCCCATAGTAAGTGGTGAACTTGTGTCGCAAGATAAGTACTAACTTAACGATACTATAATTTTTTATGAGCCGAGTAACAATATATGTGCCGTGTGGTTCCCGGCACCATTAAAAAAAAGAACAGGACCACTCCATCTCGTTCCCATGAATGTCGTAAAAGGCGACTAAGGGATAGGCTTATAAACTTGGGATTCTTCTTTTAGGCGATGGGCTAGCAACCCTCAATTCTATCATTTAGCCAAACAGCTGAACGTGGCCTATCAGTACTTTTCAAGACTGTTGGCTCTGTCTACCCCGTAAGGGATAAAGACGTGATCATATGTATGTATGTAGTAAAAATATAATCAGTCGTTCGCCTACTGTATTCATTGTTTACGCGAACCGGTTTGCTACTCAGTTGATGTCTAGCTACCGATCGGGTGAATACAGAGTGTTCTTGTTGTCGTTTATTTTTGGTTAAAAATAACAGTTTTTTAATATATGTAATTAATTAAACCTGAAAATGGACGGGCAATACTTTACAGTATTAAAAAGTGTGGTCGACACTATATTGATATCTAACTTAATTTGATACTATATTTTTTAATATTCTTAGTTGAAGATCATAAATTTTATTTAAATAAGTTTTATATGTACGCCCGTAACTACATTAACCATATTGAATATAAGATTCAGCTAGCGAATTATATAACATTAATTTTACTTTAAATGGGATCCTATTTTTTAATATTATGATATTTGCCAAAAATTGTCGTAACTTATTACACACATATTCTACGTGGTTACACCAATTAAATTTACTGCCGATTTGGAGGCCTCAATATGTTTGGCAATCTACTACGTCAACAGGAGCACAGCTGCACTGAGTTGAGTTATATGAGTGTAGACCTTCATGATCATGAGCGATAACGCCCTTTAAAGAAAGACTTTTAATATAAGGTGATTTAATAAACAGAAGTTTCGTTTTTTTTGCATTGATAACTAATCCTACATCGTGACACCACTATAAAAGAGCATTACAATCTGATTTCTCTTTTTAGTAAGCAGTGTTGTCACAGCACTAAATCCACGTTCACACAAATATGACGATGGGAATGCTATCAAGAATCGTTGAACGATTGACCACAATCCTGGGTACAATTGCGGGATCGGTTTTTGTAGCCAAAATTCTTGGTAACCATTTTTGAACTTGATTTTTATTTCCTCGTTTGTTGTCAATTCTATAAGCTCTTCTTCAAGCTGAGGTGACATTGCTGTGTTGACATTTGAAAACGGATCTAACACCCAGTCTGGTATTTCCAAGTTCATAATGTCCTGGTATCGTTCGGTGAAATCAATGTGGAGGTTTTCCAAATGTTGGCAGTATGTCGTCGTTACTGCATGATACTGATAAATTTGGGATATTGTGAAACTCACATCTGCCCAGATTCTTTTTGTGTAGAAGCAGTTTGGCGACGTTTTTTGTTTTAATTCCCCGTTTTAATTTCCCGGAGGGGTAGGCAGAGACTACCTCTTTCCACTTGCCACGATCTCTGCATACTTTCTTCGCTTCATCCACATTCATAACTCTCTTCATACAAGCTCGGCGGTTTCGGGTACTTTTGACCTGACCATTTACCAGGACGTCCTTAATTTGATCAAGATACGTTCGTCTAGGTCTTCCCACTCCGACCTTTCCCTCCACACTCTCCTTGTATATCTGCTTAGTCAACCTGCTTTCATTCATCCTCTCCACATGACCGAACCATCTTAACATACCCTTTTCTATTCCTGTAACTACATCTTCTTTCACATCACAACATTCCCTTATCACGCTGTTCCTTATCCTGTCACTCAATTTCACACCCATCATACTCCTTAACGCTCTCATTTCCACTGCATTTATTCTGCTTTCATGCTTCTTTTGCCATACACAACTTTCACTCCCATACATTAATGTCGGGACCAACATGCCCCTGTGCACAGCCAGTCGAGCCTTTTTGGATAGTTTCTGACTGCTCATATAGGCATGCAAAGCTCCATTCACCATGTTCCCCGCGTTCACTCTCCTTTCAATATCACTATCATACTTGCCATCTGATGTAAACTTTGATCCTAGATATACAAACTCTTTCACTTGCTCCACTTTTTCTCTTCCAATCAAAATATTACATGCTGTCATTTCTTTCTCCATTTCAAAAACCAGTGTTTTAGTTTTACTTACGTACACTTTCATTCCTTTCTCTTTTAAAGCTTCATGCATACAGTTTACCATCTCCTGTAACACTTCCGCTGATGACGCCAGTATAACCTGATCGTCGGCATGGAGCAGACATTTGACGAGTAACTCATTCACCATTAATCCACTTTCAGACTCTTTCAAATCTGTCAAACAACTATCCATAAATAGGTTGAACAGCCACGGTGACACAACACATCCTTGCCTAACGCCTTTCTCAATCTTAAACCACTCAGTGTGCACTCCGTTTATCCTGACACAAGCACTCGAATCCTCATATAAGGCTTTCAGTGCTCGTATTAAGAGACTGCTCACCCCATGTATAGAAAGTGCTGATCACAATTCATTCCTCTCAACTCTGTCATAGGCCTTTTCCAGATCTACGAATGTGCAATAGACTTTTTGACTCTTGGCCAAAAACTTTTCGGCTATGCACCGCAAGGCAAAGACCTGATCAGTACATCTCATTCCCTTTTGAAATCCCGCTTGAGCATCCCATATTTTGTCATCAGTTTCATTCCTGACTCTATTAATCAATACCTAGGTTTAGGTTTAGAATAACTTTATTCTCATAAGATTTACATAAAATAAATCACTTACTGAGAAAACAATATTTATATAAAGTATGGGCATGCATTTTATACAAAATAAATATAAATATAAAAAACCAATAGCCTCGACACAGAGGGTATAGAATAATAAATATGAAAAAAAAATAGTAGGGTAGATCTACGGAGCTACGGAGTGACGTCGACTTCGTCATCGACTGCAAGCGATCGCGCCCGGCAACACAAGGATTACTTTATTCTAGATGTGTCAGCAATGAATTTAGTTTGTTTTTTTTTTTTTTTTGTAATATTATATTTGTTTGTTTTCCGCAAGGTGATGTAAGTTTGTTAATTATAAAAATCGTGTATATATGTTTTTAGTTTTCTTTTAAAAATAGCTATTGATTTTACTCCTTTCATCTCTTTTGGTAGGTTATTATACATTTTCGCTCCTTCATATTGTATGTTAAATCTTCCATAGTTTGTTCTTGGAGTGCGTAGTATTAAATGGTTTGCGCTGCGTAGTTTGATTTTTTGTATTTCACTTTTTCTACGGAAAGATATTAGTGTGTGGACATGGTTATTTATAATTTTATATATTAACAGGCATGTGTAGTATAAGTATGTTTGCCTTATTGTCATTATTTTTGTATTTTTGTATATATTAACAGTAGGTGTTTTGAAGTCATAATTAAAAAGACATTTTATAAGTTTATTTTGAGCTACTTGTATTGTTTTTAAATTAGTTTGGTTTGCTGTACCCCAGATCTCAATCAAATAGTCTATATGCGGTTTTACTAGGGAGTTATAAATTAGATGTTTTATTTTATGTGGAAGGCAATTTGTTACTCCACGCAAAGTACCGGTTAATGAGGTTAGTTTAGCTTTGATTAAATTTATATGTTTATTCCAGTTAAGGTAGTGATCCAAATTGAGTCCAAGATATTTTTCACTAGTTTTTTGTTTAAGTTCTATGTCATTTATCTTAAGTTGTATTGGTTCACTTATTTTCTTGTTTTTTGCAGTGAATACGACATAATTTGTTTTATCGGCATTTACTGTAAGTAAATTTGACAAGAACCATTTATTTAATTTATTCAAGTCTTTTTGGGCTTTTGATTATAAGGGTGTGACGTAGTCAGGTAAATGAAACGAGTGAATGCTCGAATAATACTACTATATTTGAAGGAATAACACAATTATATAGGTGGTACAAAGATTAACATAATAGAAGATTAAATAGGTACTTAGTCTAACCTCACATCACCGCACTTATTGAAAAAAAAATGAATTTATATAATATATTTTTTTTTTACAGTCAAATTGATAAAATATAATCTATTTTTTACGTTTTATAATAAGGTTTTGTACGGTTTTTATGTACAATGTCTATTTTACCATACTTATTTATTATCTCTACGTTTGGTGGTATGTCCTTAATAACTTTATAAGGGCCTAAATATATATTATCTAATTTATTACTAGGTGTATTATTTTTTACTAAAATTAAATCATTTTCCTTATAGCTTACAGGATTAATATTTTTGTCATACACATACTTTCTATTTATCTTACTTCTTAACAAATTATTTCTAGCCTCTTTTTGAGAAAGTTGCAAACGGTATTTCAATTCATGTGGATAGCTCTCATAATTATAAAGAGGTTCTACATCATTTGTCAGATTACTAGGGAGAGAACATTTCTTACCAAACACCAACTCGTACGGGGTGAAATCTGTTTCAGTATGAACTCCTGTATTGTAAGAGAAACACCAAAAAGGAATCCACTTACTCCACATCTCCGGGTGATTCTCTGTTTGAATACGTAGAAACGCATTCAAATGTTTGTGAGTGACTTCCAGAGCTCCTATGGACTCGTGATGGTGGGCTGTTGAGTTGAGTTGTTTAATATTTAATAATTTACATACCTCTTGAAAAATTTCTGATAAAAACTCCTTCCCTCTATCTGTAGCTATACATTTTGGCACACCATACCTGAGAATAAAATTATTAACAAACGATCTTGCTACTTCATCAGCTTTTTTGGAAATTAAGGGATAACCTTCTACATATTTTGTCAGTTCGCATTGACACGTTAGTATATAAGAATAATTATCATTATCTCTTTCCAAAGGACCAACAAGATCTAAGAATACTTTTTCAAATGCAGTATGCGCTGTACTAGTAATTTCCATTGGTTCTTTCTTTGGTATTGAATGTTTTTGACGTTGACAACTGTCGCAACGTTTTACAAATTCTCTAACATCTTTATCAATACCAGGCCAGAAATAATATTTCTTTATGTTGTTTGACATTCTTCTCATACCAGCATGGCCACTGCTAGGCAAGAGATGAAAATCATTTAAAATTATTTTTCTATCATGTTTATTCTCAATTCTTTTTACATTACTTAAAATACATATACGCGGTCCGGACCTATTCTTATCGTTTTTTATTTTATCTAATAATTTTTCTATAAAAATTTCATTATCTTTACTCTTTAATATGTATATTTCTTCTAACTTTAATAAATTACAAAAATTATCTAAATCTCTCACAAATTCGCCTCGCGTCATTTGTGATTGAGAATCTAGAAATTTCACATAAATTGTTCTTTTACTTTCAATATAGCATAATATTTTATTTTCTTTTGTGATAATTCCCTCTTTTTTAAATTGTTTTAGTCCCTTAATATCAATAAGTTTTAATTCTACTGATTCTTTCGGTCTTATATGGGTACTTACGACCTTTGGTTGATCAGGCCTCAAGTCTAAAGCATCCATATCTACCGATGAATCTAGTTTATTTAATTTTCTTGCGCCCGCTCTTGTCATAACATTAATAACACTTTCGTGCATTTCTTTTAAATCATTTAATGTGATTCTAGACAATGCATCTGCAGCTGCATTTTCAGAACCTTTAACATATTCTACTTCAAAATTATATTCCTCTAATATGATTCTAAATTTCATGAGCCTACTCGAAGGATCTCTCATATTGAACAAGTATACTAGTGGTTTATGGTCTGTCAGTATTTTAAATGGGCGTCCATATAAATATGGACGAAAATACTTCACAGCCCATACTATTGCTAGCAATTCTTTTTCTATCACTGGATAATTCTTTTCACCTTTATTTAAGCTCCTACTAGCATAAGCTATTGGTCGTCCATTTTTGTTTGATAAAATTGCTCCTATAGCATTATTTGAAGCATCAGTTTGTACTATAAATTTATTTTGTTCCGAAAAATCGGGATACTGTAACACAGGTGGGCTTATTAGTAGTTCTTTTAGTTTTTCAAAAGAGTTTTGACTTTCGGTATTCCATTCAAATGGTACGCCTTTTCTAGTTAATTTATTTAAAGGATATGCGATTTCTGCAAATTTTGGTATGAATTTTCTATAGTAATTCGTGAAAGCTACAAATCTTTTTACTTCGTCTGAATTTGTAGGAACTGGATAATTTTGTACTGCAGATATTTTTGCAGGATCCGGCATTATACCTTCATTAGAAATCACATGACCTAAATACAAAATTTCTTTTTTAAGAAAATCGCATTTTACTGGGTTCAATTTTAAATTGACCTGACGTAATCTTTCAAAAACATCTTGTAAATTTTTATTATGAATTGTTAAATTACGGCCAAAAACAATTAAGTCATCTAAATAAATTAGACATTTTTCATAATTTAGACCAGCCATTGCCAATGTAATCATTCTGGAAAATGAACTTGGGCTAGTTTTAAGTCCCATTGGCATACGTGTCATCTGATACTGTCCTGAATGGAAAGCTGTAAATTTTCTACTGTTTTCATCTAAATTAACATTATAGTATCCTTGATGCAAGTCTAAATGTGTGAAATAAATGCTACCTGACAACGAGTCCAGAATTTCAGTAATATCTGGTAGTGGGAATTTATCGTCTTCAATCTGATTATTCAATTTCCTATAATCTACGACAAGCCTCCATTTTTTGTCTCCTGTTGAATCTGATTTTTTAGGTACTAACAGTATTGGACTAGACCAATCGCTCTTGCTAGGTTCAATTATCCCTTCCTCTAACATTTTATCAATTTGGCGTTTAATTTCGTCCTTTTGAGAGTATGGCAAACGATATTGTTTTGAAAAGATTGGATTTGTATTAGGTTTGACAGAAATAGTATGTGTGTATGCATCAGTAGTACTTAATTTATCACCAGGGAGGTAAAATATATCTGAATATTTAGCGCAAATGTTCTCAATAGTTTTTTGTTCCTCAATATTTAAATGTTGCAATTTCATTAATGAGAAAAGTTTTTTCACTCTATTTGAATCGGTCGTTGACTTTTCAAATTCACAAATATTATAGTTACTAACTTTATCAATTTTTGGATTTATTTCTGTGAGTTGAACATCATTTTCAGTAACATTAAGTATTCTAACAGGAATCAATCCATCTTTTGGTGAACATATGGAACTTGCTAAAAATATACCATGTTTTATTTCTTGAGATAATATGACACAATCTTCATTAATGTCCGTATGTATAAAATGTATTGACTCGCTTCTAGCTGGGATCTCAAAAATAACATTACATGTATTTATTAAAGGTAAAGTAATTTTCGAATTAATAAATAATGTCAAAGTATTTTTACTGAAGTCTAATTGAGCTTTGCATCTATTTAAAAAATCACGGCCTAAAATTCCACTTCCTTTAATTGGTAAATTTTGAAAAACAAAAAACTTATGATTGAATGTTTCATTATTAAAAGTTAATGGTAAAAATAAGTATCCTATTGCTTGTACACTTCCACCTAAACCGTTGATTGTTACATTCTCCTTATGGATTGGAATGTTACATTCTATAGCATGTTTATACGTACATGCCGATATTGATGCTCCAGAATCTACTAAAAAATATTTTTTGTTATAATTATTACATGATGATGAAAGTAAAGAAATATAACAATTACTATCACTGGCTAAAATAAATTTTTCACTATTCCTCACGAAAAAACTGATTCAAAGAAAGTTCTGACTCTTCAAATTTTTCGAAATTATTATTATCATTATCATGCATTAAATGAATATTACGATTATTACGCATCCCTTGATTTCCTCTAGTTGAATTAAAAAATTTACCTCTCTGCTGTGGACCTCCGCTACTTCCTCGCGTGTACTGACCTCGTGACCCTTGTCCTCGAGAAGCTAGATGAGCTGCTTGCTGTCCTCGAGCTCTTCCTCTATGTACAGGATAGCGGCAACGTCCTCCACGCCAGCTTCTATAATAATTTCAACCATTGTTGAAATATTTATTATGGTATGGTTTCTTGTACATACCCATGATTTCTCCAGATGTTGAAGGAATTGATACTTCTTCATCTTGGGCTGCCTGTACAGCATCTTTAAGTGAACTATAATTCCTGGCAGAAATAATCGTACTAAGTCGACGATTACGCAAGCCGTCAGCAAATTGCTTAACAGCCATTTTTTCATTAATAGGTTTTAATATTTTATAGCATTGATCATTCCCGTCAGCTTGCGTTATCGTTAAATCAACAAATAGTTCCGTTATTTCTTTACCATAGTCAGCAATTGACAAGTCATTTTGTCTAATTTTTTGTAATTTATTTTGTATTGCCGTTGCAGCTTTCTTACACAATAATACATTTCTCATATCAATAATTAACTCATTAACTGATTCATATTTTGATTTTAATTTTAACTTAGCTTCAGGAGAAAGCCTACTTTTTAATACGAAATTAATTAAATTTTGTTTACATGTATCTTCTTTCAATAAAGTATTATAATATTCAATGTTATCAATCAACTGTTTTGTATTCGACTCCTCATTTGTCATAATAGGTAAAAGATTTAACGCCGTTTTTAAATCAAAAGAATTCATGTTGAACGATGACTTCGGCTTATCACTATTACACAACACTAAAATATTTTCATGTAACTCTAAAAATCGACTACAATAATTTTTGATTAATATAATATCATCCGAACTATAATATTTTCTCTTAAGTTTTTCTTCAAAACCTATCAGCCACGTCTCATATTTCTCATAGATTGCATTAATCTCATTTAATTTGTTTACTAACACTTTTTCCGTTCTTCGACTGGCTCCTAATTTAATTAAATATACTCTAATTTTCTTTAATTCCTCATCTATATATATAAAACTCTTCCGTTACTGAGTGACTGACTGACAGACAACGCACAGTCGAAACTACTGGTCGTAGACAGCTGAAATTTGGAATGTAGGTTCCTTGGGATATGTAGGGGAGCACTAAGAAAGGATTTTTGGAAATTCAACCCCCAAGGGGGGAAAAAGGGGTAAAAACGTTTCTATGAAAAATCTTATTCCTTGGGTTTATAAACTTGAAACTTGGCATGAACACGTACATAGGCAAGTAAATATGTTTGACATTATAAGTTTTTTCAAACTACCCTCCAATCGTGATTTAGGGGGTGCGATTGGGTGACTGATTTATTAACGCACAGCCGAAACCGCTCGGTATAGGAGTCTGAGATTTTGAACAGAGGTTCCTTTAGTAACATAAGTGAGCACTAAGAAGGGATTTTTGAAATGTCAACCCCCAAGGGGGGGAAACGGGATAAACTGAGCCGGGGCTGCGGGAAAGTTCTAACGAGATACCGTGGCCCCGGAACGCAAAGGGCAACTGAAGGAACGAGGTGGGTTTTAGTCAGTAAAAGTCTGACACTCCCTTCCGTTCCACCCAGAGCGGGAGAGGTCATTTGATGATTTCCCATCCTTAAAAAAAAAAGACTTTGTATGACAACTTTCAGTCGTCTCTTTAACATACATAATAACATACATAATTATGTACATACATGCATAACATTAATAACATCACGCCTTTAAATCCCTATTTTGTGTTAACACTACCCATACAAACAGCTAAAAGGAAACAAGTGAAGAGACGAAATTTGTCCGCATCCATTTTCACCTAAATTCTTAACGTTAATGAGATTTACTTTTTATTATCAGGTCAACCTAATAGCCTCACATGTACGTATAACTTCGTAAGAATTTTCTTTCAACTCCTAACCGTTGAGGAGTTGTACCTTCCATCATCAGCTCATTCACATGGGATGATGACTATCAGACGCAAATACTTAAACAGATCTATGAAATTGTCAAAAACGTAATTGCCTGTAAATTTGAGGTTTGCCCTTGATTTCCCTGGAATACCATCATCAGATCCTGACTAGGTAACAACGGGACCAACTTGAAAGTATACTCTACCGAACAAAAAAAGAATCACGTAAATCGGTCTATAAATCTCGGCGTAATCGGTATCGATTTCAAACATTCACCATTAGAAAGCTACATCATCCCTGAGTAACACAGGCTATATTTAATTCCAGTTGTAACAAGATTTCAGCCTGTGGAAGAAAAAGCCCTGTCGAGATCATTAAAAAACGCTATATATAACCGAATTACACGTGGGCGAAGCCGCGGGCGGAAAGCTAGTACAATGATATAATAGTTTCCATTAGTCACTTACCACCATAACGTAGAGTAAAATATTCTTGTACCTGTGCACATAAAGAACATAACACATTAAAAAATAAATAAAAATAGACTTTAAAATATAATCGCGATTACAATTAACACTATCAAGTCCAAAGTTCAGTCACAGTGCATCATCCGTCCGTCCGTATATGGAAAGTCGCTGCATTCCTTACCGGTGACCTATATCTCGTACATAAAATTATTATTAGGATATTTGATTATATATTTAAGATACTTTTTTTTTTTTTTTTAAGTAGATTATTGTATTTTATTATTTTCACTTTTTTTTTTTTTAATATTTATTTTTATATAATAAATTTTCACTTTTGAAATATATTTATGCACTTTTATTTTTATTTATTTTTTACACCATTTCTTTTGAATAGATTTTTTGGGGTGGGTTAAGGTCTTCCAACTGTCGCCGGAAAAGTGATCTTCTTATAGTCGCCCGATTTATCTCCTTAACAATCCATTTTCTATGGCATTTTCTATATAGTCGATATATGAAGAACAGCACGCCACACAGTATAATTAACAGGATAACACACAGGATAATATTTGTGGTGCTCATATGAAAACGAATTTGTTCTGTAGTTGCTTTATTATCGCCAGCCGCAGCATTCTGGATGACCAGGGTTTCTTCTTTAGACTGTGGGGAGCCCATTATTTTTGTGAAATTTTTTTTTATTCACGTGTACACTAGCGTTTAGTCCGAAACAAAGATAGAACTGGTACTTTTCCATTGTCCTTATTAACGATTACACGAGTAACGTCTCAAATTCGCGGCGCGGTGGAAGATTCCATAGGCAGGGTCGCCATATAAGGGTGTGACGTAGTCAGGTAAATGAAACGAGTGAATGCTCGAATAATACTACTATATTTGAAGGAATAACACAATTATATAGGTGGTACAAAGATTAACATAATAGAAGATTAAATAGGTACTTAGTCTAACCTCACATGATATCATATTGTTAATTGAATTACCGTAATAGAATAAACTTGTGTCGTCTGCGTAGAGAGAGATATCTGCATTTAGGCCTATGTGTTGGATGTTATTGACATATATGAGGAACAGAAGTGGACCCAATATTGAACCTTGTGGGATACCGAAATCAATTTGACTGGTAGAACTTTGATGTATACCTATTTTGACTATTTGTCTACGATTTTCAAAATATGATCTGAACATATCGTGTGCCTTTCCAGATATACCAATGTCAGACAGTTTTTTGAGTAGTAATTTGTGGCTGATGGTATCAAACGCCTTTTTTAAGTCGATGAATATACCGATAACTATTTGTTTTTCATCAATTTTGTTTTTGATTTTGGTTACGAGGTCCACGGTCGCCGAGAGCGTATTCGATTTGGGTCTAAAACCATATTGTTTTTTGTACAGAAAGTCTATCGAGGTCAGATATTTTTCTAGGCGAAAATAAATTATTCTTTCAAATATTTTAGAAATAACAGGCAGAACCGAAATTGGGCGATAGTTACATGGGTCAGATTTACTACCGGACTTGTAGATAGGCGTAACTTTGGCAAGTTTTAGGGAATCCGGAAAAACTCCTCGTTCCAGACAATAATTTATACAGTCCGTGAGGGGAATGAGGATTACGTTCTTCAGACACTTAATTGTTTTTGGGCTGATTCCGTCAATACCGGAACTCGTATTGGGGTCCAGATCATCAATTATCTGACTGATTTCGTCTGCGGTTGCAGGTGCGAAGTTCGTGAGTTCAGTAGATCTCGTTGCAGATGCACGTGAAGTACGAGTGCCGGCTAATCGATTTTTCGGGATTTGGGAAGCAAGAGTTGAGCCAATGGTGGAAAAGAAGCGATTGAAACATTCGCAAATTTCTTGTTCATCCGTTACTGTCGCTGAGTCCATGACAAGTTTGTTCAGCTTCACAGGATCTCTTCTTTTGTTGTTAGCCAATTCTTGAATAGCCCTCCACATCTTCTTCGGTTTGCTTGTGTGTTCTTTGAAGTACTTAAAGTAATACGATTTTTTAGTTTTCTGTATGTTGTTGAATGCTTTAGATCTAGCAACTTTAAATTCTTTTTCCAAAAATATATTTTGTGGGTTCGTTTTGTAATTATGCCATATTTCATTTCTGTTATTTATGTCTTTCATTATGTCTTTATTAATCCAGTCCTGTCGCGGGGGATTAAGTAATTTTGATTTAGTAGTTTTACATTCAGAGAGGCAATTCAGCATTTTTTGTTCCAGTATATCGTACATACATACATACATACAATCACGCCTCTTTCCCGGAGGGGTAGGCAGAGACTACCTCTTTCCACTTGCCACGA
Source organism: Amyelois transitella (assembly GCF_032362555.1). Taxonomy (NCBI): domain Eukaryota; kingdom Metazoa; phylum Arthropoda; class Insecta; order Lepidoptera; family Pyralidae; genus Amyelois; species Amyelois transitella. The sequence continues at coordinate 3,164,929 of NC_083536.1, forward strand.
TCTCTGCATACTTCTTTCGCTTCGTCCACATTCATAACTCTCTTCATACAAGCTCGGCGGTTTCGGGTACTTTTGACCTGACCCTTTACCAGGACGTCCTTAATTTGATCAAGATACGTTCGTCTAGGTCTTCCCACTCCGACCTTTCCCTCCACACTCTCCTTGTATATCTGCTTAGTCAACCTGCTTTCATTCATCCTCTCCACATGACCGAACCATCTTAACATACCCTTTTCTATTCCTGTAACTACATCTTCTTTCACATCACAACATTCCCTTATCACGCTGTTCCTTATCCTGTCACTCAATTTCACACCCATCATACTCCTTAACGCTCTCATTTCCACTGCATTTATTCTGCTTTCATGCTTCTTTTGCCATACCCAACTTTCACTCCCATACATTAATGTCGGGACCAACACGCCCCTGTGCACAGCCAGTCGAGCCTTTTTGGATAGTTTCTGACTGCTCATAAAGGCATGCAAAGCTCCATTCACCATGTTCCCCGCGTTCACTCTCCTTTCAATATCACTATCATACTTGCCATCTGATGTAAACTTTGATCCTAGATATACAAACTCTTTCACTTGCTCCACTTTTTCTCCTCCAATCAAAATATTACATGCTGTCATTTCTTTCTCCATTTCAAAAACCAGTGTTTTAGTTTTACTTACGTTCACTTTCATTCCTTTCTCTTTTAAAGCTTCATGCATACAGTTTACCATCTCCTGTAACTCCTCCGCTGATGACGCCAGTATAACCTGATCGTCGGCATAGAGCAGACATTTGACGAGTAACTCATTCATCCTTAATCCACTTTTAGACTCTTTCAAATCTGTCAAACAGCTATCCATAAATAGGTTGAACAGCCACGGTGACGCAACACATCCTTGCCTAACGCCTTTCTCAATCTTAAACCACTCAGTGTGCGCTCCGTTTATCCTGACACAAGCACTCGAATCCTCATATAAGGATTTCAGTGCTCGTATTAAGAGACTGCTCACCCCATGCATAGAAAGTGCTGACCACAATTCATTCCTCTCAACTCTGTCATAGGCCTTTTCCAGATCTACGAATGTGCAATAGACTTTTTGACTCTTGGCCAAAAACTTTTCGGCTATGCACCGCAAGGAAAAGACCTGATCAGTACATCCCATTCCCTTTCGAAATCCCGCTTGAGCATCCCATATTTTGTCATCAGTTTCATTCCTGACTCTATTAATCAATACCTTAGCATACAATTTGCCGACGACGCTAAGCAGGCTTATACCACGATAATTTTTGCAGTCCAGCTGTGACCCTTTTCCTTTGTAAAGTGGCACGATAACAGCCTTACACCAATCTTTTGGTACTCGGCCGCTTCTCCAACACAAATTGAAAAGGCAGTACAACTGACTAGCTACTACGCCTTTTCCTGCTTTAAGCATCTCGACCGACACTCTATCACACCCAGCAGCCTTTCCCGCTTTCATACTCTTAAGTGCTTCCACAATTTCGAACATTTCAATTTCGCCTTCCATCTCATTCTCTTTTTCTTCGCTATAGCAGAAATCTTTCTTATTTCCTTCCTTTTTTTCAAATAAACTTTCAAAATAGTCCTTCCATATCTTTAGTACACATTCTTCTCCTTTCACAACGCTACCATCCTGGCATCTGATCCTAGTCAGCTCTCTGGTTATAGTATTTCCTCGGGCTGACCTTACGGATTTCCAGAATACTTTCAGATTTGACTGAAAGTCTTCTGATAGCCTTTTATCAAAATCCTCTTTATACTCTTCTTTCTTTCTAATCACAGCTTTCTTAACCAAATCTTTCATTTTCTTATATTCCTTACGTGCTTCATTCACATCTTCATCTATAACCTCTTGCATTCTTAAGTTAGCTTTTGCTGCTAACAAATCCAGCCATGCTTTCTTCTTTAATCGCACAAGTTCTTGCACATCTTTACTCATCCACGCATTTTTGTGATTTTTTCCTTTCCTTCTTCTACTTACACCACACACTTCAACAGCTACTTTCACAATTCTTTCTTTAAATTCCTTCCATCCATCTTCAATATCGCTCATTTCCTCTAAATCTTCAAATTCATCCTTCAGTCTATTAATATACTTCTTACCTACATCCATATCTTGCAAATTTTCTACTTTTACTCTTTCCAAAGCGCTGGTTTGCTCCCTTACCCTGTGCCGCCAGCGATTGAAGATACCCCTTATCCGGGATATCACCAGTAAATGGTCCGAGTCAATGCCAGCACCGCGATATGCACGGGTATCCAGCACTTTGTTCTTCAATCTTTCATCTACAATCACAAAGTCTATCATACTTTTTAAAATACCTTCCACTCTTGTGTAGGTGTGGATCTCTTTATGTTGAAACATTGAGTTCGACACAAAAAGATCCCACTCTAGACAAATTTCTAATACACTTCTTCCATTATCATTCACCTTTTCGTCACCAAACGCACCAAGCACCTTTTCATATCCATCACGCTTTACACCCACCCATCCATTAAAATCACCTAACATAATAATCTTCTCATTTGGCTTGGTAACTTTCAATACTTCTCTTACACTATTCCAGAACTCCTCGTTTTCGCTTTTTGCTGATGTTGTACCCCTCGAACCCACATCCCAAGGTGCATAAACACCTAGAACGAAGATCCGAGTGATTCCAACTTTCAGCCTAATCCATAGAAGACGAGGGCTGACACACTCATACTCATTCACGCACTCAGCCATTCGTGCAGAAAGAATTAGACCGACCCCTTGACAGCCTCGGCTGGTACTGGAAATTCCAGACCAATACGCCGTGTAAGGGCCGTGCTGCGTCGCGTCGCATCCTTTCCGCTTCGTTTCATTCACGCACAACACATCCAAACGTCTTTCATCCATCATCTGGCATACTTCCTCAATCTTATCCTTCATTCCTCCTCTTACATTCATCGTCGCAAAGCGGCTTTCAGCAGACCGCATACCGCTCCCGCCGGGAACGAGACGTGATGGGGTGCGGACACCATCGCCGCCATCTAGGTGCTCTTTCAAAAAATTTGCATCCATGCGATTCCCACGAGACGCTAGGGAAAAATTTTGTCCGCCCCAGCAGAGCCCCGCATGCCAGGGTAAGGCTAGCCATTACCTGGGGGTCGCCCAACCCCATGGCGGAAGTGGCACGCTCGAGACTAGGCTCGCCCCTAGCCATGCATCCATCGGCGCGGCAGACCTTAGATTGGCAGATTATCGTATTCATAGATTTTATCACTTGCCCTTAGATCGTTTTCCATAGTTTCACATAGTTTATCATAGTTAACAGCAGCGTATTTCGTTTTTTGTAATGGTGTTGGTTTGCAGTTTTCAATTTCTAGATAAATCTGCCTGTGGTCAGACATTGATGATTCCAACAAATAAAAGCTAAAGTTGTTTGTTTTCAGATTAGTGCAAACGTGATCAATAATAGTGTTGGTGGTAGGTGTCACACGAGTGCAGTACTTTCTATTTATTTTGTTCAAAACTCTGTAATCATTTTCCTTTAAGGCGTCCTTGTATTTACGAGTTTCTTTATCTGGGACTAATAAATCAAGATTGAAGTCGCCAAAGATAATGGCCCTCTTGCTACGTTTTAGTTGTTGTGGAAATGAGTCAAAAAAATCATCAGATTTTTTCCCATTAGGGTTGTATATTGCAGCAATATCCAAGGATTGTTTTTCTAGATGAACCCAAAGGTAATGGCTGTCATTTGCTATACAGTGCTCTTCGAGCAAACTGTGCTGTAGGTCATTTTGAACATAGATTGAAACACCTCCTCCTTTCCTGTCCTTTCGAAAGTTATTGTAGTGGGTGTAGCTCGCAATCTGGAGTTTCTGGACATCACTTTCGTTTTTTATCCAGGTTTCTGTTACTATTATAATATGAGGCTGAGTGTAAGCAACTATACACTTTAATTCATCGAATTTTCCCCGTTTAACGAGACTGCGTGAATTAATGTAGAAACATTTTAAGGTCTTTAGTGCATTTTATCTCGGAGTAGTTTTTGGCAAGTTTGTGAGACACCTTACCTGTCGAACTACTTAGTTTTTTGAAGGTAATGTCTTTTCACCTTGTTTTCCTGCTGTGGTGCATACAATTTTTGGAGTTCCCTTAAAAAACTTTATGGTCAAATTTTTCTCTCCTGCAACACTACGTCTTTCTAATTCTTCTTTTAGTTTCTGCATTTGCTTTGTTTGGAATGGTGTTCGGTCAGAGAAAATTTTTATTTTATCAAACTGTGCTTTATTTTTATTTCGTAGTAAGTTCATTACAGTTTCTTCAGAATTGAAGCAGATCTTGACAGGACGAGTATGTTCAGGTTTGTATTTACCAAGTCGGATAATTTTAAATGGTTCTGGGCAGTCGTTCGAGATAGTTTTTATTATTTTAGACACTTCCATTTGGTTGTAGGTCTGACGTTCCATAGTATTCCCCGCAGTAGTTGGCTCAGGGATACCAACAATCACAATATTCTTGGATCTTATATTTCGCTCATAGACTTCATTAATAATTTCTTCATAGTTTATTGCAGGTGATGGAATCGTAGCTTGTGTTGAGGAACTATCAGTTATCATGCTCATGTCAGATTCTAAGGTTTCTATTTTTTTCTCTATGTTTTCTGTTAATGTTTCTAAATTACTTAATCTTAATTTTGTATTGTTTTGGTCTAAGATAATATTATCAATAGTTTCGCCAATGCTATTTACCTGGGTTTTTATAGTTGCGACGTCTTCACGGATTTTGTTAATGCTTTCTGCTTGAGAAACGGTGCTGGTCTTAAGCACTGACATCATTTCTGACATTTGTTTTTTTAAGTCCGAGAGCTCTGATCTTATCCACGCTTCATCGTCCAATTGTTTTCGTTTAACTCGGTGGGTTATATGACTTGAAGTAGGGTCATGACCAGGATTCATATCTGAGAGATTCGGTTGCGAACCACCGAGTCTTTCATTTTTGCCACTTCCAGTAGGTGATCGTTGTACACTCATTTTATATCCGTGTTGTAGGTTGATCACGATCGTTGCGCGTGCGTAGTTCTGTGTAAGCAGTACAGATAATAATAGGTCCGTCTTCTTTACCCGAAGTGGAGAGGGGCGTCACTGCACAGTCACTTAGAAGTCATTAGTATTAACTTGCGCAAAAAAAGCTTCCCAAAAGGATATCGTAATGTGCTAATAAAAGAGTTCAGAATTGAATGTAAGCTATTAGTTGATAAATAAAATAAATCTGCGACACGTCTGTCTTGCACGCCCGTCGGTAGGGTATACCTTAGCATACAATTTGCCGACGACGCTAAGCAGGCTTATACCACGATAATTTTTGCAGTCCAGCTGTGACCCTTTTCCTTTGTAAAGTGGCACGATAACAGCCTTACACCAATCTTTTGGTACTCTGCCGCTTCTCCAACACAAATTGAAAAGGCAGTACAACTGACTAGTTACTACGCCTTTTCCTGCTTTAAGCATCTCGACCGACACTCTATCATACCCAGCAGCCTTACCCGCTTTCATACTCTTAAGTGCTTCTACAATTTCGAACATTTCAATTTCGCCTTCCATCTCATTCTCTTTTTCTTCGCTATAGCGGAAATTCCTTCCTTTTTTTCAAATAAACTTTCAAAATAGTCCTTCCATATCTTAAGCACACATTCTTCTCCTTACACAACGCTACCATCCTGGCATCTGATCCTAGTCAGCTCTCTGGTTATAGTATTTCCTCGGGCTGACCTTACGGATTTCCAGAATACTTTCAGATTTGACTGAAAGTCTTCTGATAGCCTTTTATCAAAATCCTCTTTATACTCTTCTTTCTTTCTAATCACAGCTTTCTTAACCAAATTTTTCATCTTCATCTATAACCTCTTGCATTCTTAAGTTAGTTTGCTGCTAACAAATCCAGCCATGCTTTCTTCTTCAATCGCACAAGTTCTTGCACATCTTTACTTATCCACGCATTTTTGTGATTTTTTCCTTTCCTTCTTCTACTTACACCACACACTTCAACAGCTACTTTCACAATTCTTTCTTTAAATTCCTTCCATCCATCTTCAATATCGCTCATCTCCTCTAAATCTTCAAATTCATCCTTCAGTCTATTAATATACTTCTTACCTACATCCATATCTTGCAAATTTTCTACTTTTACTCTATCTAAAGCGCTGGTTTGCTCCCTAACCCTGTGCTGCCAGCGATTGGAGATACCCCTTATCCGGGATATCACCAGTAAATGGTCCGAGTCAATGTCACCACCGCGATATGCACGGGTATCCAGCACTTTGTTCTTCAATCTTTCATCTACAATCAGAAAGTCTATCATACTTTTTAAAATACCTTCCACTCTTGTGTAGGTGTGGATCTTTTTATATCGAAACATTGAGTTCGACACAAAAACATCCCACTCTAGACAAATTTCTAATACACTTCTTCCATTATCATTCACCTTTTCGTCACCAAACGCACCAAGCACCTTTTCATATCCATCACGCTTTACACCCACCCATCCATAAAATCACCTAGCATAATAATCTTCTCATTTGGCTTGGTAACTTTCAATACTTCTCTTACACTATTCCAGAACTCCTTGTTTTCGCTTTTTGCTGATGTTGTACCCCTCGAACCCACATCCCACGATGCATAAACACCTAGAACGAAGATCCGAGTGATTCCAACTTTCAGCCTCATCCAAAGAAGACGAGGGCTGACACACTCATACTCATTCACACATTCAGCCATTCGTGCAGAAAGAATTAGATCGACCCCTTGACAGCCTCGGCTGGTACTGGAAATTCTAGACTAATATGTTTTTCTCATTAATATTTTGAGTTTTTATTTTACAACTTAATATCTGTTCTAGTGTATAGTAGATAGGTATTTACTACATGTATATATTTATTTACTACACTTAAATAGTTAGGTACTTACATACGGGATATCTTCCGTGTTTAGGGCTTTAGATGAGCTGATATTTAATATAGGTATTGGATTTGTATGTTATACTCTCATCATTATTTCTTTTTCTATTGGATATAGTTTATTAGAAAATGTTTAATATCTGTAAACCTATTTTAATGTTTAAAATAAAATGTTTATTTTGTTGTTAGAATTCATTTCATAGTTCCAAATTAATAAATTAGATTTATAGAGAATAGACCTAGGTATTTACTGTTTGAGTTTTAATTTATTGTCGTAATGTATATGTAGCCTTCGGCTTAGTTTGGAGCTTAATGAATGTAGTTGAAGAAACATTTATCTACTATATTTTTTTATTATTTCAGGTACGTGATGGCATCTACGAGTCCTATATGGGAATACTTTTCAAAAAACAATGATATTGATCATATTGATAAAGCAACTTGTAAAATATGTAACAAGTCTTCGTCTCTTGGTAGTGCCTTACCAAAAAAACAAACTACAATGGCAAAACTACATAAAAATGAATGGGCAGCTTATTGTAAGATAAATGAAGATCGCCAGAGCTTGATGAAAAAAAAGTCGGAGTCTTCTGACTCTTCGCTAAATAAAAAAAAAAAAGACAAAAACAATCTCAAACTACTTTACCAGAAATCATGGAAAAAAAAATTGCACCGCCGCAAAAAGTTATACTGGCAGCTAGTGTCCTGGAAGAAGATCATACAGGGCAGCATATTTTAGCGAAACTTAACGAAATTATTGCTGAATTTTATTTAACAAAAAAGTTCACATGGTTAAAAGGCGACTAAGGGATAGGCTTATAAACTTAGGATTCCTCTTTTAGGCGATGGGCTAGCAACCTGTCACTATTTGAATCTCGGTTCTATCATTAAGCCAAATAGCTGAACGTGGCCATTCAGTCTTTTCAAGACTGTTGGCTCTGTCTACCCCGCAAGGGATATAGACGTGATCATATGTATGTATGTATGTTCACATGGTTATCCGGGACAATGCTTACAATATGCAGGCGGCTATGCGTTGTGGTAACTTTCTGTCTATTGGATGCGTAGCTCATACGCTCGAGCTTGTTTTCATGATGTTATATTCAAAGACGCTGCTTCTATGAATATGATTAAGAAATGTCGCAAAGTCGTTGGTCATTTTAAAAGAAGTGAACAAGCTTCTCGATATTTAGAAAGGTTTCAAGAAACATGCGGCTTACCCAGACACGTTTTGATTCAAGATATCGAAACCTGGTGGAACAGCACTTATTTAATGTTAGAAAGACTCTTAGAACAAAAAACTGCAATCAACTTATATATGGCAGAACGCGGTGGAATAGAAATCCCAACTGCAGAAGAATGGGAACAAATAAGCTATTATATAGCAATACTTAGGTGCTTTTATCAAGCCACACTTGATATTTCGAGCGATTCTTCTTCGATATCTTTAATAATACCATTGATCGTCATGCTTAATTCAAAGATGACTACAAAAGATGAAGATCCTGAAAAAGTAACACTGCTGAAGATCCAGTTACGTGATTATATTCACAGGAGATTTTCTTACGTAAAAAATACTCCACATTTAATGATTGCCACTCTAGTAGATCCCCGATTTAAATCGAGGTATTTGACCAACGATGAAACTAAAATTACAAAGACTGAAATATTATCATTTTTACAACAAACAGGGTCTCAGTCACGATCAGCAGCTTTTATGGATGTAGATGTTGATGAACCTAGACCTTCTTGTTCTAATTCGGATCCAGCTACCGAAGAGGTATTCACTAAAAAAAAGATGATGACTTGTGGGATTCGCATGATAATTTTGCAACATCTGTCACAATTGCAAGTGAAAATGAGTTGGGTTTGGATCAACCTGGTCCCCCTTTTGAAGAGCATCTTACATGTTTTTTAAAAGAACCATTGCTTATGAGGAATGCTGACATATATGAATATTGGTCTTCTAGTCCGTATACTTATCTACGGCTAATTGCAATTAAATATTAATCTGCTCCTCCCAGCAGGGTTCCTAGTGAGCAATTGTTTAGTGCCGCAGGACAAATATATGCGGACAGACGATCTAACTTGATTGGTGAATATGTAGATAAATTATTATTTTTAGCATAGAACATAAGGCTGTTTAAATTTAATAACTAATATTTTCAATTAATACATATCGTCAATGAATGAAGAATTTTGATGATTGATTACTATGTGATTTTTATTGTAATCAATGTAGCTTTACTTAAAGTTTTTGAGAGAGAAGGTTAAGTACAAATATGCTTAGTAAAATAGAATATTATATTATTCTTATAACTTGTTGTTTGCAAAACAGTCATTACCTCATTAGTTCAATTGTTATTGTTACATTTATTTTGAATTTTCTAATATTTTCTAAACTGTGCATTTAATTGACCAACATTTAATTATTTAGTAAGAAGTTAGTGTTTGTTTATTTTATTTATTAGTCTAGTTTTGGTCTAGTCGAGTAAAACAAAGACTGATTGGTCTAATTGTAATTTGTGAATTACTGTTATTCAATTACATAATAAAGAAATCAAATCATTATTTTTTACCATTAGGTAAATCACAAAATCAGATACTTTTATTTATCTCTAAACCAACCATCTCTATGATATATCATCAACTTCTATATGAGACAGTCAATACATAAACCTTCAATATTGAGGTTTTGAAATAATTTTAATATTAATTGTAGCTTGTAGACAATATTGAACAAAATTAATTACTGAGTGCTGAGAGAATATAAACCTTCGGCTTCGGCTTCGGCCAAAAATAGACTTTCGGTCGGACACTAATTATAAGAGACACAAATACAAATATATACACGAAAAAAGCTAAAGCAATACATTTTTGACTTTTTTTAGTTATTTTAAAGCTAATATTTTTTTGTAAATAAACAACAATTAATATTTTGAAAACGTGACGTGTGTTGGATTTTTTTTTAATATTTTTTTCTTACTCAATGTTCCTCTATTATTAAGAAAAAACATTTTTCAAGAACAAAAACCATGTTAACTAGTGTTATAAAAGTATTTTTTTTATTTCGCCGTGTGGTTCCCGGCACCATTACAAAAAAGAATAGGACCACTCCATCTCTTTCCCACGGATGTCGTAAGAGCCGACTAAGGGATAGACTTGGGATTCTTCTTTAATGCAAATTCCTGCCAATCTAAGGTCTGCCGCGCCGATGGATGCATGGCTAGGGGCGAGCCTAGTCTCGACCGTGCCACTTCCGCCATGGGGTTGGGCGACCCCCAGGTAATGGCTAGCCTTACCCTGACATGCGGGGCTCTGCTGGGGTGGACATTATTTTTCCCTTGCGCCTCGCGGGAATCGCATGGATGCAAATTTTTTGAAAGAGCACCTAAATGGCGGCGATGGTGTCCGCACCCCATCACGTCTCGTTCCCGCCGGTAGCGGTATGCGGTCTGCTGAAAGCCGCTTTGCGACGATGAATGTAAGAGGAGGAATGAAGGATAAAATTGAGGAAGTATGTCAGATGATGGACGAAAGACGGTTGGATATGTTGTGCGTGAATGAAACGAAGCGGAAAGGATGCGACGCGACGCAGCACGGCCCTTACACGGCTTATTGGTCTGGAATTTCCAGTACCAGCCGAGGCTGTCAAGGGGTCGGTCTAATTCTTTCTGCACGAATGGCTGAATGTGTGAATGAGTATGAGTGTGTCAGCCCTCGTCTTCTTTGGATTAGGCTGAAAGTTGAAATCACTCGGATCTTCGTTCTAGGTGTTTATGCACCGTGGGATGTGGGTTCGAGGGGTACAACATCAGCAAAAAGCGAAAACGAGGAGTTCTGGAATAGTGTAAGAGAAGTATTGAAAGTTACCAAGCCAAATGAGAAGATTATTATGCTAGGTGATTTTAATGGATGGGTGGGTGTAAAGCGTAATGGATATGAAAAGGTGCTTGGTGCGTTTGGTGACGAAAAGGTGAATGATAATGGAAGAAGTGTATTAGAAATTTGTCTAGAGTGGGATCTTTTTGTGTCGAACTCAATGTTTCAACATAAAAAGATCCACACCTACACAAGAGTGGAAGGTATTTTAAAAAGTATGATAGACTTTGTGATTGTAGATGAAAGATTGAAGAACAAAGTGCTGGATACCCGTGCATATTGCGGTGCTGGCATTGACTCGGACCATTTACTGGTGATATCCCGGATAAGGGGTATCTTCTATCGCTGGCGGCACAGGGTTAGGGAGCAAACCAGCGCTTTAGAAAGAGTGAAAGTAGAAAATTTGCAAGATATGGATGTAGGTAAGAAGTATATTAATAGACTGAAGGATGAATTTGAAGATTTAGAGGAGATGAGCGATATTGAAGATGGATGGAAGGAATTTAAAGAAAGAATTGTGAAAGTAGCTGTTGAAGTGTGTGGTGTAAGTAGAAGAAGGAAAGGAAAAAATCACAAAAATGCGTGGATAAGTAAAGATGTGCAAGAACTTGTGCGATTGAAGAAGAAAGCATGACTGGATTTGTTAGCAGCAAACTAACTTAAGAATGCAAGAGGTTATAGATGAAGATGAAAAATTTGGTTAAGAAAGCTGTGATTAGAAAGAAAGAAGAGTATAAAGAGGATTTTGATAAAAGGCTATCAGAAGACTTTCAGTCAAATCTGAAAGTATTCTGGAAATCCGTAAGGTCAGCCCGAGGAAATACTATAACCAGAGAGCTGACTAGGATCAGATGCCAGGATGGTAGCGTTGTGTAAGGAGAAGAATGTGTGCTTAAGATATGGAAGGACTATTTTGAAAGTTTATTTGAAAAAAAGTAAGGAATTTCCGCTATAGCGAAGAAAAAGGGAATGAGATGGAAGGCGAAACTGATGACAAAATATGGGATGCTCAAGCGGGATTTCGAAAGGGAATGGGATGTACTGATCAGGTCTTTTCCTTGCGGTGCATAGCCGAAAAGTTTTTGGCCAAGAGTCAAAAAGTCTATTGCACATTCGTAGATCTGGAAAAGGCCTATGACCGAGTTGAGAGATATGAATTGTGGTCAGCACTTTCTATGCATGGGGTGAGCAGTCTCTTAATACGAGCACTGAAATCCTTATATGAGGATTCGAGTGCTTGTGTCAGGATAAACGGAGCGCACACTGAGTGGTTTAAGATTGAGAAGGGCGTTAGGCAAGTATGTGTTGCGTCACCGTGGCTGTTCAACCTATTTATGAATAGTTGTTTGACAGATTTGAAAGAGTCTGAAAGTGGATTAAGGATGAATGAGTTACTCGTCAAATGTCTGCTCTATGCCAACGATCAGGTTATACTGGCGTCATCAGCGGAAGAGTTACAGGAGATGGTAAACTGTATGCATGAAGCTTTAAAAGAGAAAGGAATGAAAGTGAACGTAAGTAAAACTAAAACACTGGTTTTTGAAATGGAGAAAGAAATGACAGCATGTAATATTTTGATTGGAGGAGAAAAAGTGGAGCAAGTGAAAGAGTTTGTATATCTAGGATCAAAGTTTACATCAGATGGCAAATATGATAGTAATATTGAAAGGAGAGTGAACGCGGGGAACATGGTGAATGGAGCTTTGCATGCCTTTATGAGCAGTCAGAAACTATCCAAAAAGGCTCGACTGGCTGTGCACAGGGGCGTGTTGGTCCCGACATTAATGTATGGGAGTAAAAGTTGGGTATGGCAAAAGAAGCTCGAAAGCAGAATAAATGCAGTGAAAATGAGAGCGTTAAGGAGTATGATGGGTGTGAAATTGAGTGACAGGATAAGGAACAGCGTGATAAGGGAATGTTGTGATGTGAAAGAAGATGTAGTTACAGGAATAGAAAAGGGTATGTTAAGATGGTTCGGTCATGTGGAGAGGATGAATGAAAGCAGGTTGACTAAGCAGATATACAAGGGAGGGAAAGGTCGGAGTGGAAAGACCTAAACGAACGTATCTTGATCAAATTAAGGACGTCCTGGTAAAGGGTCAGGTCAAAAGTATCCGAAACCGCCGAGCTTGTATGAAGAGAGTTATGAATGTGGATGAAGCGAAGGAAGTATGCAGAGATCGTGGCAAGTGGAAAGAGGTAGTCTCTGCCTACCCTCCGGGAAAGAGGCGTGATTTTATGTATGTATTTTTTTGTAATGTTGTTAAAATTTATGAAACAGAACACAAAATATACCTAGTTAAATTTATTTGATAAGTTACTATTTGATAAGTAGGTAAGTACCTAGTAATTTAGTTAAATGAAATAATGATGTTTTGGAATCAATACTTACTTGTTAATTATTTACTCTATTTATTTAAGAAGAGTTAACAATTGTCACAAAACTCTTGCAAGTTATTTTGATTTTGTTTTGCTATAACTTTGGTTATATTGGCACTTGGGCATAAATACTACATTAATTTGATAACAACAATAGAATGCACAAGAATTAACCATACTACTTAAATAACAGAAAATCAAAATTTTGAAATTCTCTTTTTGAATGTAGTTAGGTACCTACATAAGAACTGTTAAGAAAATGAAAAGACTGGAACACTTTATCTTATTAATCCGCTGCTAGTTTGAAGCTTTTGTTATATTTCCAGGCTGTTCCTTCTTCTTGCAATAGTGAACTTTTGTAGTTTTGCAAATTCGATGTTCTAGGACTTAATAGCGCCACACGCGACAATTTTTGCTATTATGTTTGAATTTATCTTTTCTGTTGGTTCCCCTTATAGGCCACCAAAATATGTCTTCGCTTGACACACTGAAGCCAATAAAAAACTCAAGTTTCTTGAATTTTAGTGTATTCAGATAAATTAATGTTATGAAGTTTTAGATATTACTATTTATGATACGCGCATAGAGCGCGTACACGTGTAACGTAGGTGAAGCCGCCAGAGTAAATTTTTTTACAATGATAAAATGACAGTGACAGTAAATACATTTTATTTTTAATATTTGGCAAAGGCCATGCTTTTTTGCCTTTGGGCATCATTGGGCCTAAACACCAAGCTTGGCGGAGAGATCTGTAACTCGCTGGGAGATTATTTTAGTCATTACTGCCATTTCACTCACGTTTACTCCACTTTCACGTCACTGTTTTGCCAAGTTCTCCACCTTTGAGATATGTATGTTAGGCAATGCTGTCCGTTGGTGACATCTTGTATTGGTAGAATTTCTTCTGAACCATCATTTTATAATACTCTGATTTCTGTTCGTAGATAGATTCCAATTTGTTCATTATCTGCAATGCAGTTTCACAATTCTCAATCATAGCGATCAAGCGATATTTGATTTAATTTCATGGACGAGGTTATGATGAACATTGTCATGCCATCTTCTCTTAACCATTGTGTTGTGTTTCCTTCGGGTTTTGCCTTTTTTATATCCGAGCCCTTTGCCTTGAATGCGCAATTTACTTGGAATTTTCATTGGCGAAAGTTTCTTGCTTCAAACTTTTCAACTCGCATTGCATTTGTAACCTCCATTGTTTGAGGTTATACAAGCGGACCACGTTCTTGTTGAATTGTAATAAATATTTGCTCTTCACAGTTTATCATTATCCGATAACATTTCTGGGCCCATGATCAATTTGGTAGACTGGAAGAGATCCCACTTGGGGATAAGCCCGCCTTTGTACTGTACTGTTTTTATTTTTAATGTACTCCTTTAGTGAACAATGAAGCATTTACTTACTTACTTACCAATTAGGGTTAGGCTTTTAAAATCAATAAACTGCTAGATCTCTTTAAGAAAACTTTTATTTAATATAAGTACAACTAAACAATGACAATCACTCAGTAGCGCGTTCTCTGCATAAGATAGTGGCGCCGGTGGCCAACTTAAGAACAAAAACTTTCGTTCAAAAACGCATTTGATTTGATTTCTGATGTAACAGCATATTTTTCGTATTTAGAATTTTGGGTACCAAATATGTATATAGTTTTTTTCCGTGTTAATGTGCCATCCTTTTGATGCACTTAGAGACTTTCTTTATGTAATGATTTTTGGTTAATGTAAATTTCATTCTGTTAAAGTTTTTCTTTATCACTTGCTATTTTCGTTACTTTGTTTTCTAATTCTAAAATTCTTAATTTAACTTCATCAACGTTAAGTAGCATTTCCAAATCAAGATAGATAGATAGATAAAACTCTTTATTGCACCATAAGAGTAAAACATACAAAACAACACAAAGCAAACATATATGGTACAAAGGCGGACTTATCGCTAAAGCAATCTCTTCCAGTCAACCTTTGGGTGGAAAGAAATCAAACAGGAGATTGGCGTAGGCGCAGAGCAAGAAAAATAAATGTTTGAACATAATAAAATACATACATAATATATATCTATATATAATACATACAAATACGCATAAATACAGATAAATACATAAAAATAACATATACTTAGGATAGAGTAGAAAGATAATGAGACCTAACGAGATTTTTGAAACTATCAATAGTCCGAGCTTTCCTGATATCGACAGGGAGAGCATTCCATAGACGGACAGCTTGTACAGTAAAAGAGTGGGAGTAAAAATTGGTGTTGGATGTACGGTACTCTTAGTCGTAGAGTAAACGTGCTACGCAGACTGCGTGTGGCGCCTTGGGCATCGCTATAAAAATTGAAGCGCTCCTTTAAATAAGATGGAGAAAACGGATCAAATAAGACCGAATAGAGCATAGTCACAATGTGCAAGTTGCGACGAAGTCGGATCGGGAGCCACTTCAGTTGCGATCGAAATGAAGAAACATGATCGTATTTACGAAGCCCAAATATGAATCAAATGGATAGATTTTGAAGACGCTCTAATTTGTTTAATTGTTCTTCAGTGACATCCAGATAACAAGTATCAGCGTAATCAAGAATAGGGAGCAGAAGGGATTGTGACAGCGCAATTTTGGTGTCATAAGGCAGAAAATTACGGAGCCTTCTGAGTGAGCTGAAAGCAACAAAAACTTTCCTGCTCACATCATTAATGTGAGGCGTCCAAGACAAAGTTTTGTCAAATATCAGACCCAAATTTTTCACCTTGTCACTGAAAGGAATAACCACATTGTTGAATATAAGGGACGGTACAGAATTCCAGTCTATACGGGAAACAAAATAAGGGCTGCCGATTATAATTGCCTGCGTTTTGGAAGGATTAACTTTTATGCCAAAAGATCTGCTCCAGTCTGATATGCTCATCAAATCGTTGTTAATAGTCGCAATTGCAGAGCGCAAACCATTAGCGGAGGAATGACAATAAATTTGAAGATCATCCGCATAAAGGTGGTAGGAAGACCGAAGGTTATCAGAGATACGGTTAATAAAAAGCGCGAACAATAAAGGAGAGAGAACACCGCCTTGAGGTACCCCAGCCGAGATGTGACACCACGACGATAGGTTATCGTCAATACGGATACACTGCTGACGGCCACTGAGGTACGAAGTGAACCACATAATAACCGAAGGAGATATGTTCAGAGTGCGCATCAAGCTCAAAAGAACGTCATGGTCGACCGTGTTGAAGGCATTCGTAAAATCAAGTAATGTGAGAATTGTCAACTGTGAATTATCCATAGCAAGACGGATGTCTTCACTGATAGTGATAAGGGCCGACGTAGTACTGTGTCCTGCACGGAATCCTGACTGATAGGTATTAAGAATATGATTCAGCCGAAGGAACCCGTTTAACTGTAACTGAACCAAGCGTTCAAGAATTTTAGACAAAAATGGGAGGATGGAAATAGGACGGTAATCAGAAAAGGAAGTAGGGTTTGATTTTTTGGGTAAAGGTGTAACGAAAGCATTTTTCCAAATAGAGGGAAAGCAGCCGGTAGAAAGGGAGTTGTTGAAAATTTGAGTCATGGTAGGAATAATAATGTCTAAAATTGGCAGAATCATTTTCCGGCTGACGTCTTCAGTTCCTATAGCGTTCGATGTTACAGCAAGAATGCACCTCCGAACATCACACTCAGTAATTAGGCTAAACGAAAACGGAGAGTAGTCGGGAGGAGAAAGAGAGTTAAGGTGGTTTAATATGGAATTTTTATCATTGCCACCGAAGTCACTAGAAGAAGAGAAATGTAAGACCATTAATATCCAGAGATTTGGAAACAGTATGATTTTTCTTTCCAACTCCCAATGACTTTAAAAATTTCCAGACCTTGCCTGGATCACCATTTTCAACAGATTTGTGAATATGACGGCGTTGGGCCTCCCTACACATCTTGTTGCAAGTATTGCGGGCTTCAATATACTTGTCACGATATTTCACTGGGTCAATCTTAAACTTAGTTTTAGCAAAGTGTTTTTTGGTAATACATGCTTTAATATCATCGGTCAGCCATGGAGCGGGCAAATGTTTTAACCTAACAGGACGAATAGGAGCGTGTTTGTCATAAATCTCGGTAAGTAGGGCATTAAATGTTTTAATCTGGTCGTCAACAGAGTGAGAATCAAACACAGATTCCCAATTAGTTTCAAAGGCATCCCGTCGCAGTAGGTCAAAATTAATGCCACCAAAATCACGCAGCAAAAGTATTTTGGATTTGGGTTTAGGAGGTTTAATTTTGAAAGAAAGGTATAAGAGGTCATGGTAAGAGAATATGTCAGCATTACACTGACCATGTTTGACTACCAGTTCTGAGAAGGAAACAAAAATTAGATCTAGAAGAGAAGGAACGCAACCAGGAAAGTGGTGCGTGGTGAGAAGTGGGAGAATGGATAAATTGCAAGAATCAGCAATTGAAGTTAATGCATTTGCACAACTATCACTTTTAATCAAACAAGTATTGAAATCGCCCATAATAATAGTATGCTTATTGGAAGGCATAAGATCTTCTAACAGAAGTTCAAATGTGGAAAAGTAATTAATATTAGAAGAAGAGCTATAAAAGACACCGAGAAGGACAGGAGTATGTGAAAGGGTGATTTCAACAAACAAAGATTCAGCTTCCCGAGAAGAGTCAGCTATTTGAGAGAAGCGAAGAACATTAGAAGGGATGTATGATCTTAAGTAAATGGCGACGCCGCCGCCACCCTTATCAGGGCGGTCATTGCATATGAGTTGAAACCCCGGCAAAGAATAAGAAGTGGAAGGATGACAGGAATTGAACCAGGATTCAGAGACTAAAATTGCATGTATATGCTTACTATCAAAACAGGTAAGTAGATCAGGATAATGACCTGGAATGCTTTGTGCATTAATATGGATAATGTTAAAATTTTTTGAAACATCAGAAAAACAGTTGTCAACAATCTCGTTAAGTGGAAGAGGAATAGAATGTATACTATCATTTAAACTACACATAAATACTTGACTTTTTTCCTGTGGGTAGTTGCAGGCAAAACATTAAAAAACAGCTGATCCTATATTTTAATTATTTAATATTTTATTTTTAATACTTTTAATTAGTTTTATACAACAACTAATACTACAATCATTAAGTTAATGATATAATAAAAGGAATACCTGCACCTGCCTGCCTTGTGGATAAATTTCTTTTATTACACAAACAAAATGGACACACAGCGAAATTTACAACTGGAGCAAGTCCAACAGACGCAGAGGCAACTGGAATCTTCATTAGCTTGTCGCATGGCAGAGTTTGAGAAGAGGCTTACTGCAGCACCATCAGCAGATATAGGTCAGTTGCAACGGGAGTTCCGGGACTTCAAGGAGTGTGTCTATTCCATTTTTCAAAATTTGCAACAGCAAATAAAGGATTTAGGCTGCAGAGTGGACTCCTTGGAGATGAGAGGCCGACGGAAAGTGCTGGTGCTAAATGGTGTCACGGAAGATCCCAATGAAAATATCAAGGTAATAGTGAGTGATCTTCTTGCCGATAAATTTAAGTTAACAGATTCAAGCGCACAAATAAAGATCTGTCACCGCATTGGAACTAGAAGGCCAGACCGAGCTCGTCCAGTATTAGTAAGTCTCTGCTCTCTGAAGACAAAATCTGATATATGGAACCAGAAAACAGCACTAAAGGGTACCAAAATTAGTATTGCCGAATTTCTCACACACACAAGGCAAAGCGTGTTCTTAGCGGCTCGACGACATTTCGGTATGAGGCACTGTTGGACTCTCGATGGAGTTATCAATATTAAGATCCCAACTGGTGAGCGTGTTAAGATCACAACCGAAGGTGAGCTAAATGCTTTAATCAAGCGATTTCCAGGAGAGGACATATGCAGTGACCAGGGCTCGTCGACGGCAGTAGACAAGCGTCCACCCCCAAAAAGAACGACCGCGGCTGTAGTTGATAAAAGGAATGTGACCCGACGGCAGACACAGGCGGTCAAATCTAAGTTGCCACCACCTCCGCATACAAATTGAGTCTGTTGGCCTCTTTCACTTCCATCTCCCTGTGTATGTTTTCACGCGGTGCTTATTAATTCTGTATTTCGTTGGTTGGTCCACTATATTTTGTTAAATGCGAGTGGGTAAATTCCTAGTTTTCTCTTAGTTACTGATGACTGATGTAGGTAGATTTGTTTGTTTTTCTTTTTTATCTGACAGCCGTCGTTTTCCTGTCTTAATGACAGGCGTCAGTTGTCAATTTTCTTTTTAAAGTAACCGTCATATACTTTGGAATGAATCCAATCGCTATAAAGCCCGCCATACACTCGAGACTTGTCTTTTGGTGTGTACATAATATTTTTTTTTTTGTTTTATGTTTGAGTTTCTTTATTTTTCTTTGTCTGCTTGTGTCATAGACCTTATAATAAAATTTGTATCTGTATCAGTTATCAGGTCCGGCCGGCAGGTTGTGCAGGAACAGACTTAAAACTACACCCTACATACATAATATATTAATATTTATATTTTTATAATTTGATTATTTATTATATTTAAATTAACCTATTTATATATATACAATGCAGCAATGTGATAATATTTTTTTATCCGAAACCTTCTGCTCTGCTGAGGGATCTGGTGACTCAAGTTTTGTTTCCTGTGACTCTTCAATGACCTTGGGGGCTTTTGTTGATAATACATTCCACAATTTTCCATATAATTTTAATGTGTGTCATATCAATGCACAAAGCATTCCTGCGCATTACACAGACTTCATTGAAACGTTTTCTTCCGTGCACCTTGGCGCAATTCTTGTGTCCGAAACCTGGTTGAAACCAAATTTACCTTCGACTAGCTATTCGCTACCTGGCTTTATCTTAATACGAAACGATCGTGTCGGATCCCGGGGAGGCGGTGTTGCCATTTATTTAAGAAGTGATATACATTACCGTGTGCTCGCTATGTCACCTTCTGAATACACCGCCAGCAGCGAATATATATTTCTTGAGGTCTCGTTTAAGGGAGTCGGAGCCGCTTTGGGAGTATTCTATTGCCCCTCTTCACATATTAATTATTTCAGTGTTTTTGAATCTCTCCTTGAGTCGGTTTCTCCAGATTACACACACCATCTGATCCTAGGAGATTTCAATACGTGTCTGATGAAGGATCCAGGGCCAAAAAGCTGCGGGGTATTGTCAAGTCGGTCAATTTCTCAATCTTACCATCCGGTTCAACACACTTCACAGAACATGGTCCCTCTTTGCTTGACTTGATCATTACCTCTTCAGCTGGTCTTGTTGCCAATCATGGTCAAGCGCCCGCTCCTGAATTCTCTCATCACGATCTTATTTACGTTTCCTATAAAATTAAAGTTCCAAGACCAAAACCAACCATAATGAAACTCCGTTGCCTTTCCAAAATAAATAATGATGCTCTTACATCTGATGCAGCTAGGATAGATTGGTCTTCGGTTTTGTCGGCTAATGCAGTGGATGAAAGAATTGCAAGTTTTAATAATGAAGTATTAACACTGTACGATAAACATGCTCCCGTACGTGCCATCAAAATAAAGCGCCCTCCTGCACCATGGATCACGGAGGCGGTACGTATCGCCATGAGAAAACGAAATCGTGTTTTTAGAAAGTTTAAACGGGATCGTACTAACGAAAATTGGTGCTTATATAAGGCTGCAAGGAATCTCTGCAATAGATTTTGTAGAAATGCAAAACGCCAATATTTCTCCGACAACATAGAAAATGTTTCTCCAGCTAATATGTGGAAATTTCTTAATTCTCAGGGTATAGGTAAAGTACAGAAATCATGTTCAAAATTCCCTTTCACTTTGAATGAGCTTAACAATCATTTTTCCTCAGTTCCTCTTTTAGATGAAAATACAAAATTAGCTTCGATCTCTTCCATTCTTGCTTTGCCTTCTCCCGACGGTAGGCCATTTGAATTCTCAGCTGTCACTGAAGACGACGTATACAAAATCATTCATTCCATCTCCTCTAATGCCGTTGGTCCAGATCAAATAAGTCGTGTGATGTTAATTCCAATCCTCTCTTATATCCTCCCTATCATCACCCATATTATTAATAACAGTTTCTCAGAAAATCGCTTTCCTCTATCATGGCTTATGGCCTATGTACGCCCTCTCCCAAAAATCCCAGATCCAACTCATTTGAATGAAGTACGTCCTATCTCCATACTTTCATTCTTATCGAAGGTTCTAGAAGCATCTGCCTTTAACCAGTTATCAAAACATCTACTTGATAACCACCTTTTAAACAAATATCAATCTGGTTTTAGGCCGGCGCATAGTACCACCACTGCACTTCTTCGAGTTACAGAAGACATTAGAACGGGCATGGAACATAAACAAGTCACAATTTTAGTATTAATAGACTTTAGTAACGCATTTAATACTGTTGACATTGATATCCTTTTAGCCACCCTTTCCCGTTGCAACGTCTCTTCTTCAGTGATTTCTTGGTTCTCCAGTTATCTTCATGGACGCCGGCAACAGGTTCGTAACGGTACGGATGAATCAGACTGGTGCGAATTGAAAGCTGGCGTCCCACAAGGCGGTATTCTGTCTCCTATTTTGTTCTCAGTTTTCATAAACTTGCTTTCATTATATATTAACTGTTTCTATCATTTCTATGCTGATGACTTGCAGCTTTATGTACAGACGAATATTGATAACATGGAACAGGCCATTGATTTGCTGAATCATAACTTAAATAGAGTTCTAGACTGGTCTAATCGATTTGGCATTTCTGTTAATGTTAAAAAGTGTCAGGCTATAGTAGTTGGCAGTTTCTATCAGATTAATAATATTGACATTAACACCTTGCCACCGCTGATCTTTAACGGAACTATTATTGAATTTAGTACGACGGTTAAAAACCTTGGCCTACATATTGATACCAACTTACATTGGGATTCACACGTTGTTGCAACCAGTCGGAAAGTTTACAGTGTTCTGCATTATCTGCAACGCTTAAAACATTTTCTTCCAACAAAGACGAAGATTATGCTTACCCAAGCACTTCTTCTGCCTATAATTGATTATGCTGATGTGTGTTATCTGGATTTAACTGAAGAGCATCTCAACAAATTAGAACGTCTTCTGAACAATTGTATCAGGTTTATATTCTGCCTTCGGAAGTACGATCATATTTCTGAATACCGTTCTCAGCTAAATTGGCTCCCCATCCGTAACCGTAGAAATCTTCACATTTTATGTCAGCTCTATACCATTCTCAATAATCAGCTTGCCCCAGACTATCTTAAAAAAGACTTCCAACTATTAAGTTCTACTCACGAAAAAATCCTTCGTTCTTCAAATAAGTTAACTCTTGCTATCCCTTTTCACCGTACAGGTATTGCCTCCAATTCTTTCGCCGTTATGGCTGTTAGGCTCTGGAATTCACTTCCCGAGTCCATCAGGACATCCCCAAGTCGTTCTAGTTTCAAATCGCGGGTAAACGGGTTTGTTGGCGACGCGTAAATTGGAATTTTTATTAATATTTTGAATGTTGGTATACGCGTAAATGATGGTTGTCACTATGACGTTTATTGTTTTTGCATAAGTCAGTTCTTTGGCATACGTGGGCCCGTCCGCACGGTTCCGCTATTGTTCTTCGAGCCCATCATCAACAAGCTGGTCTTCGAGCCCGATCAGTCATGTTCCACACTCCACGCATGACAAAAAAACAGCGACAGCAAGAAGTAACAGACAGAATGGCATCCGCCGTTTTGGAGAATTCCAACGCGCATGAAAAAAATCTGCCTACCGGCAGTATAAAATCGGAACCTGTGCTCAAAAATACCCACACGCTTATGGAAAAACCCACTGCATCGTGCTTTTCTAAGACTTCTAGGAGCAAATGTTCACATAAATCGTCAACATCTAAAGAAGCCAAGCGGAAACAATTACAATTAGACGCCGCGAAACAGAAAGCTTTAATTCAAATGGATTTAATAGATAAAACCCTGGAAGCAAATCTAGCAGCACTGAGCGACGAGGAAGACCCAGAGGAATACAGTTCACAATTCGAAGAAAATCAGCTTCCTTGTAGCCAGGTAGCAGAATGGGTTGAGCACCAAAGTAACCACATTGAACCACCAGCAGAGCGGCAAGCCCCCGAGCAAGGTATACCCACGGGCAAGCCGAACCCTGCTGCGCCGGCGTCTACTCCTACGTGGCCGCAGCACGCCGCCGTCGCGGCGCACCCTGCGCCCGACGGCACTCTTGCAACGCTAAATAGTACGGTTCATCTATTGGCTGGTGCACTTAAGGACCTCTCCACAGCCAGTACTCACAATGTACCTAATGCCAGCCTTCTCAGTCGCATCAGTACGCCTAAAGACCTGCCAGAGTTTTCTGGTGACCTAATGGAATGGCTCCAGTTTAAACAAGCTTACGAGGAGTCCTCTGAAATATGCAAATTTTCTGATAAAGAAAACTTATGGAGGCTAAGGAAGTGTCTTCGAGGAGCCGCTAAGGATGCTGTCTCCGCCTTGTTCATCAGCGCCACGTCCCCTGAGAAAGTGATGTCGACGTTGGAGCTACGTTTTGGAAACCCAGACAGTATAATTTCTCGTATCCTACAAGACATCAAAAAACTCCAGCCATTACAAATAGAATACCACAGGGATATTGTGACGTTTGCAATCAAAATACAAAATTTTGTAGCAGCAGTGAAGGCAGTGGGCCGTGAAGAATATCTGCAAGGCATCAACATCGTTTCTATTATTCTGAGTAAACTTCCTACGGTTCTAATTTCCAAATGGTCGGATTACAGTTTTAACCTTATTAAAGATGGTCAAAAACCAAGATTACTCATCCTGTCAGATTTTCTTAGCGAAGAAGCGATAAAAATCTCGACGACGTCAAATACGATGTTGACTACAACACGACAAGACCAACAAAAACATAGATCTATCGATAATATGACTGCACGGTCTCACACAGTTTTAGTTCAAGCCGAAGAAGGCGATACTAAATGTCAATTTTGTAAGAAATCTACTCACAAACTAACAGAATGTAAACAATTCAAGAAATCGTTGCGTAAGACCAGATGGCAATTTATAAAAAAGAGTGGTTTGTGTTATAGATGTTTAATTAGTAAACACGAGAGAAGCTCGTGCAATGCCCCGGCGTGCGACAGGGACGGCTGCGGATTACCACACCATCGTTTACTACACTACGCGACATCAACGGTTGCTCAGAGTTCACGTGCACCTAACAATGCGACTGCCACTACTAGCGATCAACTACAGCGCGCGGATGAAGTTACAAGCGTTCCGGAAACATTGAACTTTATTAATTCTAGTGATCGCGTATTGTTAAAAGTGGTGTCAGTGCGTATACATGGACCAAACGGGATCGTGGACAGTACCGCCTTGCTGGATGACGGATCCTCTATTTCTCTTATGTGTTCATCGCTGGCAGCGCGCGCGGGCCTCCGCGGCCGCCGCTGCAGGCTGCGCGTGCGCGGCGCCTTCAATAACGGTGAACTCGTATGCGACTCCAGTACGGTAAACGTAAACGTAGCAGGTATGGACAATAAGATTCATAATATAAATATGCGTTGTGTAGATAATCTGAACTTACCATTGCAAACTTTATCTGTTTTGAATTGTGTAACTTATTCCCATTTAGAAGGCATTAGTAAACACTTGTGTAAATCTGATACCAAACCCGAATTATTGATTGGGCAGGATAACCATCATTTACTAGTTCCCTCTGAAATTAAATTAGGTAAATATAGTGAGCCGTCTGCCGTACTTACCCCTCTGGGCTGGTGTGTGCATGGAAGAATGAACGTAAAAGGCGACCATCCATCTGTTGTCGATACTAACCTGTTTGTCGACGCCAACGTCGAAAGTGTCTTACGGGAAATGCAGGAAGACGTCCGACGTTCCTTGTTAGTCGATACGTTGGGAGTGTCTTGCAAGCCGCGGGTAAACGCCGACGAGGCGCGCGCCGCCGCGCTGCTCGAGGCCTCGGCAGCGCTGGTGCAGGGCCGCTGGCACGTGCGCCTGCCCTGGAGGGACGAGGGCTGCCGCATGCCGGACTCCTATCCCAACGCACTTACTAGGATGAAGGGTATCGAGAGGAAGATGGGTAAGAATGTTGGATTTGCTAATAGGTATAAGGATAGAGTGAGTCATCTGTTAGCGAATGACTACGCTATGGAGCTGACAGGATCGTCAGAAACCACCGCGAGAACGTGGTACTTACCACATTTTGGGGTGGACAACCCCAACAAGGAGAAACTCCGCCTGGTCTTCGACTCTGCCTGTAAGGTAAATGGTTATTCACTTAATGATTATTTACTTACCGGACCGGACCTGCTGTCGTCACTATTTGGTATATTGCTGCGCTTTAGGGAAAACAAAATTGCAGTAACCGGCGACATTAAGGATATGTTTCTTAGAATTAAAATTCATGCCGAGGACCAGGACGCACTTCGATTCCTTTGGAGGGACAGTCCTACTGAGGGTTTAAAGACATACGTTATGACGTCACTTATATTTGGAGCTAATTGCTCACCCTTTATAGCTCAGTTTATAAAAAATAAGAATGCCTTGCGTTTATCTTCTGAGTATCCGGCCGCTGTCATCGATGCCGTCTGCAAATCACATTACATGGATGATTACATAGACAGCATTGATGACGAGGAAGCCGCCGTGAGCATGGTGAGTGATATATGTGCTGTCCATAAAGCTGGAGGATTTGAGATAAGGAACTGGACTAGTAATAGTGTCACGGTTCTAAATAGCCTGCCGAAAGAAATCTTAGGCAGTGCTGCTGTAAAGTTCAAAGTCGGCCAGCAAAACGAAAGCGAAAGGACATTGGGTATGATGTGGTACCCCGCAGATGATACCTTAGGTTTCGATATGTCTTTAAAGCGAATACCAGAAGATATTGTAAACGGCCAGGATAAGCCGACGAAGCGTGCAATGCTCAGGGTCGTGATGTCGATTTTCGACGTCTTGGGATTTTTAGCCCCATTTACCATTCAAGGACGGATTATGCTACAAAATATCTGGCGGTCACACATAGGGTGGGACCAGAAAATTCCTGACAACGTTTATGATAAATGGCGTAGATGGGTTGCCTTGCTTGAGGTAATTAGCAATATACGTATCCCTAGGTGTTACAAATCTACAAGGGCGGCGGGAACAGGATCCGAAAATCAAACTGAATTCAAATCGGAGCGGGCGAATCGAACCTTGAACCCGCGAGCCGAGTCCGCCGAACCTATGGCATCAGTATGCTATACTTCCGTCTCGGTACCCGCCGAGCGAACGGCTACACAGGCATCTCGGGATGGCTACGATTTCGTAGCGGGCTCTACGAACGCGATAAGCGCTACGACTACGCCGGGTTATAGCAACCTACAATTGCATATGTTTTGTGATGCGAGTTCACAAGCTATGTGTACGGTGTCGTATTGGCGATGGGAACACAATAACAATATCTACGTTAGTTTTATAGCTAGTAAGTGTAAAGTCATGCCCATAAAAGCACTGACCATGCCTAGGGCCGAACTACAGGCGTGTCTGTTAGCTGCGAGATTAGCTAATACTATCGAAAGGGAACATCGGCTGACACCCACGCGTAGGTATTTTTGGTGCGACTCCACTACCGTGCTTCATTGGATTCGCAACAACACGCGCACTTATAAGGCATTTGAAGCAAACCGATTGGGGGAGATCGATGAGTTAACTCGAGTAGAGGACTGGAGGTACATTCCCACTAAATTGAATATTGCTGATTTGGCCACACGGGATAATCTGGACGGAGCAATAAAAGAGGAATGGTTCACTGGTCCACGGTTTTTATACTGCGAGCAGTCTACTTGGCCTATGGACATAACTCAACCGACTTCTGACATGACGGCGTCGTCAGAGTGTATTGCAGTTGTGCAGCAGGTATCGAATAATTTACCTGTGCCTGACCCATTACGCTTTTCATCGTGGCTACGGTTGCTGCGGGCTACGGCTACAGTTATTAAGTTCATTGATAATTGTAGATGTCGCTGTGCGGGGTCAGTAGATTGCGACGCTATGGAACGTGCGGAACGTCTTTTATTAAGATACTCGCAAACCGATGCATTCGACGACGACATCACAGCGATAAGGGAAGGAAAGTCATTAACTCGTAGCAGCAGGCTGAGTTCTTTGACACCCTACTTGGATGAACATTGCATTCTCAGGGTTGGCGGTCGCATCGACGCAGCGGCAGATGTGGGCGTGGACGTTAAGCGGCCCGTGATACTAGACGGCCGACATCCAGTATCAAGGCTTATTGTCCGACACTATCACGTAAAAGCAGCTCATGGGAACCAGGAGACCGTGGTCAACGAGCTAAGGCAGCGGTATTGGCTACTGAGGCTCAGACCTACAGTGAAATCCGTCGTCTCCAAGTGCATGTTATGCAGGATTCGTAAGAGTAAACCACGGGTACCGCGAATGGGAGACTTACCGAAGGCTCGCGTCGCCCATCACCAGCGCCCTTTCTCCTACTGTGGGTTGGACTTATTTGGTCCAATGGAAGTTACCGTTGGTCGACGAAGGGAAAAAAGGTATGGTGTGTTATTTACTTGCCTTACAGTGCGTGCAATTCACATCGAGGTAGTTACTTCTCTCACGTCAGACTCCTTGATAATGGCGCTGCGAAGAATGGCAGCCAGGCGTGGTTGGCCGCGATGTCTATATTCTGATAACGGTACAAACCTAAGAGGCGCAGAAATGGAGTTGCTAAAATCGATGCGACTATTAGATATTGAGAAGCTAAAGGCTGAAGGAATCAATAATGGAATGGAGTGGTGTTTTATTCCCCCGGCCAGCCCCGCCTGGGGTGGCGCATGGGAACGGCTAATTCGAAGTGTCAAAACAACCTTGAAGGTTGTCTTGATTGAACGTGCCCCAAGGGATGAGGTTTTAAATACGCTGTTGGCCGAAGTTGAAAATATAGTGAATAGTCGTCCCTTAATGCATGTCTCGGTCGACCCTGGGGTCGTTGAGTCGCTGACGCCAAATCATTTTCTACTCGGTAGCTCTTCAAATTTGCCTATTATAGGGCAGTTTGATGACTCAGATTTATACCTACGGAAACATTGGCGCACAGCACAAAGGCTGACCGATATGTATTGGAAGAGATGGGTCAAAGAAATTCTACCAGACCTTATACCTAGGACGAAATGGCGCGATGAACAGAAATCGCTGCAGGTTGGTAATCTGGTACTGGTGGTGGACCCTAATTCTCCGCGAAACGTTTGGTCCAAGGGTTTGGTGACTCGCGTTTTTCCAGGAAAGGATGGACGTACAAGGTTGGTGGAAGTACGGACGGCGAGCGGAACGTTGCGGAGGTCGGCGGCTCGCGTCGCTCCTATACTCCTGAGTGAAGAGTGCTGCACCAGCACTAGGGAGGGGAATGTTGGCGACGCGTAAATTGGAATTTTTATTAATATTTTGAATGTTGGTATACGCGTAAATGATGGTTGTCACTATGACGTTTATTGTTTTTGCATAAGTCAGTTCTTTGGCATACGTGGGCCCGTCCGCACGGTTCCGCTATTGTTCTTCGAGCCCATCATCAACAGGGTTTTTCTTGAGTCGCGAGGGTATTTAATATCGCCTTTTCACTCATTTAATCGCTGCACCTATTTAATTATGTATATTGTTTATCTATTGTAGTTTTTATGTATGTATATTGTTTATCTATTGTATTTTTTATGTATGTATATTATAATTATTTTATTTTATATTTTGTGTATGTATAAATATATTTATTTAGTTTAACCCCACATGAAGTTCTCTGTAAGACCCAATGGTTGACTGGTAGATAATGCTTCTAGCATTAAGTCCGCCAATTGTGCTATACATTTGTATCTTGTGCAATGAAGTTTAAATAAATAAATAAATAAATAAATATAACTTATAATACAAAATACTATAAAATAAAATAATATCAAATACATACATACATACATACATAAAATCACGCCTCTTTCCCGGAGGGGTAGGCAGAGACTACCTCTTTCCACTTGCCACGATCTCTGCATACTTCTTTCGCTTCGTCCACATTCATAACTCTCTTCATACAAGCTCGGCGGTTTCGGGTACTTTTGACCTGACCCTTTACCAGGACGTCCTTAATTTGATCAAGATACGTTCGTCTAGGTCTTCCCACTCCGACCTTTCCCTCCACACTCTCCTTGTATATCTGCTTAGTCAACCTGCTTTCATTCATCCTCTCCACATGACCGAACCATCTTAACATACCCTTTTCTATTCCTGTAACTACATCTTCTTTCACATCACAACATTCCCTTATCACGCTGTTCCTTATCCTGTCACTCAATTTCACACCCATCATACTCCTTAACGCTCTCATTTTCACTGCATTTATTCTGCTTTCATGCTTCTTTTGCCATACCCAACTTTCACTCCCATACATTAATGTCGGGACCAACACGCCCCTGTGCACAGCCAGTCGAGCCTTTTTGGATAGTTTCTGACTGCTCATAAAGGCATGCAAAGCTCCATTCACCATGTTCCCCGCGTTCACTCTCCTTCCAATATCACTATCATACTTGCCATCTGATGTAAACTTTGATCCTAGATATACAAACTCTTTCACTTGCTCAACTTTTTCTCCTCCAATCAAAATATTACATGCTGTCATTTCTTTCTCCATTTCAAAAACCAGTGTTTTAGTTTTACTTACGTTCACTTTCATTCCTTTCTCTTTTAAAGCTTCATGCATACAGTTTACCATCTCCTGTAACTCCTCCGCTGATGACGCCAGTATAACCTGATCGTCGGCATAGAGCAGACATTTGACGAGTAACTCATTCATCCTTAATCCACTTTTAGACTCTTTCAAATCTGTCAAACAGCTATCCATAAATAGGTTGAACAGCCACGGTGACGCAACACATCCTTGCCTAACGCCTTTCTCAATCTTAAACCACTCAGTGTGCGCTCCGTTTATCCTGACACAAGCACTCGAATCCTCATATAAGGATTTCAGTGCTCGTATTAAGAGACTGCTCACCCCATGCATAGAAAGTGCTGACCACAATTCATTCCTCTCAACTCTGTCATAGGCCTTTTCCAGATCTACGAATGTGCAATAGACTTTTTGACTCTTGGCCAAAAACTTTTCGGCTATGCACCGCAAGGAAAAGACCTGATCAGTACATCCCATTCCCTTTCGAAATCCCGCTTGAGCATCCCATATTTTGTCATCAGTTTCATTCCTGACTCTATTAATCAATACCTTAGCATACAATTTGCCGACGACGCTAAGCAGGCTTATACCACGATAATTTTTGCAGTCCAGCTGTGACCCTTTTCCTTTGTAAAGTGGCACGATAACAGCCTTACACCAATCTTTTGGTACTCGGCCGCTTCTCCAACACAAATTGAAAAGGCAGTACAACTGACTAGCTACTACGCCTTTTCCTGCTTTAAGCATCTCGACCGACACTCTATCACACCCAGCAGCCTTTCCCGCTTTCATACTCTTAAGTGCTTCCACAATTTCGAACATTTCAATTTCGCCTTCCATCTCATTCTCTTTTTCTTCGCTATAGCAGAAATCTTTCTTATTTCCTTCCTTTTTTTCAAATAAACTTTCAAAATAGTCCTTCCATATCTTTAGTACACATTCTTCTCCTTTCACAACGCTACCATCCTGGCATCTGATCCTAGTCAGCTCTCTGGTTATAGTATTTCCTCGGGCTGACCTTACGGATTTCCAGAATACTTTCAGATTTGACTGAAAGTCTTCTGATAGCCTTTTATCAAAATCCTCTTTATACTCTTCTTTCTTTCTAATCACAGCTTTCTTAACCAAATCTTTCATTTTCTTATATTCCTTACGTGCTTCATTCACATCTTCATCTATAACCTCTTGCATTCTTAAGTTAGCTTTTGCTGCTAACAAATCCAGCCATGCTTTCTTCTTTAATCGCACAAGTTCTTGCACATCTTTACTCATCCACGCATTTTTGTGATTTTTTCCTTTCCTTCTTCTACTTACACCACACACTTCAACAGCTACTTTCACAATTCTTTCTTTAAATTCCTTCCATCCATCTTCAATATCGCTCATTTCATCTAAATCTTTAAATTCATCCTTCAGTCTATTAATATACTTCTTACCTACATCCATATCTTGCAAATTTTCTACTTTTACTCTTTCCAAAGCGCTGGTTTGCTCCCTTACCCTGTGCCGCCAGCGATTGAAGATACCTCTTATCCGGGATATCACCAGTAAATGGTCCGAGTCAATGCCAGCACCGCGATATGCACGGGTATCCAGCACTTTGTTCTTCAATCTTTCATCTACAATCACAAAGTCTATCATACTTTTTAAAATACCTTCCACTCTTGTGTAGGTGTGGATCTCTTTATGTTGAAACATTGAGTTCGACACAAAAAGATCCCACTCTAGACAAATTTCTAATACACTTCTTCCATTATCATTCACCTTTTCGTCACCAAACGCACCAAGCACCTTTTCATATCCATCACGCTTTACACCCACCCATCCATTAAAATCACCTAACATAATAATCTTCTCATTTGGCTTGGTAACTTTCAATACTTCTCTTACACTATTCCAGAACTCCTCGTTTTCGCTTTTTGCTGATGTTGTACCCCTCGAACCCACATCCCAAGGTGCATAAACACCTAGAACGAAGATCCGAGTGATTCCAACTTTCAGCCTAATCTATAGAAGACGAGGGCTGACACACTCATACTCATTCACGCACTCAGCCATTCGTGCAGAAAGAATTAGACCGACCCCTTGACAGCCTCGGCTGGTACTGGAAATTCCAGACCAATACGCCGTGTAAGGGCCGTGCTGCGTCGCGTCGCATCCTTTCCGCTTCGTTTCATTCACGCACAACACATCCAAACGTCTTTCATCCATCATCTGGCATACTTCCTCAATCTTATCCTTCATTCCTCCTCTTACATTCATCGTCGCAAAGCGGCTTTCAGCAGACCGCATACCGCTCCCGCCGGGAACGAGACGTGATGGGGTGCGGACACCATCGCCGCCATTTATATGCTTTTTAAGGTTCATAATGCGATTCCCACGAGACGCTAGGGAAAAATTTTGTCCGCCCCAGCAGAGCCCCGCATGCCAGGGTAAGGCTAGCCATTACCTGGGGGTCGCCCAACCCCATGGCGGAAGTGGCACGCTCGAGACTAGGCTATATAATATCAAATATTTTTGCTAAACTAGCAATTTCATATGTTAAGCCACCCGCCAGCAGACTAAGTCATGAGAACAAAGAAAACACCAAATGACATAATCTAATTAAAGTAAATCCATCATGAATTTCACAAAAAAGAAAAAAATAATAATTAATTATAGAACACGGTAAGTTAGTGCCAAGGTATGCCTATTCATCTCAAATGCACTCGAATAAAGCACCCACACAAATTTATGCAAAAAGATATAGAAATTATAACAAAAACAAAGAAACATTTAAAAGAAAAAACAAACTGTCATTGTCAAGTTGAATGACGGATGATGTCATCCA
This sequence comes from Amyelois transitella, assembly GCF_032362555.1. NCBI lineage: Eukaryota > Metazoa > Arthropoda > Insecta > Lepidoptera > Pyralidae > Amyelois > Amyelois transitella. The sequence goes on from NC_083536.1 coordinate 3,197,723, forward strand.
CGCCACCAAAACAAAACAAAAAACAAACACACCAAGCAAAAGTTTTGTCGGCTCAACATATTTGTCTACCGCAGAAGAAAATAAAAATAAAAAAAAATTATAAATACAAGAAGGTAGCCGAACATCACATCGTTAGCCTAGGCTCGGCATTATTTCTTCATAATCGCCCGTTTCGAACGCGACGACGAGCCTACGACGATTGCCGAAGCCGCTGGCACTGATGCAGGTTTTGCCGCTGGTTTTCCGTCCTCGGGCAACAATTCAGAAACATTTCGCACATTCGAGTCCTTTGGTGTATTGGATGGGAAGTCTTCTCGAAGTTTGTTGACCTCCTCGATGGTGCAAACACGATGTCTTGACCCATCACACCCAATGATGAAAACGCAACCATCTCGCGTCCAACACTTGTTAACACCAAAGTGCTGACGAGCCGCCATGAACGCCTGATGCCTGTTCTTAGTCAGATATTCAGAGAGGGTCAATCCTGAGCCCTTAAGTGTAGTCTTGGCATGCCAGAATTTATCTTTTGAAGAAATATTTAAAAATTCAATCAAAATTGGCCTTGGCTTGTTGTCAATTGCGGAACGTCCCAAACGATAACAGCGAGCAATATTGGCCTCAGTGAAATTGGCTATCTTGAACTTAGAAATTGCCATAGTGTTGATTGCTGGAACAAGATTTTCATTGGGGCTCTCAGATAAACCATGGAGAAGTAGAATATTACGTCGGAAATTCATCTCAAATTGCTCCTGTTGTTGTGAAAGCAGTGCAACTTGTTTCAGCAGTGACCCCATAGTAACATTGATGAAGCTTCTGAAATCAGCAAAGGCTGCAGCTAGTGAAGTGATGTTTGGTGACGCATTAGCCTGTTGCAAACTGCACTGGAAGTCTGCCATCTTCGCATTGAAAAGTGTCATCATATCATTCATGGATTTTTGAACAGTTTCCATGGTGTTTTCTTCAGGTAATAGGAAAATTTCACAACTGGCAGGTAGACTATGTTATTTAATGATAATTAACATATGAATTATGCATAAACTCTTTTTTTCCTTTGTGGGTAGGCAGAGCACAAAGTTGTTTTAATTTGAGCTGCATTTGTTTTTGTTTTTAAAAATAGTAAACACACAAAATAGCTTTAAATAATTAACTATTCTTACTGCCAAACTCACCTGCTCTCACTTCATAATCATTCCTTAGCATTTCGCTTAGGTATTTTTTATTTATTCATTTCTGGAAGTTCACATATACATATTTTTACATAATGGATGCACAACTCTCAAGTAATTTGGAAGACCTTGAGAAATTCTTCACTTCCCGCATGGCAGAGTATGACAGGAAGTTCGAAGGGATGAAAACTGGACCTGCTGCCAATCCTGATATTGCCACATTATCCCGTGAGTACACTGAATTTAAATCTGTCATCTGGGGTGCCATTACAAGAATCAAAACTCAGTTGGAACTATTAACACTGGCACAGGACAGGCATGAGATGGTAATGCGTAGAAAAGTGCTTCTGTTTCATGGGCTTCCCGAGGAGAAGAATGAGAATCTTAATGACTCAATTCTTCGAGTCATCTCTGTCAAACTGAAGCTACCAGACTTCCCACAGGACAAGCTACAAGCCTGCCACCGTCTTGGCTCCCCTGGTACTAAACCCCGCCCTGTGCTCGTTAGATTTGCTGCTATGGAGCACCGTCACCATGTTTGGGATAACAAAACAGGTCTTAAAGGTTCTGGTATTACTATGTCAGAATTTTTGACTAGGCCAAGGCATCTGGCTTTCACCACCGCTCGTAAGCATTTTGGAATCAAGAGTTGCTGGTCAGTGGAGGGAAGAATTGTTATTCTGCTTCCCGATAAGACAAGGCGCAAAGTGGATACATTGGCGGAGGTAAAGAAACTGATAGAAGGTTATCCATCGGCCACCGGAATGACTGGCACCGGCGGTACCGAGAGTTCACAGCAGGTCTATAGGAAAACCTGGCGCCATAAGTGATTTACTTCGTCTGTGCATCAGTTTTCTTTTACTCGACCCAATTGGCAACTTTTACTTGTTGCATTTTTATATTTTATTCATCTGTTTTGTTTATTTTTCTCCATGTGGGTGGTTCTTGAATACCTTTGTGAATTTTCAATTTACGTCGTAGTAGGTAATTTTAACTTTTATTGCTACGGGCACGGTACCTTTAAATATTTTTATTTTATAATTTATTTCACTTTTACCGATTCACTAATTAAAGTATTGTTTCTACTTTGTTTACAATCCGTGACGTTTAGTTGACAGTGACATGCTTTTAAACCGACATGTCATTTTTTTTATGTTTTCTTCCTTTGCTTTTTTTTTCTCAACTGAGGCAATGAATGTGTTTTTTTTTTGTATATTTTGTTAAGTCTCTTTCAACATACCCGTGAGGTTTTGGTGAGTTTGGCAGCCCGCAATGTCTTAGGGTTTTTATTATTTTATTTTTGCTTTCGTTATTTCTGATTTATATTTTATTATTATATATTTTTGTTTATTTTTTTATATATTTTATCTAGCATGGCAGATGATATCCTTATTGACCTTGATGACAGCTTTTTCAGTTGCTCCTCACCTGATAGTTTTGTCAGCGCGGGAGGTAACGAGTCCTTTACGTGTGCTTCTGACAGTCACGGTCTACATGACCAACTCTCCTCCCTTTTTTCCATTTACCCTCGTAATCTCAATCTTGCACATATCAACGCCCAAAGTGTTCCTGGACATTATTCTGATATCATCGCGTCTTTTGATTGTGCTCATCTTGACGCTTTGTTGATTTCCGAATCCTTCCTTAAGCCTTCTCTCCCTTCTTCTCACTTCGTCATACCAGGTTTTATTTTGTTGCGCAATGATAGAGTGGGTAGGCAATGTGGCGGTGTTGCGATCTATCTACGTGATAATATTCCTTATCAACTGCTTAGCGCCTCTCCTGCTCACTCTGAATCTGAACACCTTTTTATTGAAATAAATCTACACCATACAAAAATACTTATAGCAGTTTACTACAGTCCAAGCCTTCGCATTGATTATTTTGATTCCCTAGACAATCTCCTCAACGAATTTTGCCCTAATTATGAGCATGTAATTCTGATGGGTGACCTAAATACATGCCTCGTCAAAAATGACTTACGGACTCATCGACTTCAAGACCTTTTAACATCTTTCAATCTTCACATTTTACCTCTTTCGACTACCCACCACGTGCCTAATCGTAAACCCTCTCTCCTTGACCTTATAATTGTATCTTCCTGTGATTTGGTGGCGTGTCATGGTCAACTTACTGCCCCTTTTTCTTATTATGACCTCCTTTATTTATCTTATTGTATTTCTCCCCCTAAGAGGATTCCTCATTATATTTTCCGTCGTAATTTTAAGGGTATAAACTTGGAGAAATTTCATCAAGAGGCTATGAATATTGACTGGTCTCCTATTTATAACAGTGATAATGTTGATGCGAAGGTGGAATGTTTTAACAATGCTGTGGTGAAGATTTACAATCTACATGCTCCCCTCAGACGTATTAAGGCTAAACGAAACCCTGCACCGTGGCTTTCTAGCGAAATCAAAGAAACTATGGCACGAAGAGATAAAGCCAAGCGCAGGTATAAGCGTCACCCGTCGGAACACAATCTCTCGCTTTTCAAGGTCCTTCGCAATCGCTGCAGTCGTATGTGTAGGGATGCTAAAAGAAATTATTTTCATGATTCTCTCGTTGGTCGTAGCCCTGCTGATGTGTGGAGGTTTCTTAGATCTGTCGGTATTGGCAAATCTTCGGTTCTCGATCACAGTAACTTAGACCCAAACGACATTAACAGACATTTTTCTCTTCCGCCTGTTTCTCTGTCTTCTGCCTCTCAATCTGACACTTTGAATCAACTATCCAAACTTCCTGTTCCGCCTTACCCTGCCTTTGAGTTTTCATGTGTTACTGAGGATGAAGTTGAAAGATTTATTTTTCATGTCACTTCTAACGCGGCTGGGGATGATCAGATCTCTGCAAAAATGATAACGCTCCTTATCCCTGCTATTCTTTCTGTTGTTACTCATATAATTAATTTCTCCCTAACTTCCGGATATTTCCCTGCGTCTTGGAAACTAGCTCATGTCATTCCCTTACCTAAAGTCTCTAATCCTTCATCACTTTCACAGCTTAGACTTATATCTATCTTACCCTTTTTATCTAAAGTTTCTGAGCTGATTGTTCAAAGGCAGTTCTCTTATTTTTTAAATCATAACAACATAATTAGTCCTTTTCAGTCAGGTTTCCGTGCGGGACATAGTACTGTGACGGCTTTGCTTAATGTTACCGACGACATCCGCTGGGCTATGGAAAACAAATCCCTAACTTTGATTGTACTTCTCGATTTCAGCAGTGCCTTCAACTCTGTTGATTTTGATATCCTTCTCGGAATTCTCCGGTCTATTAACGTGTCACCTGTTGCTCTTGCCTGGTTTTCTTCCTACCTTCGGGGTCGCTCGCAGTGTGTTCGCCTCGGAGAGATCTCCTCTGACTGGCGTGAGCTCAGTGCTGGTGTACCCCAGGGTGGTGTCCTTTCTCCTTTGCTTTTCTCTGTGTTTATTAATACTGTTACTAATATTCTATCTTCTAGTATACATCTCTATGCAGACGACTTGCAGCTTTACCGGCATTGCTTGGTTGATGAGGTTGGGACAACTGTGGCTTCCATGAATGATGACTTATGCAAGCTGAGTCGCTGGGCTAGCTCCTTTGGGTTATTAATAAATCCATCGAAATCTCAGGCTATGCTCATTGGTGGTAAGCATCTACGCAGTCGCATTGACCTGTGTGACTTACCCCCATTACTTCTGGATGGTTCGGTTATAGCTTTTGCGGAATCTGCGAAGAACCTTGGTGTTACTTTGGATTCTACACTTAGCTGGTCGAAGCACGTTCACGAGGTTAGTCGCAAGGTACACTATTCCTTCCACACTTTGAAGTGTCTCCAAAATTTTTTGCCCTTTCAAACTAAAGTTTCTTTATGTCAATCCCTCATTCTTCCTCTCCTCGACTATGCTGACGCGTGCTTTTTGGATGCTACCGAGGAACTCCTTGATAAACTGGAACGTCTACAGAATTTGTGTATCCGATTCATTTTTGGCCTCAAGAAGTACGATCACGTCTCGGAGTTTCGCAGGCAACTAAACTGGCTGCCCATTCGTTTGCGTAGAAATATGAGAATACTTTGCCTTCTTTACAATACTCTCTATAATCCTGCATACCCCTCATATCTGCGCAACCGCTTCTCCTTTGTTTGTCCTGTCGATACTCCATGCAGGTCTCATCGTAGGACCATGCTTAAATTCCCTACGCATCGTTCGGCCACTTTCTCCAACTCCTTCTCTGTCCATGCTGTTAAATTGTGGAACTCACTGCCTCCTGAGATACGTGACTCTAAATCACTGTCCCAATTTAAAAAAATAATTAAAATTTATTACCTCTCCAAGCCTTGCTAATTTGGTATTATATTGTATTTACTTTATGTAAGTTTATTTTTTTTTGTATTTATATATTTATTTTATTATATTTTATTTATGTATTTGTTTATGTATGTCTATTATTAGTTGTGTGAGTGGAGTACACGCCTGTCACCCTTTCCATCACATCTCCTGTCTCGGGTCTGCTGGAAGAGATTTCTTTTGAAATAAGCAGAACCTTTGTAATTTTGTTTCTTGTGTTTATCAGTCTCGATGTTTTCTGTGTACATAAATTAGTAAATAAATAAATAAATAAATAAACTCTGTAGTTTAAAATTTTTAAATATGAAAAATATAGAGAGGCTAAAAAATATGACTTTTTGTTTAACTGCTACCCGCCGAAAAAAAGTCAAGTCAAGTCTTCCTTTCCCCCCTCGGACATTTATATAATACCAAAATTTCAAATCAAATATTCAAATCAGTGCGAATATCACGAGTGCATTGATCTGAGTTGCTGTCACCGCGGTGAATAGAAAGAGACATCACGACAGTATAAGAGCCTGACCGGTGACCCTCTCCTCTGCCCTACGTAAATAATCGCTTATTTCTTCCTACAAAAATTACAGCAGAAACGGGAAACAAAAGTCACCCTTAAACACAGATTTGCTGGACCTTCCAGGGCCTCGCCAAAAATTTACATATCCGAAGCTCTTAAAACAAAAGCTAGACATGTATACTTCTTGGCAAGAGAGGGAGTAAAAAATCATAAACTGACTGCGGCGTAGAGATTCTACGGGAAAGTTTTCGTGAAAAAAGAAATAGACGGCAAGCCAACTCACATCGAGGAAGAAGACCAACTCCTAAACACTATGTTGTGACAAGGCTTAGCGGAATTCAACAAACCCAATTATTTTATTTTATTTACGTACTCACTTCCTAAATTGTTACTTATTTTTAGAATGTTTCATAGCCATAATTATAGTATCATCGCATGTCAAAAATTTACAAGTTATTTCAGTTATTAACAGATTTGCATTATGGGAAGTACACTTTACACTCTTATCAACCAATCATCAATTCCAAAATATACAAAAGAATCAACCTACTCATATCAATACAACCACAAGAACATTACCAAACTTTAAAGACGACTACATACACAACCGCACAAACACACGAGATAGGTACCTACCATTTCGACGGGGCAAACCAGAAGGCGGGCTATTTAAAATTTTATTTCCCTAAAATAGTGTCACGTGAGTCCCGTGGCACTTTCATGTTTAATATTTTTTTTTATATTTTCATGAACATAAGATAAATAATGGAAAATATCCAAACTATAGCCCAAGAACTGGACTTCCTCTCATTGGCTCGGGTAATAGAGTTTGACACAGACGACATTAAAAATGATATTTCCTACAACAAAAAAACCTGAAATGTGTTATATCCCAAAATATTCGTAGCACAAATTGCAATATGCTTGGCTTTATAACCCATCCAATCTTCTGAAATCCCATGGGACGTCATTGTGCTATCCGAATGCTGGCTTCCAGGAGTGAAACAAGTACCTGAGTTGTCTAACTACAATCAAATTTTCACACCTCAAAATAAGACTCAAAACGAAGGGGTCACTATATACTCGTATTACCATAAGCTACTCAACGCAACATCCGAGGAGCCCGAAGTAGAAGACGCAAATTGCCTTATTTTAAAATTAAATCAAAAAACATGTATTCTAGGGATATACCGTCCACCAGCCTTTAGTGACATCTCAATTTTTTTAAATTCGTTAGACCGTACCTTATCTAAACTCAAATCTTTCCGAAACATAATTCTATGCGGCGTTCTCAACATCGACTTGGTACTAGACAACTCCAACAAACGCCAATATTCGTATTGGCGTTTGTTGGAACTTAAATCGCCTCACATGGTATGCTCTCTGGACACTCCCTTCCCACACACGGATTCACAAACTATGATCACATGATTATAAAAACCAAACTCGATGCAACTTGTCTTGTTATGGATACAACACTCACAGACTCCTACACTGTAGCGTTTAGCTTAAACTAACAAACTAACCTCCCCATACGCAACGTAAATACCTACTACCTGGACCTTAAAGAACTTGACCAAATGATGAATGAAACAGACTTCTCCCCAATCATGACTTGTATAGACACAAACATTTCCACTAACCTTTTCATAAACACAATATCTCTGGCTATAAACAAATACATACATACATACATATGATCACGTCTTTATCCCTTACGGGGTAGACAGAGCCAACAGTCTTGAAAAGACTGATAGGCCACGTTCAGCTGTTTGGCTTAATGATAGAATTGAGATTCAAATAGTGACGGGTTGCTAGCCCATCGCCTAAAAGAAGAATCCCAAGTTTATAAGCCTATCCCTTAGTCGCCTTTTACGACATCCATGGGAACGAGATGGAGTGGTCCTATTCTTTTTTGTATTGGTGCCGGGAACCACACGGCACAAATGCACAAAAAAAGCAGTGCGCCCAGGAGAAAATTCATCAAACAACCATGGATAACAAAAAGTCTCTTACGGTGCATAAAAAATTGGGACAAAGTACACAAAAAACATAAAAAAAGACCCAGAAATACAATCATAGCTACCACATACAAACGATATAGAAATTTTTGCTCAAAATTGCTTAAAATGTAAAAATTGCTTATGAAAGGCAGCAATTAGTAAACGCGCGAAATAATCAGAAAAGACTGTGGGACGCCATTAAAACCATAAAATGGTTCGAAAAAAACCCCTGACCACTCCCTGTCCTCAATATAAAATAACCATCCCAAGGAATCCACATACATACATACATACATATGCTCACTTCTATATCCCTAACGGGGTAGACAGAGCCAATAGCCCCGAAAAGACTGAATGGCCACGTTCAGCTGCTCGGCTTAATGATGGAATTGAGATCCAAATAGTGACAGGTTGCTAGCCCATCGCCTAAAAAAAAGGATCGCAATTTTATAAGCCTATCTCTTAGTCGCCGTTTACGACATCCATGGGAACGAGATGGAGTGGTCCTATTCTTTTTCGTATTGGTGCCGGGAAGCACACGGCACAAGGAATCCACCAATTCAGTAAATAGATACTTTGCAGATGTTGGTAGAAATTTAGCCTCCTTGATAGAATCTCACAAAAAATCTCAAAATAATCACGCCCAATCAAATGGTTCTCCTCTCCGTAGCCTTCAAATCGCCCCAGTGCTAGAAGAAGAAGTGGCACGCATCATCACGGGCCTAAAAGAGAGATGTGGCTTGGACAACATATCCACAAAAATAAAAAAAAGGCTAATTGACCAAGCTAAAAACATAGGAGTCAGAGGCGTACCGTTTCAAATTTTCGCAGACTTCTTAAGAAATAGATCTCAATATAGCAAATCTAGACCTTATAATTACCTCTTTTCTTGACAATGTCGCCTGCTATGGTCAACTTACTGCTCCGTTTTCACATCACGATGTCCTTTTCTTATCATACCTGATTCGTGCTAAGCGTAAGTTACAATACCGAACTGTCTGAAATTTCAAGGGTATTGACGTGAAGGCATTGACTAGGGACTCATTGACCATTGATTGGACCTAAATTTTCAATGAAAATAATATAAACAAAAAAGTTGAAATTCTTAACACCAAGATTCTTACGTTATTTAACAGCCATGCACCATTGCGTCGTGTCAAAGTAAAACATTAAACCTACCCCTTGGCTTACATTGGAAATTATTAGATGTACCCACTCCCACTTATCTTGCCTCAGATCAGTTTACTTTTACCCATACTACTACAAGTACTAACTCACATCTTTAATTATTCATTTTCATTTGGTATGTTTATTAAACATACCAAATAAACATTGTTTAATTTAGCTTGGAAGCGGGCTAATGTTATACCATTGCCAAAAACTTCCAATCCTTCATCCTTCTCTGACCTTCGTCCTATATCTATTTACCATACCTCTCTAAAGTTCTTGAACATCTTTCACACAACCAGTTTTCTTCATTACTCTTGAAAAATAATCTTATAAGCCCATTTCAATCTGGTTTTTGACCTGGACATAGCACAGCCACCGCTCTAATTAATGTAACGGACGACATCCGTTGGTCAATGGAAAATAAGTCACTCGCTTTGATTGTGTTACTGCATTTAACTAGTGCATTTAATTCTATTGACTTTGACGTTTTGTTGGGCGTACTGCGGTCAAGTTATATCTCTCCCTCTTCCCTATCATGGTTTGATTCATATCTTCGCGATCGATCACAGCTAGTCCGTGTTGGTGAGTCGGTTTCCGATTGGTGTAAACTTAGTGCTGGTGTTCCTCAGGGCGGTATACTCTCGCCGTTGCTATTTTCAGTATTTATAACATCAGTCTCTAAACTACTGACATGCAAATACCATCTTTTCGCTGATGATTTACAGCTATATTATCATTTTAAAGAGAAAGACTCCTTAGCAGCCATTGCGGAGATGAATGCAGAACTTGATCGGGTTTCTGAATGGGCGAAGTGTTATGGTCTTTTGGATAATCCTGTCAAATCTAAGGCTTTGATAATTGGTAGTTATTATATGTGTAATCAAATCAACATTGATATATTGCCAATCCTGTACTTTAATGGTTCTTCAATTGAATTCACCAAATCTGCAAGGAACCTTGGTCTTACTATGGATTCAAACCTTAACTGGTCGGCCCATATTAAGGAGGTTAGTCGTAAGATCTACTACTCCTTTCATACCTACTCTAAGATGCCTTCAATATTTCTTACCTTTACAAGGGTCTCTCTCATGCCGAGTCTGATTCTTCCAATTCTGGACTATGCTGATGCGTGCTATCTTGATGCCACAGAGGAGCTACTGGAAAAATTGGAACGGTTACAAAACCTCTGTATTCGTTTCATATTTGGCTTAAGAAAATACGATCATGTTTCCATTTACCGTACTAAGCTGAAATGGCTTCCCATTCGGTTTCGTAGAAATACTCGCATTCTCTGTCTTCTTTTTAATATTTTATTTAATCCCGCCTTTCCTTTCTATCTTAAAGAATGTTTTTCTTTCCGTCATTCCTCTAATTCTCCTTGCAGGTCTCATTTGCGCACCATTCTTACTATTCCTACCCACAAGACTTCCTTCTACTCTTTTTCCTTCTCTGCTCATGCTGTACAACTGTAAGAATTCCCTACCGCATGATATATGTTTATGTAGTTTATTACTGTCATTTATTTAATTGTTCCATGTTTTATTATGTAAGTATTAGCATGTATCTTTAGTTAAATATGTTAAACGATATCAAATTAAGCGGGGGTAATTTCTTATTCAACAATTCAAACTTTTGATCGCACCTGGAAATCTTACAGTTGTATTTATTTTTGCAAGCTTTAACATATCAGGCTATCATTGTGGGTAGTTCTGGGCAACTTAGCAAGTTAAATTGTGAAACTGTGTCTCCTATTAAATTTGGTCATAATAATTTTTCTTACTGCCCTAGCGTCAAAGATCTTGGGTTGTATATTGACCCCACTTTCAGCTGGGTAAATCAAGTTACCGAAGTTAGCCGTAAAGTAACTGGTACGCTTCGTTCTCTCTACAGATTTAAAAATTTCCTCCCTCAGAACACCAAAAAATTACTCTGTCAATCCCTTATCCTATCTTTAATTGACTATGCAGATGTATGTTACTGTGACTTGAAACAGCAACTTGTCTTAAAGCTGGATAGACTAGCCAATAATTGCATTCGTTTCATATTTGGTTTACGAAAATATAACCATGTCTCCTCTTTTCGTTCTCAGCTTGGTTGGCTGCCTATTCCTCTTCGTCGCAAAGCTAGAATCCTATCCATGCTGTATACAATTCTCAACGACCCTTGCGCTCCAGATTATCTTAAATCGAAGTTCCCACTTTTAAGCGCTACCCACGCTCGATCTCTTCGCTCTTCTGAAAACCTTCTTCTGGCCACTCCTACTCACCGCCTGGGATTCATGTCGAATTCATTCCAAGTGCAAGCCATTAGATTGTGGAATTCTCTTCCTGAATCTATTCAGAAGGCGCCTAATAGATTTGCATTCAGGGAGCAAGTCCATGATCTTCTTTTTGACCAGTAGATTTCCTTAACTCTTTGAGGTTGGGTGGTTAGTTTACTAACCACCTATTTTAATGCATTTTTCTTTTTTTCTGCGTCATCTACTGTGAAACATCGGTACTTTTTCGTATATTTGAACCTTTCTCTACAACATTGACGCAACTTTGGCGCCACCGCTTCGATCGTTGGGTGGTCGATTACAATTCAAACATTAGTGCAGTGCCGTTTTCTCAAAGGATTGTTTTAAAATTTCGTAAAAAGGTAAGATTGCGTATTTTCAGTGTAGTTATTATATTAATTTGTTATTTAGAATGTTAGTTTTTGATTATTTAGAAAAAATATACATTAGCGACTTTAATCTTTTGTACAAGTTGTTTGAAAAAAGGTGGTTTTATTACTAACCACTATGACTATTGTAGGTTTTCGTCAAGGTAATTTTGTTTCATTTTTATCATTGTTTTTTAGAATGCCGCGTGTTCTTACTGATAATGATATCGAAGAATTTCAGCTGGAAAGTATTCCTTCAGATAACGAGAGTCTCTGCAGCTAGGATTCTGGTGAGGAATTAGATTGTGAGCAGCCACCTCCATTGGTTCTTGGCGATTTACCTCCAAGGACTCAGCCAGACCCTGATGCAAACTACGACTCAGAAGATGAACAACCTTTATCGACCTATGCTAGTAGCAATATGCCGTCCACGAGTAATATTTGTACCACACAACCCATAGTTCCTGCACCAAAGTGGAAAAAGAGTTTTAGAATGGATACACCAGGTCAGTATGCAGGAGATGATGGCTTACCAAGTCATATTACTGAATTAGAGCATGTCACGCCTACCCAACTCTTCCGCATGTTTTGGACAGAGGATTTACTTGAAATAATTTCATTTCAAACAAACTTATACGCCATGCAAAAGGGTACTCCTTATAAGCCTACTACATCGGAAGAAATAGAAGTGTTTCTAGCTTTGAATTTGGTGATGGGTATAAAAAGTATCCTAGTTACAAAGATTATTGGTCTTCTGCTCCTGATTTACATGATCCTTATATATCTTCCTTCATGCCACTAAATCTCTTCAGCTGGCTTCTAAATAATATGCACGTGAATGATAACACTGTAATGCCTAGCAAAACAGATCCAAATTACGATAAGTTATTTAAGGTCCGACCCCTGTTAGATATTATGAAAAGAAATTTCAATAAAAACGAGTTACTTGAAACAGTATATGCCAAAGAAACCTATAAAACGTGGTTATAAGGTTTGGATGATGTGTGCTGCGTCCGGTTATTGCCTTGATTTTGAAATCTATACAGGAAAGTCTGGTGACAGCGTTCAAACCGATCTCGGAAGAAACATAGTTCGTCAATTTTGCACAAATTTGGAATCAAAAAACCATAAAGTATTCTTTGACAATTATTTCAATAGTTATCCATTACAAATTGATCTACAAAAACAAAACATATTGGCTTGTGGAACAGTCAACTCAAATCGGAAGTTCCTGCCGCAACTGAAGGATGATAAAGATCTCAGGCGAGGACAGCATGATTACCGTGTCAGTGACACAAATGTATCAGTGCTAAAATGGGAAGACAACAGATCTGTTTACATGCTTTCTAACTACATAGATCCTAGAAATAAAGGTGTTGTTACCCGCAAAGAGCGTAATGGAGAAAGAAATTAAATATCTTGTCCAGAGGCTGTGATGACATACAATAATAACATGAATTTCGTGGATAAATTTGACCAATTGAAAGGTAGTTATTGTATTGATAGGAAATCGCACAAATGGTGACATAGTATTTTTTTTTCATTATTTAGATTGTGCAGTTCAATTCTTTTTTAGTGTATAAAGAACTCAAAAACGAACACCTACCACATCTCGAAAAACTGTCGTCTAAAGACTTTCGTAGAAGTATCTACCAAGGTATACTCGCCCCGGCTCTGGCAAAGAAATGTACAATACGGTCAAAACGCCATAGTGGCTCTGGGCCTTCGTCTCCATTGCCTGTGCAGATAAAACGACATAAGCCCACAGTTCCAGCAGAACTACGCAAGGAAAGCAATTTACATCAACCTGAAAGAAGTACTTCAAGAAGGTGTGCAAAATGCAGTACCAAAAAAAGTCCAGTACGTACTATCTGGCAGTGTAAAACCTCTCTATATCCATACTATTGAATCCTGTTTTCAGATTTTCATAAACAATGATTAACCCGTTATTTGGTTATTACATTGTAAAAAATGTTTGATTATTATTTTCCTTATATGGTCACAGTGGTTAGTAAACTAACCACTCTATTCCGTAAAAGCCTTAAGTATATGTTATGTTTTTTTTGTATTTTTCCTATTAAATAAAGCATAATTAAACCATATTATGTACTGTTTTATTTATAATTCGAACTATGTGAAAGTGTGCCTGAAAGAGTTAAACTTTACACAATCATCCAATGTATGTAGTATATGTATGTTTATTTTATATGGAGTATATTTACATATATATATAGTCATACTTATGTTTGTAATATATAATATGCAAGTGTATCAAGTAACCTATTATTATTCATATTTATAAAATTTTCTATTTTACAGTTATCGCACTACCCGTACATCCATCTCAGTTTGGTCCAAAGGTTCGACTGGCAGAGAATGCCTTGTGGCATTAAGTCCACCTGTTGTACATTTTACGTGAGTTATGTCGAGTTTTAAGGCCTTCAAAAATAAAAGTGAAAATAGGAGAAATACTTCGAATTTATTTCGATAATCCTAATACACGACTTTCGACTTAAGCCTAAAACGAGATTCTGAAGCATCACAGGGCATCTGCCCACACACTATGCACTACATTACGTCACTTCACTCACAAAGCACTATAACACCCCCCACATTAGATGGAAGCCACTTCTTCTTTGGAGAAAAATGGCTGACTGGAACGATTTGGCATCTCAATTACTTCAACTGGTGTTCGATTTTTCCACATTTTTTCAAATATATGCATCGGTATACTAGGTACAATGTACTAGTCAAAATCAGCAATATGTAAATAGGTGCAGTCCACCAATGGTAACTGTTATCTGGTAGTTCATCTAACTTTATCGTACGTTCTCTTTCCATCAAGGATTCTAACTTGTAGACTTGGTCCAATTGAATTTTGTCTAATAATAATGCTTGTTCAGTGTTCTTAATAGTTATATTGGTCAAAGTGAACGCCAGCAACTTAACAGGATCACCAGTTAGTACATTCTTGAAATTTCTTACAACATGGCGATCAGATTTAAAACTGCATCCAACAGGTATCTCCATCAAATAAGTACCACGTAGAGATAAATATATTTCTTGATCGCAAAGTAATTGTACCCTAGTATTTCTGGGACAAATTAATATGTAATGAGCATCATCCAATTTTTGAAGCTGTTCAATTTCAAGTTTGAATTGTGTATAAGTGCATGTGTTCTTAATTTCCTGTTTCAATATAATTAGGTGTATACAATCATCAGGTTTAGAAGTGACTGAGAACTCGCCTTCTTGGCAGTAGTAAATTTCCTGGAATCTTTTACATTCATAGTCCATATAGTTGTAACTCTCATTATTAATAGCCAGAAATGGTTTAGGTGGAATTAACATTGTATTGTTATATGTAGGGGTTGGAAAAAGATGGTAGTAATTATATATATTTGAATGCATTACGGGGAACTTCAGAACAAATACAATCTTATTATCAGCATAGTAAGATGAACATTCGATGAGGTCATAATAATCTCTGATTTCAGTGTGTTCATTTAAAAGTAATTCTGACTTATCATACAAACTTAGCAAGGTATTAATCATATAATGAATATTTTGAGAACTTATTACGCTATGGTGTGTTACAGAAACTTTAGAGAAAGCTATAGCATTTTCTAGATCAGTTACATATTCTAATATACTTTCCAAATTTATTTTACACAAATTGAACAAAACGTTTATTTTTACATAGTCATACCATCTTAAATTTGTCATATTAGTTTCTTTTACAATCTCGTTAAATTTAATATGTATTTTATATTCATTTGTTACAATAGTAGACAAGGTTGTATTTAGAGTTTCTAAAAAATGTTTATTTAACGTAATAACAGAGTTCATTTTATTTTTCAACATTTCTTGATTCTTTTGCAAAATGTTAATGGCTTTATTATAATACAATGCGTCTTCGTGATCAAGATTTCCAGTAATACCTTTTATGACTGATCCCAACCCATCAATAAGTCCACGTTTGTATTGTGATCTTTTACAAAGCAAATTAAATTTAGAATTTATAGTTTCTAGCATTTTGCCCAAGATTTGATTCGTGACCAAGGATGTGTCACTGAAGTATTTAGGATCACATGACTTCAGATATTCTATAAAGCTTCCTAAATAACTCTCAATATACTTAATACTATCTCTTATCTTATCTAGTTCAAAGTAATGTAAAAATACATGTTCAGTTTTTTTAAACTTAACTCTACCTAACTTAAATGGGAGTACCCCTGGATTATCCACTAGCTCAGTTATGAGAATTTGATGGGCCTGCATCATGCCCGATATCCTGCAACAAATTTTTTTGTTGTTTTAAAGGTCTTCTCACAATGCGCTTATGGTGGGTAATATTTTTATCATCTATAACCTTAATATCTAAATTCTTCTTAACCTTACGACCTAAATATCTTGGCTTTGTCTTATGACGAACTGCCAATGGGTTTTTAATATAAAGAGCATTGTTTTCATCATAAGTTATGGGTTCTTCTCTATTTCTATTGGCATTTGTAATCGTTCTTTCCTGATTGCAGACTAATTTATTATTTATTGTTTTATATAATTCTATAGTAATATCTTTGTGTTTGTTAATATAGTTCTGAATATAAGGGTCAATCAACTTTTTAGTGCCCAAGTCACAAATTTTTCATGTTTTTAAAAAAAAATCTATTTTGCTTTTTTAAAAGTCTTAGAAGGTAGAAAATGTATTATATTTTATGATTCTGCATCGAGCAGTGCACTTTTGCTTATCATTTGTTGATTTTTGGCTTGTAATTGCACTGAAGTCTTATTAAATCAGTCACCTGGACGACTAGTTCAGTATTTTTTTTACATAGTAAAATGTACTTAATGTTAGATCAAACACTATGAATAAGTAAAAGAGTGTACATTTTACAAGTTTTAAGCATGACATTCTTTATTGCACGCTTAACTTTTTTTTTTTTTTTTTTATTGTCTTAGGAAGACCAACAGCAACAAACAACAACACAATAGTAAATAAGAATAGTTACACTGAAGCCAATTATGGGTCCTCACCAATAGAAACAGTATATGTTAACAAATAAGTTGAACATTAAAAACACGCTACCAAGAGAAAAGAAAATAAAAAGAAAAAAGCTATAAGTAGCCAGGTATTAGTGTAAAACAATATTAACAATACACATGAGTTAACAATAAGGAGATAATAATAAATTTGAGCAATTAAACTAATAACACTTAACAAGTAAGCCTACAGTGGTTCAGTAGATACGAGAGAAAACAAAATAAAAATATAAACCTATCCAACATTTTACTGGAGCAAATATTCATAAAGTAATCGCTTAGCCTTCAATATGCCTGTAGCAAATAGATCAATGTCAATATTTTTCGAAATTTTGTTGAAATTACTACCCGCACGCAAAATAAACGAGTTCTTGCGATATTTAGTTGATACTACTGGAATGTAAAGAGGGGGATTAAATCTGAATAATCTATGAGGAGCATTTATCATGATTTTGGAAAGCAGTTCAGGAGAATCAACCTTACTTGAAACTATTTTCAACAAAAAAGTAATATCCGCAACATCACGGCGAATTTTCAGTGGAACTAAGTGGTGTTTCTTACAAAGTTTTAAATAGTGTTCAGAGCTATACGTTATTTTGAGACGGAAACAAAGATGCTTAACGAATTTTTTTTGGATACTTTCAATACGCTCAATATATACATTCAGTCAGAAAAGTATCGGGAATGGATTATTTATTTATGGTTCCAAATTCAAATTTTTGTTTTTTTTGTTGTTGTTAGATTGGCACAACTGTTTTCCATTTTGGCGCGGAGTTTGAGTTGCATCTGTTGTTTACATTAAATACAGTGCTATTTTTAGTTATATCATATCTAGTGTGTATTGCTAATTTCATAATGGATAAAAACATCGAACAAAGAGTTTGTCTTAAATTTTGCATTGCCAATGGAATATCGTGTTCGGAGTCACTGAAAATGTTACAGAAGGCTTACGGTGAATCGACTTTATCAAAAACTCGTGCTTATGAGTGGTACAAAGCGTTCAAAAGCCGTCGAGATGTGATGGAAGATTTGCCTCGCTCTGGTAGGCCATCAACGTCTGCAACTGAAGTTAACATCGCAAAAGTGAAGGAAATAGTGACTGAAAATCCTCATTCAACTTTGAGAGAGATAGCCACCGAACTTTCTGTATCTCACGAGTCGATCCGTACCATTTTAACTAATAATTTGGGTATGAAACATGTTGCCGCTCGGCTAGTCCCAAAAGACCTGAATTTTTTTCAAAAACTCAATCGCATGAGAGTCGCTGAGGACATGCTAGAACGAGTCAATTCCGACCCAACATTCATGAAACGCATTGTTACTGGTGACGAGACGTGGGTTTACGAGTTTGACATGCAAACTAGTCAACAAGCTTCGGAGTGGCGCCTTCCAACTGAACCGAAACCGAAAAAACCACGCCAAAGTCGTTCAAAAGTCAAAGTCATGTTGACTGTTTTCTTTGACTATCGCGGTGTTGTGCACTCGGAATTCTTGCCGGAAGGTCAAACGGTAAATAAGGAATATTATTTGAGTGTTATGCGGCGTTTAAGAGAGCAAATCCGACGAAAAGGGCCAGATTTGTGGAAAGAAAATTCTTGGATTTTGCACCATGATAATGCACCTTCGCACAAGGCCATCATTGTGAACGAATTTTTAACCAAATACTCAACAAATACCATCGAGCAACCACCATATTCACCAGATATGACTCCAGCCGACTTTTTTCTTTTTCCTAAACTCAAATTACCACTTCGTGGCACCCGTTTTCAATCGGTAGAAGACATAAAAGAGAATTCGCGGCGAGAACTGACCTCAATTCCGGAAACAGCGTTTAAAAAATGTTTTGATGATTGGATTATTCGTTGGCGTAAGTGTATCGTTTCTAAAGGTGATAAAATAAATTTGGATGAATAACAAACAGTTTGTGTATTATTGATCTTTTCCTGCTACTTTCTTGACAGAGTAGTACATTATACAAGGGGTTCCAGACCTGAGAGGCATATTCAAGATGGGGTCGCACGTAAGTACAATAAAGTATTTTTAGGGTTTTAATACTTTTGAACGACGCCGAACATCTTATAACAAAACCAAGTGCTCGATAGGCCTTTGAAACTATTTTGTCTACATGGGTGTCAAATAATAGTTTGCTATCGTGATATATGCCCAAGTCACGCTCAGTTGAGGAACGCTTCAGTGTTCGTTGCTTCAGCGTATATGTTGTTGGAATAATATTACGCTTGCGAGTAAAAGTAACCACACAACACTTGGAGCGATTAAGGTCTAGACCATTACGCGCACAATATAGTTCAAGGCGGTGGATATCAGCCTGCAAAGCACATGCGTCAGCTTGAGATGAGATAGTACTAAAGATTTTCATGTCATCCGCAAAACAGAGCAGTTGTGATGAGACTAGACAATTACCTATATCATTTATCATAATGTTGAACAAAAGGGGCCCAAGAAGCGATCCCTGGGGAACACCACTAGGAATGTCAACCCAGCCAGAGATGTAATTCTTCACCACAACCGCCTGAGACCTATGGTCGATATAAGATGAGAACCACCTTAATAGATCGCCACTTATTCCTATTGAAGCAAGCTTATACATAAGGGTTTTATGATTTATACGATCGAAGCATTTAGAATAGTCGGTGTAGATAACATCCACCTGCTTGCCATCATCCAAAGCACCAGTAACAAAATCGTTGAAGAGCACAAGATTAGAAGCTGTAGACCTGCCACCAAGAAACCCATGTTGGAAAGAAGCAAAGGCAGTTTTTAGAGCCGGATACAACTGATCATATATAAATAAAATAAGGCAAATATTTTAGCAATAAGGCATAACTTGGAGATAGGTCTATAGTTGGAAATATCTGTTTTTGGCCCTTTTTTGTGGACTGGTGTTATGAACGCAGACTTCCAAACAGATGGAACGACACCCTCACTTAACGATTTTTTGAATAACAAAGCAATAGGTACTGAAATAGTATTAGCAGTTGCTATCAAAAAGGAGGCTGGTAGCTTGTCCGGTCCTGCCGATTTAGATGTGTCAAGCGACAATAAATGTTTCTTGACGTCATCCAATACAATTTCAATACTGGAAATATAAGAGGCGGTGTCACCAGACGTCGAAGTAGGCGGTAAAGTAGAATTAGACTGAGGAGCAGACTGTGTAAAATTGGACATAAAATATGTCGAAAAAGAGTTACAAATATCTTCACCGGTATTGGCTTGAATATTATTATATGTAAGGCAACTTGGAATAGTACTATATTTATTATTATTTTTCGATTTAATGTAAGTCCAAAAAGTTTTTGGATTGTTCATAATCGATTGTTCAACTTTTTCTAGGTACGAATGATGACATTGTTTTTCAAGTTGTCGTACCCTATCACGCAGCAATTTAAATGCCTCAAGATCCGCTGTATTACCATAAGTCTTGTATTTACGAAAATATTTGTTTTTTTCTTTAATCAACTTAAGCAACGCTTTGGAATACCAGGCAGGAAATAACTTGTTATTAGACTGAGCAACTGGTATATATTTATCGATAAGTGAGTTAATAAAGTCATAAAAATACTGAACAGATTCAATAACAGTTCTGTTAGAAAATTCCTGCACCCAGTCAATTTGTGAAATTTCACAATTAATCTTATTGTAATCCCCTCGGTAAAATAAACTCTTAGTAACCGACGCAGGTTTTAAATTGTTGACAGAGATAAATTCGGCAGTAATAAGCAAAGCACCATGCAGTTGATCTATAGGTACCAACGTATCAGGACACTCCTTGACATTAACTGTCTCATTTGAAATTACCAAGTCCAAGATTCTGACTATTTAGAACGCCGTTATATTGAGACAGGCCGAGCATATTCAACTCGTCAACAAGTAAACATTCATCAGCTGTTAGGAAGTTCGACGGGTTATATGATAGATCGTGATTTAAATGCCATTTAATGCTGCTCATATTAAAGTCACCGATTATTAGGTATTTATCAAGGGGATTTTGTAACATTATGTCATTAAGTTTACTAAAATAATTATCCAACTGCTGAGAAAATGAATTACCCAAGTTTTGTTTACATAGGTACAATACGCAGAGATGGACTTTAATAGGCGGTCGGTGGTAATTTTTTAAAGTTAGTGTTATCCACAAATCCTCAGCGGTTGAGTGAAAAGTCTGTTGCGGGGTAATAAACAAATCCTTACGCGTCGCTAATAAAACACCTCCACCTTTCGATTGTTCCAGCGCATCGTAATCTCGATCGCGCCTCCACACCACATATTGATCACTAAAAATTTCGCTGTCGGCTATTCCGTCCAACAACCAAGATTCCGTTATAACAATAATATCGTAATTGGTTAAAGAAATGTTGCGTTTAAATGTATCCACCTTCGTTCTAAGCCCTCTCACATTCTGGTAATATATATTCAAACCTGTGTTATACATTGATATATTTAATAATATAAGAAATAGAATTGCTACAATTTAATTCGTATGTAAGGTAAATAGATAAAAAGTAATACTGCAAGGAACTCGTGGTTAAAGAATAAAGAGTGCAAAAAGGCGAATAGGGATTGCGCGTGCGAAAGAGCGGGGTAGTTATATTTTTAGTATTATTTACTACAAGCATAAAAAACAGTAAGTAAGCAATACAAAAGGCTACTGAGCTCAAACAATAGATGAGTCGGGGAATGGAATGCGCTCCAGGAGTGCAAAACAGTTTTAACAAAGACATGTCAAAGGCTATGTAAACATTATCAATATATCGATGATTACAAAAAAAATAAATACAAAATATTATAGCATGCATTATGTGTATAATAAGGTGATGAATAATAATATATTTGTAGAAATAAACATAGCAAGATAAAAAACACTCTAAATAAGTCTGTTTAAATCCTTCTCAGAATTTATTATAACTACTTCGGAAGTATCATTTTTACGCACGTGTATTTTTCCAAACTTTACCCACACATACTGATATCCATGCACTTCCTTGAGTGTAGATTTCGTTTTCGTCAACAAATTCTTGGTGTCCGCAGTCAGATGATCATTAACGTAAACGCGCTGGGCATTATCGGGGTAGCCAATGTCTCTGGCAGTAAGGTTCTTTATGGACCTCGCTGCCGCCACAAAATCCTCTTTCATATACCTATTAGTGAAGTTCACTACTATCGACTTATCTTTAGAGTTGTGAATCGGTACTCTGGCAATATAATTTATATAAGTTTTGGATATAGGACATTTGATGTGCTTCCCGAGAGAATCCATGACATCAAAAAGGTTCGTGCTGCTTGATAGGTACTCCCTTTATCTCAGCGTTGTTGAGCCTAGACCACTGTTCCTTAGCAGCAAGTGACTGCTTGCACCTAAGAAGATCCGCTTGGGTTGCCCGTAGGGATTCCTTTAAGCTATCAACTTCAGAGAGTTTAGCCTCGATAACCTCTATTCTCTGGGTGCATTCATTTAATTTTTCACTATTAAAGTCACAAACAACTCGAAGTTCTTGTAACTCATTCTTGATAGCTCTGATGTCCTGTGCTAATGTGGGCAAATTTGATAGCTGATGCTTCATATCCCTTAACTCACCGAAGATCTTCTCAAGGGACATCGGTTCATCACAACCAGTGCCTGCACTTGCTGAACCCTTGCAGTTAGCACATTTCCAGGCTGCCCTTCTATCTGCACCTAGCTTTCTATAGCCTGATTCCGTTATTCCAGCACAACCAAAGTCGTACATACTCCTACAAGACGTACACTGAACACCATCACTGAAGGCTGAGTTGCATCTGCTACACGTATTTATTGTTGATGAGGTATATGATGAATCAAATGTTGGCGACTGCTGACTTTAACTTGAGTAGCGCGTGGTTCGAACGAATGTACAACCGAGACTGACAAATATTTTAGGAAATAGGGTCTCTGGGACAACCACCATTCTTGCATTTTGTGAAAAGTTTTATAAAAATATTTAAATCCTTCAAATAATTCAAAACCAACAACACTGTTGGTTTATTTTGTAATTAACTACAAATAAATAAAAAATAAACAAACAATTTCCCAGTATTATTTATTAAAAATTGTTGGAATAATGTAAACAACGCCCATGCCTTGTCTATTTTATCTGTGGCCCGGTTGTGGCGCCACCCGTCAACTTTTTTCTCTTACGCTGCTTACCGCCAACTGTATAGCTTGATCTTTAAATAAACTGTTTTAATTTTCGTTAAGTCTTTAATGGTTTTATTTCTACAGGTTATGGGCCGCCCCGTATACCTTTTAAAAGACTAAAAGTTAAATATTTACCGTGAAAAGGTCAAAGTAAAGTATTTAGCGACTTATTGTACTACGCCGGTCCCGTGAACAATGGCTATGACAAACCTTCAAATTGAAAAATTAGCCGGTCGGGAGAATTATTCGACGTGGAAATTTGCAGTTATGTCTTATTTACAATTAGAAGAATTGTGGGAATGTATTGAACCTGGTACCGATGTCGACCTGAAGAAAGACGTAAAAGCTAAGTCAAAAATAATTTTGTTGGTGGAACCGTTAAACTACGTTCATATTGAAAATGCAACTACCGCAAAAGAAGTATGGAAAAACCTACAAAATGCATTTGAAGACTCCGGGCTGTCGAGAAAAGTTGGCTTACTTAAGGATTTGATCAATACTTCATTGGACAACTGTACAAGTATCGAAGAATACGTGAATAAAATCATGAGTACAGCGCATAAGTTGCGAAACATTGGGTTTGGCGTTAATGATGAATGGTTGGGAACGCTCATGCTGGCAGGTTTACCGGATAATTATAAACCGATGATCATGGGTCTTGAAAGTTCCGGCATAACAATTTCATCAGACTTCATAAAAACTAAACTTTTACAGGAAGTCAAAGTATCCGAAACTTCTGTATTTTTTACAAAACACAAGAGTACCTCTCACAATAACACAAAGCCAAAAGGAAAGGGCCCTCGTTGCTTTAACTGCAACAAGTATGGACATTTGAAGAAACAGTGTACAGCACACAAATCTAATCAAAATACTTTTGCAGCAGTTTTTTCAGCTTACAGCACATTGCATCAGGATGATTGGTATATTGACTCCGGAGCCACAATGCACATGTCAAGGCGCTCAGACTGGATGTATGATGAACAACCACCTCCGATTCTCAGAATAACAGTGGCTAACAGTGAAGCGATCCCTGTGCAAAGTATGGGTAAAGTAAATATTCAAACCAAATTAAACAAAAATGAACATGGAATACAGGTGAGAAATGTTCTTTATGTTCCTGATTTAACCACCAATCTGTTGTCAGTCAGTCAATTAACAAAAAATGGTTGTAAAGTCGAATTTTTAAGTACTGGTTGCAAGATATACAATGTCAACAAGCTTTTAGTAGCAACAGCTACACTAATTGACAACATGTACAAACTTAATACTGTAAAAGCTGGAAGTGCATGTACAGCAACAGATTTAAATACATGGCATAAGAGAATGGGGCATTTAAATATGGCTGATGTAAAGAGGTTACCGTTATGTGCTGAGGGTGTTAATATTTGTAACAAAGAAGTTAATACTGTTTGTATACCTTGTTGTGAAGCGAAACAAACACGATTACCGTTTCCAAATTCTGGTTCGAGAGCAAATGGATTACTAGAAATAATTCATACTGATCTGTGTGGTCCGATGGAGACACCATCAGCTGGTGGAGGGAAGTACTTCATAACTTTCACAGATGATTTCTCTCGTAAAGTACATGTTTATTTTCTTAAAAACAAAATGGATATTAAATCGGTTTTTAAGAAATTCAAGGAGGAGGTAGAGAATGAACTAGAAAGGAAAATAAAAATTCTTAGAAGCGACAACGGTAAAGAATTTTGTAATAAAGATTTTTCTGATTTTCTGGCAGCTTCCGGCATCAAACACCAGACCAGCAGTCCGTACACTCCGGAGCAGAATGGTTTAGCAGAGAGAATGAACCGTAGTCTGGTAGAACGTGCAAAGAGCATGCTGTTTGAGGCAAAACTGCAAAAATCATTCTGGGCTGAGGCTGTTGCAACTGCAGCTTATGTCATCAACAGATCCCCATCCCGCGTTTTAGCTGAGGTAACACCATTCGAAAAGTGGACTGGTAAGAAACCAAACCTCTCTCATTTAAAAATATTTGGTACTAAGGCCATGGTGCATGTTCCTAAACAAAACCGCCAGAAATGGGATAGTAAGTCACGAGAACTCGTCTTTGTGGGATACTGTGATAACACTAAGGGATACAGGTTGTATGATCAAGTCAGTAAGAAGATCATCATTAGTAGAGACGTGATATTTATTGAAAATACAAAACATATTGAGAATACTGCTCCAAGATCAACACCACAGCTAATAACCCTTCCTATTGATTCAAAGGATCCACAGAATCAAGGAGATGAATCATTGGATTCTAGTGAGAGCTTGCAGAATGAGACATCATCTTCATCTAGTCCTGATACTTTGTTCAACAGCTGTGTATTGAATAGAAGAACTGATGATGAGACATATTATCCTGATACAGATGATTATGTAGATGATGATGACAATGTACCGAGTAGAATTACATTGAGATCACATAACAAGAAAAGGCAAGACAATAATTTCATGTGTTTTATGGCAATTCCAGATCCATTGACTGTTGAAGAAGCATTATCAGGCCCACATGCAATACAATGGAAAGAAGCCATGAATGAAGAGTACAAGTCCTTACTTGAAAACAATACCTGGGAACTCACTTCATTACCGCCTAATAAACATGCAATTCCATGCAAATGGGTTTTTAAGATAAAGAGAAATGAAAATGGAGATACAGTAAAATACAAGGCTCGTCTAGTAATCAAAGGATGTTCACAAAGACCTGGTATTGACTACAGTGAAGTTTTTTCACCCGTAGTGAGGCTTGCATCACTGAGGTACTTGTTTGCTTTATCTGTGAAGTATGACTTAGACATATGTCATATGGATGCTGTTTCAGCCTTTTTACAAGGAGAAATAGAGGAGGAAATTTATATGAAACAGCCACCCATGCATGAAAGTGGTGAAAATGTATGCAGACTTAAGAAATCGCTGTATGGCTTAAAACAAGCTAGCAGGCTGTGGAACAAGAAGCTTGATACTACATTAAAGGAAATGGGTTTATTGCAAACAAAACTAGATCCCTGTATATACTACAAGATTGTAGATAACAATAATATTACTTTTATAGCAATCTATGTAGATGATTTGTTGATTTTCACAAATAATAAAGAAGTAAAGAGCTATATAAAGGGAGAACTGCATAAAAGATTTAAAATGAAAGATCTTGGTGATTTATGTTACTGCATTGGAATACATATAGAACGGGACAGACAGAGAGGATTAATATATTTAGACCAAAGAAAATACATACAGGAAGTGTTACAAAAATATGGTATGTCTGATTGTAAGTCGGTCAAAACTCCAATGGATGTGAATACAAAGTTTCATGCAAGAGAAAATTCTGAAGAAACAAATATTTTAACTGAGATACCGTATCAAGAGGTAATCGGTTGCCTGTTGTACATTTCCGAAGTTACGAGGCCGGATATCAGCTTTGCAATAAATATGCTTAGCAAATACAATAGCAAACCTGAAATGCAGCATTGGCTTGCTCTGAAACGTGTCATGCGTTACTTAAAAGGCACTCAAGATTATAGATTGAGTTATAAACAAATGCCAGAAGAGACAATGACTCATGCTTATTGCGATGCAGATTGGGCAAGCGCCGGAGACGATCGTCGTTCCTGCACAGGCTATACATTCCAGTTTCAGGGTGGAGCGATTAGCTGGAACTCGAGACGACAGCCTACAGTTGCTCTTTCTACAACTGAAGCAGAGTATATGTCGTTATCAGCGTGTGTCCAAGAGGCGCTATGGCTTAAGCAACTTCAAGAAAGCTTTTGGCCACAATTGAAAAACGAAGCTATGGTTATTAACAGTGATAATCAAAGTTCTATAAAGATTTCAGGTTCCGATGGCTTTAATTCAAGAACCAAGCACATTGACATAAGGCATCATTTTGTCCGTGATAAAGTGCTTGGAGGTGACATTGAAGTTCGCTACGTCCGGACTGATGAGATGGTTGCAGACGCGCTGACCAAGGCCACAACCTACCCCAAACTAGCCTACTGTTCCACGAGGATGGGACTATGTTTAAGAGAGGATGTTGGAATAATGTAAACAACGCCCATGCCTTGTCTATTTTATCTGTGGCCCGGTTGTGGCGCCACCCGTCAACTTTTTTCTCTTACGCTGCTTACCGCCAACTGTATAGCTTGATCTTTAAATAAACTGTTTTAATTTTCGTTAAGTCTTTAATGGTTTTATTTCTACAAAAATAAATAAATTTGTGTCCTTTTCTTGGGGACATTATAGTTCTCCAGTGGATTTATTGGTTGTCCAAAAGAAGAGATAATTAGGAATTTAATCAAAATTAGGCATAATAAAACACTTGAAATTCATCAAAACAAAATTATATTTTACCTTCCAACAATTTTAATCAAAGTTTAACAACAATAATCACTTTCTTAAACGTAAAAGCTTTGGACTGTATGAGCTACCTACTAGTCAAGTTAAAGATATTATACGAGTATGAATCAGTCATAGTTATTATCAACACATGATCACGTCTATATCCCTTGCGGGGTAGACAGAGCCAACAGTCTTGAAAAGACTGAATGGCCACGTTCAGCTATTTGGCTCAATGATAGAACCGAGATTCAAATAGTGACAGGTTGCTAGCCCATCGCCTAAAAGAGGAATCCTAAGTTTATAAGCCTATCCCTTAGTCGCCTTTTACGACATCCATGGGAAAGAGATGGAGTGGTCCTATTCTTTTTTGTAATAGTGCCGGGAACCACACGGCACTTTATCAACCTTTTATATATATAGTTATTATCAACCTTTTTATAATCTAGTAAACAATAATTAACACAACCATTTGAATCAACTTGCTTACAACTAATTAAGTCAGACTTAAAAATATTTTGAACACAATCATAATTTTCATATCTTTCTCATCTTTTTTTCATTTTTCATCTACTCATTCGTTAAAAAACATTTCGATTAAGTTATCCTATCTAGCATCTAGCAATATTGAAAAAATATTTGAACCCAAGCCTCATGTATCACTCATGTATTCGTAATTTAAAAATTAAATTATTTCTCAAAAACGTTAACGTTAGATGAAAATTTATAGTAATTTATACCTCTTTTACACTGTAGCTCCGGCATGGGTAACTTCCTTACAATATCATCATAAGCTACGTACGATATGTCATTCTCATTAATTACAAACAGATTTCCTCTTTTCACGCATTTGAGAAATGTTACCTTAATTTCACCGTCGTCTTCTATATCGTCTTGAGCAATGCACGCATAGGTATGGTACGATTTCCTTTTGGTGTCATGAACTTTAACTAGTAAGAAATCGCCTTTTACAGGTAAATTGCTACGTTGCCCTGAGCTTGAAGGTTGTGATTGTTCAAAGTCATGATCATCTTCAAAGTTCTCGGAAGAGTCATAAATAGTTCTGTATATACTTTTATGGTGAATCCCCTGGAAATCTTCTATTGAAATACTTTCTTTGGCTTTCGAAGTTAAAGCGCTTAGTGGCATATCGTCATCATCACTGCTGTGGGTTTCACCTGAGCGATCATCATCAATTAAATCTGGTAAAGGTAAGTACACTTTAGGATGTAAGCATTCACATAACCCTCTGGTGCAGAAGCAGCTTAGATATCTATATTTTAACTGACCGTATACTGTTGAAAAAATTTGGTGCACCTCTTTTGTTCCTTTAAGTGGGACAATATTCTTTGGAATATTTTTCTGTATGATATCGATGTCTTCTTTAGATATATAAAATAACTTGATTTTACTGGAATCTTTAAGAACAGTATAAAACTCTAAGGCATTCGTAATATCCGTACCAGTTGCAACCTTGCTATCTGCTGCTCTTTTTAAGTATCCTCCAACCCCGTCAGCAGGTCCTTTCCCATGACCAGCCTCAAAATATGACCAAGTAAAATACTGGAATCCATAATCAAACGTTTTGGTGCAAGCTAAGAAGAAATTAAGTTTTTGTCGGTATTGCGAGAATGGCCCGTCCGAAAAAAAAAGAATTATATCAATTTCTGGGTAATTTTGGCGAATCAATGTTAGTATTGGATGTAAATGGGCCCAAATTGCAGCTGGTTGATGAACGTTGCATGATGAGACGGAGCAAAAAGATAATGCTTGGTATTTTTTTCCTTTGTCGTGCACGTACACAACCACTGTATGAAGAGTGATTTGGTTGCGAGACCCACCAAAATAATGCGCTTGAATTTCCTCCGTACATTTTGCACTGTAATTTTCACTGAAGTCGACTACTACAACAGCTTCATTTTGTTGAATCCCATCAACACTTTGTCGGAAACTTCTGTACTGGGTTTTCATATTGTATACATGTTTCTTCACATATTTTAGATCTTCTTCCATACTTATAATTAAATGTTGTATTGTATCTTCCTTTTGTTTTTTTATATCTATATATATAAAACTCTTCCGTTACTGAGTGACTGACTGACAGACAACGCACAGTCGAAACTACTGGTCGTAGACAGCTGAAATTTGGAATGTAGGTTCCTTGGGATATGTAGGGGAGCATTAAGAAAGGATTTTTGGAAATTCAACCCCCAAGGGGGGGAAAAGGGGTAAAAACGTTTCTATGAAAAATCTTATTCCTTGGGTTTATAAACTTGAAACTTGGCATGAACACTTACATAGGCAAGTAAATATGTTTGACATTATAAGTTTTTTCAAACTACCCTCCAATCGTGATTTAGGGGGTGCGATTGGGTGACTGATTTATTAACGCACAGCCGAAACCGCTCGGTATAGGAGTCTGAGATTTTGAACAGAGGTTCCTTTAGTAACATAAGTGAGCACTAAGAAGGGATTTTTGAAATGTCAACCCCCAAGAGGGGGAAACGGGATAAACTGAGCCGGGGCTGCGGGAAAGTTCTAACGAGATGCCGTGGCCCCGGAACGCAAAGGGCAACTGAAGGAACGAGTTGGGTTTTAGTCAGTAAAAGTCTGACACTCCCTTCCGTTCCACCCAGAGCGGGAGAGGTCATTTGATGATTTCCCATCCTTAAAAAAAAAGACTTTGTATGACAACTTTCAGTCGTCTCTTTAACATACATAATAACATACATAATTATGTACATACATGCATAACATTAATAACATCACGCCTTTAAATCCCTATTTTGTGTTAACACTACCCATACAAACAGCTACGAAATTTGACCGCATCCATTTTCACCTAAATTCTTAACGTTAATGAGATTTACTTTTTAGTATCAGGTCAACCTAATAGCCTCACATGTACGTATAACTTCGTAAGAATTTTCTTTCAACTCCTAACCGTTGAGGAGTTGTACCTTCCATCATCAGCTCATTCACATGGGATGATGACTATCAGACGCAAATACTTAAACAGATCTATGAAATTGTCAAAAACGTAATTGCCTGTAAATTTGAGGTTTGCCCTTGATTTCCCTGGAATACCATCATCAGATCCTGACTAGGTAACAACGGGACCAACTTGAAAGTATACTCTACCGAACAAAAAAAGAATCACGTAAATCGGTCCATAAATCTCGGCGTAATCGGTATGCATAAATAAAACACCCGAATTTTATTTTCTATTAACTATCACGAGTTGTCTCGATGCTCGATAGATGGCGTTGGCATCGAGATAGATCGCGCTATGGTTTCGTTACCGTCATTTAGCTAGGTAGCGTAAAATATTTTAATTTATCGTGTAATTTTAGCAGCGCCCCTAGCGGACATACGCGAAACTACATATTACACACTACAAATATTTTGATTTGAAATTATTTTCGTTTGATTCATTAACTTTTAACTTGACTTATTTAACTTATTTTACTCTCTATTTCAGTTAATTTTTGATTTGTTGATTAGATTTGATATTTTTGATAGTATATTTAGTTAGTGTTGGATAAGTTTTATAGTGTGAGTTGATTTTTTAATATATTCTTCATTTTTTATTCATTTCTTTGTTACTTTATTAGTCTTAGTTAATTTCCATAGATATAGTTTTAGTTAAAAAATTTCTAATTAAAATGGTTCAAGAAATTTTGTTTGTTAATGGGAATTATATTCCTCATGCTGTGGTAGATATAGAAAAAGATGGAGCCTGTTTATATAACCGAATTACACGTGGGCGAAGCCGCGGGCGGAAAGCTAGTTTTTTATAGACTTAATCTTTTTGCCTTCTTTTAAATAAATTTCTTCTTCGCTAATCCATTCAAACCACTGAACTTTGCCTTGGGCTCTGCTTTCATTTATTCTATTTCTTTTGCCCTTGCATTCTGAACATTTCCCATACATACAATCCTCTCTATTACTATCACAAACTGTTTCTGCAATAACTGCACTTAGATCTATCGCGTCAATTATTCGTTTTTGTTTCAGAGCTCTAATTTTCGCTGTAATATTCGTATGAATTTTGCATAGGCACATTTCCCTTCCACCCACAGTAGGCTTAACCACGTAAAATGGGCGATTTTTCGTGAAGTAGTAATAGGAACATTTTAATTCCGGGTTCTCAAGTTTAAATGATTTAAATAAATTTTTCATTGAGTCTAATAGAAAACTTTTTTGTGCTTTTTCTTTACCTTTTGAAACAGTCTCTTTTTTACCAGCCGTATTCCTTGACACATCGTCTCTACAAAAAAAGCTTTTAATTTTTTTTGGCAATTCTGTATCATTATACAGATTAGCTGTTTTTGTTCTAATTCTACATTGCAGACCTATGATTCGATGCATTTCTTTATTATCTACATTTTTAAATATGTTTTTAATGAATATTTTTTCTATACGGTTTCTTAATAAATTATAGTGTTCTTTAATAGCGTTATTTAATTTATTGTATTTATTACGTTCTTTTTCGATTTCTTTTTCTTTGTTTTCTTTCAGTTTAATAATTTCTTTTTCTTTACGATGCGCTCTTTTCTTATATTTCTCATATTTTTTCTTCCACGTTTCATTTTCATGTCGTAGTCTTAAATTTTCTTTATATATCTTAGTCCTGTCACGGCGAATTTTCTTTCTTCCTCTTTCTTTACTCATAGGTGTAGATACTCTTGAACTTGGACTTGCAGGTGGAGTGAGTTCACGATTATTATCATCTTGGGGTAAGTTAATTTCTTGAAGGACAATTGGAGAACTAGGTGGTGTATCTGCAAGTACGTTTTCAACAACTTTCTTACGCTGTCTTTGATTTTGTTTCCTGAGTTTCCAAATAGTCCTACATATTTTTTGTTCTTCGGGCTGTAAATCTGAAACTAATCTTTTATTCTTATGATAGCTTTCTCTTTTCTTTCTTTTTCGTTCTTCATATTTCACTGGATCTGCTTTCAACTTCTCTCTGTAGCGTCTTGATTTTTCTTTTGCAGACATCCCCATTCTGAAATAAAGTATAATGTAAAGAAAGTGGTTTTCAAAGTTTTAATCTACTTTACCTGACAAGAGTATGACGAATCAGTTTAGCTATCACTTTTATTAAAAATAGTTAAAAATGACGTTCAAACATCACAGTGTATTTGTTAGTTCTGAACATAAACTATGTAACTGTTTTAGTCGAATAAAATTGTTTTTTTTATAACATTGTCCTACGGACTACTGTGAAAGTCCCACGGACAACCAATTTGGTTGTCCGAAAGACGGGTTGTCCTAGTGACATTTCATAAAGTTTTAGCTTTTTATTAAAAATCAATCATTTATTCTACATAATTACAACGCTAAAATAAAGCCAAGGTCAAGTGTCAACTGTTAAATAACAAGAGAATATTATAATGATCGTACTTACCTAATATTTACGCCGGTCCGGGGGACAAACAATAAACACACCCTCTTCTCGCGCTACAGTTTGGCCGACTGACGTGGCGTCGGCAAATTCAAATTGCCGACTTAACCATTGTTTACTACATCGAGTCACGTGTTGTATTCGCCAGTTCAGCACCATCTCTGCGTTGGCGCCGTAATTAAAAAGTGGTTGTTCGATGGATTAACAAAACGAAACGATTTTGGTGGGACAATAGGAACTTTCAAAAAAATTGGTTCTTTTATTTCAACATAAGGTAATTGCCTTTTTATGTGAATATTAATCTCGGTTAAGTGTAAGGGTCTTGGTTCAAATCCTGACAAAAATTTTGATTATCCTGAAAGGTTTCATCACTTGAATTTATTTTATTTTCACTTGGTTCAAAACATAATTGAGACTCGTCAAATAGCTGAGACTCTGGCTCACAGTTACTCTGTGTAGATGCATGGTTATCAGTAGAGTAAGCGTCGCGACTATATGTGTGGGCGCATGATCCGTCTGGATTCCAATATGTTTGTTGCAGCTGCAATTCTTGGAACTGTTTATAATTATGAAACGTTTTGTTCACATTTGGAACAGGCAGTTTTGATTTTTCAAAAGAAGGTTTATTAATTTCAAAAGGCTTGTTTTGACTATGGAAAGTGTTTCCTTTTTGAAAATAATGAATATTTTGTTCCTCCTTAATGTAGTTAAGGGCTGTTGGCATATCTATTGGCCGCATAGCTCTTATTGTAGAGCCTAATGGTTCTTTGACGGCCTCTGTGGCGCAGCGGTAGTGCGCTTGTCTGTGACATCGGGGGTCCCGGGTTCAAATCCCGGCCAGGGCATGATGAGAAACGAACTTTCTCCGATTGGCCTGGGTCTTGGATGTTTATCTATATAAGTATTTATAATAAAATATAGTATCGTTGAGTTAGTATCTCGTAACACAAGTCTCGAACTTACTTCGAGGCTAACTCAATCAGTGTAATTTGTCCCGTATATATTTTAGTCCTGACAAAAATGTTTTCAAAGTTTGCGATTGGAAAAACTGTCTTTTGCAAGTTTTTATATCTTCTGCGGTTTCATGCAAATCTACATAATTTATAATAGTATTTAAGATATACATACAACGGTTGTAAAAGTCTTGAGGAGACTCATTTTCTTGTTTCATGTTAACTAAATCTCTATTCAAACAGTTTTCGTCTCTCTGATCACTAAAATTTTTTAGCAACACATTCTTTAAATGTACCCAGGACAATACTCCATTAATATTAACTATTTCTTGAGCTTTACCTTTAAGTTTATTTAATATGCTGTGTAAAATCATAGAATTTTTAAAACAGTTTGGATTATCTTGGTCATAGTACTCATTTAAAATAGTTTCGCAAGTAATAATAAATCGATGAAGTTGGATGGGGTTTCCATCATAATCACGTATTATTTTTATAGAACTTTTCATGTCAGATAACTCCTTCGAACTCATTTTATGTAAAACAATAAAAATATGTTAAAGGAAAGAATTAAAATAACAAAAAACTTATAACAAAATTAAGTTTAAACAAGTGGAGTTTCTCTCGTTTATCACAAACTAATATCAGATCACAAATTTGTTCTGATATCAAGGATATGTCAATATTTGTCAATTTAAGCATACAATTACATATACAATAAGTTTTTATACGTACTTATTTCGTAACAAAATCAGTTAATTAAAATTCTGAAGTTCTCCGTAAATTAAATCCATACATATAATAAAACTGTAACTCAACTTTGTCTGTACATTGAAGATATTTAAGAAAAAAAATTATAAGGGGTCTTTTTAGGGTCAATAGAAGCCAAAACAATTTTTTTTAGAATTTTTGTCTGTCTGTCTGTCCGTCTGTCTGTCTGTATGTTTGTACGCGCATCACGCAAAACCTACCGAACGGATTTGAACGAAATTCGGCACAGATATAGCTATTAACCTGGATTAGAATATAGGCTACTTTTTATCCTGAAATTCTATCCCAAGGGGAAGAAATAGGGGGTGCAAGTTTGTATGGAACTTCGTCATTTTTGAATCGATATAAAGAGCTATAAATAATTAATTATCATATTTATAATGATGATGATGATTAAAAAAATAGCATTTTATTGATTTAATTCATTATGCTTTGTTTTTTGATTAAGTTCCCGTGATTTAGATATTTATTTTTTTTTTCCCACCCGATACGAGATGGCGCCTCATGAGAATTTAAGAAATAACACGATTGTAGCCGCTGGCAAAATTTTCAATTTAATAGAAATTCTTTTTTTTATTGATTTAGTTTCGCCAGTACTTACCGTTTCACCACATCTTTGAGAAGATTTTTTTTTATGTAGGTAGTTTGACGCGCCCCGCATCGGCGACAATGCATCGCTCAAGATTAGCAGGAATAACACACAATGTAGTAACGCCATTACTTACCGTTTCACCATTGATTTAGTTCCCGTGGTTTAGATATTTATTTTTTGACTACCGGATACGAGATGGCGCCACATGAGAATTAAAAGTATTATTATAGTTTACAAAAAAAAGGGCAATTCGAGCTATCTACGGCTTAAAACAAATAGATTCACTTAGAGATTTTTTCAAAACCCTTAATATTTTAACATTGCCCTCACAATTACATTTTCGCTTCATAACAATATTATAGAAGCTAAAATTCTTACTGGTTGTGCAGCTGGTGAAATTATTTTTATACCACGCATTCCCCTCATTCCCAACAACTTTCCATTTCAATTTAAGCGTGTTCAGCTTCCAGTGGCTATATGTTTCGCGATGACAATTAACAAATTGCAAGGTCAAACGCTTGGAGCAGCCGGAGTCGACCTCAGGACGAATTGCTTCTCACACGGACAGCTCTACGTCGCTTTCCGCGGGTCACCAGCTGTGACAGTTTATTTGTGATGTCTCCAATGGGCAAGACAGCAAATGTTGTAAACAAAGAGATACTTTAACTTTCCATTATTATAATTTCCTTTTTTTGCCTTTAGAATTTATATGTTTTTTAACAGCTGCGCCCCCGGGACTTTGCTTTTGTAAGAAAAATAAACTATGTTCTATTCTAGGCATTATTCTTCCCGTGTACGTAAGTTTCATCAAAATCCATCCAGTAGAATTTTCGTGATTGAATAGCATCCTCAAACACGCACTCACGTAGGTACATCAATTTTTTTGCATAATCTATACTAATATTATAAAGCTGAAGAAATTGTTTGTTTGTTTGAAGGCGCTAATCTCAGGAATTACTGGTTCGAATTTAAAAAAATATTTTTGTGTCTTATAGACCATTTATCGAGGAAGGCTTTAGGCTATTTATTATCACACTGCAACTATTAGGAGCGAAGAAATAATGAAAAATGTGAAAAAAACGGGGAAAATTATTCCTCCTTGAGGGCTTCAAAGATGCACAAAATAACTATTCCACGCGGACGAAGTCGCGGGCACAGCTAGTTCAATAATACAAATGTGAAATCCACAAAAACTAATGAACTGGACTTACGATAGGATGAGAGACCAGGTCCACAGCATCATGATTCGCTCAGTCACTTTCACTTGAAGGTTTTCCCGGAGCTCGG
This sequence comes from Amyelois transitella, assembly GCF_032362555.1. Classification (NCBI taxonomy): domain Eukaryota; kingdom Metazoa; phylum Arthropoda; class Insecta; order Lepidoptera; family Pyralidae; genus Amyelois; species Amyelois transitella. Next base: position 3,234,119 of record NC_083536.1, read on the forward strand.
TGTAAAAGTTGCGAACACGAAAAACTTTTGATTTTTGAAAAGTCTAACTATTCTTGACAACTACATCCTTCAAAGGCCTTCAAAAATAAAAGTGAAAATAGGAGAAATACTTCGAATTTATTTCGATAATCCTAATACACGACTTTCGACTTAAGCCTAAAACGAGAGTCTGAAGCATCACAGGGCATTTGCCCACGCACTATGCACACGTGCATGAAGTCTAAATAAAAAAATATGATAATACAAGCTATGGCCAAATCATCGAGCGTTTGCATAAAATCAGTCCTAGTTTTTTTTCAAGCGACTGTACCATTATCAAGAACTGATCTTTGTTTGTACATACATACATACATAAAATCACGCCTCTTTCCCGGAGGGGTAGGCAGAGACTACCTCTTTCCACTTGCCACGATCCCTGCATACTTCCTTTGCTTCTTCCACATTCATAACTCTCTTCATGCAAGCTCGGCGGTTTCGGGCACTTTTGACCTGACCCTTCACCAGGACGTCCTTAATTTGATCAAGATATGTTCGTCTAGGTCTTCCCACCCCGACCTTTCCCTCCACACTCTCCTTGTATATCTGCTTAGTCAACCTGTTTTCATTCATCCTCTCCACATGACCGAACCATCTCAACATACCCTTTTCTATTCCTGTAACTACATCTTCTTTCACATCACAACATTCCCTTATCACGCTGTTCCTTATCCGGTCACTCAATTTCACACCCAACATACTCCTTAACGCTCTCATTTCCACTGCATTTATTCTGCTTTCGTGCTTCTTTTGCCATACCCAACTTTCACTCCCATACATTAATGTCGGGACCAACACGCCCCTGTGCACAGCCAGTCGAGCCTTTTTGGATAGTTTCTGACTGCTCATAAAGGCATGCAAAGCTCCATTCACCATGTTCCCCGCGTTCACTCTCCTTTCAATATCACTATCACACTTGCCATCTGATGTAAACTTTGATCCTAGATATACAAACTTTCACTTGCTCAACTTTTTCTCCTCCAATCAAAATATTACATGCTGTCATTTCTTTCTCCATTTCAAAAACCAGTGTTTTAGTTTTACTTACGTTCACTTTCATTCCTTTCTCTTTTAAAGCTTTATGCATACAGTTTACCATCTCCTGTAACTCCTCCGCTGATGACGCCAGTATAACCTGATCGTCGGCATAGAGCAGACATTTGACGAGTAACTCATTGTTGTTTCATTTGTTTGTTTCATCGATAATATCTTTACTAAGTGAATATGCATCTTGAATAATAGCAAAAAGATGTTCCTTTTTTGCTGTTAATCGAACAATTTCGGCAGAATATGCACATTCAGACTTTTGTTTCGACATTTTAAATTGAAAATATGTAAAAAATTACTTCAATGAAACTAGAAAATAAATCGATGATTTTGTAGGTGAAAATAAATATGGCGGCGATGTCGATAAATAATTCGACGCAAATTCGTAACAAAATTATCGAACTATCTCGAAAAATACAATTGAACGAATAATTTTTATGCGATATATATATTCTATTATGAATATATAAGATAATAAATTATTATATATAAGGGTAATATGAGTTTATGAGTTTTTAAGCGAATAAAAGTGTGGCGTAGGTAATGTAGGTAGTTAAGTATTTATTTATTTATTTATGTACACAAAATTATATACAGAAGCATTTATTACAGTAATTCTTTAGTACAAAGGTGCTACTTATTTCAAAAGAAGACCCATGAGAGGAGAGATTAATTTTGGAGCGGTATGGCGTGTGCATATATAACGTACGTAGTAATGAGATGAATTGAATGAGAGAATGGTGCGTTGGAATTAAGTAAAATATACGAAATTAATAGCATGTGAGGAGTATTGCGTTGAAGAAGAGTGATATGAGGATAGCAGATAGGGATACGGCTCGTGAGGAACACTTGGTCTCGCGGAGGGATATTGACAAGGAGTACCTTATAGCCCGTAACTCGAGCTCTCGTCCAGGGCCGGTGTCTTCCACGATCCAAAGGGTAGTTTTCAGGAAACACAAATCACTGCACTTCCCAGACCAACCCCGGGGTGCGTATTTAATAGAGTTTTATAGTCTTTATCGTTTTACTCAATTTTGCGAAAATTCACAAGCGAGCGATGCAGTTGCGCGGCGGAGACGAACGGGCGCGCTTTTTTAAAATTCTTTTTGACATTTGGGGAAGGAATGGGACAGGAATAGGATAAAGTGCATGCGTGAATGAGTGCGTGTATGCAGTGTTGCGTTTATAAAAATATGTTTATAATAATTGGCGAAGACAACTATACTTCATTAAATTTGGAAAAATCCCTTGGTCAACGTGAAAATATTTTTAATATGACATATCAAAACACCAATAATCCTCAGACTTTTTCAGATTAAGTTCTTTAAAGGCATTAATATTGTCAGTAGGGTCAATATGTAAGAATTTAAATTTGGAATTGCAAGTGCTGACATTACTTTTAAGAAGTATTTCAGCTTCATTAGAGCATGAGTCAATATGAGAAGTTAATTCCAACGGTATATTTGTAAAAAAATGTTTAACCTTCATACGGTCTTCGGGTCATTTTTGACCCATTTCAGGACTAAAACAAAGTTCTTTTTTTAAGTATTTTGTTTTGACATTTTTCAAATTTCTTAGCCTAATATAAATAAATGAACATTTTATAAAAATATATAAAATATTTCAATATATTTACTTTTTAACGCTAATGGCCTTCGGGTCACATTTGACCATGAAGTATAGAACGATTGCAGTTTGTTTACTTTTGGTATCGTGTTACCCACTATTTATTGTATGATGCTTACATTGTTCTACCCACACCCCACTTTAGTTTTACAACAAACATTGAACGAAGGGAACGTCAGTGTTACACGATTAAGTAATTGTTTCGTATTTGAAAATGAGGGGAAAAAAAACTTTTTGAACGAGGTGATGAGGAACAATCGTGTTCTGAATTTGAAGATCATGTGGAGTATGCTGATTCATCTAACAGTAGTTCTAGTGAGAGTGAAAATTCATTTGTTCCCTTTGAAAGAATGTCGTCAAAGAATGGTCAAATAACTTACAGTAAAAAACCGTTTGGGAGCAGTTACGGAAGAGCTTCGAGGGAAAATATTATCAATATGATGCCAGGATTGACGCGTTATTCTTCATCAAGAATCACATAAGTAGAAATGTCAAGTTTTGAATTATATTTTCCACCTCCACTGATACACATTATTTTGAATTATACGAATATTGAGGGTAGACGTGTTTTTGATAAAGAATGGACTGATATTGACAGTACTGAATTGTTCGCGTTTATTGGTTTACTTTTGTTAGCTGGTGTGTTTCGTTCAAATAATGAAAGTACTGAAAGTTTATGGGATTCTAAAACAGGCAGACCCATATTTGCAGCGACCATGTCACTCAAGACGTTCAAAAAAATTTCAACAGTTATAAGGGAACGACGATAACAGAGAAACTCGAAGCGAACGGCGATTATTAGATAAATTTGCTCCGATTCGCGAGCTTTGGAATAAGTGGGTTGATATATTACCGAATCTTTATAATCCTTCCCAAAATGTAACTGTAGATGAACAGTTAGTAGCATTCAGAGGAAGGTGCCCATTTCGGCAATACATGCCATCAAAACCGGCAAAGTATGGCATAAAGTTTTGAGTTCTATGTGATTCTGCAACTAGTTATGCTTGGAATATTCAACCATATACAGGAAAAGAAGCCGGAAGTGTTCCTGAAAGAAATCAAGGTCTGCGTGTGGTTCTTGATTTGGCTGTGGGGCTAAAAGGCCATAATCTCACAACCGATATTTTTTTCACGTCGCATCAACTGGGACAAAAATTACTGGAAAAGCAAATAACACTAGTACAGAATTCTTAAACGATTACTTTGTGTTCTCAATGTAATAACTGATTTTGATTATTATGTTATTTTGCTATGATAGAGTAATGTAGTACCTACTACGCACCTAATAAGTAAAAATGGTATATGTTTGAAACTTAATTAATTCTAATAAAATTTATAGTAACTAGCTGTTGTTTTCATTGTCAATAAATAAATGTATTAAAATATAAACCTAAACAATATATGTAATGCAATTATTTGACATAAATGTAGGCAAAATATGTTACGGGTCAAATTAGACCCGAGGCCCATTGACGTTGGTCATTTTGAAGACCGTATGAAGGTTAAATAAATTTACTATTTCTGTTGTAGAGGTAAATTTCTTATTATCAAATTTAATATAATCAATTTTTTTCTTTAAAATTACATCTACAAGTTTCCTTGTTTTTAACATTCCAGGTTTCCTTTGTTTTGCTGGGAGCATTACTTATTTTGTTCTTAATGAACAAAGATTTTGCATGTAGACATACTTTTTTGAAAATTTTTGAATAATTCCTAACATGGTCTACGAGTCGTGTGGTTGCCGGCACCAATACAAAAAAGAATAGGACCACTCCATCTCTTTCCCATGGATGTCGTAAAAGGCGACTAAGGGATAGGCTTGCAAACTTAGGATTCTTTTTCTCAGGCGATGGGCTAGCAACCTGTCACTATTTGAATCTCAATTCTATCATTAAGCCAAATAGCTGAACGTGGCCATTCAGTCTTTTCAAGACTGTTGGCTCTGTCTACCCCGCAAGGGATATAGACGTGACCATGTGTATGTGTATGTGTGTGTATTGCATTTCCGTTTCTTTTGTACATTCAGTCAGAAAAGTATCGGGAATGGATTATTTATTTATGGTTCCAAATTCAAATTTTTGTTTTTTTTGTTGTTGTTAGATTGGCACAACCGTTTTCCATTTTGGCGCGGAGTTTGAGTTGCATCTGTTGTTTACATTAAATACAGTGCTATTTTTAGTTTTATCATATCTAGTGTGTATTGCTAATTTCATAATGGATAAAAACATCGAACAAAGAGTTTGTCTTAAATTTTGCATTGCCAATGGAATATCGTGTTCGGAGTCACTGAAAATGTTACAGAAGGCTTACGGTGAATCGACTTTATCAAAAACTCGTGCTTATGAGTGGTACAAAGCGTTCAAAAGCGGTCGAGATGTGATGGAAGATTTGCCTCGCTCTGGTAGGCCATCAACGTCTGCAACTGAAGTTAACATCGCAAAAGTGAAGGAAATAGTGACTGAAAATCCTCATTCAACTTTGAGAGAGATAGCCACCGAACTTTCTGTATCTCACGAGTCGATCCGTACCATTTTAACTAATAATTTGGGTATGAAACATGTTGCCGCTCGGCTAGTCCCAAAAGACCTGAATTTTTTTCAAAAACTCAATCGCATGAGAGTCGCTGAGGACATGCTAGAACGAGTCAATTCCGACCCAACATTCATGAAACGCATTGTTACTGGTGACGAGACGTGGGTTTACGAGTTTGACATGCAAACTAGTCAACAAGCTTCGGAGTGGCGCCTTCCAACTGAACCGAAACCGAAAAAACCACGCCAAAGTCGTTCAAAAGTCAAAGTCATGTTGACTGTTTTCTTTGACTATCGCGGTGTTGTGCACTCGGAATTCTTGCCGGAAGGTCAAACGGTAAATAAGGAATATTATTTGAGTGTTATGCGGCGTTTAAGAGAGCAAATCCGACGAAAAAGGCCAGATTTGTGGAAAGAAAATTCTTGGATTTTGCACCATGATAATGCACCTTCGCACAAGGCCATCATTGTGAACGAATTTTTAACCAAACACTCAACAAATACCATCGAGCAACCACCATATTCACCAGATATGGCTCCAGCCGACTTTTTTCTTTTTCCTAAACTCAAATTACCACTTCGTGGCACCCGTTTTCAATCGGTAGAAGACATAAAAGAGAATTCGCGGCGAGAACTGACCTCAATTCCGGAAACAGCGTTTAAAAAATGTTTTGATGATTGGATTATTCGTTGGCGTAAGTGTATTGTTTCTAAAGGAGCATATTTTGAAGGTGATAAAATAAATTTGGATGAATAACAAACAGTTTGTGTATTATTGATCTTTTCCTGCTACTTTCTTGACAGAGTAGTATAAATGTTTTAAAGTTCGCGTCTGAAATGGTAGTTAATAACTTATTATAATGACCACTAGCTGTGCCCGCGACTCCGTCCGCGTGGATTAGTTATTTTGGGCATCATTGAAGCCCTCAAGAGTGGATAATTTTCCCCGTTTTTTTTCACATTTTCCATTATTTTTCACTCCTACTAGTTAAAGCGTTATGTTATAGAGCCTAAAGCCTTCCTCGATAAATGGTCTATTGAACACAAAAAGAATTTTTCAATTCGAACCAGTAGTTCCTGAGATTAGCGCTTTCAAACAAACAAACTCTTCAGCTTTATAATATAACTGTAGATTAGGGTCGCTGCCTGTGTAAGTTACTGTGCAAATCTTATTTCCTAAAGAACTTTTAAATTTATTGATTTTATGGGCTGTGATAGGTCTGCACATACATAACTAATTTTTTTCCTTTGTGGGTAGGCAGAGCACAAAGTTGCTTTTATTTGAGCTGCATTTGTTTTTGTTTTTAAAAATAGTAAACACACAAAATAGCTTTAAAAAATTAATTTTTCATACTGCCAAACTCACCTGCTCTCACTACATAATCATTCCTTAGCATTTTGCTTTGGTATTTTTTTTTGTATATTCACAACTGGAAGTTCACATATATTTCTACACAATGGACGCACAACTCTCAAGTAATTCGGAAGACCTTGAGAAATTCTTCACTTCCGGCATGGCAGAGTATGACAGGAAGTTAGAAGGGATGAAAACTGGACCTGCTGCCAATCCTGATATTGCCACATTATCCCGTGAGTACACTGAATTTAAGTCTGTCATCTGGGGTGCCATTACAAGAATAAAAACTCAGTTGGAGCTACTGACTCTGGCACAGGACAGGCATGAGATGGTAATGCGTAAGAAAGTGCTTCTGTTTCATGGGCTTCCCGAGGAGAAGAATGAAAATCTTAATGACTCAGTTCTTCGAGTCATCTCCGTTAAACTAAAGTTACCAGACTTCCCACGGGACAAGCTGCAAGCCTGCCACCGTCTTGGCTCCCCTGGTTCTAAACCCCGCCCTGTGCTTGTTAGATTTGCTGCTATGGAGCACCGTCACCATGTTTGGGATAACAAAACAGGTCTTAAAGGTTCTGGTATTACTATGTCAGAATTCCTGACTAGGCTCGTAAGCATTTTGGAATCAAAAGACCGGAATGACTGGCACCGGCGGTACCGAGAGTTCACAGCAGGTCTATAGGAAAACCCGGCGCCATAAGTGATTTGCTTCGCCTGTGCATCAGATTTCTTTTACTGGACCCTATTGGCAACTATTGCTTTGGGTATCTTTATTTACTTGTTGCATTTTTTTTTATTTCATTTTGTTTTGTTTCTTTTTCTCCATGTGGGTGGTTCTTGAATACCTTTGTGAATTTTCAATTTACGTCGTAGAAGGTAATTTTAACTTTTATTGCTACGGGCACGGTACCTGTTAATATTTTTATTTTGTAATTTATTATACTTTAACCGTTTCACTAATAAAAGTACCTATTGTATCCACTTTACATTGTTTACATTCCGTGACGTTTAGTTGACAGTGACATGCTTTTTCACCGACATGTCATTTTTATTTTTTGTTCCTTGGCTTTTTTTTTCAACTGTGGCAATGAATGTGTTCTTTTTGTATATTTTGTTAAGTCTCTTTCAACATACCCGTGAGCAATTGGTGAGTTTGGCAGCCTGCAATGTCTCAGAGTTTTTATTATTTTATTTTTGCTTTCGGTATTTCTGTTTTATATTATATTTTTATATATTTTTGTTTATTTTCTATATATTATACTAGCTGTGCCCGCGACTTCGTCCGCGTGGAATTGTTATTTTGAGCATCATTGAAGCCCTCAAGGATGAATAATTTTCCCCGTTTTTTTTCACATAGTCCATTTTTTGTTTTCTCGTTAAAGTTGCAGCGTGATGTTATATAGCCTAAAGCCTTCCTCGATAAATGGTATATTCAACGCAAAAATAATTTTTCATTTCGAATCAGTAGTTCCTAAGATTAGCGCGTTCAAACAAACAAACTCTTCAGCTTTATAATGTTAGTATAGATTATACAAAAAAATTGATGTACCTACGTGAGTGCTTGTTTGAGGATGCTATTCAATCACGCAAATTCTATTGGATGGATTTTGATGAAACTTACGTACACGGGAAGAATAATGCCTGGAATAGAACATAGTTTATTTTTCTTACAAAAGCAAAGCTCGGAAGCGCAGCTGTTAAAAAACGAATAAATTCTAAAGACAAAAAAAGGAAATTATAATAATGGAAAGTTAAAGTACCTATCTCTTTGTTTACAACATTTGCTGTCTTGCCCATTGGAGACATCACAAATTAACTGTCACAGCTGGTGACCCGCGAGCAAGCGACGTAGAGCTGTCCGTGTGAGAAGCAAATCGTCCTGAGGTCGACTCCGGCTGCTCCAAGTGTTTGATCTTGCGATTTGTTAATTGTCATCGCGAAACATATAGCCATTGGAAACTGTACACGCTTAATTTGAAATGGAAAGTTGTTGGGAATGAGGGGAATGCGCGGTATAAAAACAATTTCACCAGCTGCACAACCAGTAAGAATTTTAGCTTCTATTATAATGTTATGAAGCGACACCACTTTAAGGCAGTCCCATTACAAAATGGAATGTCTACTTTTAGAGCAATTGTATGCGCGGGCAGTCCAGATGCCGAAAGTGAATTAAGGAACTCTACCGAATAAGTACCGATACTGCAAGCATCGGTACTATCTAATTTTGCCAGCGGCTACAATCGCGTTATTTCTTAAATTCTCGTGGCGCCATCTCGTATCGGATGGTCAAAAAATAAATATCTAAACCACGGGAACTAAATCAATGGTGAAATGGTAAGTACTGGCGTTACTACATGTGTGTTATTCCTGCTAATCTTGAGGAGCATGGCAACCGTCGCCGATGCGGGGCGCGTCAAACTACCTAAACACATAAAAAAAAATTCTTCTCAAAGATGTGGTGAAACGGTAAGTGCTGGCGAAACTGAATCAATGAATAAAAGAAGTTTTAATTATATAATTAATTAAAAATTTTGCCAGCGGCTACAATTGTGTTATGTCTTAAATTCTCATGAGGCGCCATCTCGTATCGGGTGGGCAAAAAATAAATATCTAAACCACGGGAACTAAATAAATAAACAAAGCATAATTAATTTAATCAATAAAATGCTATTTTTTCAATCATAATAAATATGATAATTAATTATTTATAGCTTTTTATATCGATTCAAAAATGACGAAGTTCCATACAAACTTGCACCCCCTATTTCATCCCCTTGGGATAGAATTTCAGGATAAAAAGTAGCCTATATTCTAATCCAGGTTACTAACTATATCTGTGCCGAATTTCGTTCAGATCCGTTCGGTAGATTTTGCGTGATGCGCGTACAAACATACAGACAGACAGACGGACAGACAGACAGACAGACAAAAAATAAAAAAAAATTGTTTTGGCTTCTATTGACCCTAAAAAGATCCCTTACAATATTTTTTCTTAAATATCTTCAATGTACAGACAATGTTCAGTTACAGTTTTATTATATGTATGGATTTTATCTAGCATGGCAGATGATATCCTCATTGACCTTGATGACAGCTATTTCAGTTGCTCCTCATCTGATAGTTTTGTCAGCGCGGGTGGCAACGAGTCCTTCACGCGTGCATCTGACAGTCACAGTCTGCATGACCAACTCTCCTCCCTTTTTTCCATTTACCCTCGTAATCTCAATCTCGCACATATCAACGCCCAAAGTGTTCCTGGACATTATTCTGATCTCATCGCATCTATTGAATGTGCCCATCTTGACGCCTTGTTGATTTCCGAATCTTTTCTTAAGCCTTCTCTCCCTTCTTCTCACTTCGTCATACCAGGTTTTATTTTGTTGCGCAATGATAGAGTGGGTAAGCAATGTGGCGGTGTTGCGATCTATCTACGTGATAATATTCCTTATCAACTGCTTAGCGCCTCTCCTGCTCACTCTGATTCTGCTGAACACCTTTTTATTGAAATAAATCTACATCATACAAAAATACTTATAGCAGTTTACTACAGTCCAAGCCTTCGCATTGATTATTTTGATTCTCCTGACAATCTCCTCAATGAATTGTGCCCTAATTATGAGCATGTAATACTGATGGGTGACCTAAATACATGCCTCGTCAAAAATGACTTACGGACTCACCGACTTTAAGACCTTTTAACATCCTATAATCTTCACATTTTACCTCTTTCGACTACCCACCACGTGCCTAACCGTAAACCCTCTCTCCTTGACCTTATAATTGTATCTTCCTGCGATTTGGTGGCGTGTCATGGTCAACTTACTGCCCATTTTTCTTATCATGACCTTCTATATTTATCCTATTGTATTTCTCCCCCTAAGAGGGTTCCTCATTATATTTTCCGTCGTAATTTTTAGGGTATAAACTTGGAAAAATTTCATCAAGAGGCTATGAATATTGACTGGTCTCCTATTTATAACAGTGATAATGTTGATGCGAAGGTGGAATGCTTTAACAATGCTGTAATCAACATTTACAATCTACATGCTCCCCTCAGACGTATTAAGGCGAAACGAAACCCTGCACCGTGGCTTTCTAGCGAAATTAAAGAAACTATGGCACGAAGAGATAAAGCCAAGCGCAGGTATAAGCGTCATCCGACTGCACACAATCTCTCTTTTTTCAAGGTTCTTCGCAATCGCTGCAGTCGTATGTGTAGGGATGCTAAAAGAAGGTATTTTCATGATTCTCTCGTTGGTCGTAGCCCTGCTGATGTGTGGAGGTTTCTTAGATCTGTGGGTATTGGTAAATCTTCGGTTCTCGATCAAAGTAACTTAGACCCAAACGACATTAACAGACATTTTTCTCTTCCGCCTGTTACTCTGTCTTCTGCTTCTAAATCTGACACATTGAATCAACTATCCAAACTTCCTGTTCCGCCTTACCCTGCCTTTAAGTTTTCATGTGTTACTGAGGATGAAGTGGAAAGATTTATTTTTCATGTCACTTCTAACGCGGCTGGGAATGATCAGATCTCTGCAAAAATGATAACGCTCCTTCTCCGTGCTATTCTTTCTGTTGTTACTCATATATTTAACTTCTCCCTAACTTCCGGATATTTCCCTGCGTCTTGGAAACTAGCACATGTCATTCCCTTACCTAAAGTCTCTAATCCTTCATCACTTTCACAGCTTAGACCTATATCTATCTTACCCTTTTTATCTAAAGTTTCTGAGCTGATTATTCAAAGGCAGTTATCTTATTTTTTAAATCATAACAACATAATTAATCCTCATCAGTCAGGTTTCCGTGCGGGACATAGTACTGTGACGGCTTTGCTTAATGTCACCGACGACATCCGCTGGGCTATGGAGAACAAATCCTTAACTTTGATTGTAAGTAAGTAAGTAAGTAAGTAAATGCTTTATTGTTCACTAAAGGAGTACATTGCAAATAAAAACAGTACAGTACAAAGGCGGGCTTATCCCTAAGTGGGATCTCTTCCAGCCAACCTGACAGTAAGAGGATCATAAACAAAATTGAGGCAAGGGTGAACAACAGTTCTTTTACTAGAATTATCCTTAAGACACAACAATTATATACGTAAAATACAAATAAATAAATAAAGAAAATATATAAACATGTACATATTCTAAATTAACTTCAAAACCAATTCAAGACTCGAGAAAGAATTTATTAAGCTTATTTTTGAAGGAATTAGAAGAAGGGAACAATTTTATAAGAAGGGGCAGTTTATTCCAAAGGCGAGCAGCCAACACGGAAAAGGACTTACCGTAGGTTTGAGAATGGTAGTCAGGAATCTGTAAAAGGAGGGTATTACAGGAACGAAGGCGTGGATCATGGATGCGAAAAGTGAATTTTTCTGACAGATATTTAGGGAAAAGGGGATTAAAAAGAACACTGTACAAAAAGGAGACAATATGTAAGTTACGACGTGATCTCATAGATAACCAGTTCAAACGTGAGCGGAACTCCGATATGTGGTCAAATTTCCGAAGACCAAAAACAAAACGAATGCACATATTCTGTATCCGCTCAAGCTTATTTAACAGTTCCTCAGTCAGGTCGATATACGCAACATCAGCGTAATCGGGAACAGGGAGGAGCAATGAACGAGCCAAAAGCGCTTTAGTATCAGAAGGTAGGAACTGTTGCAATCGCCTCAGAGAATGCAAGGAGATAAAAGTTTTCCGGCTAAGTTCATTGATTTGAACCAAGAAACTTCAAATTGTACTTCTCGATTTCAGCAGTGCCTTCAATTCTGTTGATTTTAATGTCCTTCTGGGAATTCTCCGGTCTATTAACGTGTCACCTGTTGCTCTTACTTGGTTTTCTTCCTACCTTCGGGGTCGCTCGCAGTGTGTTCGCCTCGGAGAGATCACCTCTGACTGGCGTGAGCTCAGTGCTGGTGTACCCCAGGGTGGTGTTCTTTCTCCTTTGCTTTTCTCTGTGTTTATTAATACTGTTTCTAATATTCTTTCTTCTAGTATACATCTCTATGCAGACGATTTGCAGCTTTACCGGCATTGCTTGGCTGATGAGGTTGAGACATCTGTGGCTTCCATGAACGATGACTTATACAAGCTGAGTCGCTGGGCTAGCTCTTTTGGGTTATCAATAAATCCATCGAAATCTCAGGCTATGCTCATTGGTGGTAAGCATTTGCGCAGTCGTATTGACCCGTGTGACTTACCCCCATTACTTCTGGATGGTTCGGTTATATCTTTTGCGGAAACTGCGAAGAACCTTGGTGTTATTTTTGATTCCACACTTAGCTGGTCGAAGCACGTTCACGAGGTTAGTCGCAAGGTACACTATTCCTTCCACACTTTGAAATGTCTCCAAAATTTTTTGCCATTCCAAACTAAAGTTTCCTTATGTCAATCCCTCATTCTTCCTCTCCTCGACTATGCTAACGCGTACTTTTTGGATGCTACCGAGGAACTCCTTGATAAACTGGAACGTCTACAGAATATGTGTATCCGATTCATTTTTGGCCTCAAGAAGTACGATCACGTCTCGGAGTTTCGCAGGCAACTAAACTGGCTGCCTATTCGTCTGCGTAGAAATATGAGAATACTTTGCCTTCTTTACAATATCATTATCATTATTCATTATATATAATAAAACTAAGTTGATAAAATGTGTGTGCCGATAAAACTTAAAAAGGATTCCCGATACGATAAAGGGACTTATATAGTGCAATAGCCCTTTATCCCCCCTCGAACAAGAAAGTTCCCGTTTTAACTTAAAGGGCGTATTTTAAAGATATAAGGGCTTTTCCAATTCCTTAACTTGAAAATTAAGTGAAGTAGTGGCGCCATCTGTTGTCGAGTAGTTGAACTCCATTCAGAACAACGATTATTTGAGTTGCGTTTCGAAAGGCGCTGCGAGCAATTACAGCATGTGTAGCAATGGCGCGAAATTTAAAATTCCAATTTCAACAAAGTCTTAAATTACAATTGTTTCTATAATAAAGTTATTAAATTTTGTGTATTTATACAGCATTAGGTAGCTTTTATTTTGGAGTTGAAGCGAGATAAATTTAGTTATTCAAATTATTAATTATTAATTCTGAAAAAAATTTGAAATTTAAGTTTTCAAATTTCGCGCCTTTACTACTTATGCTATAGCTGCAGAACTTATTGTTACGGCGGATAATAATGTCGAGTATATTCTAGAAGGTGTAAAAGAATATATTCTCGAACTTTTCCGAATATCCTAGAGCCCAGCTCTCTGAATATATAAGGGCCCGGTATCACCCGCTAGAGTTAGTTCGATTTTGAAAGCGATTGCGAAAGGAAATGAAAGAAGTTATCTGTGAGCATTTATTTTGAAATATCACGTGTCAGTATTTTTAATAGTGTGTTTAATTAATTTTAAGAAGAAAAAAGTCGTCTGTGAGCCTTTATTGTAAAATACCAAATGTAAGTATTTTTAACAGACTTTTAAAAAAAGAAAGTTCTCAGTTTGATTATTAATTATTTATATACAAACCAAAAAACTCACTCAATCCCACTATTTGAACAAATAAAGAGATAACATTATTATACGATATATTATCACGTCTTTGCGGTAATATACTCTTGCGGGGAAAACAGAGCCAACAGTTATCAAAAGAGCCCACGGTCAACCGCTTGGCTTACATACATACATACATATGGTCACGTCTATTTCCCTTGCGAGGCAGACAGAGCCAACAGTCTTGAAAAGACTGAATGGCCACGTTCAGCTATTTGGCTTAATGATAAGATTGAGATTCAAATAGTGACAGGTTTCTAGCCCATCGTCTAAAAAAAATAATCCCAAGTTTGTAAGCCTATCCCCTAGTCGCCTTTTACGACATCCATGGGAAAGAGATGGAGTGGTCCTATTCTTTATTGTATTGGTACCGGGAACCACACGGCACTGCTTGGCTTAATAATAGAATTGAGATTCAAATAGAAACAGGTTGCTAGCTCATCGCCTAAAAGAGGAATCCCAAGTATATAAGCCTATCCCTTAGTTAAAGTTATGATGAACTGCTGGAATGATTGAACTATTGCAAAGACTTATTAGGTCATTTTTAGCCAAAGATATGGGGAGCACATAATCATAAAGTGGAAAAATATGAGTTATGTGCTCAGTCTTGCAGTCGTCGTCTTGTATTTGGTCATGTATTAGGATTCATCTAAATTATATTTATAGAGAAATTTATTAGGCTCAGAAGAAAAAACATTTATTTCTTTTATGTTTATCCATTGCACTACTTCACTGTTAATATTTTCAGACCAATTTTTAATGCCCAAATATGATTTATAATTCAATAACTTGGTATGATCCATCTCAACAACATTATAAGGTTTTCCATCTTGCTTAGCCCTTATGCAAACTATTCGAAAGGAGTATAGTTATATTTATTATTGTCAGTTCTTTTAATCAATGCATGAACACTGTCTTCTTCTTGTTGTATATTTATTGTTTCCAATAAATCCAAATAAAAAACACAAACATTACATGTTGTTAACAGCTTACAGCTGCATAATCTATTCTATTCCGGTTTACCCTGTGGCGGTATCTGACCAAAACCTAGATTCGACTGCCCCTGCATCTACTTCTTTAAATATGAAATCGGACAACTTAAGACCGCGCAAAGAGCATAAGTAAAATTATCTTTTCGAGAATAATTGGATTCAACACGTTGGAAGCATTTGATATGGTCACATAGGTACGCTTTTTCTGGCATCAGCAGATATTTACATGGATTGTGGTTCCCGGCACCAATACAAAAAAGAATAGGACCACTCCATCTCTTTCCCATGGATGTCGTAAAAGGCGACTAAGGGATAGGCTTACAAACTTGAGATTCTTTTTTTAGGCGATAGGCTAGCAACTTGTCACTATTCGAATCTCAATTCTATCTTAAAGCCAAATAGCTGAACGTGGCCTATCAGTCCGCTCAGGACTGTTGGCTCTGTCTACCCCGCAAGGGATATAGACGTGATTATATGTATGTATGTATGTATGTATAATTTTAATGCTTGCCTCGATATCAGTAGAAACAGTACCTGTAGAAGAGTCTGTCTTCTGTATTACTGTGTAAACAAATTGTTCACTAATCATCAGCGTAGATAAGAACTGTTTTGCAAACTATAATGTAATTTCATCTATACTATCTGACTCGGGAATATAAGTATCTGGTATATAAGTATTGATTACCCCAATCATTATATTTTCGGTGGGATCGGGTATGAATATAAACTCTTTGCTTAAGATTTCGGCTTACTAGATTAGATACATAAATCCATCGTTCAAATTTCCAGAAAGCCAACGCAAAAATTGCTTTTCTTTGGTCAGTTGATACATTTTTGAAACATTTTAATCGACATTTACACGGTGATTTTATTTCTTTTTTCGGATTTTGTATACCTTCACGAGTCACGTACACCTTACCAAGTTTTTTTTCTCTTTGCTTATATCCATTCATTCTTATACTGTCTTCTAATAAATGTACTGTTTTCTAATGGCCCTTGTCTGTTTAGTTACCTTTTTTTATTTTGAGAGTAGGTGTAACATCACTAAAATATGTTGACGGCGTGTTTGCTAAGGATGTCGAATAGATCTGATCACCAATAAAGTAAAATCATGCCTATTTATATTACATGCTTAGTTGTACATTCAGGGGAAGACGGGTACTGTGTGTTTGAAGACTTTGGTGAAAAAATTGTTAAGTACTCTATGAACAGGGGAATGCTGCAAGTGATCAATTAGAGTTACAGATAAATTGCTTAAAGTGTTTCCCGAAAATATAATAACTGATAAAATCTACTATTGTGATATTTACATATTCCAATAGTAGATTAAAAATATTAGTTGTAACAATTGCATCAAAATACCGGCATCATATTCAGTTTAGAAAGTGTGTCAATTTATTATAAATCTGCTTCTTCTGATAATGATGAGTATAAAAAAATTGAAATAGCACGTGAGTAATTCCGTAAGATTTATTAATGGCCGTTTTGTGAAATAAAATGATACATAAGATACATATTTATTTTGCATCTAAGACGTAAACAATCTTAACTAAACATTACTATCAATAAAAAAATATAATTAAACAACGTAAATTGTAGTAAGTGTAAATGCTATAATAAATATTTCAATATTAACCACGTAAAAAATCGTATGTATTGCATACGATAAAAAAAAAGTTTTGATGACAATGTAAATAATAGTAAATGATACTTACGATACTTGTTAAATACAAATGAATAACGTAAACAATCGTGTGTTATATTTACTATAGTTTAATTTTTAACTATTGGCAAAAAATAAGCAAATACTTAAATATTACAAATTTCTTGTCAGAATACTTACTCAGTACTCTTCCAGTTTCTTCTACATTATTATTGAGCAACGCCAAATCATAGGTGACAGAAATTGATTCAGAAACAACAGTGTCATTTCTTGCCGTTGTCGTTTTTAATGTAATATCGCATAATTTTCGACCTCTAGCGTGTTGTTTTGAATAATCAATCCTATACTTATTACTCATTCTTAACATACATCAATTTAGTTATTGTATTTTGTGTGAAATCTGCAGACGCGCTGTACGAAAATATCGCGCTTCTTTGCAGCGTACCAAACCGCAAGTAATCGTTACGATTGCCAACTCCGCTCCCGTCTTCCCCGTAGCCGATCGTATAAGACATTACGACGGTATACTGTGCAGGAAACGGCAACATACTATTATATACGTGTGAAAACTTTTTAATTATAAATGATAGAATTTTTTTTGTTTGTGAATGAGATAGTTTATAATAAAATATTTCGGAAATACTAATAAAACGAAAATGGCTATTTTGTGGATTACGATAGTATACGTAGGAGCCATCGATATATCGTTTATAGTGTCGATAAATTCCAATAATCGCAAACGTTTATGGACGTGATGACCAAACTTATCTACATTCATTGCTGTCTAGATAATTAGAGATCTCGAATAATACTGCTCATTTTCTGTGGCGATAGCTGTTTATGTTCTATAATTCCAGCTTCTCGTAATTCTTCTATGACTGCAATAATTACATTATCTACACCACTATTGCTAGCCGCTTCTACACTTGAAGTCATATTTGTTGAGAATTTAAATAAAGGCTTAATGACATTAATGTATTTAAAACCTTTGTTACTGTTTATAGGTTTAGATGACTCATTACGTCGATGTGCATTAGTATGAATTAGTAACAATTTATAATTTTGCAAGTCCTCCTCTCTGATTTTTTTTCTTTTTCTCAATCTCTGTCATATTGTCTCTAAAATTTGAGTCCTTTATTAACGATCTTATCTGTGGCCCGTCAAAAATGCCTGCTTTTATCTTTTCGGCACTCCGTTTTGGAAACTTTTTTGAAAGAAAAAGAAAACAATTTCCATTTTTGTCAAGACCTTTGACAAGTTGTCCACAAACGTAGAAACTCAACGCATATTTTACATACCTTTTGTGGAACCCAAGGCTTATTTTTCATTGGGTGACCAAAGTAGTTCATGTAATTCAGGTATTCTTTTTTTTTTTTTTTTTTTTTTTTTTTATTATCCATAAGAAATACATACACAGTAGTGTCTTAAGCTATGACGCCTAAAAACCATGATGGTTTGTCTGGGCGCTGCACATTCGCATTTACAACTAAACATTATCAAATAAAAAAGGAAATCTGTAAAAGTTAACACTCGCCTGTGACGTCACGGCATCTGTGCAAAATAGACCGCATAATAAATGCGCACGATTGATGCCTACGACGACTACAGCGAGCGAGGACCCAACCGGTTTTGCGACTTATAATCTACAGCATGTTCCATAACACCATTACAACGTGGGGTAACAAAACAAACAATACTTATGTTTACGACTAATTATACTGGGTGATTATACAATATTCAGTGAGAGAAAATAACTGTAGGTTTTTTGGCAACAATTATACAACACACACATATTATATATTATATATATAAAAATCGTTATTTTTGAATGTTGATTTTAAATAAATTAATTTTAAGGTTCTTTATTATACGCTGCGTAGAAGTATTTTTTAACAATAAATTTTGCATTTTTTTTGTCTAGATCATTAGTTACATCAGTGGGTATTTTATTAAGTATATTTGGTAACATGTTACATGTTTTTCTATTTCCATAAAAGTTATTGTGCTTTCCCGATAAAAACTTTTTACGGTTCACTTGCCTAGTTTGTTTTAGAAATTTATATACTGGAAGCATATTTATATTATTCAAATTTTCTTTTACTAAGTAGTAGTGTACTAAATCGTGAACTGGTAAAATGTTACAGTGCTTGAATAAATTGCTGTAGTTGTCCTTATATTTTTCCTTTATTTTTTTACCGACTATTACTTTAAGAAATCGTAACTGTAAGTTATATATTTTATCTAAATATGTTTTAAACGTTCTGCCATAACTTGTGATACCATAAGTGTACATAGGTTCGACAAGAGCCTTGAACAGTAACAACAGGACTGGAAACTTTATTTTATAAGAAATAATTTTAAATTTTGCAAGCAGAATACGCAATTTGCTACACACAGTTTCTATGTGGGGGCCCCAGTTAAATCTGTTATCAATAATAAGCCCTAGATATCTTTGTTGTGCCACACTATCTATGTACTCACAGCTGCATTGATAGTTTGTATTATGCATACATTCATGCGAATGTATTTTTATTTTTGGATCGTATGGTGAGTAATTATGACTAGAATGGATATGAATTAACTTAGTCTTGCTTGAATTTACTACTAAGCCCATGTCGTGCGACCATTTGTTTAAAAGATCCATACTATTTTGCATCCTAGTTTCCGCCATCTGTATATTACGATCTGCGGATATAATGCAAGTGTCGTCTGCAAACTGGTATATTGGACATTCTTTTATCAAATTGTTGATATCATTGACATACGCCAGATAATGTAGTGGTCCTAAAACTGATCCCTGTGCCGTTCCTATTTGGCTATTTCTACTCTCGCTAAAACTATCTACAACTTTTACTACATAATTTCTGTTCTCAAGATAATTTTTACTCCATTCTAGTAATGGCCCTCTTATACCAGTGTCGTCAAGTTTATCTATCAATATATCGTGTTTGAGTGTATCAAAAGCCTTGCTGTAATCTATGAAGGCTACTAACACATGCTTCTTTTCATCCAGGTAAGTGTTGATTTCGTCTGTGAATTTTGATAATAAAGTACACGTACTTTTTTTGGGTTGAAAACCAAATTGATTGGATGATAGGATTTTATTATCAGCGTAAAACTGTTGAATTTGTTGACAAATAAACTTTTCTAAAATTTTATCTAAAATAGACAATATTGATATAGGTCTGAAGTTATTATAGTTGCTATACTCACCTTGTTTATAAATAGGCCGTACAATACTTATTTTAAGTTCATCCGGATAAAACCCTTTTTTGACAGAACTGTTAATAAATTTGACAATGGGCAATGTGATACTATTTGACAATCTTTTAATATCTAATGGTCTTATTTTATCATACCCTGGAGATTTTTTGTGGTTGATTTTTTTAATTATTTTTATTATATTTTCTTCGGTAGCTGGCTGGTATCTTATTGTTACATTTGCTGGTTTTACATAATGATGTGGATCTAGTAACGGGGTTTTACATTTGTTAGTAAGTTTTTTAACACTATCCTGAAATATTTCCGCAAAATTATTAGCGATTTGGCTATTAGACATGTTATTTTTACCCAAATATTTAACTATAACCTCATCCACATTTTTAGATCTTTTACCGGATATTTTATTTAGTAATAACCACAATTTCTTCATATCTCCATTACAATCTTCAATTTCTTTTTTTATAAATTTGTTTCTACTTTTTTCTATTATTTTATTAACTTTATTTCTTAGCCTTTTGTATTCTAAGTATAATACTGCATTACTCGTGTTTTTTGACCATTGTTTATAAAGTTCATCTCGTTTTAAGCAAATATTATTTATATATTCATTTATCCAAGGTTCTTTGTTTCTATTACTATTTTTAAGCTTAACTTGGTATAATGACTTTTCGTAACATTTATTAAGCTCGCGCTTTATAAAAGTACTAGCTTTCCGCCCGCGGCTTCGCCCACGTGTAATTCGGTTATATATAGCGTTTTTTAATGATCTCGACAAGGCTTTTTCTTCCACAGGCTGAAATCTTGTTACAACTGGAATTAAATATAGCCTGTGTTACTCAGGGATGATGTAGCTTTCTAATGGTGAATGTTTGAAATCGATACCGATTACGCCGAGATTTATGGACCGATTTACGTGATTCTTTTTTTGTTCGGTAGAGTATACTTTCAAGTTGGTCCCGTTGTTACCTAGTCAGGATCTGATGATGGTATTCCAGGGAAATCAAGGGCAAACCTCAAATTTACAGGCAATTACGTTTTTGACAATTTCATAGATCTGTTTAAGTATTTGCGTCTGATAGTCATCATCCCATGTGAATGAGCTGATGATGGAAGGTACAACTCCTCAACGGTTAGGAGTTGAAAGAAAATTCTTACGAAGTTATACGTACATGTGAGGCTATTAGGTTGACCTGATAATAAAAAGTAAATCTCATTAACGTTAAGAATTTAGGTGAAAATGGATGCGGACAAATTTCGTCTCTTCACTTGTTTCCTTTTAGCTGTTTGTATGGGTAGTGTTAACACAAAATAGGGATTTAAAGGCGTGATGTTATTAATGTTATGCATGTATGTACATAATTATGTATGTTATTATGTATGTTAAAGAGACGACTGAAAGTTGTCATACAAAGTCTTTTTTTTTAAGGATGGGAAATCATCAAATGACCTCTCCCGCTCTGGGTGGAACGGAAGGGAGTGTCAGACTTTTACTGACTAAAACCCACCTCGTTCCTTCAGTTGCCCTTTGCGTTCCGGGGCCACGGTATCTCGTCAGAACTTTCCCGCAGCCCCGGCTCAGTTTATCCCGTTTCCCCCCCTTGGGGGTTGACATTTCAAAAATCCCTTCTTAGTGCTCACTTATGTTACTAAAGGAACCTATGTTCAAAATCTCAGACTCCTATACCGAGCGGTTTCGGCTGTGCGTTAATAAATCAGTCACCCAATCGCACCCCCTAAATCACGATTGGAGGGTAGTTTGAAAAAACTTATAATGTCAAACATATTTACTTGCCTATGTACGTGTTCATGCCAAGTTTCAAGTTTATAAACCCAAGGAATAAGATTTTTCATAGACACGTTTTTACCCCTTTTCCCCCCCTTGGGGGTTGAATTTCCAAAAATCCTTTCTTAGTGCTCCCCTACATATCCCAAGGAACCTACATTCCAAATTTCAGCTGTCTACGACCAGTAGTTTCGACTGTGCGTTGTCTGTCAGTCAGTCACTCAGTAACGGAAGAGTTTTATATATATAGATAAATAGAGTTAGGACAATCTAATGTATTTATTTCTTCCCATTTAATTTTCTCCATTCCATCATATAATATTCTATAATTAATTCTACTTACAAGTTTAGGTTCAACCTGTATATGCGGTGAAGCTACGCAGGACAATGCAATCATACGGTGATCCGCTAGTACGGTTCCGAGCGCTGCCGTGTACAGGTCTTGCTCGCGGGAACGCATAAACACATGGTCAATACAAGATCTTGTTATCAGATTTAGCCTCTTTTCTATTCTAGTATATTCGCTAATCCCGCAAGCCAGGCCGCACCCACTCAGCGTGTCCAAATATTCGTCTCTTACAGTGGATTCACCTCTCAAATTTATATTTACATCTCCTATTATTATGAAATTATCTAGATTTGAATATCCATACATATAATAAAACTGTAACTCAACTTTGTCTGTACATTGAAGATATTTAAGAAAAAAAATTATAAGGGGTCTTTTTAGGGTCAATAGAAGCCAAAACAATTTTTTTTAGAATTTTTGTCTGTCTGTCTGTCCGTCTGTCTGTCTGTATGTTTGTACGCGCATCACGCAAAACCTACCGAACGGATTTGAACGAAATTCGGCACAGATATAGCTATTAACCTGGATTAGAATATAGGCTACTTTTTATCCTGAAATTCTATCCCAAGAGGAAGAAATAGGGGGTGCAAGTTTGTATGGAACTTCGTCATTTTTGAATCGATATAAAGAGCTATAAATAATTAATTATCATATTTATAATGATGATGATGATTAAAAAATAGCATTTTATTGATTTAATTCATTATGCTTTGTTTTTTGATTAAGTTCCCGTGATTTAGATATTTATTTTTTTTTTCCCACCCGATACGAGATGGCGCCTCATGAGAATTTAAGAAATAACACGATTGTAGCCGCTGGCAAAATTTTCAATTTAATAGAAATTCTTTTTTTTATTGATTTAGTTTCGCCAGTACTTACCGTTTCACCACATCTTTGAGAAGATTTTTTTTTATGTAGGTAGTTTGACGCGCCCCGCAT
Source organism: Amyelois transitella (assembly GCF_032362555.1). NCBI lineage: Eukaryota > Metazoa > Arthropoda > Insecta > Lepidoptera > Pyralidae > Amyelois > Amyelois transitella. The sequence goes on from NC_083536.1 coordinate 3,257,203, forward strand.
CGGCGACAATGCATCGCTCAAGATTAGCAGGAATAACACACAATGTAGTAACGCCATTACTTACCGTTTCACCATTGATTTAGTTCCCGTGGTTTAGATATTTATTTTTTGACTACCGGATACGAGATGGCGCCACATGAGAATTAAAAGTATTATTATAGTTTACAAAAAAAAGGGCAATTCGAGCTATCTACGGCTTAAAACAAATAGATTCACTTAGAGATTTTTTCAAAACCCTTAATATTTTAACATTGCCCTCACAATTACATTTTCGCTTCATAACAATATTATAGAAGCTAAAATTCTTACTGGTTGTGCAGCTGGTGAAATTATTTTTATACCACGCATTCCCCTCATTCCCAACAACTTTCCATTTCAATTTAAGCGTGTTCAGCTTCCAGTGGCTATATGTTTCGCGATGACAATTAACAAATTGCAAGGTCAAACGCTTGGAGCAGCCGGAGTCGACCTCAGGACGAATTGCTTCTCACACGGACAGCTCTACGTCGCTTTCCGCGGGTCACCAGCTGTGACAGTTTATTTGTGATGTCTCCAATGGGCAAGACAGCAAATGTTGTATACAAAGAGATACTTTAACTTTCCATTATTATAATTTCCTTTTTTTGCCTTTAGAATTTATATGTTTTTTAACAGCTGCGCCCCCGGGACTTTGCTTTTGTAAGAAAAATAAACTATGTTCTATTCTAGGCATTATTCTTCCCGTGTACGTAAGTTTCATCAAAATCCATCCAGTAGAATTTTCGTGATTGAATAGCATCCTCAAACACGCACTCACGTAGGTACATCAATTTTTTTGCATAATCTATACTAATATTATAAAGCTGAAGAAATTGTTTGTTTGTTTGAAGGCGCTAATCTCAGGAATTACTGGTTCGAATTTAAAAAATTATTTTTGTGTCTTATAGACCATTTATCGAGGAAGGCTTTAGGCTATTTATTATCACGCTGCAACTATTAGGAGCGAAGAAATAATGAAAAATGTGAAAAAAACGGGGAAAATTATTCCTCCTTGAGGGCTTCAAAGATGCACAAAATAACTATTCCACGCGGACGAAGTCGCGGGCACAGCTAGTCTCCGAATAATATCGTGTAGTTCTTGTATGAATCTGCGTTTGTTTTTATTTGGTGGCCTATACAATGTACACAGTGTATAATTAAGGTTGTTTGCAGTTGTGATGGTACCTAATTGACATTCAAAAGTTAATGTAGATGTTTTTATGGTGTTAAATTTATGTTTGTTGCTTACATAGATAATTATTCCACCGCCTTTACGATGTTTTCGTAAACTAGTGTACATTGTATACCCATCGATTTCGTATAGTGGACTTACGGTTTGAGAGATATTCGCCTCTGTCACTACAATAACATCAATTTTATGATTTAAATTGTCAATGCACTGTAAGAGGGAAGCATAATTTTTTATCATGGATCGTATGTTTATATGCACACAGGTAAATGAAGCAGAGGGAATACAGTTAAAATACGAATTTAAATTAGTACAATCCTTTAGTTTAAATATATCCTTTAAATATATATTTATTTTATCCTTTAAATATATATTTATATTATCCTTTAAATATATATTCTCCGCAAATGAAACAAAAATGATTCGGATTATTCACATAACTTCGTTTTGACGATGCCATATCAAATTACACTGAGAAAACTTAAAAAAAAATAATTATCAGCAAATTAACACTATAAAACAGCAAATTTTAAGTGAAAGCTATAACAAGTAAACAAGAGCTGTTACAAAAAAATGAGGGTATTTTTAGAATCAGTGACATCAAATCAGTAAACATCACGTGATAAAAGTCATTCATCAGACAAAAGTTGTAATTTTGTTGTGCAGTGTTATAGGTATATTTGGGTTAAATTTGGAAAAATACATGTTCGCAAATCTGACACTTTGCGAGTTTTTGTTATTTAAATGGTTTAAAATATTCGGTTTTCGTCAGCCAATTATTGCTGTCTTCAATATTATTAAACTCAAACTAATTTTTTGGTCATCGTAGCATTTGTCACGTTATGTATCCTTTTTTCGCATATGGGTATTTATTTTTGTTGCTTCTTTCTATTCTGTATATACCTGTCGCAAGCGAACATGTTTACATCAACGACCTGCATAACAACTTAATAATATTTTATTTCGATTTCATGTTTCGAATTCCATGCACATACGTAGATTTTATTTATATTTTTTTTTATTTACTTTAATGCTAAATCTTCTCTCTACTTCTTCTATTATATTCCAATAATCTGGGGATTGACGGAATCACCCCATCTTCATTTAAAGCATGCCACAGGATGGGCCAGAGAAGGGATGGCCGGCCTCGACCAATCTTGGTGCGGTTTGCAGAATGTTCCCTTAAGTCATCGATTTGGCATAAGAAGACTGCACTCAAAGGAACATCTTTTGTGATTTCGGAATTTCTTACACGCAGACGGCAGACACTCTTCATGGAAGCACGCAAAAGATTCGGGATCACCAAATGTTGGTGTCAGGAAGGCAATATATTTGTTAAACCTCGAAATGGTAGACCTCAATTAATAAGCACACACACACAAAAAAAAAGCACTGCTAATGATATTGAGCTGGCCGGTAAAGCATTCAAGATCCCAAATGTCCAAAAATCGCCACTACCTATGGAGCGTGCTGATAATTTGTTACAGAATCTCTTAACTCGTTACAACTATTTAAAATATGTACACTTGACGCGAATGGCTTGACTACACCTCTTGACTTTATAATTGTCGTTAAATTTTCCTAGGTGCGATTTTATAATTTCTTTAGTAAGACCCCTTAGTTGTTCATCACCGACTACGTTTATTTTTGAAGTAGACATTTCGTTTGTTGGCTCTTCGTTTTCATTATTGCTGATAGATGTTGATACGTTTGTATTTTTTGTTTGTTTTTCCTTTGGTTATTTCTTTGTAGAAAAATTATTTGATATTGTTTCGTCTTAAAATTCTAGTTCTGTGCATTTCATATTCTTTGTTTTTCTACGTAATGTAATATTTTTTTGAACTCGAACTACATATCGACGGTTGAAAGGCTAATTGTGGTAAGCGCCATTTTGTGAAAACTGAGAAAAAGCGGTTCAAAGTTTTAATTTTTGGAAATAAATTCGCTGTTAAAAAATGGCTTGACAGATTTTGATAAAATTTATACAGTATATTTATAAGGTATTTCAGTAATTTTATGGCGCTTACATCAAAATGACACTTTTCCAGGGTAAGGCAAAATGAGTTAAATGCTTGAAATGAACAAATAATTTGACAGCAAAATTAGTCAAATGTTTGAAGTGAACAAATAACTGGACAGCAAAATGGTTCAAGCGCCCATCCCATGTAATATAAAATAATTGAAAATGATTTAAATGCCATGTAATTTTCAACACTTAATGGATATATCAGTTTAAAAAACAAAATAATACAAAAAGTGAATTTAGCAATTGAAACAAACGGCATGCAAATAGAAAGGTGATCATAACTTTAGGTTCTTGTCATCAATACAATAATTCAAAGAGTATGTAAAGAAAGTACTTTGTGAGAAGGCTTATTATAGGACTGATGATTACCTTAATGATAAAAACATCTGGCTCGAGCTTGGCACAGGAACCTCGTAATTAATTGTAGTTTAATTTGAACTTAAATCAAAATTTCAGTACACTCTGTACATAAATCTTTTTAAAATTGGCAATCCATAAAATATATATATATATTTTTCTTTTTTCAATATTAAATCTCATAAATATATAAATCTCCCGTGTACAATGTATTCTCCCGTCCACATTCTATTCTAAGTATAATTTAATATTGTGAAGTTGACGTTGTTGAAGAAAATGCTGCAGTGCAGTTTGTTACCGCTTCTTCTAAACTGACGCCTTGGAAGCGGCAGTAAACTTAGTTTTTAAGTAATTTATTTGACGTCAACCAAGTTGTTAAACCATACGACAATTATTAAGCGATATAATAGTATCCTATAATAATGAATAAAAAATTTTGAATTTTTTGAATTTTGAATTATTTAGGAATTAAATAACGGTTATTTTATAATAAAACAAAAAACGAAATGATAAAGTTTTTATTATGAAGCATTTTTTCAATGACAATGTCATTTCAATGACAATTAATGTCAGTTTCAATACCAAAGATGAAAGAATAAAGATCTGTGTCGAATTCACTTTTGTTATTAATTCAATTCTTTTTTGTTAGATGATTAAAAAGAAAAGTATAAATCAGTATTAAATTCTCTTTATTTAATAAACATGAATTTAACTTCTTTTTTATTTTAAAGTAACAAAATATTTTTGTCCTAATTCAAGAATTACAGTTTACATAAATCCTTTATTCAGAAACATTTGTCATTACTGACTAAAAAGAGTACAAAAATAACAAGCTTAATTAGTATTAGAAAGCAAACAAATGATACAGCTAATCGCTTTCAACGACATCTTCAATATCAGTTTCTACCAGACAATCTTTAAAGTTGCGGTGCAGGAGACTCAAATACTCAAATACTCAAATCTTTATATTTGGCCCCCCTTTAATAATTACTTTATTATTATTTATTTCGAAAGATAATATACTAGTAAATATTCTGTAAAAATTTTAAGTGTCTACTTGTTACCGTTTTTAATATTGAGCAAAAAATATGAAAAAAACACGTTTATTGTATGGGGACCCATAGCCAGCAATTTGAAAAATGGTAATTTACCTTCTGCCCCGCTTAATAAATAAGACTTATTTATATCTGAAGATAAATTAATCAGAATAGGAGGTCGATTAGCTAATTCACACTTACCGTTCAAAGCGAAACATCCTATTTCTACTTCCTAAACATGTAATGTTACTTACTTGATTATAGACTTTTTTTCACCGCGTACGATCGCGTTCAAATCTGCAGTCATAGTTTTAAAATTCTTACGGGTTAAAATAGCGTGCACTGTGGTTCCACTAGATCCACACACACATGCATATTTAAAAAGAATAAATATTCCATCAAATGAATACGGTCTTTAATACCAATGATTACTAAGTAAAACGGTTTATTATTCTATGACATATAACATAACAAAACAGAAAGAGACGGTAATCAACGATGGCCGAACTGGGCCCGATAATTGTCGATCGAGATATCGTCGTCTCTCATTATTTGCATAAGATTTGCCTATAGAGGGAAGCCTGCGACTGCCAGACTTATGGCATTTCAATAAGGTTGAAAGTTTGTCTGCACACGACCCTAACATAGGTAGTGGTTCCTTTGAAAGTGATTGGGTAGCAATTTTATTACTTCGTGTGAGCAAGTGAGATCTAAGATATATTAGATAATCTCGCTTGCTCACACTCGCTTGTTCTAGTTACTAGCGTTACTTGGATTCCGAAGTTATTCAAGGATTTTTTGTCTTTAAAAAAAAAAATTAGTGTTACTGACAATTTTTAATGTTTCAAGGTGCCATTTGAACTAAGTAACTGACTGACTAACTAGCAAACTGATATCTAAGAATTACAACACCCGTGTCTTCAAACACGGAAATCAGCAAAAAATATTAAATAAGAGGGAGCAAAATAAAACATTCAATAATTAAAATTAGTAAATTTTATTGAAACAGTTTACCTATAGTTTTGTTTACATATTGATGATTATATAAAGGTATACATACAGCATATTACACTAATTGTATCATCTACTTATCTCCTGTTATTAAGGTTACAGCTTAATTATTCGTTTTCATAAAGAAAAGATATTGAAGCTGTCCTTAAACACTATCTAAGTAATTAGTAGTTTTAATATAAACTGGCAGAACCTTTCACGCACTATATGGACTCGATGCACAGGGCAGTTTTCTTGCACAAATGATATTGTTGGCATATCATCAATCGGATAAATACACCGCACAGTTGGTAACATGGTTTCTTCCAGCACTTGCACATAATGAGCAGCTGTAGCGCGTCCTGCTATCCACACCTGTTCCCCAGGTCCAGCAGCACTCATCCAGCCCCATATATTTATAGATATGCGTCCAGACTCCATCTTAGGCCCAATATTTTTTTCTTCATATCGAGTTGCATTTCTTCGCCATAAATGAAGCCTACCGTGTTGCGATGACGTAAACGAAGTTTTCGTCCGTAAATATTGCTTTTTTCCAATCAAAATCCAAATACTGCTGAGCAAATTCTATATGTTTTTGCTTATTTATTTCGGATAAATACGGCTTTCTTGCTGTTTGTCTGTGGTGTAGTCCCTCACGATGCAAACTCGACGAACAGTAACCACTAATGTGTCGAACTGTTCCGCAAATGTTCTGGTCGGAATGAAGCCATTATTTTCGTACTATTCCACCATGGATCTTCGCTGTGTGGCGTGTCGCTGTGTTGATTAGCGGACGACGGCCGCTGCGCGGCGACTTTTACTTACACTACCCTCTTCTTGATGGCGCGTTACCCAACGCTTTACCGCTTGTTGTTTATTGTGTTATTTGTGTGAATGTGTGAGTGATAGCAGTGAGTGCAAGCTATAATGTTTTGCGAACTATGACTGCAATTATGAACGCGACCGTACATTGTCATACTGGTGCTGCTCTTCTTACGAGTAGCTCTTTGATTCGCCAAAAATATTGAATAATATCGTCTCGATCTGTTATACGGCAACGAGTACATAATTGTAATTTTTTTTTTTTTAAATTTCTCCTTCGCATCCAACTCCTAAAATGGCGAATTTACCCGCATTTCGTGTCAAAGAGACAAAAGCTTTCGTTCATACTGGCGTGGATTACGCTGGGCCTATTAACATCACTATTTGTAGACGTCGTGGTCAGCGAAGTCAAAAGGCATATATTTGCCTATTTATTTGTTTAGTGACGAAAGCCGTTCATATTGAACTTGCCTCAGATTTATCTTCTATTACATTTCTTTCTGCGTTTAAGAGATTTACATATATCCCGAAGGGGTCCAGTTTCTCATCTATATATTATTCCGATAATGGAACTAATTTCATTGGCGCTGTCTCATTTGAATGATCTTTATCAATTTTCCATTTCTTTAGATTATTATGATTTACTGATTATTCATTCCGTCATACGTTTCGACCGAAGACGTACGTGTGTTGCTATTTCTAATTATCCTTTATTTACAATCATTGTAATTTGAACCTTACGTTCGTATTCGTACGCGACAGAGTAGATAAACTGCTTTGTGTAAAGTGAATAATTTTCGTTTAACTTGGCTACCTCAATTGAGTACAATAACTAGTGTAAGTATGTTTCACAGCTTCATTTTTTGCGATTTATTGTTTACATGTTGTAGTATCGCTTCGAACCACTAGCCCTGCACGTATGTTGAAAGACATTTTTTTTGTCTACCGTCCATTTTTCCGTTTCCCCCACCCGAGCCCAGGTAGTCGGTGCACGCCATTGTTTGTTCATTCTTCGTTTTCGTGCTCAAGCCTTTGCACGTCTCCCAGAGTCCGTGAAACAAACTTAATATTTGATTAATTTAATTGAATAAATTTATTAACATGAAGAGAAAAAAGAAACCCAAGACGTCGAGTGATATCTTCTTCAGAAACTGACAGCGAATTTCAATTTCAAATTCTTTATTACATATCATAAAGTAGATTAGTTAAATTACAGTTACTCCTTATAAATAGGTACAATATGAACCCTGTTGGGCATCGCAATTATATATATCATATCTTACATAGAAGGCGGAAAATAATTGCGGCACTATCAACATATTTAAAAGAAAAACAAGTTTCTGAAGACAACATATGCTTTATTATTGGAGATTTTCAAAAGCATATTATCCCTTCGTTCAACAAGCGTTGGCAAGTAGCAAAACAAATTAAGGATAAGTTTTTAAAGAATAACATCAAATGGTTGGATTCCGAATATTCCGTGTTCACACCGGATTCAGAAAATATGACCATGTGTATCATACGGCGACTTTTCGGAATCGAGCAAAAAAAGAAAAAAATGCTATTTTGCTTAATGAATGTGGTCTACCACATTCTTGATGCATATCTTCAGGGACTGCGTTCTATAGGAGAAGGAACTGAAGCCACAATAGTTGAGGAAATGAGGTTGGCTGATACTGAAAAAAAAAGTTTAATCGTGCATCAGATTAATAATAAAAACATAATTAAAGAGCTAACTGACCAAGAAGCCCTAAGTGTTTTCATCGACTTGGAATTGACGAAAGCTCAATATCTCTATCTCAGGAATGTTACAAATGAAAGAAACTGTCCTATATTTCCTCCATATTATAAAATACAGGAAATGAAGCAGAGATGCTACCCACCACCTTCAACAATGGAAATCACGAATACCTATGCAAAAATATTGAGAATTCAAGATCTATTAGATCACACTGTAGCTAGAATTTTATGTATTGATTTGGTTTACAAGAATGGGCTAAAACATTTATTATTAAATAGTAAATGGGGTTGTGATGGGTCATCCGGACAAAGCGAGTACAAGCAACCTCTTCCAGAAGAGTCTGATCTGTAGAGAAAGAGTCTGAAATGTAAAAAATGTAAAGGAGTAAGATGAAGATACTCTACATCTTCTCAAAGTTTACGAGCTTAAGACAGATCCTGAAGCTCGCCAGGCATAAAAAGGAAATGCAGAATTTGTTATTAAAATTTAGACATTGATATATTTATGTAAACTATCTCTAAGCTAATAATATTTCGATAACTTTTTTTTTTATTTCCCTGTGTGGCCTTTATCGTTTTTGCGGTAGATTTTTATTAATCTTCGTAATTACGTACAACGACAATCAACATCGGTCGCCGAGATGCGCGCGAATATGTATTTCACACGGTGATTGGTTGGTTGTTTTTTGCGCGTTAACGGTGATGAATTCCGAAGAAAACATACTAAGACGAAATTACGCCAAAAATGCTATTAATACTGCACTGAAGGAAACGTCCCGAGACAAATATTTGTTTGGAGAAAACCTAACAGAATACAACGGTCTGGTTTGGTCAAACATTAAAAAATAACAATAAAACAATTTTCAATAAGAACAGTATCAGATTAAAAAACAAAAACAATTTAAACTCCAAGCCTCAACACCGCAAGACATTGAACAAGACATCCACCACCAGTTGGAGAACCCCGTCATCGTCGCAGGGAGCACCCCGAGGCAACACTCGCAAGACGACAACGGACGGACCGCTACGCGGTCTACTACATCGAACCATGGATCGTTCGCGCTCTTCGAGAAACCAGCGGAAGAGATAAATTCTGAGGTGCCGTACGCTGGTAGATTTAAATCATTTGTTACTCTTTGGAAAATAACAACAAAAGATCCAAATATATTATCTTGGGTGCAAGGTTATAAGATACCTTACCAGATGATCGTATTGGGTATCCCTACCCGATAACAAACAAAGATTTTACTAACTGCATCAGCCATTTACTTAAATATTATTATCGATACATCCCATTTTAAGATGGAAGATTATCGCAAAGCATCAATTAGTTACTCAAAATTGTTATGACTACAATCGATTTAAAAGATGCGTATTTTTTAATACCAATTCACAAATCATCTCGAAAATATTTGTGAATCCCTCGACCCGTTTTAAATTTGACGGTCAACTTTACGAATTTAACTGCCTACCCTTCGGCTTGTGTACCGCGCCTTATATTTTGACAAAATGATTAAAACCTGTAATTTGAATTCTTGATTGATTGTAAATTGAATTCTTGCGATCTCACGATATGGCTTCTGTCATATATTTGGACGACATACTTTGTATAGAAAGCAATTTTCAAGAGTGTTTAAATAACACAAAAATGACCAAAATTTTATTAGAAAATTTAGGCTTTATAACACTTTGCGACGCGGAAGTTCGACCTAACAATTTCATTAAATGACGCCAAAAATTCCATACAAATTTCATCACGGACATAACCGTACTGTTATAATAGTACAAAATATATTGTACTCTACCTCGAAAAACTACGGCTATAGCCGCGGAGCGGTTATGACGTGTATAACACTCCGATGTTTGCGTTTAGGTATGTTTTGAGTTTTTTTTTAATACTTTTGACGGTAGCGAAAGTTGAGTAGATCACAGATTGCCAGTAAATCTTGGCCTTTACGATGATTCCATAGTCATGGCTCGGTTATCACCGTAGCTCCGTTAATACCATCTTTTTTAGAGACAACATATGCCGTACTGTCAATTTTCGAATTTTAGCGAGTACTGCTATAACAGTTCCGCGCCGCAAAGTGATAATAAATTTTAAAAACTGTTCATTTCTTCCTCTTACTCATTGTAGATTTTAAGTGTTTTTATTAAATTCTGAAAATATGTCAAACTTATTAAATGTTTAAATATTAAAATGAGTAGTTTACGTGACCTTGCAAAATTAATAGGCCTACTAATATCGGCATGCCCAGCAATTAATTACTCATGGCTTTATTACAAGAATTAGAACGCTTCAAATATTCCTGTTTACTAAATAATCCATCCTATGAACAGACTGTACAAATAAAATATCTGCAGTGGTAGCCAGATCATGTTGATAAGGGTTTTACGTCATTAAAATCGAATCGCTATGATATTGAAATATTTTCTGACTCCTCTAACACAGGTTGGGGTGCATATTGTAGTAATAAAAGTTATGGTCAATGGAAAATGAAAAATGCTGCCACATTAATGAGCTAGAATTAAAAGCTGCATTTCTCTCACTTAAATGTTTTGCAAAAAACTTGCATAATAAAATAGTATTATTAAGATAAGATAATGTAACGGCTATTTCTTGCATAAACAAAATGGGCAGTATTCAGTTATATTGACAGTATACATTGTACACATTAAAATAATTTAACGAAAGAAATTTGGACATGGTGCAAAAATCGTAAATTAACCTTATTCGCATTTTATATACACACTAAAGAAAATTATAACGCTGACTATTTATCACGTAAAAAAAAAATTGCAGGATACTGAGTGGGATTTAAATGAAGCGGCATTTAATCGTATTACAAGTGATTTTGGTGGTCCAGAAATATTTATTTGCTAGTCGTTGTAATGCAAAATGTTCTTTGTATGTACGAGTAGCATGTAAAAACGACCCTGAAGCTTGGGCTATTGACGCGTTTACGATTCCATGGACAACCATGTTCTTTTAGCCTTTCCATCTTTCCCTCTAATAACAAAAATAATGCAAAAAATCATTGAGGATAAAGCAGAAGGAAAAGTCGTAGTCCCTCATTAGCCAACACAACTATGTTTTCCTGTGTTTAAAAAACTAGCAGTATCGAATCTTACATATTTTGATCCTGATGTTAACTTACTTATTTACACAAAACACTGAAATTAGTTGCAGGGATATTATCTGGCAAACATTACTGAATAAGTCATTTTCCCATCACGCTGTTGATATTATGTTAGCATCTATATCTGGTAATACATACAAACAATATAATTGTGGTATTCAAGCTTGGTTAAAATACAGCAACATTAATGTTTAAACTCAATCAAATGTTCAGTGGCACATATAATTAACTTTCTTACTGTTGTTGGTCTTAAACTATCTAGCTCAACAATGGCCTAATCTCAGTTTAAAAACTCTTTCTACGAAAACCATAACTTTACTAGCATTAGCAACTGCACATCGTGTACAGATATTATCATTAATAAAAATAGTTAATATTACTTCATTTTAAAATCAAATAATTATTAAAATACATTGATATTGATAAAAACTTCTAGACCTGATGGCTTTCAGCCGCTTCTTAAGTTACCATTTTTTGATTTACAGGCATACTTAAATAAAACATCAGGTATCAGGAAAAGCGATGTACTATTTATTAGTTATAAAAAGCCACATTCAAAACTAAGTTCTCAAAGACTAAGTCATTGGATAAAAGAAACACTTCGCCAAAGTGGTATTGATACTTCCTTTTTTACTGCCCACATACTCGCCATGCGTCCACATCAACCGCGAATAGATTAGGAATTAGTTTAGATACCATTCGCCGAACAGCTGGCTGGAGTGATTCCTCGTCAGTATTTGCCAAACATTATAACAGAGATATCATTGCTAATGATCAATTTGCAAATTGTATACTTTTATCATGCAACCCGTAAAATTACATTCATTAAAAAAAAGTGATAATTGATTTTGTATGAATATTTATATAAAAAAAACTTGAAGAATAATTATACTTACCATATATTTTATTTTACATTTTTAATTTCTGAACATCTACAATATCCATACATATAATAAAACTGTAACTCAACTTTGTCTGTACATTGAAGATATTTAAGAAAAAAAATTATAAGGGGTCTTTTTAGGGTCAATAGAAGCCAAAACAATTTTTTTTAGAATTTTTGTCTGTCTGTCTGTCCGTCTGTCTGTCTGTATGTTTGTACGCGCATCACGCAAAACCTACCGAACGGATTTGAACGAAATTCGGCACAGATATAGCTATTAACCTGGATTAGAATATAGGCTACTTTTTATCCTGAAATTCTATCCCAAGGGGAAGAAATAGGGGGTGCAAGTTTGTATGGAACTTCGTCATTTTTGAATCGATATAAAGAGCTATAAATAATTAATTATCATATTTATAATGATGATGATGATTAAAAAAATAGCATTTTATTGATTTAATTCATTATGCTTTGTTTTTTGATTAAGTTCCCGTGATTTAGATATTTATTTTTTTTTTCCCACCCGATACGAGATGGCGCCTCATGAGAATTTAAGAAATAACACGATTGTAGCCGCTGGCAAAATTTTCAATTTAATAGAAATTCTTTTTTTTATTGATTTAGTTTCGCCAGTACTTACCGTTTCACCACATCTTTGAGAAGATTTTTTTTTATGTAGGTAGTTTGACGCGCCCCGCATCGGCGACAATGCATCGCTCAAGATTAGCAGGAATAACACACAATGTAGTAACGCCATTACTTACCGTTTCACCATTAATTTAGTTCCCGTGGTTTAGATATTTATTTTTTGACTACCGGATACGAGATGGCGCCACATGAGAATTAAAAGTATTATTATAGTTTACAAAAAAAAGGGCAATTCGAGCTATCTACGGCTTAAAACAAATAGATTCACTTAGAGATTTTTTCAAAACCCTTAATATTTTAACATTGCCCTCACAATTACATTTTCGCTTCATAACAATATTATAGAAGCTAAAATTCTTACTGGTTGTGCAGCTGGTGAAATTATTTTTATACCACGCATTCCCCTCATTCCCAACAACTTTCCATTTCAATTTAAGCGTGTTCAGCTTCCAGTGGCTATATGTTTCGCGATGACAATTAACAAATTGCAAGGTCAAACGCTTGGAGCAGCCGGAGTCGACCTCAGGACGAATTGCTTCTCACACGGACAGCTCTACGTCGCTTTCCGCGGGTCACCAGCTGTGACAGTTTATTTGTGATGTCTCCAATGGGCAAGACAGCAAATGTTGTAAACAAAGAGATACTTTAACTTTCCATTATTATAATTTCCTTTTTTTGCCTTTAGAATTTATATGTTTTTTAACAGCTGCGCCCCCGGGACTTTGCTTTTGTAAGAAAAATAAACTATGTTCTATTCTAGGCATTATTCTTCCCGTGTACGTAAGTTTCATCAAAATCCATCCAGTAGAATTTTCGTGATTGAATAGCATCCTCAAACACGCACTCACGTAGGTACATCAATTTTTTTGCATAATCTATACTAATATTATAAAGCTGAAGAAATTGTTTGTTTGTTTGAAGGCGCTAATCTCAGGAATTACTGGTTCGAATTTAAAAAATTATTTTTGTGTCTTATAGACCATTTATCGAGGAAGGCTTTAGGCTATTTATTATCACGCTGCAACTATTAGGAGCGAAGAAATAATGAAAAATGTGAAAAAAACGGGGAAAATTATTCCTCCTTGAGGGCTTCAAAGATGCACAAAATAACTATTCCACGCGGACGAAGTCGCGGGCACAGCTAGTGTAAACAATAAATCGCAAAAAATGAAGCTGTGAAACATAATTAATGATCAAACGAACTTACCTGAAGTGAAGTTCGATCACAATTATATGAGCAGCTTCATTCGACGCGATTTAGATATAACCCTTCCCTAGAAATAATAAAATTCATCCCACACCAATAACAGCTATAGTATTACAAAAATGTTTTTTTTTTTTTTTTTTTTTTTATGAAATAACTCGTTGTTGCCTGAAGGGCTTAACAACTTAACCGGACTATTTGTGGCGGGGCCTGAAGGGCCTCCTACCGACGCAGTGGCTGCTCAAAGGGTTCCCAAAGTGGGACGAACCTCGGCTTTGGCGCCACCCGTGTAGGTTGAACCTAGTGTTCAACTGCCATAAGGGCTGACTAAGTGGCGGATCCACCGGGTGCCGCCGTGGGGCGGTACCTAGTGAACCGGCCACTAGTCCTACTTCTCCGCGTTCGCCGGCGAACGCGGTGTATGAACGCGACTATGTCGGCACGGTGCCTCTGTTGGGAAGGTAAGGGGTCTGAGGGGGGGACGGCGGCCGTAATTGGGTCGTCCGGATCGGAGAGGATATCCCTAGGTCTTCTGTACCTTGCGTTGGGTGCGGGGGCATAATTGGCAGCTTGCACTACCAGTGGGTTCGGGTGGGAGGGCGCTCGCTCGAAGAAACGTTGGGACGTTTCTTTGAAGTACCGAACGATCGATGGGATTTCCAGTTCCCTGTGGAGATCACTCATTTTGGTGTACCGGGGGGCCCCGGTAGCCTTCCGGAGGAATCTATTTTGTATGCGTTGAAGCAATACAATGTTGGATTTTGCCGCGTGCGCAAAACACACGCTGGCAAAAGAGAGGACGGGGCGGATGCACAACTTGTATAATGTCAGTTTATTTCTAAACGACATTTTTGGGTTGACGATCATGGGGCTGAGCTTGTAGAGGAACAAGGCAGCTCTGTTTTTCACGCGTTTGATGTGAGGACCAAACGTCATGCGACTGTCTAGGGTGACTCCTAGATATTTGGCTTGTTTGGCCCAGGGAATGGGCCTGCCATAAATGTGAAGGGTGTCGACGATCGGCGTCGTGCCTCCCCGGCAGGGTCTCGTAGTGATGTCGGGGTCCCTTGAAAAGTACACTGCTGTACTCTTCGTGGGATTTACCTCGATCCTCCATAGACGGAACCACTCCTCCAGAGCCTTAATGGCCTGTTGGAGTCGTTTCGCTATGGTGGCCGGTTGTTTACAGGAGGAATAGAGTGCCGTATCGTCGGCGTAGAGCGCTACTTCCACATTCGGGGTTCGCGGAAAATCGCTAGTGTATAGCGAGTATAGGGTCGGGGATAGCACGGATCCTTGCGGGACTCCTGCTCGAATGGGGCGGGGCGACGAGAGACAGCCCTCCAGACGGTAGCGGAACGAGCGGTTTGACAAAAAGTCTCGTAAGATGCGCACGAGAGAGGATGGTAGCCCCATGCGAACAAGTTTGAAAATCAAACCTTGGTGCCATACTTTGTCAAACGCCGTGGCCACGTCGAAGAAGACCGATCCCGTTTTCCAGCCCTTGTTTTTATTAAAGAGAATGTGCTCCGTGAGGCGGTGCACTTGTTGGACGCACGAGTGTTTGGCCCTAAAGCCAAATTGCTCGTCGGGGATGAGGCTTTTAGACTCTATATAGTCTTTCAGCCGAGCGAGTATAATGCGCTCGAAGATCTTGCCCATGGTGTTGAGCAAGCTGATGGGTCGGTAGGAGGAGGGGTTAGCCGGGTCCTTACCCGGCTTGGGGATACCAATGACTGTTGCACTTTTCCATGCGTTAGGAAAAGTGCAGTTTTCCAAAGCAGCATTGAAGATGCATACTAGGAGAATCAAGAGAGATTGGGGAAGGCGTTTGAAAACGTTATTTGAGATGCCGTCGGCTCCGGGGGACTTTCGGGGTCTGTATGATTTGATGATTTCCTCGACTTCGTCGAGGGTGGTGGGGCGGAGGGGTATGTCCGGGAGGGACTCGTCAGAGTTAGCGGGAGTGAGAGTTTCCGCAACGTTGTTGACCTCTGCGAGATGGACCGGGTCTACCGGCTCGAGACTCGGGGAGCATTGCTGCTCCAGGTTGACTGCTAGGCATTCAGCCTTTTCCTCGTCTTCGAAGGCGATCGACCCGTCGGGTCTGTTGAGTGGGGGAGCTGGCTCGATTCTGTTTGAACGCAGAGCTCGAGTCAGATTCCAGAATGTGGTGTGGGATGGTTGGAACTGTGATAAGGTGTTATCCCATCGTTCGTTTCTCAGTTCTCGGATTTTCTCCCTCATTTGACGTTGAAGGGAGCGTAATTCGAGTCTGGCGTCCTCGGTGGGGTATGAGTCATAATGACTCGTTGCCGCATTCTTACGTCTCATCAAATCGCGTACGTCATCGGGCAACTCCCATCGATGGGTAGGATCCATCGATGCGACTCGCCTGGTGCAGCCTTTTACAGCTGATTGTAGGTGATTTGTGAGGCGGAGAATAGCGTGGTCTGTCTCGTCAGGGGTGGTGATCCTATCGGGGATGTCATCTAGATCGGGAGACGGCCGGTCGAGAGCTGCAGAGAGCTTCTTCCAGTCGGTCACCGTTCTATGATGAACAGGTTCCCCGTTGTCAACTGGACCGAGTTGCAAGAGCACCGGGCGATGGTCGGATTCGAGTTCGGCGTGTACCTCCAGAGACACCACCTCGAGGGCGATGTTCTTGATGAGGGCCATGTCGATCACACTCGGAGTGTGGGAGACTATGCGGGGATAGTGAGTAGGGGCTACGGGAGCGACAACTTCAAAGTCCAACTCGTCCATGAGACGTTGAAGGGCTAATCCATTGGAGCTATCCGTGGCAGAATTGAATAGGATGCTCTTGCTGTTGAAATCGCCGGCTAGAATAGTGGCGTTTCCAAGGTCGAATAGTGATTTAAGGTCACTTTCGAGAAGTCTCTTTGCGGGAGGGAGGTAGCAGGAGGCGATGTTGACCGACTGATGGCCGGTCATGCTCAACCTGAGTATGGAACATTCGATATTCTCGAGAGTCGGGGGAGGGAGAGGGATGCAATGTAGGCATCTTTTGTAATAGATGAGAGTGCCGCCTTTAGGGCCGACTCTATCATTACGAATTATGTTGTAATTTGCAATTCGCGGGGAGCGATTTGCGGGTTTGAGGAATGTTTCTTGCACCAAGAGAATGTCGACTTGATGGTCGACGAGGTACTTACTGATTTCCTCTCTTTGTTCAGAGAGGCCATCAGCGTTGAAGAACGCCAAGGTCAGGGAGACTGGTTTAATTCTCCGATTCGAGCTACCCATTACGGTCGCTTGTTGAGGGTGGATTGGGGAATCTGATATTCCCCGATTTGATCAAAAAAGGATTTGTAGAGGAACATAACCTCCATCCGTTTGATGATGTCATTGCCGGCCGCAATGAGGGCGCGCCCAATAACGCCGATCATTTGTAGATCGGGAGCGCTTCTGAGCACGCCGAAGAAAGCGGCCGACGCGTCCTCGTCCGTGATGCCGTCACCGACCGCGCCATTGACGCGGGCGGTGGCGATTTCGCGGGGACGCTGGTCTGTCTGTCTCGTCTGAGAGGGGGGGAGGTTTTGCACCGCTTTTGGCGGTGATGATTCAAAACCTGGGGGGGGGGGGCTATCGACGCCGCGACAGGTGAGGCCTGTGGCGTTTGCCTCGGAGCATGTTTTTGAATCGTCCAGGGATTCTTAACGGCGGAGGGACGCAGTTGGACGTTTGTCACGTCCGCGTACGTAGCAGGGCGAGATGAGGGAGGGGTTGGGGCCGCAGGTGCAGCCCTCTGAGGGATTTGGGGAGGCTTGCCTTGCGGCTTGCCTTGGGGCTTTGGAGTTAAGCCTTTTTGCTGCCTTTTTGGTGCTTTCGGGCAGCCCCGCCAGTTGGCTGGGTGTCCCGATTCACCGCAAAGGACGCAAGCGGGCGGGTCGGAGGAGTCCCGAGTGCGTGGGCACTCTTTAGTGGAGTTTAGGCACTTTACGCACCTAGGCTTGGCGTGACAATGCCTCGCCGAATGGCCGTACAACTGGCAGTTGTGGCATTGGCCGACAACGCCGCGGCTGAGGGGTTTCTCGACGTTAATACCGCCGAGGCCAGCCACCTCTTTGATTTGAAAGACCGCTTTCGCGGCTTTAGTCATTTCTAAAATGACTAGAACTAAATTAAAGGGCTGTTTAGCGCCTTTGTTAGCTCGGTACATTCTATGTACCTCGAGCACGGGGAGATTTTGGGACTTTAGATCCTGGAGGATGAAGTCCTCCGAGATCTCGTATGGGACATTACGGATTACGACGCGTAGGTGGCGTTCGTCCTCCAGGGCGTACGTATGGTACGCTACGTTCCGTTCCCTCAGAAATTTCTGAAGGGCACGGTGGTCTTGTTCAGTCGGGATCTTGATTCTGATCCCGTGGCCGATGTTGGTGGCCGAAGTGAATCGGATGTTCCGCTCGTTGCAAGCGGCCGACACCATTGTCCACTTGCTCTTATCTTGGAGGATAAGAGGAGGGGGGACTTTGGCACGGCTGCCGCTATCGGGAATTGGCGCGGGTTTTGGCGCGAGTTTAGAAGGCCTGGCCTCACCGGAGGGTTTGGCGGCCTTGGTCGGCGGAAGTGCCTTGTCTTTGGACCGTTTTTGGCGTTTATTGCCAACGGTGACAAACTCTTCATCGTCCGATGAAGCGGGAGAGGCGGGAGAGAGGGTGGTTGTCTCCATGTGGGTGTTCATGGAGTTACCAGCGGGGGTTTCCGGCTCCGAGGAGTCGGATTCCTCCATAGCAGTCTGGGACGGGGGGGATTCGGCTTCAGAGTCCTCCGAAGCCTGGGATTTGGCCTTCTTGGCCGAGTCGCCGATTAATTTCGGCAGGTAGGGGCTTAGCCATGGCTGTTTAAGCCTGGCGAACAAGCAGAATTTGTTGAGGTGCACACTTGAGGACAGGTAGTCCGTTAGGACATCCCTGAATGTTTCGACAACATGCTCCGGGATTTCGTCGGGGTCGGGAGGTTTTTCCATAGTGAGGAAGGAGGGCACGCGGTTTCGAGGAAAAAGGAAGGTTGACTTATTTCCTCAAGATGATAGCGTTCGTCCTGAGAAGGACGGCGCGGGGGGTACACGGGCTACTCCCGAAGGGTGCGGCGCCCTGAGAAGGGCACACTCCGTGCAAAATAGGATGATTCACAAGAACACAAAACGCACACGTGCGCCTGTGCTCCCTGAACGATCCCCTTATCGCCCTTACAAGGACGGTTTCGGTTCACGGGCGACTCCCGGAGGGTGCGGCGCCCTTAAAGGGCACACTCCGTGAAATAGGAAATTCGGCAAAACACTAAACGCACGAGTGCGCTAGTGCTCCCCGAAAATTCCCCTGATCGCCCTTAAAAGGACGGTTGAGGTTCACGGGCTACTCCCGAAGGGTGCGGCGTCCTAAAGGACACACTCCGTGAAATAGGACTTCCACGGAAACAATAGCGCACAAGTGCACTTTGTTCCTGGAATAATCCCCTGATGGTCCTGGAATGGACGATTGCGGTACACGGGCAACTCCCGAGGGGTGCGGCGCCCTCCGTGAAGAAGGGCACACTCCGTGTAAATAAGACGTTTCGCAGGAACGGTGTGCGCGGCTGCGCTCACTATTCCTCGAATAGTCTCCGAGTATCCTGAACGTTTCGAATTGGCGAGCCAATCACCACAGGGCGAATGAGTCACAATCCAAACGGGCAGAAATTCTCCGTAGTTATCGTTATTGCTCCGGAGGTAGGGAACGGGCAGAACGTCCTCACGCCTCAAGAGTACGAACCGGAATGTATTACAAAAATGTTAAATAATTGGGCTTTAAACTAAATGAACAATGGCGCGCACCGACTACCTGGGCTCGGGTGGGGGAAACGGAAAAATGGACGATAGACAAAAAAAAATGTCTTTCACCATACGTGCAGGGCTAGTGGTTCGAAGCGATACTACAACATGTAAACAAAATCGCGTCGAATGAAGCTGCTCACATAATTGTGCTCGAACTTCACTGCAGGTAAGTTCGTTTGATCATTAAATATCGGTTGCACTTAGACTGTGGCAGTGGCATCGCATTAGGCCGTCTCGTTTTCACTTCAAATGCAGCGGTCGCCAACTAAGACGTATTCAAATCCCGACCTAATGAGCTAAAATATGGTCACGATAAGGAAGCGTAAACAACCTGATTGTGCGTGCAATTTTACTTCATTTTCGATGGAATTTAAAAAAGCAATGTCGGATCTGCGCACGGATGTCGTAAACTCACTAACGCAAATTAATGAGAACATCAATAATATTATAAAAAAAAAGACTTTGGAAACCTGTCGCTAGCCACATCTAAAATCAAAATGGAAATAAATACTTTGCGTGTTGAAAATAGCACCTTAAGACAACACGTAGATGACTTGGACACTAAATATAATAGGATAACACAGGACTTAGCCAATTTACAGGAGTGTTCAATTCCAAGCACAGCAGTGTGAGTCTATTGAGAGTAAGGTACACAATATGGAGGCTACCTTGAAGAAATCACCGGTTGACCCGGACTACTATCGATCACTAGAAAATAAAATAGATTCCCTCGAACAGCAAGCAAGAAATAACAATATTGAGATCTCAAATCTCCCGGAAAGGCGTAACGAAAATCTGCTAACCTTAATAGAATCTGTAGGATCCCTCATCAAGCACCCTGTTTCTAAGAATGATATTCTAGTTATACATCGCGTGCCTCACGCGCAAGTAAGTAGCCGCCCAAAAAACATAATTGTTAAGTTTTCATCTCGCATGCTTCGTGACAATGTGTTAAGTGCGTACCGCCTGTCAAAAGGTCTTAAATCTGAACAGCTTGGACTGTCTGGTACATGTCTCAATATTTACATGAATGAACATCTAACGCTAAATAATAAAATATTATTTGCCAATGTCACGAAGCTGCAAAGAAACATAGTTTTAAGTTTGTATGGATTAGGCATGCTACTGTGCTTGCGCGCAAGTCTGAGTCATCACATATTGTGGCCATTCGCTCACCGAATGACATTATCTTTGCACTAGCTGTGCCCGCGACTTCGTCCGCGTGGAATAGTTATTTGTCAGGCGGTCACGCGTATTAGAAAGAACGCTGGTTCGCCGTATTAAATGTTTCGCTGCAAATTGCTTATAACGACTATATCTCAAAACCTATTCGTCTGATTTATATACTGTAAATGGCAATTTTAGTCTACATGAAAAGCCGAAAGTAATAAACATATTTATTTGGATAAGGATTAATACTGAATTAAAGAAAACTGATTTCAAAATAACTTATGTTTATAATGAAAAAATAATCTTAAAAAATGAACATAAAAGTGGTTATTGTAAGTAAACCTTAAGAGATAGATATATGCTCTCGCGGACTTTTATGTGGCAAAAAATGAGTACTTCACATCTTTAGTACATTGTTTTACTATATCTTTGTTGGTTTGCGCAGCGTTCGCGTGGAAAGCTCGCAGATGGCCGACTCATTCAACTTTCACCTGCATTGTTGACGTTTCCCGTAGGAAATCCGGGATAAAATGTAGCCTATAGCCTTCCTCGATAAATAGACTATCTAACAGTGAAAGAATTATTCAAATCGGTTCAGTAGTTTCTGAGATTAGCGCGTTTAAACAAACAAACAAACAAACAAACAAAACAAACTCTTCAGCTTTATAATATTAGTATAGATTGGTCCCCCTGTTTTTGAGGGGCCATCATCGCCTCAAACTGAGCAAACTACAATCTGGGCATGTTGACCCAGAATTCAGACAGCTTTGTCGACACGCTGATTGCAGCTAGTGATACTCCTGACACGTCCGACTCTTCTTTTGGACTCGCTTGTGGTGGTTGAGACCATACCTGCACCATCGCCGGGGTCTGCACGCATGATGGTACAGGTGCCTGCGTATTCATCCTTGAGCCGCCCGATGACACAATGAAACTCAACACCCAAAAAGTTCACAATTTTGATCACCAAACAGTCAAAAAGTCACTTATTATATTCACTCCAAATGTTCGTCGTGGTCACCAGTGTAAGGTTTAGTGTACGGGTCCTACGCTACTGGGAGATCAGTAATAAAATAAGAAATATTATTTATTGTGTTTAACTGCACGTAACCGGGCGACTGAATCGTTACATGTGGAAACTTAGTCTAGATTTTTATATACACGTTTGTCCCTACAGCCCTTTTTATGCCGGACTCGCCGCAGCGATGCTATAAGCCCAGATAATAAGGTAGAAAATTTGTTACCCATCTATCTACAGTGTGCCCCTACTATACCAACTTTTAATTTAATAAATTTTAACTTCTAGGTTCTAATCGTATTTCCATTTTTTGCTACTGGCTCATTCATACCAGACCATAACTGGCCAATGTAGGACCCATGGAGTTTCGCAGCCAACGGTGTCACGGGCTATAAAGGAGGTGGAAGGGGCTTTAAAAATATCTGACATTATAAATAAATATATTGTGTTCCGTTTGTCTCAAGCTGGCCGGGAACAACTAAAGGATTATACTTAATAATGTATGTAGGTATATCAAATAAGTGTTAATTTTGGTGATTTGTTGCAGGTTTCATTCAAAATTTAATATCCCAGGAGTTGTGGGATGCATAGATGGGACCCATGTCTCAATAATTAAACCCACTGAAAATGAGATGTTGTGAATAAGGGTTATCACTCCTTGAATGTACAAATTGTAAGCATGGTCTCCTTACTCTTTAATAATTGTGCTTGTAGGGAACCTATTTCTATTTATCATTATTTACATACCTAATAATTACCTATGTATTAATATAAATTATGGTAATAATATTTTCTAATTACATTTTATTTACAATTTATATATTAATTCATATTTACACTTTTACAAAATATAATCGACACGCAAAGCCGGGCGGCAAACTAATGCAAGGATAACGCATCATAGCTGTATAGCTACGAGTACCTACGATGCGCCGGACATGACCGGCCGGCCGATACCCCCACTAGTTATGATTCACCTATGCACCGCAGAGCTCACGTCGCTTGCCATCGTATTGCGTCTTACGTGATTCGCTTACTTGCTTGTTTTGTGTTTAGAACTTTCTTTCCCTGCTTCTTGTGTTTCGTTTGGACTATTGATCTGTTTCTTTTCTCTGTGCTCCTTCTATATTTCTATAAACTGTACGTGTGTCCATTAAAGTGTATTTGCGTGGATATAGGCACTTGTTTTATTCCGGCATACCCCCAGACCACTACATGCTCTTTTAAATGGAGTGTTTACTGTTAGTTATTTCAGATTTGTGATGTGAATCTCAATATAATGAGTGTGGATGCCAGCCACCCTGGCTTAACAAATGATAGTGTTATCTGGGGTGAACATCCTCTAAATAATTACATTCAGAGGCAATTGGCCTAGGGTGAAAAGTTGTATTTGTTAGGTTTGTATATTTTGTTACAAGTATATAAATATAATTTTAAATTTAAATACATATTAATTCATTATTTTATTCATCAGGAGATTCGGGCATCGCTTTAACACTAAGCATGATGATGCCAATTTTAAATGCTCTACCTGACACGCTCAAAGAGCAACAACAACCTTCATGTATCCGAGTTCTAAAAGCTTGTTTTAGATGTGTATACTTAAATTGCTTGTTAAATTAATTAATGAAATAAAAATACAATTATTTTTACCAAGTTATGTCCATAATAACTGTTTTATAATACAAACATACATATGATCACGTCTATATCCCTAGCGGGGTAGACAGAGCCACCAGTCTTGAAAAGGCTGATAGGCCACGTTCAGCTATTTGGCTTAATGATAGAATTGAGATTCATATAGTGACAGGTTGCTAGCCCATTAGTCCAAGAGCCCGTGAACGCCAGACATACCTTATTTTGTAAAAGCTGAAAGTTTCTATAAACATGCCTCTAGTACAGGTAGGAACCTATGATACTCAGGCAGTGATTGCTTTGGCAGGTAGCAGGTAATAAAGGTATACTTTTTTCAACCTGAAATTCCTTAATTTGTAAAGCTCAATTTTTTTATATTTTATCCGTAATAATACACAAACTCGCGTTACTCATTGCCAGACACCCCTAAACTATAATGTTTTGTAACTCTACTTACGTCATTTTGTAAAATCTGAATTTAATACATATTTTTCGGGGAATTATTCAAACAACGTTTCTGTAGTAGCCAGACATTTTTGAAGGTTCTATTATCCTGCCAGACGCATTGGAGTGAGCAAAAGATGCAAGAGTGCGGAGTATATGTAGTAACTGGAGCGAGTGGGACAGAGCGTTCGGTTTCTTGCGACTGTAGTGTAGCAATTAAATGTATTCTATACTTCTATACTCATTATATTGTACCACACGTGTAACCTCATTTTAACTCTATTTAATCTTAATAATCATCAATAAATGATCAGTCTTTATTCAGCTTTCTTTGTATTAATTCTCCTCCTAATACATCCCGTATATGGCGACCCTGCCTAGGCGCCTCGCGTTTCGTGCGCTAGGATATTTGAAACGGTTTCTATAGAATCGGGAGTGGAAATTTTAAGATGAACTAAGTGTGTGGTCTATTGCAAGTACACTATGGCTAACTTAATAAAAAAAGATAATTTACGTGACGAGCCGGACGACTTATTCGAGTATTCGCTATTTCAATTAAGTGAAAGTTTTTACGAACGAGTTCAATCAAGATGGGTAGCGGACAGACAAAAGAGGAAGTAATTATTGCACAGAACGCTGCAGGAGGATCCAATGAGGCGACGAATTTAAACTACCATATGTCCAGAACAAATATTCTATTGGCGTGCATTCTACTGGCTTTATCTTTGGGTATACTGTACATTACCTATAAAATGTATAAAAAATGCCATGTGCAATGGATAAATCAGCAAATTAACAGAGCAGCATTGAGAAGTTCGATATTCAGACGCAGTGTTCCTGATAGCAGATGCAGTAACCCCGACAGTGTGAATTGTGGCGTAAATAAACATTCCCGTGGTGTTGTGTAAAAAGTTAAAGTGCTCTTAGTGCGCGGTAACCTATGGTTTCTCTATCGTTTGCGGCGGTATATAAATTCGACAAGTAAATGCAAGATAATGGACATGAACTCTTTGTGTTAAATTACGATAATTATTAATAATTTGCATATTATAAAATATGAATAATAATATAAATAAAATCTATTTTATATAAATAATATATAGATATTTAAAATAAATAATTAGATATTAGATTTAAATTAATGAAGATGTGGACTATTCTATCTTGGTAAGTTATGCCAACTTTATTACAAGCTTTGTTTTCCGAATTAAAGCAGATAAGGACTTATTTAATAAAGATAGGCCCTACAAGAAGGAAAGGTAATATTTTAGTAAACAAATTAGAGGCTGCCAATAGTCTATATGAGCAATATAATAATTGGGTTGAAGAATATAAAGGTGATGAGTCAGAGATTTTAGAATATTGTAATCAATTTGAACTTTTGTATCAGTCAATTGTAGAATTGTGTCAAAGTGATAAGGCATCAGAGGTAAACATGCCGACTTTTGATTTGAAAACGGCTTTGCATTTAATGCCCTGTATGAATGATACAGAGGCTAATACGAAACAATTAATTGATAACATAGAGTATTACGATTCCCTTTTAGACACTGAACAATGTAAGACAAATTTAATTAATTTTGTAATAAAAAGTAGATTGTCTCAAGCTGCGAAATTAAGATTAAATTCTAGTTATTTAAGCGTAAATGACTTGATTAAAGACATGAAAAATGAGCTCTTACCGCGAAAGGCTTCAACTGCTATTTCAACTAAAATGGAACAAATAAAACAAAATAATTTATCGATATCTGATTTTGGTATGCAGTTGTCTAATCTTTTTGTTGACCTAACGATATCCCAAGCCGAAGGAAATTCGAATAAATATGAAATTTTAAAGCCATTAAATGAAAAAATTGCGATAAAAAGATTTGCCGACGGCTTGCGAAATCGTAGGTTGAGCACAATAATCGCAGCCAGGAACTTCAACTCGCTGAAAGACGCAATCCAAGCAGCACAAGACGAAGAAGTTTCATCCTCATCTGGCTCAGGTGAAATAATGGGTATGTCAAAATATAGATAGATAGATAGATAGATAAAACTCTTTATTGCACCATAAGAGTAAAACATACAAAACAACACAAAGCAGACATATATGGTACAAAGGCGGACTTATCGCTAAAGCAATCTCTTCCAGTCAACCTTTGGGTGGAAGGAAATCAAACAGGAGATTGGCGTTGGCGCAGAGCAAGAAAAATAAATGTTTGAACATAATAAAATACATACATAATATATATCTATATATAATACATACAAATACGCATAAATACAGATAAATACATAAAAATAACATATACTTAGGAAAGAGTAGAAAGATAATGAGACCTAACGAGATTTTTGAAACTATCAATAGTCTGGGCTTTCCTGATATCGACAGGGAGAGCATTCCATAGACGGACAGCTTGTACAGTAAAAGAGTGGGAGTAAAAATTGGTGTTGGATGTCGGTACTCTTAGTCGTAGAGTAAACGTGCTACGCAGACTGCGTGTGGCGCCTTGGGCATCGCTATAAAAATTGAAGCGCTCCTTTAAATAAGATGGAGAAAACGGATCAAATAAGACGGAATAGAGCATTGTCACAATGTGCAAGTTGCGACGAAGTCGGATCGGGAGCCACTTCAGTTGCGATCGAAATGAAGAAACATGATCGTATTTACGAAGCCCAAATATGAATCGAATGGATAGATTTTGAAGACGCTCTAATTTGTTTAATTGTTCTTCAGTGACATCCAGATAACAAGTATCAGCGTAATCAAGAAGAGGGAGCAGAAGGGATTGTGACAGCGCAATTTTGGTGTCATAAGGCAGAAAATTACGGAGCCTTCTGAGTGAGCTGAAAGCAACAAAAACTTTCCTGCTCACATCATTAATGTGAGGCGTCCAAGACAAAGTTTTGTCAAATATCAGACCCAAATTTTTCACCCTATCACTGAAAGGAATAACCACATTGTTGAATATAAGGGACGGTACAGAATTCCAGTCTATACGGGAAACAAAATAAGGGCTGCCGATTATAATTGCCTGCGTTTTGGAAGGATTAACTTTTATGCCAAAAGATCTACTCCAGTCTGATATGCTCATCAAATCGTTGTTAATAGTCGCAATTGCAGAGCGCAAACCATCAGCGGAGGAATGACAATAAATTTGAAGATCATCCGCATAAAGGTGGTAGGAAGACCGAAGGTTATCAGAGATACGGTTAATAAAAAGCGCGAACAATAAAGGAGAGAGAACACCGCCTTGAGGTACCCCAGCCGAGATGTGACACCACGACGATAGGTTATCGTCAATACGGATACACTGCTGACGGCCACTGAGGTACGAACTGAACCACATAATAACCGAAGGAGATATGTTCAGAGTGCGCATCAAGCTCAAAAGAACGTCATGGTCGACCGTGTTGAAGGCATTCGTAAAATCAAGTAATGTGAGAATTGTCAACTGTGAATTATCCATAGCAAGACGGATGTCTTCACTGATAGTGATAAGGGCCGACGTAGTACTGTGTCCTGCACGGAATCCTGACTGATAGGTATTAAGAATATGATTCAGCCGAAGGAACCCGTTTAACTGTAACTGAACCAAGCGTTCAAGAATTTTAGACAAAAATGGGAGGATGGAAATAGGACGGTAATCAGAAAAGGAAGTAGGGTTTGATTTTTTGGGTAAAGGTGTAACGAAAGCATTTTTCCAAATAGAGGGAAAGCAGCCGGTAGAAAGGGAGTTGTTGAAAATTTGAGTCATGGTAGGAATAATAATGTCTAAAATTGGCAGAATCATTTTCCGGCTGACGTCATCAGTTCCTATAGCGTTCGATGTTACAGCAAGAATGCACCTCCGAACATCACACTCAGTAATTAGGCTAAACGAAAAAGGAGAGTAGTCGGGAGGAGAAAGAGAGTTAAGGTGGTTTAATATGGAATTTTTATCATTGCCACCGAAGTCACTAGAAGAAGAGAAATGTCTGTTAAGACCATTAATATCCAGAGATTTGGAAACAGTATGATTTTTCTTTCCAACTCCCAATGACTTTAAAAATTTCCAGACCTTGCCTGGATCACCATTTTCAACAGATTTGTGAATATGACGGCGTTGGGCCTCCCTACACATCTTGTTGCAAGCATTGCGGACTTCAATATACTTGTCACGATATTTCACTGGGTCAATCTTAAACTTAGTTTTAGCAAAGTGTTTTTTGGTAATACATGCTTTAATATCATCGGTCAGCCATGGAGCGGGCAAATGTTTTAACCTAACAGGACGAATAGGAGCGTGTTTGTCATAAATCTCGGTAAGTAGGGCATTAAATGTTTTAATCTGGTCGTCAACAGAGTGAGAATCAAACACAGATTCCCAATTAGTTTCAAAAGCATCCCGTCGCAGTAGGTCAAAATTAATGCCACCAAAATCACGCAGCAAAAGTATTTAGGATTTGGGTTTAGGAGGTTTAATTTTGAAAGAAAGGTATAAGAGGTCATGGTAAGAGAATATGTCAGCATTACACTGACCATGTTTGACTACCAGTTCTGGGGAGGAAACAAAAATTAGATCTAGAAGAGAAGGAACGCAACCAGGAAAGTGGTGCGTGGTGAGGAGTGGGAGAATGGATAAATTGCAAGAATCAGCAATTGAAGTTAATGCATTTGCACGCCTATCACTTTTAATCAAACAAGTGTTGAAATCGCCCATAATAATAGTATGCTTATAGGAAGGCATAAGATCTTCTAACAGAAGTTCAAATGTGGAAAAGTAATTAATATTAGAAGAAGAGCTATAAAAGACACCGAGAAGGACAGGAGTATGTGAAAGGGTGATTTCAACAAACAAATATTCAGCTTCCCGAGAAGAGTCAGCTATTTGAGAGAAGCGAAGAACATTAGAAGGGATGTATGATCTTAAGTAAATGGCGACGCCGCCGCCACCCTTATCAGGGCGGTCATTGCGTATGAGTTGAAACCCCGGCAAAGAATAAAAAGTGGAAGGATGACAGGAATTGAACCAGGATTCAGAGACTAAAATTGCATGTATATGCTTACTATCAAAACAGGTAAGTAGATCAGGATAATGACCTGGAATGCTTTGTGCATTAATATGGATAATGTTAAAATTTTTTGCAACATCAGAAAAACAGTTGTCAACAATCTCGTTAAGTGGAAGAGGAATAGAATGTATACTATCATTTAAACTACACATAAATATAACTTATAATACAAAATACTATAAAATAAAATAATATCAAATATTTTTGCTAAACTAGCAATTACATATGTTAAGCCACCCGCCAGCAGACTAAGTCATGAGAACAAAGAAAACACCAAATGACATAATCTAATTAAAGTAAATCCAACATGAATTTCTCAAAAAAAAAAAAATTATAGAACACGGTAAGTTAGTGCCAAGGTATGCCTATTCATCTCAAATGCACTCGAATAAAGCACCCACACAAATTTATGCAAAAAGATATAGAAATTATAACAAAAACAAAGAAACATTTAAAAGAAAAAACAAACTGTCATTGTCAAGTTGAATGACGGATGATGTCACCCACGCCATCAAAACAAAACAAAAAACAAACACACCAAGCGAAAGTTTTGTCGGCTCAACATATTTGTCTACCGCAGAAGAAAATAAAAATAAAAAATATAAATACAAGAAGGTAGCCGAACATCACATCGTTACCCTAGGCTCGGCATTATTTCTTCATAATCGCCCGTTTCGAACGCGACGACGAGCCCACGACGATTGCCGAAGCCGCTGGCACTGATGCAGGTTTTGCCGCTGGTTTTCCGTCTTCAGGCAACAATTCAGAAACATTTCGCACATTCGAGTCCTTTGGTGTATTAGATGGGAAGTCTTCTCGAAGTTTGTTGACCTCCTCGATGGTGCAAACACGATGTCTTGACCCATCACGCCCAATGATGAAAACGCAACCATCTCGTGTCCAACACTTGTTAACACCAAAGTGCTGACGAGCCGCCATGAAAGCCTGATGCCTGTTCTTAGTCAGATATTCAGAGAGCGTCAATCCTGAGCCCTTAAGTGTAGTCTTGGCATGCCAGAATTTATCTTTTGAAGAAATATTTAAAAATTCAATCAAAATTGGCCTTGGCTTGTTGTCAATTGCGGAACGTCCCAAACGATAACAGCGAGCAATATTGGCCTCAGTGAAATTGGCTATCTTGAACTTAGAAATTGCCATACTGATGATTGCTGGAACAAGATTTTCATTGGGGCTCTCAGATAAACCATGGAGAAGTAGAATATTACGTCGGAAATTCATCTCGAATTGCTCCTGTTGTTGTGAAAGCAGTGCAACCTGCTTCTGCAGTGACCCCATAGTAACATTGATAAAGCTTCTGAAATCAGCAAAGGCTGCAGCTAGTGAAGTGATGTTTGGTGACGTATTAGCCTGTTGCAAACTGCACTGGAAGTCTGCCATCTTCGCATTGAAAAGTGTCATCATATCATTCATGGATTTTTGAACAGTTTCCATGGTGTATTCTTCAGGTAATAGGAAAATTTCACAACTGGCAGGTAGACTATGTTATTTAATGATAATTAACATATGAATTATGCATAAACTTTGTAGTTTAAAATTTTTAAATATGAAAAATATAGAGAGGCTAAAAAATATGACTTTTTGTTTAACTGCTACCCGCCGAAAAAAATATACATATTCTAACTCTTTTAGGGGGCGCCGTAACAATTTCAGAGGCGCTCGAAGTCAGTATAATACTAGACATTTTACACCCAGGACACAAGGAAATACGTATCAAACAAACCAACAGCGTGGGTGGAACCATCAGGTGAATACAACAGGCTCTTCGATGCGAGGCCATAATTTTAAAGGTAATTCCCGATCTTTCCGTGGTAATAGTAATTATAGATGTTTTAGAGGAAATCGAGGGGTTCGTTATCAACCAAATATAAACGTAATGGGTGTATCACAAGAACAAAACCAAAATTTAGAACAAAATTCATCATTAAATATGAATAAAACATTTTTTCGTGACTAAAGTGGAACCTATGTTAATGTCAGGTGATAGTGATTGTTTCACTTCCTTTTCAGTTAATAAACAAAAAATGTTATTTTTAGTTGATTCAGGGGCCTCTTTATGTGCTATTAAATATAGTTATGTAAAAGAACAGAATATTCCGGTACAAAATGAAAACATAGTGATAAACGGGCTCGGTGGCAAAGTCCAAGCCATGGGGTACGTATATTTACAATTAAATGTTAATAATAATTTT
This sequence comes from Amyelois transitella, assembly GCF_032362555.1. NCBI lineage: Eukaryota > Metazoa > Arthropoda > Insecta > Lepidoptera > Pyralidae > Amyelois > Amyelois transitella. Next base: position 3,288,610 of record NC_083536.1, read on the forward strand.
AAAATTAATCACAAATTTTATGTTTTCAATTCTTTACCTGTAAAATCGAATGGTATAATTGGTCGAGATTTTTTACAAAGGTTTAACTCTATTTTAAATTTTGATAATAATACTTTGACTTTGCGAGATAGTTTAAATAGATCAGTGACTTTGCCACTAACAAATAAAGACTTTTCAATAAACAATTTATTAACAATTCCGGCAAGGAGTGAATCTATTCCTTTTATTCAGACAAATTTAAAGGAAGATTGTTTAATATGTTCACAACAAATTGAAGATGGAATATTTTTAGCTAATTCAATCGCAACTCCAAATAAAGGGCTTATACCAATTAAATTTATGAATACAACGGAAAATGACTTCGAGTTACCAGAAATTAATATAGAAATTCAAAAACTCAACGATTACAACATTTGTAGTTTTGATAAAAGTGAAAATAATGCCGAGAGGGTAAAAAAAATATTTTCTTTTATGAATTTTTCACATTTAAATGAAGAAGAACAAAAATCTATTGAAAGTCTTTGTGCGAAGTATTCAGATATTTTTTATCTTACGGGAGATAAATTAACTACAACTGATATTTATACTCATTCTATTTCTGTTAAACCAGGCACATCCCCAATTTTTTCAAAACCTTATAGATTACCTTATTCACAAAAATCTGAAATTCAAAATCAAATAGAAAAAATGTTACAAGAAGGCATAATTGAACCATGCAAAAGTGACTGGTCTAGCCCCTTGTTGTTAGTACCAAAAAAGGTAGATTCGACAGGTAAAAATAAATGGCGATTAGTCATTGATTACAGAAAATTAAATAATTGTATAGAAAATGATAAATTTCCTTTACCGGATATAACTGAGATTTTAGAATCATTATCAGGGAGTATTTACTTCAGTCATTTAGATTTACATCAAGGGTATTATAATGTTAAATTAGATGAAAATAGCCGAAAAGTAACAGCATTTTGCTCTGGGCAATACCAAATGACAAGGATGCCTATGGGATTGAAAACAAGTCCTAGTTCATTCTCTCGCATGATGAATATAGCGTTATCAGGTTTAACTCATGAAAAGTGCTTAATATATTTAGACGATTTGATAATTTTTGGCAGAAATTTGAGTTCTCATAATAAAAATCTACAAGATGTTTTTGAAAGATTAAGAACAGTTAACTTAAAACTCAATCCTGCAAAGTGCGAATTTTTAAAAAAAGATATATTATTTTTGGGACACGTTATATCAAGCGAAGGAATCTTGCCTGATCCTGCAAAAATTAATATTGTTAAAAATTATCCTAAACCAAACAATAGTGATGAATTAAAAAGGTTTGTAGCATTCGTAAACTATTACAGAAAATTTATTAAAAATTTTGCTAAGATTGCCTATCCGCTTAACGCACTTTCTAAGAAAAATGTTCCTTTTGTTTGGGACGAAAAATGTCAAAAATCCTTTGAAGAACTTAAAGAAAAAATTATATCACCTCCCGTACTCAATTACCCAGATTTTACGGAACAAAATGAATTTATTTTACAAACTGACGCATCTAATTACGCTATAGGATCAGTTTTATCAAACAAAGATGGACGTCCAATAGCATATGCTAGTAGAAGTCTAAATAAAGCTGAGAAAAATTACCCAGTTATAGAAAAAGAACTTTTAGCGATAGTTTGGGCTGTCAAATATTTTAGACCTTACCTAAATGGAAAATATTTTAAAATCCAAACGGACCATAAGCCTTTAATTTATCTTTTTAATATGAGAGATCCTTCTAGCAGACTAATGAAATTTAGGTTAGCATTAGAGGAATACAGTTTTGATATAGAGTATATAAAAGGTTCAAACAATGCAGCAGCTGATGCTTTATCTCGAATATCAATAAAGGAACTAAAAGAAATGCACCAAAGTGTAGTCAATGTTATGACTCGTGCACAGGCTAGAAAACTAAATGACGTTGAGTCTAATGTATCGGTGGATACGGTACCCTCAGATAATTGGCCTGATCAACCAAGAATCATAGCCCTTTCGCACCTGAAAATTTTTCTCCTTCCTTATTTCAACGTGTATTAAAAATAATAACACTTAAAGCTTTCAGATTATGGGAAAAATAGTAAAAAAAATATACTCTATGTACAACTTTAGAAAATCATGCCACACGATCGTGCGTTCCCGGGCTTACTTCACCCTACTCACGATCGTGAGTTAGGTAAAGTTTACTATATTATTATGTTTTTTCTCATTATTACACGTTAGGTTATATATCATAGGTTATTCATATATGTATATATTTATAATAAAACAACAAATTTAATAAAATCAACTATTTATTTTACTTATTTGGTTATTTTACCAGTCTTTTAACAAAATCAACTATTTATTTACTTATTTGGTCATATTGCCAGTCTTTACTTATGTTCTACATAATAAGAGTATTTTAATAGTTAGCTTTAAGCTAACAAACAAAAAATGTCTTTCAGACAGTTAACAATAGGTATTCTAAAGTTTTAATAGGTAAATGAGATCAAAATTAACATTCAAATAAAAAAATGTCTTTCAGACAGTAAACAATAAAGATCTTCTAAAATAAATCATAATGCTTAACTTTAAATGCTTGCTTATACTTAATCAGTCTTTTAATGTTAGGAATCAACATGGTAGAGGTAAAAACAGTCTTTACCGCGACTCATACATAGGTACACGTCGCATTTTCGGCATCTAATTTTAGTGCGCGATTTGCAGCTCTCTAAACGACATACTCGAGGGTCCTTCAACTCATCAAAAATGGGTAAATGCATGTACCCATCATACCTCTTTCCCAGAGATGGATTATTTGCAGGTTTATATCTTCCTGATGCTGATGATCGAGATATGATAGGTTCATCTGGAGATGAAGCGCGCTGTTCTCTGTCGGGGGTATTAATCAAAGTTTCCGCAACTTCGAATCTAAACGAGAGCAGGTCTTTTATATCTCTTGCAGCTGCTCCAGTTGCTAGCATATCACATCTATATAATCGCCATGCATTTACCATGTACCTATTCTTTTTTCTGTTGGTGCCGTGTGGTTCCCGGCACCAACAGAAAAAAGAATAGGACCACTCCATCTCTCTCCCATGGATGTCGTAAAAGGCGACTAAGGGGTAGGCTTATAAACTTGGGATTCTTCTTTTAGGCGATGGGCTAGCAACCTGTCACTATTTGAACCTAAATTCTATCATTAACCCAAACAGCTGAACGTGGCCTATCAGTCTTTTCAAGACTGTTGGCTCTGTCTACCCCGCAAGGGACATAGACGTGATTATATGTGATGTTATATGTATGTCATTTACCATAGCCAGGTCCATGAAATGCAGTATTACTTTAAGTGTCCATTTGCGTGTCTTCATAAACGTACGATAATATTCCATGGACTGGTCAAGTACGTCCACTCCACCCATGTATGAATTGTAGCTTTTTACAAGCTTTGGAGCATCAACATCTATGTAACATTTCTGTTTCTTATCGTAGCGCTGAACTATTTCAACACCTGTGCCACCAGTGCAATTAGAAACTGTTAATACTGCTTTGCTGTCTTTCCATTTGACTAACACGATGTCACCCGATACTCTTTGATCGATATCGCCTCTTTTCATTTTGCTGTCTTCTTTCAAGCTAAGCTCCTTACGATCTGGCACACGGTTAGACATTATGGTTCCAGTTCCATGGAATCCAATTTTATTCAAAGTATCGAGAAGAGGTATCGTTGTAAAATACCTGTCAAAAAATAAGCAGCTTCCCTTTGGAACCTTTTTACTGAGTTGAAGGACAACCGCAGGGCCAAGGCCCAGTGGATGAGAAAGGGCAGGATTATTACCGTAGTAAATTTCAAAATCTACCATTAAACCTTCACTGGTTGTGACTACAAAATTTTTTAACCCAACTGGGCGTGGCTTATTCTTGACAAGTTGGCGAAAATGACATTTACCCGTGAACGGGATCATTTGCTCATCCACTGAAAACCTGCCCGGAACTCTCAGTATTTTGTCACAGCCATTTTTAACAGCGTTTAGGACTGGTTGTACTTTCCAAAGAGGATTTCCTGCGTCTTTTGCGGGTACAGTATCCGTGTCAACAACGTGTAGGTTATTGCGCAAAACTCCCATTCTGTCTCGTGTCATTACACTAGATATCATTTTGATGCTAATATTTCTTCGCCAATACATGGCCATCCGGGGATAAGAGAGAATACCCATGAGCAAGTGAATTCCATACAACTGTTTAATTTCTTGTTTATTTGTATTCAAAACTCTGCCGGTATGCCTCATGTAGTAAAGGTTAGTACAGAGAGCCATGTTTTCATAAAAATTGTCATCATAATACTGAGCAAAATATTCGACAGGTGATCGAACTTTATCCGGCTTAGGGTGCCCAAGGTAATCATGGGACTTATCAATATAATCATGTTTTAGCCACAGGCGTCTACGTTGGCGACACTTCACTTTAAATTGCTTTTTTTGTTTAGACTTTTTGCTACTTTTACTTTTCTTTTGCTTTTTGGCCTGTGATGGCCCATCATGACTATTATTTTGAAGTACTACATTAGAATACCTCTTTGTTGAGCCTGATGTAGAGGGAGCCTCCTCCTCTGGCGCTTCATCTTCACTAACAGCTGGTGCAGCACAAAATTCCTCGTCAACCTCATCGATGTCCATATCGGAGCAATCTCCATTATTGAGAACATCAAGAACATGCTCATAAGTCAATAACACACCTGAAAATAATAAAAACACTTAAACTTACTCCATGATAAACCGTAAATATACGCAACTCATTTTAGTGAGTAAGTTTAAATAAAAACGGGAGCTCACGAAAGTGAGTTCCCTGTTTTAACACGAGCCAGTGAGACGTAAAAATCTAGTTTTGCTATGTACTTCATACTATTCTATTAATAGGTTAATAAAGATGAAATAGAGACAATTACTTAATAAATTTAAATATAAAAACCATGTAAATAACAAAAAAACTTACGGCGCTTAGTACGGGGGTCCAGAAACTCCGCCATTTTGGCCACATCTGAGAAGACACTGACCTTTGGACGCCGCGAAACTGCTTCTGATTTGTTATTCGACAAACACACGATCGTGTGGTTGCGGGCGCGCGCGACAAAAGAGATTACGCGCGCTTTCAGATTTTTTAAAAATTTGAACTCACGATCGTTTCAGCCAGGTGCGAAAGGGATAGGGACCAATATCAAACCGAAGGACTCGGTGTTATTAACATTTATTGATATAAAAAACTACAAAAAATTTAAAGAAGCAAAATCTATAACTCAAGAAAGTGAAACATTGTTTTATGTAGAAAGTAAAAAGACAATTTATATTAAATATTTAAATTCTCAATCGCGAATTTCACGAGCTGAATTCGTGAGAGAATTAGATGAACTTTGTAATAATATAAACGTAAATGAAATATGCATAATAAAAGATAAAGAAAATGATGATTTTATTAAAAAATTAGTAGAACAAGTAAATAAAATAAAATATAGGTCCGGACCACGAATTTGTATATTAAAAGATGTAGTAAGAATTGATGACAAAGATGATAAAAGAGTAATTTTAAACGACTTCTCCTACCTAGTAGTGGCCATGCTGGTATGAGGAGGATGTCAAATAACATTAAAAAGTATTACTATTGGCCTGGCTTAGATAGTGATGTAAAAGAATTTGTGAAACGTTGCGATAAATGTCAGCGACAGAAACATTCAACACCTACAAAAGAACCAATGAGTATAACGACGACGGCTAATTCAGCATTTGAAAAAATATTTTTAGATATTGTAGGACCATTAGAAACTGATAATGATGATTATTCATACATACTTACTTTGCAATGTGAATTAAGTAAATATGTTGAGGCTTACCCTTTGGTTTCAAAAACATCTTTAGAAGTAGCAAAAACTTTTGTCAATAATTTTATTCTTAGATATGGAGTTCCAAAGGAGATAGCAACAGATCGAGGTAAGGAGTTTTTATCATCTACATTTCAGGAGGTGTGTAAGTTACTAAAAATTAGACAATTAAACTCAACTGCATATCACCATCAAAGCATCGGTGCCCTAGAAGTTTCTCATAAAAATTTAAATTCTTTTCTTAGAATACAAACAGACAACCATCCAGAAGCTTGGAGTCGATGGCTACCATTTTGGTGTTTTGGCTATAACACTTCAGTACATACTGAAACAAAGTTTACTCCTTATGAGTTGGTATTTGGAAAGAACTGTATTCTTCCAAGTAACTTGAATAAAATAATAGAACCAATTTACAATTACGAAAGCTATCCTTGTGAATTAAGATATCGTTTGCAATTATCTCAGAAAGAAGCAAGAGACAATTTACTAACTAGTAAAATAATAAGAAAACATAAATACGATAAATATGTAAACCCTGTAAAATATAATATAAATGATTTAGTTTTAGTAAAAAATGAAACTGGTAAAAAAATAGATCCACTATATTCAGGTCCTTATAGAGTAGTAAATGTTCAACCGCCAAATGTAGAAATTATAAAAAATGGAAAACCAGATGTAATCCACATGAATAGGACGAAATTGTATTATTCGTAATAAAAAGTGTATTAATTAACGTCCATATATTGACGTGTATAAGTCTTAAGAATATTATGTAAAAAAAAAAAATGTATTTTCTTTTTTCTTTTTTTTTCTGTCGGTTGGGAGATGTAGTGTAGCAATTAAATGTATTCTATACTTCTATACTCATTATATTGTACCACACGTGTAACCTCATTTTAACTCTATTTAATCTTAATAATCATCAATAAATGATCAGTCTTTATTCAGCTTTCTTGTTTGTTTGTATGTTTGTTTGTAAACTCTTTATTGCACATAAAAATAAATATAACAAATTACAAAACAGTTATTGGATTTAGAAGAATATGCACAATGGCGGACTTATCCCCGATGGGATTTCTTCCAGTCAACCAAAATATAAAGGAAAATCCAAAATTTAAAAGGCAGCGCACATAAAAAGCAATGAGGATGCTATATAATAAACAGTACATTTCTACATAATTAAAAATAAACATACATAAATAATATATATATATATACATATTATGAGTACACTCAATTGTTAGATGCATCAGAATACAGTCTTTTGATAAGTGATTTAAAAGAACTAAGGTTAAGAGCAGATCTCGTATCTTGTGGGAGGTTATTCCAAAGCTGAGCGGAACGAACACTAAAAGACAAGCCATAAGTCCGAGAAGAATAAGGAGGAATAAGTAATTTAAGATTATTATGAGATCGCATGCGACTATCCGTCTCACGGAACGAGAAATTTTTATGAAGATAGTGAGGAAATGAAGGATTAAAAAGGATATTAAACAAGAGAGATAGTGTGTGAACATTACGTCTAAGGCGAATTGGGAGCCAATTCAATTGGCGACGAAACTCAGAAACATGATCAAATTTGCGAAGACCGAAAACAAAGCGTATGCCCTGGTTCTGTAAACGCTCCAGTTTGTCAAGCAACTCTTCAGTAACATTTAGACAAGCAACATCGGAATAATCAAGAAGAGGAAAGAGAAGTGATTGTACAAGTAAAATTTTAGTGGCGGTGGGTAAAAATTTTTGCATTCGGCGAAGTGAATGTAACGACACATACATCTTACGGCTGATTTCATTGATATAGGGACTCCACGAGAGAGTTTGGTCCATGATGACACCCAGATTAGTCACTTTGGAAGATAAAGGAATAATATTGTTATCCAGAACCAAACTAGGAACCATCATATTTGCAAATCTTGAAATATAATGTGGGCTACCTATAACAATAGACTTGGCAGCGTTAACCAAAAGACCAAAACGGCTTCCAAAACCAATCTGCAATCCTTTCCAAATCCAAATTTATGGTACTAAAAGCATCGTGAATATTATCCAAACTGGCAGACGCATAGATCTGCAAGTCATCGGCATAAAGATGAAAATTAGAGGAAAGAGACGCAGTAATACCATCAATGAAAATTGAGAACAGAACCGGAGAAAGAATGCCACCCTGCGGAACACCAGCCACTAGATCACACCAGTCCGAAAAGCCATCATTTAGTTTTACACGTTGTCGACGTCCAGTTAGATAATCAATTTTAGGACCATTCCTCTTCTTGGTATATGTCAATGACCTGCCTTTTATGGTGGAAAAACAGGCGGGTATAGTGCTGTTTGCCGATGACACTTCTTTAATATTTAAATTAGATCGCCATAGCGAAAATGTAAGTTCGGTTAATAATATACTGTCGGCCATATCTATCTGGTTCTCAACCAACAATCTTCTTTTAAATGCTAATAAGACCCAATGCATTAAATTTACCCTTCCAAACGTAAGGCAGGCCAATACTGACATAACACTGGAAGGCCAGAAATTAGAATTTGTTGAAAATACAAAGTTTTTAGGAATTATAATTGATGCAAAGCTACAGTGGGGTGCTCATATTTCTAAACTATCCAATAGACTTAGCTCTGCCGCTTATGCTGTTAGGAGGATCCGACAATTGACAGATGTAGCTACAGCTAGGCTTGTTTATTTCAGCTATTTTCATAGCTTGTTATCTTATGGTTTACTTTTATGGGGTAGCGCGGCTGATATACAAACTATTTTTATAATTCAGAAAAGGGCCGTTCGCGCAATTTACGGCTTAGGACCAAGAGACTCGTTAAGACAACTCTTTAAGAAAATAAACATACCTACAGTAGCGTCCCAGTACATTTTTGATCTTATAATGTATGTTAGGAAAAATACCTCTTTTTTTCAAAAAGTTAGTGCCACAACTGATAGAAATTTACGTAATAAACATAAATTAGTCATGCCGTTTCATAGGCTTAGCAAAGTCAGTAAATCATTTATGGGGAACTGTATACGATTTTATAATAGGTTGCCGGAGTCTGTTCTTGATATGCCCAACCGAAAATTCAAAGAGTATGTAAAGAAAGTACTTTGTGGGAAGGCTTATTATAGGACTGATGATTACCTTAATGATAAAAACATCTGGCTCGAGCTTGGCACAGGAACCTCGTAATTAATTGTAGTTTAATTTGAACTTAAATCAAAATTTCAGTACACTCTGTACATAAATCTTTTTAAAATTGGCAATCCATAATATATATATATATATATATATATATATATATATATTTCTTTTTTCAATATTAAATCTCATAAATATATAAATCTCCCGTGAACAATGTATTCTCCCGTCCACATTCTATTCTAAGTATAATTTAATATTGTGAAGTTGACGTTGTTGATGAAAATGCTGCAGTGCAGTTTGTTACCGCTTCTTCTGCACTGACGCCTTGGAAGCGGCAGTAAACTTAGTTTTTAAGTAATTTATTTGACGTCAACCAAGTTGTTAAACCATACGACAATTATTAAGCGATATAATAATATCCTATAATAATGAATAAAAATTTTGAATTTGAATTTGAATTTGATAAGATGAAAACCAACAAAGGGAATTAGAGGAAAAATTTAAAGAACGTAGTATTTCAATCAAGACATCAAAATCAACTGTATTAAAAGCGCTTGTAAAATCTAAAAGGACGAGTACGGTAAGCTGTTTATTATCAATATTTAAACGTATGTCGTCCGTTATCTTCACCAGAGCTGTCGTAGTACTATGGCCACATTTAAAACCCGATTGAAAGGAACTTAACATATTGTAACGTGATAAGTGTGCACTTAACTGTTGATGGATATGATATTCTAAGATTTTCGAAAGTACAGAGAGAATAGAAATAGGACGTAAGTGAGATGGACAAGAAGGAGGTTTTTTTTAGGAAGAGGAATTATTAGAGCGTGTTTCCAAGCAGTCGGGTAGACACCCGTTGAGATAGAACAGTTTATAATATCTGTAATAAAAGGGGCAATAAATTCTGCAATTGGTTTAATCATATCAAGAGATATAGCGTCTTCCCCAACCGCCCTAGACTTTATGGACTTTATTAATTTTATTACGTCGTCAGCGGTAATTTCGTTTATACAAAAAGAGGGGTAATCATAGGCAGGATTAGCAGCTAGACCAGCAAGCGTAGCCTGTTTAAGGACTGATGGAAAATTCCGAGGTGAAGAACAAAAGTGCCTATTCAAATCATTGACGTCCATAACAAAACTCTCGTCAGGCCCACGCTTACCGAAACCCAGACCTCTCAAAAACTTCCATAGTTTACCAGGTGGACAGTTTTCTACATTTGAGTGAATGTAATTTCGCTTAGCCTCCCTACACTTTTTATTACAATGATTGCGAAGATATAAATAAGCAGAATGACTTTCCACAGACGGGCATTGGCGCAATCTTAACTTGGCTCTGTCTCTTCTGGCCATGCATTTTCTGATTTCGGGTGTGAGCCAAGGAGCTGGGTTATATTTAATACGAACAGGATGAATAGGAGCATGCTTATCAAAGAGCAATAACAACATTTCATAGAATTTAGAGACTTTCAAATTAACATCTGGAGCAATCAAAACAGCGTTCCAGTCCGCATTATTAAAATCAGTTAAAAATGACTGTTCATCAATTGCCGTGAAATCACGACGGAATATAAATTTGTGTCTACTCTTAGGAGAACGCAATTTGAAAGACGCATAAATAAGATCATGAGCCGAGAAACACACTGCATTAATTTGCCCATGCGCTGACACAAGATCCGGGGAAGAAGTGATTATTAGATCAAGAAGAGATGGAGGACCATTGTGTGGAAAATGAGTAGCATTAAGAGGAAGGCAATGTAAATCTAAGGAATGAAGAAGAGAAAGGAGAGATCTTGATCTAAAATCATTTTTAATAAGACAGGTATTAAAATCCCCCATTATAATAATATGTTCAAAACGAGTACGGAAATCCGCCAAAAAAAGCTCAAAAGAATCAAAGTAATTTATATGAAGAGATGGGCTATAGTAAACACCTAGAAGAATTTTAATATGAGAAAGAGTAATTTCTAGGAAAAGATGTTCAGGATTTTCGTGAACAGATGGAGATTGAGATAAAATTTGGCATGGTATATCGTCTCGTAAGTAAATAGCTACTCCACCACACCTCACCATTCTAGAAACACCATTAGTGACGATTTCGTAAGTCCTATCATTTCTGATAAGTTTGAAACCAGGAAGAGGGTACATTGTAGAAGGAAGGGAAGGTTTTAGAAAGGTTTCCGAAATGAGAATAGCGTGAATGGAAGAATTAGAAAAGTTTGACAATAAATCATGGTAATGCTCAGGTAAGCTTTGGGCATTTATATGTATAACATTAAAGTCCTTTGGAAAAGAAGAAAAGGTTATGTTCAAGTTATCACCTAAACATGGTTCGGAATCATTAACACTGTGTAAGGTGTCCGACGAAGGTGAAAGAGAAAAATATTCATCATCAGAACTGTCGCCAAAAACATTAGACATTGAGCGTAACAATAAATAAATAAAATAAACTATTTAACAAAAATAATATACAAAAATTAATATGCAGTATACAAAACCAAATTAAATACCAAAGATTCCATCATCAACTTGCCAGACATATTAAAAAAGAGACAATAAAAAAAAAAACAAATGTCAACTGCCATAGTGACAGTAAATGTCATTGACAGTAAAGTAACAAAACTCACTGTCAATTATAGCACATGTCATCTCCTTACTGTACTGTGAATGTGAACATAACCAGATGTAGGTACAATTAAAAACATATTGAAAACAAAGATAAATAATGTTGGTGGCATACAAATTACAATAGTACTAGTAGTCTACCTTACAAAGTGAACAGGAAAAACAAATAATTATTCAGCGCACCCAGTTATTTTCTAGTTGTTTTCGCTTGTAGGCGAGCACTATGTGGACGAGGCTTATTACTGGGCGGAACGGCATTAGACGAGGGTTGTATACCACGCACAGGCTCATTACACTTCGCTGCAGCAAGCTCTTCAGTAATGTCATGCAGCTCCGACAACGTAGTGATTTTCCTTCTTGTATTCTTGGCGGTTACAACAACGATCTTCCCATCACTCGTCCAACAGCCATGTACTCCCAATGCCTTACGCGCTTCGACGAATACTGCATGTCGTGTTGCCGTAAGAAACTCAGATATAGTCAAACCGCTACCCTTTAAAAGCTTCTTCGCCGTCCATATTGCCAACCGAGTAGACGAATTCGCACAGCGGATAAAAACTGGTTGAGGCTTATCTGTCTTGGGGATCTTGCCCATACGCCAGCATGCATCAAATGAATTGGGAGATACATTGACTTTAAGCTTCTCACAACAAATCCTTTGGAGGTCCGCACTAATATCTTCATCCTTGTTCTCATTGAGGCCATGCAACAGAAGAATATTTGCACGCGATCTCATCTCGAAGCCATCAAGCACAGAAAATACCAACTCTAACTGCTGGCTTAGCCTGGATACAGCCTTCCAAATGAAGTCTTTAAAGGAGTGGTACTCACTAGCAAGAACCGCTGTTTCATCCTGGGATCTCTGACTACCAAGAGCCTCTTCAAAAGAAGACATCTTAGAAGCAAACATGTTCTTCAGTTCGCTCATGTCCTTGCACAGAGTGGAAAGAGAATCCATAGTGATGATAATAATTATTAAGTCCAAAAGTGATAAATGCCTTTGAAAAATTGTCTGGCAAGATAATAATCAAGGTAAATTATAACATGAAGTAGAAAAAATTATATTAATAAATTAAAATTATATTATTTATGAATTAAACTAATGGAGCACTTTTGAATATGTGTTTACTTTTTGATAGCTACCGCCAAAAAAAAAAAGTTTCTTTGTATTAATTCTCCTCCTAATACATCCCGTATACGACGTTTCATTGCGTATCAGCTGTCGTTTATTTTGCGGTCTCTTTTTCTAATTTATCAAAAAAATATATTAAATAAAAGCTATACATACAAAATTTTGAAAACAATGTTCATAAAGAATTATACAGGGTGACTTTTAATTCAATTGCATAAATTTAACTGTTAAGTGTACTCATCTAAAGGATATTTAAAAACGTTAAAAGAAAAATATCGATTCATATTTCAGAAAGTACGAAAAAAAATAAAAGTATCAAAATCCACGATCCTAAATACGTCATATCACCCCGGGCGGCGGAAAAGCGACGCGTAAGATTCAGAGATCAACGATACAAGCAGAATGGGCAGTTCGTCCTCCTTCCATAAGTGTGGCTGCAATGCCGGATGATGCTAGTGCCAGTGCGATGTGTTTTTTAACACGTATTTCCGCCAGTATAAGATTTGGTAGAAACGTTTTACCGGTGCCTCCTGGTGCGTCCAAATAAATAATTCCACCAGTGTTGTTAATTATCCGGTCCATTATAATGTTGTAAACTTTTTTTTTTATTGTCATTGAGGAGTGGTTTGTTGTGAGCAATGTATTCAAGCAGTTCATTGATGTTGTAGCTTTTTTCCTTTGTAATTTCGTAGTTTAACACACTGAAAGCATTTCTTTGTGGTGCTGGCATTCCAAGTTCTACTAAAGCCTGGTTATTTATTGCTAAACATTTATCTTCTAAGCGAATGAGTGTTTCATTGAAGATGCCATCATTGAATTCTATAGTCAGTTCTGGATTAGTTTGTCGGATTTGGTACAATATATCATCACTCATACTCCTCTTGAAAGCGTCCCATAGTCGTTTTGGGTTTGGTGGGTTAATTGTTGTTAGAATTATGGCGAATAACTCCCGAAGTTGTTCAGCTGAAGCTGTGAGTGTATCTTCTTGTAGTGTTAATTCCCAGTGGTTATTGTTTTCCAATAATCCTAAGCGTTGACATGCTTCTCTGTACGTCTGGCATAGGTAGCCGTTAATAGTCCTTAGATCTGTGAAACTTGTTGGTTGGTATTTCGTGTAACAACATTGGATGTACAGTGTATACTCGACCTATTGTGTCAGCTTTCATGATTTCTGGATGATCCTCTGGTATTCCTTGTTTTCGTCGTTGAAAAATTTTCCTTGTTTTGTCCCACGTATAATAAATAGGGACGTCAACATACAGTAATGTCTTTCAAATTCAAAATTCAAAAAAATTCAAAATTCATTATTATAGGATACTATATATCGCTTAATAATTGTCGTATGGTTCGTATGGTTTAACAACATTGGTTGACGTCAAATAAATTACTTAAAAACTAAGTTTACTGCCGCTTCCAAGGCGTCAGTGCAGAAGAAGCGGTAACAAACTGCACTGCAGCATTTTCTTCAACAACGTCAACTTCACAATATTAAATTATACTTGGAATAGAATGTGGACGAGAGAATACATTGTTCAGATTTATATATTTATGAGATTAAATCTGAACAATGTATTCTCTCGTATATATATATATATATGGATTTATGGATTGCCAATTTTAAAAAGATTTATGTACAAAGTGTACTGAAATTTTGATTTAAGTTCAAATCAAACTACAATTAATTACGAGGTTCCTGTGCCAAGCTCGAGCCAGATGTTTTTATCATTAAGGTAATCATCAGTCCTATAATAAGCCTTCTCCCAAAGTACTTTCTTTACATACTCTTTGAATTTTCGGTTGGGCATATCAAGAACAGACTCCGGCAACCTATTATAAAATCGTATATAGTTCCCCATAAATGATTTACTGACTTTGCTAAGCCTATGAAACGGCATGACAAATTTATGTTTATTACGTAAATTTCTATCAGTTGTGGCACTAACTTTTTGAAAAAAAGAGGTATTTTTCCTAACATACATTATAAGATCAAAAATGTACTGGGACGCTACTGTAGGTATGTTTATTTTCTTAAAGAGTTGTCTTAACGAGTCTCTTGGTCCTAAGCCGTAAATTGCGCGTAAATCTTTGCGAATGAATCCGTTTGGCACAGTTGTAAAAAAGCTGTTAATGTTGTGTTCTCAGGTGGTTCGCTTGCAATTTTTCTAGCCGACTCTCTTGTGAAGTAAACTCTTAGTCCATTCTTCAAATGTACTGCTAGATGCTGCACAGCTGGTTCGCGTTCATGTATGGGAAAACTAAAAATCCTCCATGCTGCTTCATTACTGTTGATGTATCTTCCCAATTGGTACATGAGAATCTCATCATTTCTGTTATTTTGTTCGTTATTTTGGACTATTTGAAAACTGCCATATCACTACCTTTGTTTACGTACTTACATATGTATTTAATAGATTTTACTGAATTGCAGTATTCAACGTTTATGTGAGCTTGGAACATTTTCGAAAGTAGTGGGTTATATTAATGATCCACATGGTCCGTGAATCATGTTTTTCACTACTATGTTGTACAGTTCCGGATCTTTTTGTGGATCGGGAAATTCTGCTTGGATGATTTTGTCAATATCCGTGGGATAAATTTTATCGTGTAGCCATATGAGATGGTGTGAGTGAGGTAATCCTCGTTTTTTCCACTCAATTGTACACATCCAGCATCGAACGGTTCCAAAGATGTGGTATTTTGTGATGACTTCAATAAATCTTTTTTGTTTTTGTCGAAAAACTCGGGCTATTATGTCGTGTCGATCCATGGAGGTTTGTCCGTATTTTAGTTGTTCTTTGATGTCTGGCCATGATGAGTTGCATGTAAATGTTATGAAGAGATCAGGTCGTCCATATTTTCTTACGTAAGTCATGGCATCTTGAGTATATTCGAGCATAAGTCTTGGACTTCCTGTGTATGATGAAGGTAATATTACCATTGTTCCAATATCATCAATATTGCCGTCATTCCTGATTGCGTCTCGAAGATGGATGTATTCTTCTGTGCGTAGTTTCTTCTGATTCAGTCTTATGTAAAGCATCCATTCTGCTTCTATTTTTGCGTACATATCTACCAGAAATTGTTGAAATAAACGGCGAGTGTTGAGTATGTGATTGTATATTTCATTGTCTCTGATCATTAAGCGGTAAGCATAGAACTCCTTGGAAGTGACTTTTTTGTTTGTTTCTATGCCTGTTTCAGGATGCACTTGTTTTATATTGAAATGGTATCCGTCCTCTCCGTGCAGAAATATTAATGGATATTGAAGAGCATCATAGGAACGGTGTATCTCTGCAATGCGTTGTAGTCCTTTTCCTCTTCGTTGTACAATTATGTCACGGCTTGTATTTTCATTGTCTACAATTACGATGGCAACTTCATCTATCTGAGGTGCATTAAATCTACGTTCGTGCTCTCCAGGTGGTCTTTTATCGGCTCGAATTACAATTTTATAGTCATCAGAAATCATGCGGTCTAATGTTGTTTTGAATATGTAAATCAATTGATTGTATTTATTTGTGTAAGATCTTCTGTACATTTCGGATTATTTCGTTTATCAATTATAATTTGTGTAATTCATTAAAATTTGTGCATCGTTGATCAATTTCTTGTTCTACATTTCCGATGAAATATACTTGCAGAAATTTATAGTCTTCGCTAGGCATTGGCATGAACGATCCTATTTTGTGATAAATTTGCCCCTGAATTGAAAATACATATTGAAATTCTTTTCTATAAGTGTTGGTCGAAGTAACTCCGAAAGAAGTCATTTGGAAGCAGGATTTATATGTAAGATCTTATATTGTGAAGAAAGTGTTTTGATTCTTGTGTTTCCCCGGTCATGTAATGTAGAAATTCCTGCGGAGGTGCTTCCAGTGGTGGTAGTCAAATTTTTCCATTCATGCAATAGAAACCTGGTGTTTCTTTACTGAATTTTTTCGCGTGGCATAATTCGTAAATGTTATTCATTTTTCCGATCACAACATGTTTATGATTGTGATATTTTTTCGTTGGGTCGTAGTGGAATGCTTCCTTTGTTAAATTATCTTTTAAAATTCTCGATTCTTCTACACTTTCATTCTCTTTCCTTTCTTCACTTTTTGTGCTTCTCAGAATTCTCATCCTGGTTCGTTGATTTTGTAAACGTGCTTCGCGCTCTTCTTCCGTTTCATTTCTTCGATGTTCTTTTTGTTTCCGCCGTTTCGCTGCAGAACTGGCAAGATCTCCTCCTCTTTTACGTCTAGGCATTGTTTTCTGTAAAATATAAATTAAATAAACATTTTATAGACAAACAATAAAAAGAAAAAAAAACAATCATAAGAATTAATTAAAGACACTATTAATATTTTTTTCAAAAATAAGAAATATAAAGAATTAATAATCAAACTGAGAACTTTCTTTTTTTAAAGTCTGTTAAAAATACTTAAATTTGGTATTTCGCAATAAAGAGTCACAGACGACTTTTTTCTTCTTAGAATTAATTAAACACACTATTAAAAATACTGACACGTGATACTTCAAAATAAATGCTCACAGATAACTTCTTTCATTTCCTTTCGCAATCGCTTTCAAAATCGAACTAACTCTAGCGGGTGATACCGGGCCCTTATATATTTAGAGAGCTGGGCTCTAGGATATTCGGAAAAGTTCGAGAATATATTCTTTTACACCTTCTAGAATATACTCGACATTATTATCCGCCGTAACAATAAGTTCTGCAGCTAAAGCATAAGTAGTAAAGGCGCGAAATTTGAAAACTTAAATTTCAATTTTTTTTCAGAATTAATAATTAATAATTTGAATAACTAAATTTATCTCGCTTCAACTCCAAAATAAAAGCTACCTAATGCTGTATAAATACACAAAATTTAATAACTTTATTATAGAAACAATTGTAATTTAAGACTTTGTTGAAATTGGAATTTTAAATTTTGCGCCATTGCTACACATGCTGTAATTGCTCGCAGCGCCTTTCGAAACGCAACTCAAATAATCGTTGTTCTGAATGGAGTTCAACTACTCGACAACAGATGGCGCCACTACTTCACTTAATTTTCAAGTTAAGGAATTGGAAAAGCCCTTATATCTTTAAAAATACGCCCTTTAAGTTAAAACGGGAACTTTCTTGATCGAGGGGGGATAAAGGGCTATTGCACTATATAAGTCCCTTTATCGTATCGGGACTCCTTTTTAGGTTTTATCGGCACAAACATTTTATCAACTTAGTTTTATTATATATAATGATGTATACCTGCGCTAGCTGTGGTGTTCAACATACTGAGGGTACTATCTGCAGTGCCTGCAAACAGCACTTTGACTTTTCATGCTCTGGTGTAACGGAGGCAGGATATAGGAAATTGGGAGATAGGAAGAACACATGGAAGTGTCCGAGATGCAAATCGGGTCAATCTGGATCAGTGTCTCCCCAGCCCAGCCAGTTGGACCGAATGGAGAAACAGCTGAGTAAAATTACTTTCCAGCTTGCTCCCTTAGTGGAGGATATCAAGGCGATAAAGCACGAAGTCAGTGGACTCAAAGATTCTGTGGAGTTGGCACATGAGAGTCTCTCTCACTCCTCTTCCGATAAAGTTAGCACCCTGGAGCTCAAGGTGTCAGAATGCGGTGCTACGTATATGGTAAAAGTTTTACAATCAGAGGTAGATTCCCCTCAACTTCTTGCTAAGATCAATCTGATGGTGCCGACCCGGAATCTCAGACGTCGCCCTACTACCATATACACTTCAGTCTATGATATTTAAATTAGAAAGAATGCTTTTATTTCCCGTGCCGCTGATACTCTCAATAGGGTCGTAGACGATCCCGAGTTAGACCTTTTTAACAGCACTATAGTCAGATTTAAGAAAGTCTTATTGAATAAGTCTAATAAAGTTCCCTAACATATATTGAACATATATTTTTCGATTGTTTGTATCGTTGCATGTGGCTCTCTTATGTTGTTTGCATGGTTATTGTTAAAACAGGTATATATAGTTACTTTTTTGTTGTTTTGACTGGTATTACTTTACTACTATGTTTTTGGTAAGCAAGTTTTTTTAGATATCAATTTGCGAAAACCTTGAAAATGTGTTCCTAGATATTTGTTTGCACCCTTTCTAGTTATATATGACGAACTGTTGGTTTTCCTATTAAAATAAAATAAAATAAAATAAATTTAATGAAATTTTAGATCAATAATATGTTATTAAGCTATGTAATTTTAAATATGAAATATATTTCTATATACTAACTATAAGTATAAGTTTTTGATACTTCTATTACATTATGCTTCTTTGAAATCCTGAAAAAGCTTTGGATCCTGTATCAATAATTTTATGCCAATCTAAGGTCTGCCGCGCCGATGGATGCATGGCTAGGGGCCTAGTGTCGAGCGTGCCACTTCCGCCATGGGGTTGGGCGACCCCCAGGTAATGGCTAGCCTTACCCTGGCATGCGGGGCTCTGCTGGGGCGGACAAAATTGTTCCCTTGCGTCTCGTGGGAATCGCATGGATGCAAATTTTTTGAAAGAGCATCTAAATGGCGGCGATGGTGTCCGCACCCCATCACGTCTCGTTCCCGGTGGGAGCGGTATGCGGTCTGCTGAAAGCCGCTTTGCGACGATGAATGTAAGAGGAGGAATGAAGGATAAAATTGAGGAAGTATGTCAGATGATGGATGAAAGACGATTGGATGTGTTGTGCGTGAATGAAACGAAGCGGAAAGGATGCGACGCGACGCAGCACGGCCCTTACACGGCGTATTGGTCTGGAATTTCCAGTACCAGCCGAGGCTGTCAAGGGGTCGGTCTAATCCTTTCTGCACGAATGGCTGAGTGTGTGAATGAGTATGAGTGTGTCAGCCCTCGTCTTCTATGGATTAGGCTGAACGTTGGAATCACTCGGATCTTCGTTTTAGGTGTTTATGCACCGTGGGATGTGGGTACGAGGGGTACAACATCAGCAAAAAGCGAAAACGAGGAGTTCTGGAATAGTGTAAGAGAAGTATTGAAAGTTACCAAGCCAAATGAGAAGATTATTATGTTAGGTGATTTTAATGGATGGGTGGGTGTAAAGCGTGATGGATATGAAAAGGTGCTTGGTGCGTTTGGTGACGAAAAGGTGAATGATAATGGAAGAAGTGTATTAGAAATTTGTCTAGAGTGGGATCTTTTTGTGTCGAACTCAATGTTTCAACATAAAGAGATCCACACCTATACAAGAGTGGAAGGTATTTTAAAAAGTATGATAGACTTTGTGATTGTGGATGAAAGATTGAAGAACAAAGTGCTGGATACCCGTGCATATCGCGGTGCTGGCATTGACTCGGACCATTTACTGGTGATATCCCGGATAAGGGGTATCTTCAATCGCTGGCGGCACAGGGTAAGGGAGCAAACCAGCGCTTTGGAAAGAGTGAAAGTAGAAAATTTGCAAGATATGGATGTAGGTAAGAAGTATATTAATAGACTGAAGGATGAAATTGAAGATTTAGATGAGAGGAGCAATATTGAAGATGGATGGAAGGAATTTAAAGAAAGAATTGTGAAAGTAGCTGTTGAAGTGTGTGGTGTAAGTAGAAGAAGGAAAGGGAAAAATCACAAAAAAGCGTGGATGAGTAAAGATGTGCAAGAACTTGTGCGATTAAAGAAGAAAGCATGGCTGGATTTGTTAGCAGCAAAAGCTAACTTAAGAATGCAAGAGGTTATAGATGAGGATGTGAATGAAGCACGTAAGGAATATAAAAAAATGAAAGATTTGGTTAAGAAAGCTGTGATTAGAAAGAAAGAAGAGTATAAAGAGGATTTTGATAAAAGGCTATCAGAAGACTTTCAGTCAAATCTGAAAGTATTCTGGAAATCCGTAAGGTCAGCCCGAGGAAAAACTATAACCAGAGAGCTGACTAGGATCAGATGCCAGGATGGTAGCGTTGTGAAAGGAGAAGAATGTGTGCTAAAGATATGGAAGGACTATTTTGAGAGTTTATTTGAAAAAAAGGAAGAAAATAAGAAAGAGTTCTGCTATAGCGAAGAAAAAGAGAATGAGATGGAAGGCGAAATTGAAATGTTTGAAATTGTGGAAGCACTTAAGAGTATGAAAGCGGGTAAGGCTGCCGGGTATGATAGAGTGTCGGTTGAGATGCTTAAAGCAGGAAAAGGCGTCGTAGCTAGACAGTTGTACTGCCTTTTCAATTTGTGTTGGAGAAGCGGCCGAGTACCAAAAGATTGGTGTAAGGCTGTTATTGTGCCACTTTACAAAGGAAAAGGGTCACAACTGGACTGCAAAAATTATCGTGGTATAAGCCTGCTTAGCGTCGTCGGCAAATTGTATGCTAAGGTATTGATTAATAGAGTCAGGAATGAAACTGATGACAAAATATGGGATGCTCAAGCGGGATTTCGAAAGGGAATGGGATGTACTGATCAGGTCTTTTCTTTGCGGTGCATAGCCGAAAAGTTTTTGGCCAAGAGTCAAAAAGTCTATTGCACATTCGTGGATTTGGAAAAGGCCTATGACAGAGTTGAGAGGAATGAATTGTGGTCAGCACTTTCTATGCATGGGGTGAGCAGTCTCTTGATACGAGCACTGAAATCCTTATATGAGGATTCGAGTGCTTGTGTCAGGATAAACGGAGCGCACACTGAGTGGTTTAAGATTGAGAAAGGTGTTAGGCAGGGATGTGTTGCGTCACCGTGGCTGTTCAACCTATTTATGGATAGTTGTTTGACAATTAAGGACGTCCTGGTAAAGGGTCAGGTCAAAAGTACCCGAAACCGCCGAGCTTGTATGAAGAGAGTTATGAATGTGGACGAAGCGAAAGAAGTATGCAGAGATCGTGGCAAGTGGAAAGAGGTAGTCTCTGCCTACCCCTCCGGGAAAGAGGCGTGATTTTATGTATGTATGTATGTATGTTGTTTGACAGTTTTGAAAGAGTCTGAAAGTGGATTAAGGATGAATGAATTACTCGTCAAATGTCTGCTCTATGCCGACGATCAGGTTATACTGGCGTCATCAGCGGAGGAGTTACAGGAGATGGTAAACTGTATGCATGAAGCTTTAAAAGAGAAAGGAATGAAAGTGAACGTAAGTAAAACTAAAACACTGGTTTTTGAAATGGAGAAAGAAATGACAGCATGTAATATTTTGATTGGAGGAGAAAAAGTTGAGCAAGTGAAAGAGTTTGTATATCTAGGATCAAAGTTTACATCAGATGGCAAGTGTGATAGTGATATTGAAAGGAGAGTGAACGCGGGGAACATGGTGAATGGAGCTTTGCATGCCTTTATGAGCAGTCAGAAACCATCCAAAAAGGCTCGACTGGCTGTGCACAGGGGCGTGTTGGTCCCGACATTAATGTATGGGAGTGAAAGTTGGGTATGGCAAAAGATTCACGAAAGCAGAATAAATGCAGTGGAAATGAGAGCGTTAAGGAGTATGTTGGGTGTGAAATTGAGTGACCGGATAAGGAACAGCGTGATAAGGGAATGTTGTGATGTGAAAGAAGATGTAGTTACAGGAATAGAAAAGGGTATGTTGAGATGGTTCGGTCATGTGGAGAGGATGAATGAAAACAGGTTGACTAAGCAGATATACAAGGAGAGTGTGGAGGGAAAGGTCGGGGTGGGAAGACCTAGAAGGGTCAGGTCAAAAGTGCCCGAAACCGCCGAGCTTGCATGAAGAGAGTTATGAATGTGGATGAAGCAAAGGAAGTATGCAGGGATCGTGGCAAGTGGAAAGAGGTAGTCTCTGCCTACCCCTCCGGGAAAGAGGCGTGAGTTTATGTATGTATGTATGTATGTATCAATAATTTTTTATCATTAATGTTGTAGATGCCTGTTATCTGCTCGTCTATGATCCCATCACCGCCGCACGCATAGTGAATGCATGTTGTGTTTTACACAATAACAAGCAGACAAGGCATTTGACTTGAATCCATCCATTGAACATTGACGAAAAAGCAGCTGAAGGTGCGCAGGCTTGAACCAAGGACTGACAGCAACAGGCATCAAAATCAGTAACTTAGAAGGCAGGGCAGTCCAACAATCGCTGGTGAACCGTCTGTGGAAAGAGAAACAAAGACGTTAATTAAAAACCTAATTGGCCTGACAATAAGTTCATTAAATTTTATCATCGTCATAATATTTACCTTTCATTACCCATAATAATAAAAATTACTTACTTTGTAGAAATATTCGCTTGCCGCTTCGTAAATTCAAAACAAACCTTAAAACAAACTTGATATTTGTCAATGTCAACTTTGAACTTTCCAAGATTTTTGGCTGTATGAGTATTTTGCTTAGTGTTTAAAAAGATTATGTTAAACACTAAGCAAAATACTCATACAGCCAAAAATCTTGGAAATTGATTACAAAGGCAGCAATGTACGCGCAACTGTTTCTTTTTTTAAATTGCAACACCATGCCTCCCTTAAAACTTTGCGGCGCGGAACTGTTATAGCAGTACTCGCTAAAATTTGAAAATTGACAGTACGGCATATGCCGTCTCTAAAAAAGATGGTATAAACGGAGCAACGGTGATAACCGAGCCATGACTATGGAATCATCGTATAGGCCAAGATTTACTGGCAATCTGTGATCTACTCAACTTTCGCTACTGTCAAATTTAACATACCTAAACACAGTCACGCGCGTCGCGCTGTTCTGAGCGGGCGCGTTGAAATCGTTTATACACGGTGACTCATCGCGTTCACTATGGCAAATATTGACATTGTTAAGTGTTCTAATTGTAACATTGTTATTAATGAGCTCCTTACTTTTGTGAGGCATGTGATTGACTATATGGACGAAGAAAGCATTCATCAACTATGCACTAACACTTTTTCGGAAGAGGAGATGGTGAAGGCCAAAACGTTATTATTTGAATCCGTTCCAAATGCAAAAAAAAATGCCAGTAAGAAGAAAGCAGGGTAAGAAGAGGAAGTCCAGAGATTTGGATGATATCATCGCCCTGATGAAAGGTGGTGATCGTGCGTCATTTCCTATTTTCTGTGCTCGGGACTTAGACAGAATACCACCAGTAACGTTCGATCATGTCGATGCTACCACCTTCATTAAGGAACTTCTCGCCCTGAAAAATCGCTTCAATGTGATGGAAGAAAAAGCGGTGTGTAAGGAGGAGTTTAACCTTTTAAAACAAGAAGTAAACAATATGAAATATGCGTCTTTAGCTGATTCTTCTAATATTAATTTAAATAAGAGAAGGGGCGCATGCTTACAAAATAGTTTTGATATGGATAGCGGGCCGATTGGACTGCAATATTATGTGCAAGAAGATATTGGCATAAAACCATCGCAATCAGCTGATATTGAAATCAACGAACGACTTTCGATAAATACTCATCTGCCGTCAAAAAGAATTATCAACAATGTTTCTGTCGCTCCTATACGTGAGCCAGTTAATGAGACGGAACCAACATGTGAGCAGGCGAGACAGACAAGCTGCAGCCATACGCGTACAACAGAGACAGAGAGTGCGCAAGTTGTGACGTCGGCGGAGGTGATCGTGAGCGATCGTCAGACAAGTGCATCAGATGGTGATAGTGCGAGTGTAAACGAGATAGCATCTCAATCGGTAGCGCGAGTGACGACGAGTTATGATAGTGACTCACAGCAAGTGTTGTTGACGGCGGACAAGGTATGCAGTGATGTGGCCCCTACTAATGGTTATTGTCGTGTCGCGTCCCAACCGGCCGTGCATTCATTGAACGCGAGCGTAACTCATGGTTACTCTGCGAGCGCGAGCGGTCAGCCGACCGCAACCGCTGCTGCGGTGTGTAAAGATAATTGTGAACAAGTAGTAGGGGACTCGGAATGGACAGTTGTGCGTAAAAAATCTGCAAAACACTATAAGTTAATCGGTCAAAGAGGCTGTGCACCTATTGCGCCTAACGATAAATTCAAAGCTGCGGATATTAAGATCCCACTCTTAATATCCAATGTTAGTAAAGATGCAAGTGAAGAGGACATTATTAATTATATAAAAGAAAGAACTAGCGAATGTGTAACTCTAAAAAAGATTAATATGAAGCAAACGAAAACGTATAATTCCTTTAAGTTATATGTCTCAAAAAATAAAGTTGATATATTTTTGAAAGATGATTTTTGGCCAAATGGCATCTCATTTAGGCGTTTTGTACATTTTATGTACGGAACAAAAACGAATAAGGTGATTAGTTAAAGTTATTGTATGATTTAATTTATGGATTTACAGCCACAACATAATTTAACTTTTCTTAGTTTTAATTGTTTGTTTGTCACGAGATCATTTGTTGACTTACAAAATTTATGTAAGGTGGCGGATGTCTTAGCGTTACAGGAGACGTGTTTACTGCCGCATGAAATACCATTACTTGGGACTATTTCGAATTACTTTGACTACACGGGCAAGTCAGCCGTGGACACGTCTGCTGGCCCGCTTATCGGCAGGCCTTATGGTGGGGTAGCCATACTTTGGAGAAAAGGCATTTTTGACCAGGTGAATATTTTGAACTGTACTAGTGATCGATTAGTAGCTATTAGGGTTACACTAGGGCAATGCTCGTTAATAGTGTTTTCTGTTTATATGCCAAATAATTCTCAGAAAAATCTTCCTATTATGACGGAGATTTTGGGCGAAATAAATGCAATAGCTGATCAAGAGAATGTTAAAAATATTTATATCTTAGGAGATTTTAATGCCCATCCACACGAACTGTTCTATAATGAGCTCAGTAGTTTCTGTTCCGATTTGAGCTGGGTTTGTGCTGACGTAGAGAAAATAGGCTTGCTAAGTAATACTTATACGTACGTTAGCGCAGCACATGGGTGTAAAAGATGGCTAGACCATTGTGTCGTCTCGGACGCGGCCTGGAAAACAGTTGTGGAGGTAGGTGTCATAGAGGATGTGTTTGTATCGGATCACATACCCTTGTATGTTAAGAGTGACATTAGCATTTTAAGACCTGAATTGGCATCTTCTCTCTTGCACCGAAGCACTGTTGTGTGGGGAGCGCGTGAAGAGAAACAGGTGGCGAGGTATAGTGAATTATGTAATCATAGTTTGAGTGAAGTTGATTTTCCCCCAGAGTTCACGGAGTGTAGTCGTGGAGCATGTAGCCTGAGTGGACATAAACTGGTGTTAGACCGTTTGTACAGTGACATTGTAAAGTCCTTAAGTGAAGCGGCAAGTAAAACTAGTGAGAGATCTGAGGGGGGGAAAAGCAGCTACAAACATCTATGTGGTTGGAACAAACACGTTCACGAGGCTCACAGGGTGGCCAGGCTTAATTACAGACTGTGGTTGCTATACAATCGCCCTAGTTCAGGTAGAATATATGTACAGATGAAGGAGTCGCGTAAAATTTTTAAGAGCCGTCTACAATGGTGTCAAAAAAATCAAGATATACTTAAAATGAATGTCTTAGCTAAGTATAGAGCGGAAAAGCGGTTTGACAGATTTTGGAAAGCGACAAAAAGGCTTGATGTTAGGCCTGGCCTGCCCGCGAGTGTGGAGGGGGAAAGCGAGCCTATTAGTATTGCCAATATGTTTCGAAATCATTTTAGGGTTAGCTCACAGTTGGGGCCTTCGGCTCCCTCTTATGTTGAGCTTAGCGGACAGACTCCACTGATATGTATTTCGGCAAAACAGATTAAAATGGCGATAAATGGTATGAGTGGTGGAAAATCTCCTGGCCATGATGGCATCAGTGTGGAGCATTTGAAACATGCCGGTGCTCACTTGCCCAGGGTGCTCGCTCTCTTCTTTACAATGTGTATTAGCCACTCTTATCTTCCACATGAAATGTTGAAAACGGTTGTGATACCCATTGTGAAGAATAGGGCGGGTGACGTTTCGGTAAAGGGGAACTACCGCCCCATTTCGCTAGCAACAACCATTGCTAAGGTGTTTGACAGTGTGCTAAACTCGATTTTACAGAAGTTTGCTGATATTCACGATGCACAGTTTGGATTTCGTACCAAGCTGTCTACGGAAAGCGCAATTGTGAGTTTAAAGCACACTGTCAAATACTACACAAGTCGCAGGACGCAGGTGTATGGCTGTTTCCTTGACCTCTCGACGGCTTTTGACCTTGTGTCATACAACAAGCTCTGGAGTAAGCTGAGTGAGGGGGGTATGCCGGCGGAAATCATAAATATATTTAAATTTTGGTACGCCAATCAATCTAATGTTGTGAAGTGGGCGGGTGCATTTTCAGAGCCATATGTGTTGGAGAGCGGGGTGAGACAGGGTGGTTTAACGTCTCCCACGCTCTTTAACATATACATCAACGATCTCATCGTTGAGCTGAGCAGCATGCGTGTCGGATGTCGGTTGGATGGCGTTAATCTAAATAATATTAGTTACGCCGATGACATGGTGCTGCTTAGTCCGACGGTGGGGGGGATAAACACCCTGCTTGAAGTGTGTCAGACCTATGCCGCCAATCATGGGCTGATTTATAATGTCAGGAAAACCGAGTATATGGTCTTTGAGGCCCCCGGTAACCGCCCCAATGTCACATTGAGTATCACTCTCGGTGGAGTTGAAATAAAACGCGTGACAAAATTCAAATACCTGGGACACATTGTTACTGAGGACCTTAAAGATGATGAGGACATTGATAGAGAACGCAGGGCGCTAGCGGTGAGGGGGAATATGCTGATCCGCAGATTCTCTCGTTGTACTGAAGATGTCAAGATCACGCTGTTCAAATCATACTGTCAGAATATGTACACGGGAAGTCTGTGGGTGGGCTGTACCCAAAAGGCGATGGACGCACTGCGTGTTCTATACAATAACGTTTTCAGGATGATGCTGGGATTGCCTCGTTTCTGTAGCGCCTCAGGTATGTTCGCGGAATACCAAGTCGATAGCTTTGCGGCTATTATGCGCAAGAAGACCTCGTCGCTAATTTTTAGAATACGGGACAGTCCCAATAGCATTTTGAAGACGTTGGCAGACAGGTTCTCCTCTCCGTTGTGGGCTGTTTTTGTGAGGAGGGTGATCTGTGAAAGAAATGAGCCGATCTGATCACTCTCCATTTTATTTTATTTTATTTTATTTTATATTTTATTTTATTTTATTTTATTTTATTTTATTTTTTATGTTTTAGTATTTCTTATCGTGCCATGTTACTAACAAATCTAGACTAAGTTTACTAACATTGATATGGATCCGTGGCTATCTGAAATAAACAATTTTTATTTTTTTTATTTTTTTATTTTATTTAAACGCAAACACCGGAGTGTCATACACGTGGCAGTACCTACGGCGTTAACCGTAATGTTTATATAGAGAATCTGATACTAGCGCCAGTCAGTGTTGCGCTGGAGCTGGCTATAGCCGTAGATGTTCGAGGTAGAGTACAATATTTGTACTATTATAACAGTACGGTTATGTCCGTGATGAAATTTGTATGGAATTTTTGGCGTCATTTCATGAAATTGTTAGGTCGAGCTTCCGCGTCGCAAAGTGTTAAGCGGTTCTATAACCAACCGTTTCCGTTTCATTTGCGCTTCAGCTATCAACGTAAAGTTACTGGAATACCGTTTGACATTACAAACGCAACTGTAACCAAGGCGAAACGCAGCCGAACTGTTTCGGTTAACAAATAACAGAATTTCAGCTTTAAGGTTCACACTAATATTGCAAAAGGTTTTCTGCGTATTGCTGTTTTCTGGGGTGCTAGGGTTATCTTTCTGTTTATAAGGTAAGGTCATCCTTAGGTGCGGTAATATGCAGTTAAGTGTGATGACGTCGTCTGTACCTTTTGCAAACTGTACTCTGTCTACAGTTAAATACTGAATTTCCTTTCACTAGGCAGTTAAAACATAAGTTGTTTTCCTTTATAAATACATGACGTTTAGTAACAGGGAGAGGCAAAATCTTTACAATGGCAAATATAATGGTTCTGTGAGCAGTAAGTGCAAGTATCAATTTCAGTGGCAAAGCTTTTGACGTTTGTTACTTTATGTTGAACGGATTTTGGAGTGCTTCTTAGTGGAGGTTGTGTTAAATTTACCATTTCTAAAGCTCGGAATCGTTTTTCGAGAAAACTGATTAAATACTCATATGTTGGAATGCTTGTGGAATTTTCTAAAGATTGTTCTCAAAGCTTATGAGATTCAAGGTCTAACATTGAGACTAATATGTGCACGATTATTGCATTCCAGGAATCGACATTCAAGTTTGTGAGGGGCGTCAGACATTGACTTGAGGTATCCAAAAGATCTTTTATACCCTTTGCGGACTGCGAGGTCAAGGTCCTTTGACTTAAAAATCGAGTGAGGATATTGTTGACAATCATTCTTTTGTTTTCATATCGATCATTATTTTTTTTTCCAAACATCATCGTGGTTAGCTTCAGTAAGCGAGTGGTATTTCAGCAGTTGTTCAGCTTCTCCGGATAGACTAGACTTGATAATGATGTTTTTTTGATTTTAGTCAAACGATTATTATGAATATTATCATGAATCAGTAAGCGAAATAAGAACTCTAAAACTCATATACTAGTTATAATCACCTGAAATTTGAGATTTTGAAATCGGTGGGAGCTGTGGCCTCATCTTAAGACTTTCAGAAGGAGTGTGAGAATTCAAGGTTTAACCTTGATCAAGTTTAACCCATATCTTCCCAAGGTGTGATATATTTGAAAAATAGTTTTTTTCCTATGTATATCTAGTAAGTGGTTTCTAAATAAAACATAAATAAACTTTTTTTTTAAATTTGATACATACTGAAATTCAGGACTGCACCTTAAATAGGGCTGTGGGAATATTTGGGTTTTGTATGTAAAGATAAAAAAATCGGTTGTTGTTTAGGATGGTTTTTATTACTCAGTAAAGTAAAAAAATATAAGATCAATTCGGATAACTTATGCTCAAAATTAAAATGAAAAGACAAGAAAAAGAAAATTATTTTTCGGTATGAAAAGTTTGAGAACAGTGTTGATGGAGGCCAAATTCGCGTTTAGTATATTTGAATTTCGTATTCTTATGGCATTCGCGGCATCGAATTTGAATTTCGTTTCTGACTTAGTCTTACCGAATCTGGTGGTTTCTTTTCTTAGTTACCGGTATCTCCTCCAATGCGTTTTGGTATGGATGTAGAAGATTTGCCAAGTATCAAATAAGTCTGTACAATATATCTTGTAAAAGACAAGAAATCATGAGCATCTTTGGCTTGGCCTGCTGGTGAAAGTTGATATAATTGAAACGCATTATTAGCACAAAAATTTATAGGGAACATCATCATTTGCCAATACCACCTGTTCAGTCTAATATAAATTCTATATTTTCCAACATTTTGGTCGAGTCGATGATCGACTCCGCCCATATATTTGTTATACAATAAATAACAATGTGGTTGATTTACTTCTACTCTTTTATTACCACACTACCGCTTTACCTTACCGATCGGATGAATACCGCTTTCCGTTGAAGCAACAGTAACGATATTGTTGTCATTGTAGTGCACAAATGTGTTAGAAAAGTTACAAAAGTCCGTAAGTTGGTGGTAGGAACCCCGTGGTGTCTTATTCATCTCCTTGATGTTGTTCAGCGGTGCTCCATCTGTTCAATTAGCACGTAATGTTCCAGTAATATCATGACCCATCTGGCTCACTTCGTTCAGCAAGCGTAAGGAAGTGAAAAAAATATCAATATAGAAACTGTAGTGACCATCTCTTGGCAGTTTCGAAATCAAAACGCCTAGATTAGGATTAGTGTTACCAGTTTTAACTCCTTGGTAAGGTTCTCCATAAATAAGATAATCCAATCGTGTACACAGTGACTATATCTTAAAACCAAAACGAATACCATGAATGTGCTGTTTGGCGCCATGCCTTCCGAAATAAGTCACCATCGACTCATCGATGGATAAATGTTTGTCTCCAGGATAAAACTTTAGCCATGTCTACATGCATACATACATATGGTCACGTCTATATCCCTTGCGGGGTAGACAGAGCCAATAGTCTTGAAAAGACTGAATGGCCACGTTCAGCTATTTGGCTTAATGATAGGATTGAGATTCAAATAGTGACAGTTTGCTAGCCTATTACCTAAAAAAAGAATCCCAAGTTTGTAAGCCTATCCCTCAGTCGTCTTTTACGACATCCATGGGAAAGAGATGGAGTGGTTCTATTCTTTTTTGTATTGGTGCCGGGAACCGCACGGCACATCATAGCATTTGATGAATGAGACAATGGAGAATGAATGAGAGAATACATTCATTCTCCATTGTCTCATTCATCAAATTCCAAAAAGGTCTTACCTTTGCAAACTTATCGTCAGCGGAAAGGCGGGTGTTATCACATGCATGAAAAAAACGTTACCGCTCTTCAAAACGATTACGAGTCATGCATGATGCAACTCCTGGGTGATGAGTGTCAATACTTTGATCCCAGTATAATCGATAGCGTGAAGTACTATTATAGCCTGACAAAAGCAAAATTCCTATAAAGTTTTTTATTTCTTCTTCAGTCACTCGGAAACTGACTTGTCCTTTTGCAATTGCATTTTGTTCAGTGCTAGACCGCAAGAGTTCATAAATTTCTTCGTCAAAAAAAAACTCATAAAAATCTATTGGATTATCCTTATCTAATACAAAATCAGGTGGCATGGACTCATTTTCAGGTTTTGCAGTTATATCTGTTTGTCTCCACTTTCTCTTGATTGTCTTAGATTTTTTGCAGGTGGTTTATTTGACTGTGATGTAGACGACTGTGATGTAGACGACTGTTCTGTCTGTTCATCTTGGATTACACATTCGACGGTTTCCAGGACTCCATCTGCTGAAGGTACTTTGCAACGCACCTAAGCTTCAGCTAATAATTGTCGATGCGAAAGATTACTAATATCACCCGCTTCTTCGCTTCCGCTGTCTTCGTCACTCAAATCATCGTTATGAAAATATCTGCAGGCAATACATTGTGATCATCTTCTAACGCCGATATAATTTCGTGGACATTCAACCTGTAAATGAAAAAATGTATAAAGGAACGATAAAATAGCTCTAAATTTAATCCTAACACCTCCTATTCCCAGCGCACCTAAAATGGGACGTTGTAAAAAACTTAGGAAAATGTCCACTTATCAATAAGTAATCTTCAAATTTATATTGAAGACTAATAAAGTACGTATAACTATTTATAAAAAACAACAAGTCTGAAGATTAGCATTAATTTAAAAAAGTTATTACTTACCCTCTTCTGGAACTCATAATGGATTAAATTCAAAGAATTCAATAAATTGTTAAGAAATAGCCAAACACAATAATCACTTCGAATAACTTTTAGGTTAAAATCACATATGTCAAGAAAACAAATAAAATATAATCACTACCCACATTAGTTAAATATTGTGTGATATAAAACAATAAAATAATTAAAAAAACTTTTAAAACAAGCTTTTATTTAAGTGCAATAAAGAGATCAAAATAAAATTTTTAATCACATTTACCACATTCATTTATGATTTTACAGAATTGAAATTATAATAAAAGCTTGTCGCGATGCCTTGAAGAAATCTCTCGTATTCATACATACATACATCCTGCATACTTCCTTTGCTTCATCCACATTCATAACTCTCTTCATGCAAGCTCGGCGGTTTCGGGTACTTTTGACCTGACCCTTTACCAGGACGTCCTTAATTTGATCAAGATATGTTCGTCTAGGTCTTCCCACTCCGACCTTTCCCTCCACACTCTCCATGTATATCTGCTTAGTCAACCTGTTTTCATTCATCCTCTCCACATGACCGAACCATCTCAACATACCATTTTCTATTCCTGCAACTACATTTTCTTTCACATCACAACATTCCCTTATCACGCTGTTCCTTATCCGGTCACTCAATTTCACACCCAACATACTCCTTAACGCTCTCATTTCCACTGCATTTATTCTGCTTTCGTGCTTCTTTTGCCATACCCAACTTTCACTCCCATACATTAAACGACCAACACGCCCCTGTGCACAGCCAGTCGAGCCTTCTTGGATAGTTTCTGACTGCTCATAAAGGCATGCAAAGCTCCATTCACCATGTTCCCCGCGTTCACTCTCCTTTCAATATCACTATCACACTTGCCATCTGATGTAAACTTTGATCCTAGATATACAAACTCTTTCACTTGCTCAACTTTTTCTCCTCCAATCAAAATATTACATGCTGTCATTTCTTTCTCCATTTCAAAAACCAGTGTTTTAGTTTTACTTACGTTCACTTTCATTCCTTTCTCTTTTAAAGCTTCATGCATACAGTTTACCATCTCCTGTAACTCCTCCGCTGATGACGCCAGTATAACCTGATCGTCGGTCTTAGAGCAGACATTTGACGAGTAATTCATTCATCCTTAATCCACTTTCAGACTCTTTCAAAACTGTCAAACAACTATCCATAAATAGGTTGAACAGCCACGGTGACGCAACACATCCCTGCCTAACACCTTTCTCAATCTTAAACCACTCAGTGTGCGCTCCGTTTATCCTGACACAAGCACTCGAATCCTCATATAAGGATTTCAGTGCTCGTATTAAGAGACTGCTCACCCCATGCATAGAAAGTGCTAACCACAATTCATTCTTCTCCCTCATCAGTACATCCCATTCCCTTTCGAAATCCCGCTTGAGCATCCCATATTTTGTCATCAGTTTCATTCCTG
This sequence comes from Amyelois transitella, assembly GCF_032362555.1. Classification (NCBI taxonomy): domain Eukaryota; kingdom Metazoa; phylum Arthropoda; class Insecta; order Lepidoptera; family Pyralidae; genus Amyelois; species Amyelois transitella. The sequence continues at coordinate 3,322,039 of NC_083536.1, forward strand.
ACTCTATTAATCAATACCTTAGCATACAATTTGCCGACGACGCTAAGCAGGCTTATACCACGATAATTTTTGCAGTCCAGTTGTGACCCTTTTCCTTTGTAAAATGGCACGATAACAGCCTTACACCAATCTTTTGGTACTCGGCCGCTTCTCCAACACAAATTGAAAAGGCAGTACAACTGTCTAGCTACGACGCCTTTTCCTGCTTTTAGCATCTCGACCGACACTCTATCATACCCAGCAGCCTTACCCGCTTTCATACTCTTAAGTGCTTCCACAATTTCGAACATTTCAATTTCGCCTTCCATCTCATTCTCTTTCTTCGCTATAGCAGAACTCTTTCTTATTTTCTTCCTTTTTTTCAAATAAACTCTCAAAATAGTCCTTCCATATCTTTAGCACACATTCTTCTCCTTTCACAACGCTACCATCCTGGCATCTGATCCTAGTCAGCTATCTGGTTATAGTTTTTCCTCGAGCTGACCTTACGGATTTCCAGAATACTTTCAGATTTGACTGATAGTCTTCTGATAGCCTTTTATCAAAATCCTCTTTATACTCTTCTTTATTTCTAATCACAGCTTTCTTAACCAAATCTTTCATTTTTTTATATTCCTTACGTGCTTCATTCACATCTTCATCTATAACCTCTTGCATTCTTAAGTTAGCTTTTGCTGCTAACAAATCCAGCCATGTTTTCTTCTTTAATTGCGCAAGATCTTGCACATCTTTACTCATCCACGCATTTTTGTGATTTTTCCCTTTCCTTCTTCTACTTACACCACACACTTCAACAGTTACTTTCACAATTCTTTCTTTAAATTCCTTCCATCCATCTTCAATATTGCTCCTCTCATCTAAATCTTCAAATTCATCCTTCAGTCTATTAATATACTTCTTACCTACATCCATATCTTGCAAATTTTCTACTTTCACTCTTTCCAAAGCGCTGGTTTGCTCCCTTACCCTGTGCCGCCAGCGATTGAAGATACCCCGTATTCGGGATATCACCAGTAAATGGTCCGAGTCAATGCCAGCACCGCGATATGCACGGGTATCCAGCACTTTGTTCTTCAATCTTTCATCTACAAATCACAAAGTCTATCATACTTTTTAAAATACCTTCCACTCTTGTGTAGGTGTGGATCTCTTTATGTTGAAACATTGAGTTCGACACAAAAAGATCCCACTATAGACAATTTTCTAATACACTTCTTCCATTATCATTCACTTTTTCGTCACCAAACGCACCAAGCACCTTTTCATAGCCATCACGCTTTACACCCACCCATCCATTAAAATCACCTAACATAATAATCTTCTCATTTGGCTTGGTAACTTTCAATATTTCTCTTACACTATTCCAGAACTCCTTGTTTTCGCTTTTTGCTGATGTTGTACCTCTCGAACCCACATCCCATGGTGCATAAACACCTAGAACGAAGATCCGAGTGATGCCAACTTTCAGCCTAATCCATAGAAGACGAGGGCTGACACACTCATACTCATTCACACACTCAGCCATTCGTGCAGAAAGAATTAGACCGACCCCTTGACAGCCTCGGCTGGTACTGGAAATTCCAGACCAATACGCCGTGTAAGGGCCGTGCTGCGTCGCGTCGCAGCCTTTCCGCTTCGTTTCATTCACGCACAACACATCCAAACGTCTTTCATCCATCATCTGGCATACTTCCTCAATCTTGTCCTTCATTCCTCCTCTTACATTCATCGTCGCAAAGCGGCTTTCAGCAGACCGCATACCGCTCCCGCCGGGAACGAGACGTGATGGGGTGCGGACACCATCGCCGCCATTTAGGTGCTTTTTACGGTTCATCATGCGATTCCCACGAGACGCAAGGGAAAAATTTTGTCCGCCCCAGCAGAGCCCCGCATGCCAGGGTAAGGCTAGCCATTACCTGGGGGTCGCCCAACCCCATGACGGAAGTGGCACGCTCGAGACTAGGCTCGCCCCTAGCCATGCATCCATCGGCGCGGCAGACCTTAGATTGGCAGGCATTAAAAGAGGAATCCCAAGTCTATCCCTTAGTCGGCTTTTACGACATCCATGGGAAAGAGATGGAGTGGTCCTATTCTTTTTGTATTGGTGCCGGGAACCACACGGCAAGTTATCTTAATATACAATATTTTACAACAACTTTCGTTACTATTAGAAAACATTGCCGATCTGTCAAAAAAAAATTAGAACCGGAACCTCTCGTATTCAATCAGATGAAATTTCAATTTTACCAAATTCTTAAAAAATGTCAATGTGATTTAACATTTTATTTTGATCTTTTTATTGCACTTTATTTTATTATATTTTTTAGTTTTAATCGATAGTTACCGATCAATACGAAAGTCCATCTAGAAAACGGAGCCCTTTAACAGAATAACTTAAGGAACGGGAAAACTATTATTAGCATAAACTATATTCTATAGAGATAGGTAGGTACCTACTCCTCCGGCATACCTTATAGAAGAATTAGCTTGTTATTTTTCTTAGTCTATTCATTTCATTGATGGCGTCATGGCCGAATCCCAATTAATTTCGGATTAAAGTCAGGGAGTAGATTCTAAAATGTAAAAGCTTGATTTAATTTTTTTTTCTTGAAGCCAACCCTGGATCTGGCATCTACTTCATGGTGGGCCTACCAACTGACTATCATAAACGAATGCGTATACAACATTTCATGTCCCTGCTATTTACCGCCGAGGAGATTTCTCGTACGGAATACGTACTAAAATTTCAATGTCTACAAGTCCAGAAAGAGTATCATAAATCTAAGTATAATTAGTCCAATAATCCTGTAACGCCTCCATACGTGAATCTAAAAATCCTGTTTTTTCGAATTCGTAAGTAACTTTTCAATATTAATTGAATTTTGAATAATTTGTGTAACATGTTGTTTAGTTTTCTTATCAGCCATGATGTATAAATTACATAAATTAAGTAGGTAGGTATGTAAAGAAGACAGCAAAAAATGATCACTACACAGCGTCAAAGTTCGGGAATGAACAAAATACAAGTCCAATATCACTTCTAGGGATTAAGTTGAATCAGTTGAATATGGTACTAAGTTCTTTGTCACTTTAATTTTTATAACTCATTTTACTGAGACCTTTTATTGTAAGATAAACCTTTTATTGTAAGACTAGCTGTGCCCGCGACTTCGTCCGCGTGGAATAGTTATTTTGTGCATCTTTGAAGCCCTCAAGGAGGAATAATTTTCCCCGTTTTTTTCACATTTTTCATTATTTCTTCGCTCCTAATAGTTGCAGCGTGATAATAAATAGCCTAAAGCCTTCCTCGATAAATGGTCTATAAGACACAAAAATAATTTTTTAAATTCGAACCAGTAATTCCTGAGATTAGCGCCTTCAAACAAACAAACAATTTCTTCAGCTTTATAATATTAGTATAGATTATGCAAAAAAATTGATGTACCTACGTGAGTGCGTGTTTGAGGATGCTATTCAATCACGAAAATTCTACTGGATGGATTTTGATGAAACTTACGTACACGGGAAGAATAATGCCTAGAATAGAACATAGTTTATTTTTCTTACAAAAGCAAAGTCCCGGGGGCGCAGCTGTTAAAAAACATATAAATTCTAAAGGCAAAAAAAGGAAATTATAATAATGGAAAGTTAAAGTATCTCTTTGTATACAACATTTGCTGTCTTGCCCATTGGAGACATCACAAATAAACTGTCACAGCTGGTGACCCGCGGAAAGCGACGTAGAGCTGTCCGTGTGAGAAGCAATTCGTCCTGAGGTCGACTCCGGCTGCTCCAAGCGTTTGACCTTGCAATTTGTTAATTGTCATCGCGAAACATATAGCCACTGGAAGCTGAACACGCTTAAATTGAAATGGAAAGTTGTTGGGAATGAGGGGAATGCGTGGTATAAAAATAATTTCACCAGCTGCACAACCAGTAAGAATTTTAGCTTCTATAATATTGTTATGAAGCGAAAATGTAATTGTGAGGGCAATGTTAAAATATTAAGGGTTTTGAAAAAATCTCTAAGTGAATCTATTTGTTTTAAGCCGTAGATAGCTCGAATTGCCCTTTTTTTTGTAAACTATAATAATACTTTTAATTCTCATGTGGCGCCATCTCGTATCCGGTAGTCAAAAAATAAATATCTAAACCACGGGAACTAAATCAATGGTGAAACGGTAAGTAATGGCGTTACTACATTGTGTGTTATTCCTGCTAATCTTGAGCGATGCATTGTCGCCGATGCGGGGCGCGTCAAACTACCTACATAAAAAAAAATCTTCTCAAAGATGTGGTGAAACGGTAAGTACTGGCGAAACTAAATCAATAAAAAAAAGAATTTCTATTAAATTGAAAATTTTGCCAGCGGCTACAATCGTGTTATTTCTTAAATTCTCATGAGGCGCCATCTCGTATCGGGTGGGAAAAAAAAAATAAATATCTAAATCACGGGAACTTAATCAAAAAACAAAGCATAATGAATTAAATCAATAAAATGCTATTTTTTTAATCATCATCATCATTATAAATATGATAATTAATTATTTATAGCTCTTTATATCGATTCAAAAATGACGAAGTTCCATACAAACTTGCACCCCCTATTTCTTCCTCTTGGGATAGAATTTCAGGATAAAAAGTAGCCTATATTCTAATCCAGGTTAATAGCTATATCTGTGCCGAATTTCGTTCAAATCCGTTCGGTAGGTTTTGCGTGATGCGCGTACAAACATACAGACAGACAGACGGACAGACAGACAGACAAAAATTCTAAAAAAAAATTGTTTTGGCTTCTATTGACCCTAAAAAGACCCCTTATAATTTTTTTTCTTAAATATCTTCAATGTACAGACAAAGTTGAGTTACAGTTTTATTATATGTATGGACTATTTTTTTAATCATCATCATCATTATAAATATGATAATTAATTATTTATAGCTCTTTATATCGATTCAAAAATGACGAAGTTCCATACAAACTTGCACCCCCTATTTCTTCCCCTTGGGATAGAATTTCAGGATAAAAAGTAGCCTATATTCTAATCCAGGTTAATAGCTATATCTGTGCCGAATTTCGTTCAAATCCGTTCGGTAGGTTTTGCGTGATGCGCGTACAAACATACAGACAGACAGACGGACAGACAGACAGACAAAAATTCTAAAAAAAATTGTTTTGGCTTCTATTGACCCTAAAAAGACCCCTTATAATTTTTTTTCTTAAATATCTTCAATGTACAGACAAAGTTGAGTTACAGTTTTATTATATGTATGGATTGAAACAAAATTTGCAGTCTCTCAACTAGAAAAATAAGTGTTTTTACTTACGAATTCCGCTGAGTCTGTAACTAACACTTTGCACTTTTACTCACAGTTTATCCGGTTCCGTATGGACCAAATGGTTCATTAAACATTTACTAAAAGTAAAGTTAATATATTGTAACATTGAAGTAAACATAAAATAAAACGTGAATTCTAACTTGTGTTAACTTTTGTATATGTAATGTGAAAAAAAAATTGACTTTCATCTCTTAAAAATTAACTTTTTAAAAAGCCGCCAGTGCGTTAAAAAACAAACAAGGGTCAGTTTTTATAGTCTTGCAACTCATGAAAGAAATCACGACTATATAACATGTGAATAGATGCCCCGCTATTAAGAATCCGAATTGGGCCTAAATGTGAACCTTGGGCCTAAATGTGAACCTTGGGGTACCCCAGAAGTACTTTTATGCAATTTTGACTTGTATCCAGTTACCTAGATATGGGTGTAAAGCATGTTGGATATGAAAAGGTGCTTGGTGCGTTTGGTGACGAAAAGATGAATTATAATGGAAGAAGTATATTAGAAATTTGTCTAGAGTGGGATCTTTTTGTGTCGAACTCAATGTTTCAACATAAAAAGATCCACACCTACACAAGAGTGGAAGGTATTTTAAAAAGTATGATAGACTTTGTGATTGTAGATGAAAGATTGAAGAACAAAGTGCTGGATACCCGTGCATATCGCGGTGCTGGCATTGACTCGGACCATTTACTGGTGATATCCCGGATAAGGGGTATCTTCTCTTCAATCGCTGGCGGCACAGGGTTAGGGAGCAAACCAGCGCTTTGGAAAGAGTGAAAGTAAAAAATTTGCAAGATATGGATAAGGATGCAAGGTAAGAAGTATATTAATAGACTGAAGGATGAATTTGAAGATTTAGATGAGATGAGCGATATTGAAGATGGATGGAAGGAATTTAAAGAAAGAATTGTGAAAGTAGCTGTTGATTGATGATGAAATTTTTGATATACTACGTAGTCTTAAAAACAAACGAAGTCATGGGTTTGATGAATTTCCCCCTATATTGATAAAACAATGCGCTGGTGTATTAGTCTAACCTCTTGTATTTCTTATCAACCAGTCTTTCAAAGAAGGCCTCGTTCCAGATAAGTAAAAAATTTCAGTAATCAAACCCGTATTTAAATCCAGTGATCCTACTGATTGTAATAATTATCGTCCCATAGCTCTACCATCTACTTTCGCGAAAATTTATGAAACAACGATGGCTAAGCGGGTTACTTCCTTCTATGAAAAATTTAATCTTAGATGAGAGTCAAAATGGATTTCGGAAAAATAGATCAACTACCTTAGCTGTATATAAATATATCAATGAGACTCTTAACATTATAAACAAAAAGTACTATGCAATTGGTGCCATGCTTGACATGAGCAAGGCTTATGATAGAGTTTCATATGAAATTCTCTTGGAAAAGCTATATGGAACAGGTATCAGGGGAATGGCATACAACTGGTTTAAATCATATCTTTCTGACCGATGTCAGTATGTTGAGTTAGAATACTTTAACCATGAAACATTCACGATTAGTAATGTTAAGTCCGAATCTGTTAGAGTACTAAAATCTTTTCCTCAAGGCAGCGTACTTGGGTGTATATTATTTCTCATATATATCAACGACCTGCCAAAAAGCATCGACTCCACGAGCGTTTTATTTGCGGACGACTTATCAATTGTATTTCCATGTTAAAACAAAATTGAATTTCATAATACATTGACCAATAACTTATTAAAAATAGAATCATGGCTGGAGGATCATAATTAAAAAATTAACTTTGATAAAACCAAAATATTGCAATTCAAACCTTACCAAAAGCAAGCCTTAGATACAAACTTTACATATAATAACAAGTTTGTAGAATATGTAGATACGTTTACGCTACTTGGAATAAATATAGATACATGCATAAATTGGAAACAACACGTACAAAATACTTCAAGTAAGTTAAATTCATATACGCGCTAAGACATATAAAAAAAAAACTACCGATTTTAATACTGCCCTCAGCGCCTACTACGCCTACGCTCACGCTTGGTTGAGCTACGGTATTATATTATGGGGAAATAGTACAGATGCTAACAAACTGTTTACAATACAAAAACAATGTGTAAGAATACTAATGAACATTAATAAAATGGATAGCTGCAGACCGCACTTCATCAAACAAAAAATATTAACTCTTACATCAATATACATAATGGAAATCTGTAAATTTGTTCGTAAAAATAAACAGTTTTTTACACGTACTAATGACCAACATGCTCGACCATTAAATTTAAGAAATAAAAATAGACTGGCCTTGCCTACATCCAATTTAAAAATGTACTCATCGGGACCATACGTTAATGCAATAAAAATATATAATAAACTAGCTGTTGCCCGCGACTTCGTCCGCGAAAATTTCAAGTTGAATCTTAATCATTCAGTCAGATATAGACAGACAGACAAAAAATGTAAAAAAAAAATATCTCTATCCGTTTCAGTCAAAATATTAAATACCACATCGCAACGGGCCGTGCAGCAGAAATCGTAATATTTTAATTTCACCACAACTTCAAAACCAAACGTCCAATTTTAATCATTTACAGACCAAATATTATTAACATAAACTGTACTTATTGATGAAATTATTTATTTTGATAAGGATTAATAGCATGAGTAAAAAAAACGCGTTTAAATGTAGACCAAAAAAAATTCAAGATTTTTAAATAAAAATGTGGTACGCAAAATAAGTAACTTTTTGGTTGATTTTTTTCAGTTTGTGTCCGAAAAATCCAAATATATTACGGAACCCTATTTTTTCCAAAATAAAATATAGTCTATGTTACTCGTGGATAATGTAGCTTTCGAATGGTGAAAGAATTTTTAAAATCGGTCCTGTAGTTTTTGAGCCTATTCATTACAACCAAACAAACAAACAAAGTTTTCCTCTTTATAATATTAGTGTAGATTACCGAGACCTATACAAAACGAGGACAATTTCAAAACGTTTTTAAATCTATTAAAAGATTATCTCATAGAGAATTATTTTTACGATCTGCAAGAATTTTTCAATAAATGTTTAAATAGGTAAATATTATAATTCAATTTAATCTTGACATCATTCTCGATTTATGATCTTCAATAATTTGACTGTTTAATTTTACTATTTATTGACAATCGTACTGACACATGCATGGAAATTAATTTGTTAAACTTGTATAATTTTTAATTAATTTAATTTGCTGCGCCCTAACAGGGTTCATGTTTGAACTAATGTACTTTTTATATCATAAGTACAATTTATGTAAACACATGAAATACAATAAATGATTGAGTATTGAGTGTTGAAGTGTGTGGTGTAAGTAGAAGAAGGAAAGGGAAAAATCACAAAAATGCGTGGATGAGTAAAGATGTGCAAGAACTTGTGCGATTAAAGAAGAAAGCATGGCTATATTCGTTAGCAGCAAAAGCTAACTTAAGAATGCAAGAGGCTATAGATGAAGATGTGAATGAAGCACGTAAGGAATATAAAAAAATGAAAGATTTGGTTAAGAAAGCTGTGATTAGAAAGAAAGAAGAGTATAAAGAGGAATTTGATAAAAGGTTATCAGAAGACTTTCAGTCAAATCTGAAAGTATTCTGGAAATCCGTAAGGTCAGCCCGAGGAAAAACTATAACCAGAGAGCTGACTAGGATCAGATGCCAGGATGGTAGCGTTGTGAAAGGAGAAGAATGTGTGCTAAAGATATGGAAGGACTATTTTGAGAGTTTATTTGAAAAAAAGGAAGAAAATAAGAAAGAGTTCTGCTATAGAGAAGAAAAAGAGAATAAGATGGAAGGCGAAATTGAAATGTTCGAATTGTGGAAGCACTTAAGAGTATGAAAGCGGGTAAGGCTGCTGGGTATGATAGAGTGTAGGTCGAGATGCTAAAAGCAGGAAAAGGCGTCGTAGCTAGACAGTTGTACTGCCTTTTCAATTTGTGTTGGAGAAGCGGCCGAGGACCAAAAGATTGGTGTAAGGCGGTTATCGTGCCACTTTACAAAGGAAAAGGGTCACAACTGGACTGCAAAAATTATCGTGGTATAAGCCTGCTTAGCGTCGTCGGCAAATTGTATGCTAAGGTATTCATTAATAGAGTCAGGAATGAAACTGATGACAAAATATGGGATGCTCAAGCGGGATTTCGAAAGGGAATGGGATGTTCTGATCAGGGTGAAGAATGAATTGTGGTCAGCACTTTCTATGCATGGGGTGAGCAGTCTCTTAATACGAGCACTGAAATCCTTATATGAGGATTCGAGTGCTTGTGTCAGGATAAACGGAGCGCACACTGAGTGGTTTAAGATTGAGAAAGGCGTTAGGCAAGGATGTGTTGCGTCACCGTGGCTGTTCAACCTATTTATGGATAGTTGTCTGACAGTTTTGAAAGAGTCTGAAAGTGGATTAAGGATGAATGAGTTACTCGTCAAATGTGTGCTCTATGCCGACGATCAGGTTATACTGGCGTCATCAGCGGAGGAGTTACAGGAGATGGTAAACTGTATGCATGAAGCTTTAAAAGAGAAAGGAATGAAAGTGAACGTAAGTAAAACTAAAACACTGGTTTTTGAAATGGAGAAAGAAATGACAGCATGTAATATTTTGATTGGAGGAGAAAAAGTTGAGCAAGTGAAAGAGTTTGTATATCTAGGATCAAAGTTTACATCAGATGGCAAGTGTGATAGTGATATTGAAAGGAGAGTGAACGCGGGGAACATGGTGAATGGAGCTTTGCATGCCTTTATGAGCAGTCAGAAACTATCCAAGAAGGCTCGACTGGCTGTGCACAGGGGCGTGTTGGTCGTTTAATGTATGGGAGTGAAAGTTGGGTATGGCAAAAGTTTTTTGTCCAGTAATCGTAAGTTTATTTAACGTTGGGACAAAGTAATCATTCAGAAATGTTTCATACATACATACATACAAATGGTCACGTCTATATCCCTTGCGGGGTGACAGAGCCAACAGTCTTGAAAAGACTGAATGGATGGAGATTCAAATAGTGACAGGTTGCTAGCCCATTGCCTAGAAAAGAATCCTAAGTTTGTAAACCTATCCCTTAGTCGCCTTTTACGACATCCATGGAAAAGAGATGGAGTGGTCCTATTCTTTTTTGTATTGGTGCCGGGAACCACACGGCACAGAAATGTTTCAAAAGGCAACAAAAACCAATTTTCATTAAATAAATCAACTTTTTTTTATTTTGCTAGTACAATTTTCATAGAATTAAGTAAGGAACATATACCTTTGCACAGCATGAATAGCAAGAATATATATACATACATACATAAAATCACGCCTCTTTCCCGGAGGGGTAGGCAGAGACTACCTCTTTCCACTTGCCACGATCCCTGCATACTTCCTTTGCTTCATCCACATTCATAACTCTCTTCATGCAAGCTCGGCGGTTTCGAGTACTTTTGACCTGACCCTTTACCAGGACGTCCTTAATTTGATCAAGCTATGTTCGTCTAGGTCTTCCCACTCCGACCTTTCCCTCCAAACTCTCCATGTATATCTGCTTAGTAAACCTGTTTTCATTCATCCTCTCCACATGACCGAACCATCTCAACATACCCTTTACTATTCCTGTAACTACATCTTCTTTCACATCACAACATTCCCTTATCACGCTCTTCCTTATCCGGTCACTCAATTTCACACCCAACATACTCCTTATCGCTCTCATTTCCACTGCATTAATTCTGCTTTCGTGCTTCTTTTGCTATACCCAACTTTCACTTCCATACATAAATGACGGGACCAACACGCCCCTGCGCACAGCCAGTCGAGCCTTCTTGGATAGTTTCTGACTGCTCATAAAGGCATGCAAAGCTCCATTCACCATGTTCCCCGCGTTCACTCTCCTTTCAATATCACTATCACACTTGCCATCCTCCAATCAAAATATTACATGCTGTCATTTCTTTCTCCATTTCAAAAACCAGTGTTTTAGTTTTACTTACGTTCACTTTCATTCCTTTCTCTTTTAAAGCTTCATGCATACAGTTTACCATCTCCTGTAACTCCTCCGCTGATGACGCCAGTATAACCTGATCGTCGGCATAGAGCACACATTTGACGAGTAACTCATTCATCCTTAATCCACTTTCAGACTCTTTCAAAACTGTCAGACAACTATCCATAAATAGGTTGAACAGCCACGGTAACGCAACACATCCTTGCCTAACGCCTTTCTCAATCTTAAACCACTCAGTGTGCGCTCCGTTTATCCTGACACAAGCACTCGAATCCTCATATAAGGATTTCAGTGCTCGTATTAAGACTGCTCACCCCATGCATAGAAAGTGCTGACCACAATTCATTCTTCACCCTGATCAGTACATCCCATTCCCTTTCGAAATCCCGCTTGAGCATCCCATATTGTGTCATCAGTTTCATTCCTGACTCTATTAATCAATACCTTAGCATACAATTTGCCGACGACGCTAAGCAGGCTTATACCACGATAATTTTTGCAGTCCAGTTGTGACCCTTTTCCTTTGTAAAATGGCACGATAACAGCCTTACACCAATCTTTTGGTACTCGGCCGCTTCTCCAACACAAATTGAAAAGGCAGTACAACTGTCTAGCTACGACGCCTTTTCCTGCTTTTAGCATCTCGACCGACACTCTATCATACCCAGCAGCCTTACCCGCTTTCATACTCTAAAGTGCTTCCACAATTTCGAACATTTCAATTTCGCCTTCCATCTCATTCTCTTTCTTCGCTATAGCAGAACTCTTTCTTATTTTCTTCCTTTTTTTCAAATAAACTCTCAAAATAGTCCTTCCATATCTTTAGCACACATTCTTCTCCTTTCACAACGCTACCATCCTGGCATCTGATCCTAGTCAGCTCTCTGGTTATAGTTTTTCCTCGGGCTGACCTTACGGATTTCCAGAATACTTTCAGATTTGACTGAAAGTCTTCTGATAGCCTTTTATCAAAATCCTCTTTATACTATTCTTTATTTCTAATCACAGCTTTCTTAACCAAATCTTTTTTTTTTTATATTCCTTACGTGCTTCATTCACATCTTCATTCTTCATTCTATAACCTCTTGCATTCTTAAGTTAGCTTTTGCTGCTAACAAATCCAGCCATGCTTTCTTCTTTAATCGCACAAGTTCTTGCACATCTTTACTCATCCACGCATTTTTGTAATTTTTCCCTTTCCTTCTTCTACTTACACCACACACTTCACCAGCTACTTTCACAATTCTTTCTTTAAATTCCTTCCATCCATCTTCAATATTGCTCCTCTCATCTAAATCTTCAAATTTATCCTTCAGTCTATTAATATACTTCTTACCTACATCCATATTTTGCAAATTTTCTACTTTCACTCTTTCCAAAGCGCTGGTTTGCTCCCTTACCCTGTGCCGCCAGCGATTGAAGATACCCCTTATCCGGGATATCACCAGTAAATGGTCCGAGTCAATGCCAGCACCGCGATATGCACGGGTATCCAGCACTTTGTTCTTCAATCTTTCATCTACAATCACAAAGTCTATCATACTTTTTAAAATACCTTCCACTCTTGTGTAGGTGTGGATCTCTTTACGTTGAAACATTGAGTTCGACACAAAAAGATCCCACTCTAGACAAATTTCTGATACACTTCTACCATTATCATTCACCTTTTCGTCACCAAACGCACCGAGCACCTTTTCATATCCATCACGCTTTACACCCACCCATCCATTAAAATCACCTAACATTATAATCTTTTCATTTGGCTTGGTAACTTTCAATACTTCTCTTACACTATTCCAGAACTCCTCGTTTTCGCTTTTTGCTGATGTTGTACCCCTCGAACCCACATCCCATGGTGCATAAACACCTAAAACGAAGATCCGAGTGATTCCAACTTTCAGCCTAATCCATAGAAGACGAGGGCTGACACACTCATACTCATTCACACACTCAGCCATTCGTGCAGAAAGAATTAGACCGACCCCTTGACAGCCTCGGCTGGTACTGGAAATTCCAGACCAATACGCCGTGTAAGGGCCGTGCTGCGTCGCGTCGCATCCTTTCCGCTTCGTTTCATTCACGCACAACACATCCAAACGTCTTTCATCCATCATCTGGCATACTTCCTCAATCTTGTCCTTCATTCTTCCTCTTACATTCATCGTCGCAAAGCGGCTTTCAGCAGACCGCATACCGCTCCCGCCGGGAACGAGACGTGATGGGGTGCGGACACCATCGCCGCCATTTAGGTGCTTTTTACGGTTCATCATGCGATTCCCACGAGACGCAAGGGAAAAATTTTGTCCGCCCCAGCAGAGCCCCGCAAGCCAGGGTAAGGCTAGCCATTACCTGGGGGTCGCCCAACCCCATGGAGGAGGTGGCACGCTCGAGACTAGGCTCGCCCCTAGCCATGCATCCATCGGCGCAGCAGACCTTAGATTGGCAGGCAATAAAAGAGGAATCCCAAGTCTATCCCTTAGTCGGCTTTTACGACATCCATGGGAAAGAGATGGAGTGGTCCTATTCTTTTTCTATTGGTGCCGGGAACCACACGGCACTGCCGGGAACCACACGGCAGGGAATATATATATTTTCCAAATAAGTAACAAACAATGAAAACTCCAGATAATTAAACCTACTCCTGTTAATATCAGACTCGAGATCAAACATTAGCACAAATTATTAGTTAGTAGTTAACTTTTGTTGAGAAAGTTTGCACTATAATATTTTAACGAAAATGAAACTTGTCAAATCGAGCTACAGTAACCAATCAGAACAAAGTCCGACAGTGCTAAAACTGTTTTACCCGCTGTGTTACAACGCCATCTATTGATTATGACGTCTACGCCCTAGTCTCTGAGAATGGTGTGGCGGGAAGATCAAACGTTTTCCAAGTTTGGGCCAAAGTCACCCATAAGGGCCAAAGTCATACGACTCTACGGTACATAATAATAACATATACTTAGGATAAAGTAGAAAGATAATGAGACCTAACGAGATTTTTGAAACTATTAATAGTCGTCTATATATTAATAATTGTAAGGAAGATTTTCTAATTTTTTTATCATCATTATTTCAAGAGGCGGGTGTATCTTGATTACGTTACTCAACGAATTATCAGGCAGCCTTACTTCACAAGACTTTATGGTAGTTAAGACCAGATCAAGAATTCTATTAGAATCATTCACAATGTGATTGTACTGATAAAGATTGTTAAGTTGTAGAAAATTGAGTACGAGTTTGTTTTTGCTGGAGCCTGCTGTCTCGTTAGGTAATTCCCAATCTATCGTGCTTAAATTAAAGTATCCTATAATACAGATCTCACTGTCAGTACACTCGTCTAAGACTTCATTACAGTTATCCACAAACTGCTATACCAACTGATATGAGGTCGGAGAAGGGAGATAAACTGCACAGAGAACTATTTGTTGCGTGACCTGTGCAACAGGTGTATTAATCAAAACCCAAAGGTCCTCACACGTGCTCTCCCAGGCATACATACGACTTGACTTAATACTGCGATGAACTGCTATTATTACTCCGCCACCATCTTTTTTTAGACTGAGTACCCTGTCCCGTCTATATACAATATATCGCGCATCAAAGAGCTCACTGCTAGAAATGGAATCATTTAACCATGTTTCAGTTAGTATGACAATATCATAATTACTGTAACATACATTACGTTAAAAACTTAACTTTAGTTTTTAAACCTTGTATATTTTGATGATATATTTTTAATTGAGAGAATTTTATATCTAAACGACCACATTCACGAACATAATTTTAAATATTACAACCTATTTCAATTTTTTCAATGTGCTCATATTTTTCACCAAAATGTACTCAGACTTGTCAGATTTTCTCGCATACACTCTTCAATTCCGCACCCAGATATATTTATATGCTTTTTCTTTTGCCATTTGCCTTGTCGCCGCATGGAGAGCTTTGTTTGCTGGTGACAGATGTTCGCTCACAAAGATCGGTGTGTTACTACCAGAAATCCCGATAAGAGAACTACTTAGTCTTTTTTGCGGGTTCGATCTATTTTATTTCATAGATGATGCAAGTAAAAGTTCACGTATTCTCGTGGTAGTAAATTGAGCAACAATAGCTCGCGGTCTTGGACTACTCCTGTTTATTTTAGCTACGCGCGTACAATTAGTGATATCATTTTGTTTTATATCACAGCCAACAGCTATTCCCAAATAATGTCAACTAGATTTTCGTTTTTATTTTCGGGAACACACTGTTTTTCAATATTTTTTGATCGAGTCTGCTGTTCAAGTTCGTTCACTCTCCAATTCAATTGTTTATAGTCTTGACTTTTGAGTGATTCATTTTCCTTTTGTAGGTCTAGCATGTTTTTCTTAAAAACTTGGTGTTCCTCTTTTATTTCATCGTACTGAGCACTTAGAAAAGATATAGAATTTTTTATTTGTTCAATCTCCTCTCTGATCAGTTGAATCTGAGAATTTATCGCGCTAATTATGCTATCTTTGAAATCCCCCACTCCTTTTTGACAGTTTCTTGTACAATACTGCGGATGTCATCTTTAATGAAGGGTATTTTAGTACTGTCCATGGGCGGTGAGTTAAATGCCGGCCTTTTATTTCCTCTGCCCATTGTTACGTTTTGTTTGGACAAGCCAAAGTTATCCGAAGTCTTTATATTTTTATTACCCCTGTTTGTAATGTTACGTATAGGCGTATCATCGCTTTTAACTGTCTTGGGCTCGATACGAATACACTCGGGACATTTCCATACAGCAATCATCCCCGAACTTAGAGTGGCCTCATTCAGTGACATACACACATAATAGAATTGTTCTGCGCATTTATTGCACGTTATGTAATTGTCATAAAGTCACAACAACCCCATACACGGTGTTTGGTTGCCATAATTTACACTAAATAATAGTTTATTCTTAATATGCGAAAGCGCCGGTAGTGGTTTAAAAAGTATTTATATATACCACGCACCACATGCACTGTTTCATCCGAGTTTATAGAAAATTACGTACGTGCGAGCAAGAGCCACTAACTAGCCAATGTATTGTTTCGGCATATACCAGTCGTGCGAGACACTGAGCGCCCGCGTTAATTTCCATAAGCTGGAGGTCTTGATGCTTGGTTTTGTAGATAAGAACCTGTCCAGCGACCGTAGACACTGTGTTCCTATGTTAAACGCCGCAAGGCAGGTGTCTAGATAATTGGTTACACACGGACGACTTCTTAAAAACGTATGAATATAACGACTGCTATAACTGAACTGCAATTTTCACGTATATATTGTTGGTTTTCAAGCGGGTTGTTTCTGTTAATTCCAAAATTACTTAGAGATGATCCAACATTTGAATCATCGGAATTTGACGCACCGTCGATTCGCTCTAGTTGATTTATATTAATCATCACATCGTTAAAATTATCGTCATCTTCTTCATCCATATTAAGTTAATCTGCCTTCCTGACGAATCTATTCATCTACTGTGATAAATAACCTAGGTTGCTACTCTGTGGCCGAAAACGTAGTGATACTTATTAATGTAATGTACTCTAGTGAATGAAACTCAAATCTTAACGCAACAAAACTACATTCTAATACATCATGTTATCTCAAATTCGTACTCTTGATTCCAATACGTCATGTTTCCTCAGATTTGCAGCATTGCTTCCAATATAATTTTCATCAGTTCGCAGAATTGATTCCAATGCATCGTGTTTCCTCGGATTCAATCCTTTGATTCCAATACGTTGCGTTTTCTCTACTTCTATATAATATTATGAGAGTTAGTTATATCTTCTAGCTTCAGCTCGGCAACAGAGGCCGTATTTTTGTGACGCGGTTCTTTTCTATTGCATTGTGTTTGCATTATTATAATCTGAGGTTTGATACGCCTTTATCTGTTTTTTGTTATTGTAAGCAGGGAGTTGTTCTTGATTTCATTTGTTTTATCATCATATTCCAGATTATATACGATTACTATATATGGTAGGTATGTCATGTTTCCATCCGCTATGGGGCGAACGTTAGTTTTGAATTAACATAAAGGTTCCATGCAGCAGATTGTCCAGAATAATTAGTATTTTACAATTTATGATGATGATGTGTGTGCGTTGTTGGTTTTATTTTATATGTATGATTGTGTTCTTTAAGGGTTGGTAAGATCTGTGGAAGGAAGGAACATAAGCCATGTTCTAAGTTGTCTGGAAATATAAATGCATTATACTCTGTTCGCCGAATGAAACAAGGACCTAGTCGGCGCTTCAACGTGATTGGTTGCAGATAAGACTCTTAGGGCGCATTCACAAACCGCATCAAAATTAGTCTGTCGTTGCACTCGTACTGTCTAGACGTCTCCGCGTACCTCCTGCATTCTGCATAGTGGCTTTCTATATCTTTGACCTGGCTTGTTTTTCGGACATTGTTTTATGCTCATTGTGTTGACTTGGCTTGTTTATCGGATTCCGTTTGATTTCTTACCTGACGACTTGGCGTGTATATTGGAATATGGCAGAAGAAAACGTGCAAAAAAGGCTTAAACAGGCCTTTTCTTCCATTGAAAATGTTATGATGTGCAACATGTTTAACACCTTTAAAAATGCTTCACCGACTGCCTCACATAATGAAATATGTTAAACAGTGGCATCATCATTGGGCATACACTGGTGCTCAATTTATAAAGTGGTGAAAGAACAACAAGCTAATAATCGTTTAAAGTCCCAATTAGAAGCAAGACACACCTCACAGTGTGTGATAAAATCGATGATTTCACAAAATGTGCCATTCGAAATATAGTACACAACTTTTTTTCAATAATGAAATTCCCACTCTTAATAAAATTATGAAAATATAATGTCGAATTGGGTACTTTGAGAAGGCCTTTTTTGCACAAGATTTTGAAAAAAATTGGTTATAAATTTGACAAAAAGGCAGAAACAGTTTATTGACTGATAGAGAAGATATATTCGTTTGGATAAGGAAGTATTTACGTGCAATTAAAAATGGCCGAGAAGCTGGTAAAAAAATATATTATTTGGACAAAACCTGGCTGAATGAAGGTCACACAACTTCTAAAACTTGGAAGGGTACAACCGTGACCAGCGCACGTGATGCTTTTATAAAAGGCTTATCTACTGGCTTAAAGAATTCCTCAGGTAAGTTTCATTGTTATTAATTCTTAAAAATTAATTATCTATTTGTGTATGAGTTAATGATCTACTTGCGTATATATGCGTGCCGCCGCAGGTGGCTGGCCGTCGACTGTCATAAACAAGATAAAAACCATTGCATTTTTATTACCAGCAATGTGTTATTTTTTTAACTTTGCAAACGCATGTCTTTATATTTGTATTCCTTTGTTACAGCCAAGGGGAAGCGATTAATTATTACCCACATTGGCAGTGAAGAAGGTTTCGTAGAAGGAGCATTGCACGTGTTCGAGTCAAAGAAGTAAGGCGACTATCACCAAGAAATGAATTCAGAAAATTTTGAAAATTGAAAAACTCCCCGAAAATGCGGTGATTGTCATGGATAACGCCTCGTATCATTCAAGGAAGGTTGAAAGACTTCCAACTGCAAATAGTAAAAAACAAGAAATAATTGAGTGGTTAAAAGAAAAGAGAATACAATTTGAAGAAAATTCGCTAAAACGAGAGATACTCTTAATCATCAAGGAGCATAGAAAACGATATGAGGCTTGTGTAATAGATGAAATCGTAAAAAGAAAAAAACAAAACGGTGATTCGCTTTCCGCCATATCACTGCGAACTTAACCCGATTGGGTTAATATGGGCTCAAATAAAAGGAGACGTTGCTTCAAATAAAGTGACTTTTAAAATAAATGACGTAAAAAATTTATTACATGCCGCAGTTAAAAAAATTACTCCTGAAAAATTAAAAAAATGTGTCAAGTACGTGGAAGACGTTATAGAGCCCAAAATTAATCAAATGGATCATAACTTCGAAGGGTTAAGTGAAAAATTTATTATAAATGTAGGAAATGACAGTGATATGTCGGAGAGTGAAAGTGAATAAAATGTAACTAATTTTATTTTATAAGAAATATAGATAATCATCAATTATATTTATATATAATATAAATTATTTCATTTCATAAAATCCCCATACATCAATTATTTTTAGTATATATTATATAAAAACCCTTATTCATGTCGGTGAAGTTGGCATAACAACTTTCAGCATATCAAATTTTTGTAAGAGTTATATTCGCATCCACAATAGTTTTATAGTTCCTGGTGGTTTTTAGAAAAAGTTCTAGTAAAATGATTTTTTTTTAATTTTTGAAAAAATAATATGCCAACTTCCGGTAGGTAGCATGTCAGTTCGGACCAATTGCAATTTAATTGGTTGTTATTTATTCATAAGGATCACTTTTACAGTTCTAGGTACTTCTAACAAAAAGTTCTGGCTTATTTGCTTCGGAAAAAAATACTAATGGGAACGTGTACCTAGACGATATGAAAAAAAAAAAAAATGAAAAAATATTTATTAAGTAACTTACAAGCGGGTAACAAATTAGTGGCAGGAGCCTCCATTTAAATGCATAATGCACTTGTGTTTGGAGATTCCGTTCTTCTAAAGTAGTCCTATAATTACATATGTAAGTTAAATAATTATAAGGCATCAATAAACAATAGTATTAAGCTAAAAAAAAAAAAAATATAATTTACAATAAAATATAAATAGAACAAATAACAAAAGTAACAATAAGTGCCAACTTGTTTATATCGAGTGCATGTTAGTCGTTTGTGGGAAATTATAACATTCTCGTTGTCTTAGGTAAAAAATTTAGGTACAGTCTTGTTTGTAATAAGTCAAAATGGTACGTTTGTTATAGTGAAGTTATCAAAGTTATTATATTTTATTTGTATGTGAATATACAAGTTAGTAGATAGTTAAATAGTACAGATATTTCCTATTAAGACGTATAGATGATTGATTCGACTTCCTCATAATTTTGTGTTTTTAACCAATTAGTAACAGTTTTTTTACAATTATACTTATTCATCTGATATGTGTTCAATTTACTATTTAATACATTGTACAAATGAGCTGACTGATAGGTGAATTGTCTATGAGCATATTTTGTTTTAAAGGCCTGTATTGGTGCCACATTATGTTTTCTTCTTTTATTTAGAATTTGAGGATCAAATGCAAGTCTTTTATGAGCTCTGAGTGTAATTTGTAGTACATACAGTCTTCGCACTGATAAGAGACCGCTTAAAGTGTACAGCATGTCAGTAGGGTATCTGTAAGGCTTGAAATGTATGACTTTAAGTAGAGATCTTTGAGCTCTCTCCAGTTCTAAAAACTTTGTTTTAGTGGCTCCACCCCAGACCGAAATGCAGTAAGATAGTACTGACTGGGCTAGGGCAGTGTAAATTTGTTTTAAAAGATCCACATCAGCTACGTGTCTCAAGTTTTTAAACATCCAAATGAGCTTCCTAATTCTGGTCATGACCAACTCTAAATGAGCATGCCAAGACAGACGCTGGTCTACCATGATTCCCAGGTATTTTACGCAGTTTTCGCGCTTAATAGAAACGCAGGAGCATGTTAACGAATTTGGTGACCCACAAGTATGTATCTGTATAGTATAGGTCGAAGGTGGTTGTGAAGAGTTATAATTAGAAAAGCATATAAAATACGATTTCCCTGCGTTAAGGGTTAAAAGATTGTGGTTGAGCCAGCTAGCTACTCGAGCGAGACCTTTTTGGGCATTATTTCGGACAGCCTCCCAGGATTCACCAGTAAAAACCACGGCAGTATCGTCGGCATAAGAGTAGACTTTACCTACATCTATATCCAGGCTGCATAGGCCATTGATGTATATAAGAAAGAGAGTGGGTCCTAATACGCTCCCTTGTGGCACCCCGAAAGTAACATCATA
Organism: Amyelois transitella; assembly: GCF_032362555.1. Lineage (NCBI taxonomy): Eukaryota > Metazoa > Arthropoda > Insecta > Lepidoptera > Pyralidae > Amyelois > Amyelois transitella. Next base: position 3,343,291 of record NC_083536.1, read on the forward strand.
CTGATCACTAAGATGTTCCCCTATCTTTACACGCTGTTTTCTTTTATATAAGTAGTCTTTAAATAATTGTAAAGGAATTCCTCGTATGCCTATTCTCTCCAATTCATTCACAAGATAGGTGACAGATATTGTGTCAAACGCTTTTTTCATATCCAAAAATGCAGTGACACATTTTTCCCCGTTATCAACAGTTTTTGTAATATGAGATGTGAGATCTGCCACGGCATCCTCTGTCGAAAGATCTTGTCCAAAGCCATATTGTGAAGGAGAAAGAATCTTCAAAGAATTCAAATAACTCATCAGGCGTTTATTCATTAGTTTTTCGAGAATTTTAGAAATAGGAGGTAATACAGATATAGGCCTAAAGTTGCAGACATCAGTTTTGTCTCCTCCCTTGTATACTGGTGTTATTAAAGCAATTTTTAATGCATCTGGAAACACGCCTTGAGTAAAGCATAGGTTGGCCAAGTGTGTAACAATGGGAACAACAACATCTGCAGCTTGTTTCAAAAAGTTAGTAGGAATACCGTCCCAACTAGAGGCGCTGTTTGATTTTAGCCCATTAAGTATAGTATACACCTCATTCTGATCAGTATCCACTAATACAAAAGATGACGTATGGGTGCTCTCTAAGTTAGAAGTGTCAGAGAGTTGATGTGGGATTTGCTTAGTAAGAATATCTTCTGCCAATATTTTGCCTATTAGAGAAAAATATTGATTACAGTAATTAACTGATTCCTGGGGGGTAGCCCCACAATAAATCAGTTCTAAATTATCACCTTTGTTTTTATTGCGATTTGTAATTTTATTAATTGATTGCCACAATTTTTTAGGGTTGTTTTTATTTTGGATAAGTTGTTGCCTGTCATAATTTCTTTTTAATTTTTTGATTAGTTTATTACAAAAGTTTCGATACCGCCTAAAGGTAATTATTAAGGTTTCATTACCAGGATCAGATTTCAACTTTTTCTACATGCTATTTCTATTTCTGGCACAGCGAAGAACACCCAGAGTCATCCAGGGCTTGAGTAAACGATTTTTACAAGGAATGATTTTGGTAATAGTATGTAAATGGATGCAATCTCTTAATTTATTCAATAATAGCTCAGTTAGCAAATTAGGATCTGTAAGTAAAGTAAAATCAGTCAGAGAGCTTTCCCTCAGATTGGCTATCGCTTTGTCAAAGTCAATGAAGGTTTTTGTTTTGGTGTGGATTCCCGTGTTTGCTACATTAGAAAGTCTTAAAAATATTGTGGAGTGATCAGTGACAGAAGTATTTATGACATTAATCGTAGCTGTGTGTTTATTTTTGTCTAATCTCAGCATGAAATGATCAAGACAATTTTCATAACGTGTAGGTAGTACATGACCTGGCAATAAACCATGCATGGCTAACATATTTAGATAATATAGTCGATTATTATGTTCTTGTTGTTGCGCGTTGCTTCTTTCTATAAGGTTAATGTTAATGTCTCCAGTTATAATTATGTTTTTACAGTATTTTAAAGAAGTGAGGTGTTTATCTAATGAGTCAGTGAAAGGTTCGGAGTTGTTATGTGAAGGAGATCGGTATATTCCTAGCACAGTTATTCCGTTGAGACTTACTTGGAGACAAGATGCGTGGGTTAGGAATATTTCTTTGACGTTGACTTTAAATTTATTAGACACATAGGCAACCACGCCGTCACATTGATTCAGATGTTTGGTTGTGGCAAAGGTTGAGTAGTTAACGATTTGAGGTATTTCTTTTTTACTATCTATTCTACATTCGGTCAGAATAATTAAGTCTGCTTCAAAATTAAACTGGGCAAGGGTTAGCTGAAAATTATCCATATTACTATGTATAGTCACAATATTTTGTGAAATTATCTTTAAATCATTTTTATTAAATTAAGCAGATTGTGTATATATGTCATGTGCTTCGCACATGCATGATTGGGTCAGCTCGTTATTGTCAATTTCTGTTAACGTTAAAAATGCGTTATCCATATTTAAGTGATGAAATAAACATGAACGTTTCAATAGCTTGCTGATACTGTGGGTATAGTGATGTTTCAGGGAGCAATCGTCTTATTCTGAGCATGTAAAAAATCACAAGTATATATTTAAGTTTTATAAGAAAGAGTATGAAGTACGGAGTAAGTAGTGCAATAGCCCTTTATCCCCCCTCGAACAAGAAAGTTCCCGTTTTAACTTAAAGGGCGTATTTTAAAGATATAAGGGCTTTTCCAATTCCTTAACTTGAAAATTAAGTGAAGTAGAGGCGCCATCTGTTGTCGAGTAGTTGAACTCCATTCAGAACAACGATTATTTGAGTTGCGTTTCGAAAGGCGCTGCGAGCAATTACAGCATGTGTAGCAATGGCGCAAAATTAAATAAAAATTCCAATTTCAACAAAGTCTTAAATTACAATTGTTTCTATAATAAAGTTATTAAATTTTGTGTATTTATACAGCATTAGGTAGCTTTTATTTTGGAGTTGAAGCGAGATAAATTTAGTTATTCAAATTATTAATTATTAATTCTGAAAATAATTTGAAATTTAAGTTTTCAAATTTCGCGCCTTTACTACTTATGCTATAGCTGCAGAACTTATTGTTACGGCGGATAATAATGTCGAGTATATTCTAGAAGGTGTAAAAGAATATATTCTCGAACTTTTCCGAATATCGTAGAGCCCAGCTCTCTGAATATATAAGGGCCCGGTATCACCCGCTAGAGTTAGTTCGATTTTGAAAGCCATTTTGGAAATATATTAACAATAGAAAGGGTAACGTCTCAATGCCTCACACCATGCATTTCGGTAATTCATCGTCATCAAATGGTCAAGGCATATGTGAATTGTTCTCGAACTATTTTGGTTCGGTTTTTGTGTCAGATTATCAAAGCGGTGTACCAATTCCTAATGATCACAGTCTAAATAGCCATTGTGCTGGTAGCATCTTGTGTCATGTCGGTGTTTCCGAGGATGACGTGTTGAGGGCAATTGAGAGTCTGGACGATGGTAAGGGTTCGGGACCTGACCAAGTACCCCCATATTTTATTAAGCAATGCAAAAAAGAGCTCTGCAATCCATTACGTATTATATTTAATAAATCACTTTCATACATACATACATACATAAAATCACGCCTCTTTCCCGGAGGGGTAGGCAGAGACTACCTCTTTCCACTTGCCACGATCTCTGCATACTTCTTTCGCTTCGTCCACATTCATAACTCTCTTCATACAAGCTCGGCGGTTTCGGGTACTTTTGACCTGACCCTTTACCAGGACGTCCTTAATTTGATCAAGATACGTTCGTCTAGGTCTTCCCACTCCGACCTTTCCCTCCACACTCTCCTTGTATATCTGCTTAGTCAACCTGCTTTCATTCATCCTCTCCACATGACCGAACCATCTTAACATACCCTTTTCTATTCCTGTAACTACATCTTCTTTCACATCACAACATTCCCTTATCACGCTGTTCCTTATCCTGTCACTCAATTTCACACCCATCATACTCCTTAACGCTCTCATTTCCACTGCATTTATTCTGCTTTCATGCTTCTTTTGCCATACCCAACTTTCACTCCCATACATTAATGTCGGGACCAACACGCCCCTGTGCACAGCCAGTCGAGCCTTTTTGGATAGTTTCTGACTGCTCATAAAGGCATGCAAAGCTCCATTCACCATGTTCCCCGCGTTCACTCTCCTTTCAATATCACTATCATACTTGCCATCTGATGTAAACTTTGATCCTAGATATACAAACTCTTTCACTTGCTCCACTTTTTCTCCTCCAATCAAAATATTACATGCTGTCATTTCTTTCTCCATTTCAAAAACCAGTGTTTTAGTTTTACTTACGTTCACTTTCATTCCTTTCTCTTTTAAAGCTTCATGCATACAGTTTACCATCTCCTGTAACTCCTCCGCTGATGACGCCAGTATAACCTGATCGTCGGCATAGAGCAGACATTTGACGAGTAACTCATTCATCCTTAATCCACTTTTAGACTCTTTCAAATCTGTCAAACAGCTATCCATAAATAGGTTGAACAGCCACGGTGACGCAACACATCCTTGCCTAACGCCTTTCTCAATCTTAAACCACTCAGTGTGCGCTCCGTTTATCCTGACACAAGCACTCGAATCCTCATATAAGGATTTCAGTGCTCGTATTAAGAGACTGCTCACCCCATGCATAGAAAGTGCTGACCACAATTCATTCCTCTCAACTCTGTCATAGGCCTTTTCCAGATCTACGAATGTGCAATAGACTTTTTGACTCTTGGCCAAAAACTTTTCGGCTATGCACCGCAAGGAAAAGACCTGATCAGTACATCCCATTCCCTTTCGAAATCCCGCTTGAGCATCCCATATTTTGTCATCAGTTTCATTCCTGACTCTATTAATCAATACCTTAGCATACAATTTGCCGACGACGCTAAGCAGGCTTATACCACGATAATTTTTGCAGTCCAGCTGTGACCCTTTTCCTTTGTAAAGTGGCACGATAACAGCCTTACACCAATCTTTTGGTACTCGGCCGCTTCTCCAACACAAATTGAAAAGGCAGTACAACTGACTAGCTACTACGCCTTTTCCTGCTTTAAGCATCTCGACCGACACTCTATCACACCCAGCAGCCTTTCCCGCTTTCATACTCTTAAGTGCTTCCACAATTTCGAACATTTCAATTTCGCCTTCCATCTCATTCTCTTTTTCTTCGCTATAGCAGAAATCTTTCTTATTTCCTTCCTTTTTTTCAAATAAACTTTCAAAATAGTCCTTCCATATCTTTAGTACACATTCTTCTCCTTTCACAACGCTACCATCCTGGCATCTGATCCTAGTCAGCTCTCTGGTTATAGTATTTCCTCGGGCTGACCTTACGGATTTCCAGAATACTTTCAGATTTGACTGAAAGTCTTCTGATAGCCTTTTATCAAAATCCTCTTTATACTCTTCTTTCTTTCTAATCACAGCTTTCTTAACCAAATCTTTCATTTTCTTATATTCCTTACGTGCTTCATTCACATCTTCATCTATAACCTCTTGCATTCTTAAGTTAGCTTTTGCTGCTAACAAATCCAGCCATGCTTTCTTCTTTAATCGCACAAGTTCTTGCACATCTTTACTCATCCACGCATTTTTGTGATTTTTTCCTTTCCTTCTTCTACTTACACCACACACTTCAACAGCTACTTTCACAATTCTTTTTTTAAATTCCTTCCATCCATCTTCAATATCGCTCATTTCCTCTAAATCTTCAAATTCATCCTTCAGTCTATTAATATACTTCTTACCTACATCCATATCTTGCAAATTTTCTACTTTTACTCTTTCCAAAGCGCTGGTTTGCTCCCTTACCCTGTGCCGCCAGCGATTGAAGATACCCCTTATCCGGGATATCACCAGTAAATGGTCCGAGTCAATGCCAGCACCGCGATATGCACGGGTATCCAGCACTTTGTTCTTCAATCTTTCATCTACAATCACAAAGTCTATCATACTTTTTAAAATACCTTCCACTCTTGTGTAGGTGTGGATCTCTTTATGTTGAAACATTGAGTTCGACACAAAAAGATCCCACTCTAGACAAATTTCTAATACACTTCTTCCATTATCATTCACCTTTTCGTCACCAAACGCACCAAGCACCTTTTCATATCCATCACGCTTTACACCCACCCATCCATTAAAATCACCTAACATAATAATCTTCTCATTTGGCTTGGTAACTTTCAATACTTCTCTTACACTATTCCAGAACTCCTCGTTTTCGCTTTTTGCTGATGTTGTACCCCTCGAACCCACATCCCCAGGTGCATAAACACCTAGAACGAAGATCCGAGTGATTCCAACTTTCAGCCTAATCCATAGAAGACGAGGGCTGACACACTCATACTCATTCACGCACTCAGCCATTCGTGCAGAAAGAATTAGACCGACCCCTTGACAGCCTCGGCTGGTACTGGAAATTCCAGACCAATACGCCGTGTAAGGGCCGTGCTGCGTCGCGTCGCATCCTTTCCGCTTCGTTTCATTCACGCACAACACATCCAAACGTCTTTCATCCATCATCTGGCATACTTCCTCAATCTTATCCTTCATTCCTCCTCTTACATTCATCGTCGCAAAGCGGCTTTCAGCAGACCGCATACCGCTCCCGCCGGGAACGAGACGTGATGGGGTGCGGACACCACTTTCATGCGGAATTTTTCCAAAACGATGGAAAACTGCCCATATTATTCCCATAAACGTACAGTAACGGCCTCTGTGGCTCAGCGGTAGTACGCTTGTCTGTGACACCGGAGGTCCCGGGTTCGAATCCCGGTCAGGGCATGATGAGAAAAGAACTTTTTCTGATTGTCCTGGGTCTTGGATGTTTATCTATATAAGTATTTATTATAAAATATAGTATCGTTGAGTTAGTATCTCGTAACACAAGTGTCGAACTTACTTCGAGGCTAACTCAATCAGTGTAATTTGTCCCGTATATATTTATTTATTTATTTATTTATCTTTAAAAGCGGTGATAAATCCCGCTGTGAAAATTATAGGCCAATAAGTATTTTGAGCTGTTTTGCTAAGCTTTTTGAGAGTCTGGTCTACAGCCACTTATACAACCACTTCAAACTCTTAATTTCTGTAAACCAACATGGTTTTGTGAAGGGTAGATCTACAGTAACAAATCTTTTGGTGTATAAAAATTATCTTTGTAGGAGTTTCGCCACAGGAGGACAGGTTGACTCTATTTACACAGACTTCTCAAAGGCTTTCGACAAGGTTAATCATTGTTTGCTCAAGAATAAACTCGCTTCCTACGGTGTCCACGGTTGTCTTCTTCGTTGGTTGGTCTCTTATCTCAGTAATAGAAGCCAACTTATAACTCTTAAAGGGTTTACCTCAGCTCCTATAGACGTGCCATCTGGCGTGCCTCAAGGTTCTCATTTGGGTCCGTTGTTGTTTATTGTATTCATTAATGATCTTATAGAGAAATTATCTTGTGAATGTCTTTTATATGCCGATGATTTGAAAATATTTAAAACCATTAATTCTGTAAATGACTGTCTCCTCTTGCAGAAAGACTTAAATACTGTTTCAAACTGGTGTAAGGATAATTTTATGTGTCTCAACATTTCCAAATGTTTCGTCATAACGTTTACAAATAGGCAGCATAGGATCATTGATGAATATAGCATTAATGGTCAATACCTTAAAAGAACTAACGTTATTAAGGATCTTGGCATTCTGTTCGATGAGAGACTGACTTTCCGTGACCACTACCAGTCTATAACAAAGAAAGCTAACCAACTTCTGGGGTTTATCTTCCGGTCCACTAAAGGTTTTAGGCACCCTCGCTCTCTACTTTATTTATTTTACACTCTGGTCAGAAGCGTCTTGGAATATGGAAGTCCAATATGGTCACCGCATTACGATGTTCATGTGGACGCTATAGAGAGAGTGCAGAGAAAATGCTTGAGACTTTTGTGCTACCGTCTGCAATTGAACCGTCTCGGACTTGATTATGAGGCCCGCCTATTAAAGTTTAACGTGCAAAGGCTTGAAGCGCGCAGAAGTTACTTTGACTTGGTCTTTCTCTATAAAATAATTCACTCTATAGTGGATGCTCCCGATTTGCTCTCCCAGGTTACCTTAAATATTAGGTATAGTGCGCGCAGGTCAGCTCAGATAGGAGTTTTTGCTTTACAGGTTTACAGAAATAACACATCCTTTTTTAACCCTATTGTTAGGATGGCTCGTCAGTGTAATGAGATAACAAAAAAATTCGAAGAGTTTGATATTTTTAACCCAAATTTAGCTGCATATTCCAGAATACTTAGGAATATACTTTATCACAAACTGCCACCTTAAGTTAAATCCTCAAATTCCTTCTAATTGTAATTTTTCCAATTGTGTCTGTTTGTTTTGTTTGTTTTTGTTTCTTTTTCTTTTTTTGCTGTGCTAATTGTGGCAAGGCTTGTAAGATTTGATTTAATTGAAATGTAATATAATGTATTTTAACGCATGGAACTCTTTCCCCGTTTGTTTTTTGCATAAGCACATCCTGTGGAATACGACCCAGATCTGTTTCTATTATTTCTTTTTTATCTTATTATATGTACTTAGTTGTATTCTGTTATGTGTATAATAAATAAAATAAAATAAGATTGCGAAAGGAAATGAAAGAAGATATCTGTGAGCATTTATTTTGAAGTATCACGTGTCAGTATTTTTAATAGTGTGTTTAATTAATTCTAAGAAGAAAAAAGTCGTCTGTGACTCTTTATTGCGAAATACCAAATTTAAGTATTTTTAACAGACTTTAAAAAAAGAAAGTTCTCAGTTTGATTATTAATTCTTTATATTTCTTATTTTTGAAAAAAATATTAATAGTGTCTTTAATTAATTCTTATGATTGTTTTTTTTTCTTTTTATTGTTTGTCTATAAAATGTTTATTTAATTTATATTTTACAGAAAACAATGCCTAGACGTAAAAGAGGAGGAGATCTTGCCAGTTCTGCAGCGAAACGGCGGAAACAAAAAGAACATCGAAGAAATGAAACGGAAGAAGAGCGCGAAGCACGTTTACAAAATCAACGAACCAGGATGAGAATTCTGAGAAGCACAAAAAGTGAAGAAAGGAAAGAGAATGAAAGTGTAGAAGAATCGAGAATTTTAAAAGATAATTTAACAAAGGAAGCATTCCACTACGACCCAACGAAAAAAATATTACAATCATAAACATGTTGTGATCGGAAAAATGAATCACATTTACCAATTTTGCCACGCGAAAAAATTCAGTAAAGAAACATCAGGTTTCTGTTGCATGAATGGAAAAATTTGACTACCACCACTGGAAGCACCTCCGCAGGAATTTCTACATTACATGACTGGGGAAACACAAGAATCAAAACACTTTCTTCACAATATAAGATCATATAACTCCTGCTTCCAAATGACTTCTTTCGGAGTTACTTCGACCAACACTAATAGAAATGAATTTGAATATGTATTTTCAATTCAGGGGCAAATTTATCACAAAATAGGATCGTTCATGCCAATGCCTAGCGAAGACTATAAATTTCTGCAAGTATATTTCATCGGAAATGTAGAACAAGAAATTGATCAACGATGCACAAATTTTAATAAATTACACAAATTATAATTGATAAACGAAATAATCCGAAATGTACAGAAGATCTTACACAAATACAATCAATTGATTTACATATTCAAAACAACATTAGACCGCATGATTTCTGATGACTATAAAATTGTAATTCGAGCCGATAAAAGACCACCTGGAGAGCACGAACGTAGATTTAATGCACCTCAGATAGATGAAGTTGCCATCGTAATTGTAGACAATGAAAATACAAGCCGTGACATAATTGTACAACGAAGAGGAAAAGGACTACAACGCATTGCAGAGACACACCGTTCCTATGATGCTCTTCAATATCCATTAATATTTCTGCACGGAGAGGACGGATACCATTTCAATATAAAACAAGTGCATCCTGAAACAGGTATAGAAACAAACAAAAAAGTCACTTCCAAGGAGTTCTATGCTTACCGCTTAATGATCAGAGACAATGAAATATACAATCACATACTCAACACTCGCCGTTTATTTCAACAATTTCTGGTAGATATGTACGCAAAAATAGAAGCAGAATGGATGCTTTACATAAGACTGAATCAGAAGAAACTACGCACAGAAGAATACATCCATCTTCGAGACGCAATCAGGAATGACGGCAATATTGATGATATTGGAACAATGGTAATATTACCTTCATCATACACAGGAAGTCCAAGACATATGCACGAATATACTCAAGATGCCATGACTTACGTAAGAAAATATGGACGACCTGATCTCTTCATAACATTTACATGCAACTCATCATGGCCAGATATCAAAGAACAACTAAAAAACGGACAAACCTCCATGGATCGACACGAAATAATAGCCCGAGTTTTTCGACAAAAACAAAATAGATTTATTGAAGTCATCACAAAATACCACATCTTTGGAACCGTTCGATGCTGGATGTATACAATTGAGTGGCAAAAACGATGATTACCTTACTCACCCAATCTCATATGGCTACACGATAAAATTTATCCCACGGATATTGACAAAATCATCCAAGCAGAATTTCCCGATCCATAAAAAGATCCGGAACTGTACAACATAGTAGTGAAAAACATGATTCACAGACCATGTGGATCATTAAATTTCAATGCACCATGCATGAGTGATGGAAAATGTATAAAAAAATATCCAAAACCATACTTGGATGATACAAAAACTGAAGAAGACGGCTATCCCAAATATAGAAGACGATCACCGAAAAACGGTGGCTTCACGGCAAAAATACGAAAACCCACTACTTTCTAAAATGTTCCAAGCTCACATAAATGTTGAATACTGCAATTTAGTAAAATCTATTAAATACATAATTTAAGTACGTAAACAAAGGTAGTGATATGGCAGTATTTCAAATAGTCCAAAATAGCGAACAAAATAACAGAAATGATGAGATTCTCATGTACCAAATGGGAAGATACATCAACAGTAACGAAGCAGCATGGAGGATTTTTAGTTTTCCCATACATGAACGCGAACCAGCTGTGCAGCATCTAGCAGTACATTTGGAGAATGGACAAAGAGTTTACTTCACAAGAGAGTCGGCTAGAAAAATTGCAAGCGAACCACCTGAGAACACAACATTAACAGCTTTTTTCCAACTGTGCCAAACGGATTCATTCGCAAAGACATTACTGTATGTTGACGTCCCTATTTATTATACGTCGGACAAAACAAGGAAAATTTTTCAACGACGAAAACAAGGAATACCAGAGGAGGGTCATCCAGAAATCATGAAAGCTGACACAATAGGTCGAGTATACACTGTACATCCAATGTTATTACACGAAATACGGGGACCAACAAGTTTCACAGATCTAAGGACTATTAACGGCTACCTATGCCAGACGTACAGAGAAGCATGTCAACGCTTAGGATTATTGGAAAACAATAACCACTGGGAATTAACACTACAAGAAGATACACTCACAGCTTCAGCTGAACAACTTCGGGAGTTATTCGCCATAATTCTAACAACAATTAACCCATCAAACCCAAAACGACTATGGGACGCTTTCAAGAGGAGTATGAGTGATGATATATTGTACCAAATCCGACAAACTAATCCAGAACTGACTATAGAATTCAATGATGACATCTTCAATGAAACACTCATTCGCTTAGAAGATAAATGTTTAGCAATAAATAACCAGGCTTTAGTAGAACTTGGAATGCCAGCACCACAAAGAAATGCTTTCAGTGTGTTAAACTACGAAATTACAAAGGAAAAAAGCTACAACATCAATGAACTGCTTGAATACATTGCTCACAACAAACCACTCCTCAATGACAATAAAAAAAAAGTTTACAACGTTATAATGGACCGGATAATTAACAACACTGGTGGAATTATTTATTTGGATGCACCAGGAGGCACCGGTAAAACGTTTCTACCAAATCTAATACTGGCAGAAATACGTGTTAAAAAACACATCGCACTGGCACTAGCATCATCCGGCATTGCAGCCACACTTATGGAAGGAGGACGAACTGCCCATTCTGCTTTACAACTACCGTTGAATATAGCAGAACAACAATTCCCGGTATGTAAAATCTCAGGAAAATCTGGACGGGGTCAATGTCTAAAACAAGCTAAAGTTATCTTATGGGATGAATGCACATACATACATACATACATACATACATATAGTCACGTCTATATCCCTTACGGGGTAGACAGAGCCAATAGTCCCGAAAAGACTGAATGGCCACGTTCAGCTGCTCGGCTTAATGATGGAATTGAGATCCAAATAGTGACAGGTTGCTAGCCCATCGCCTAAAAAAAGGATCGCAATTTTATAAGCCTATCCCTTAGTCGCCTTTTACGACATCCATGGGAAAGAGATGGAGTGGTCCTATTCTTTTTCGTATTGGTGCCGGGAACCACACGGCATGAATGCACCATGGCCCATAAAAATCACTTGAAGCAATGGACAGAACATTACAAGAATTGCGAAAAAACTCTGAAATAATGGGAGAAGCTCTACTCATACTGTCGGGAGATTTTCGACAAACACTTCCAGTTATTCCCAAGTCAACACCAGCAGACCAAATCAATGCATGCTTAAAAAAGTCACATCTCTGGTCACAAGTACAAATACTGCAATTAACAAAAAACATGAGAGTTGAATTATCAAAAGATGAAACATTTTGCTAAAATACTTTTACAAATAGGTGAAGATACATATCCTACTAACCAAACGACCGGCCTCATTGAACTCAATAGTGATTTCTGTAACATACCATCACATCATCATCCACTACTGAAAACGATCTAATCGACAAAATTTATCCAAATATTGTTCAAAACTATACCAACGTAAAGTGGTTGTTTCAAAGAGCAATTTTGGCCACTAAAAATAATGTTGTTGACGATATCAATTTCAATATTCTAATGAAAATACCTGGTGAAGAGAGAATATATAAATCGATGGACACGATGGTATCCAGTGAGGAAAGTGTCAACTTCCCTGCAGAATTTCTGAACTCTTTACAAGTACCAGGAATGCCATTACACTGCCTTCGTCCCAAAATTGGATCTCCAATCATACTACTTAGAAATCTCAGCTCTCCAAAACTATGTAATGGAACGAGAATGATCGTAAAACAGCTATCGAATAATATTATTGAAGCTGAACTTATTTCTGGAAAGAACAAAGGACAAACAGTATTTATACCTAGAATACCACTGATCTCTTCTGAATTGCCATTGCAATTTAAAAGACTGCAATTTCCAATTAAATTAGCTTTTAGTTTTACAATTAACAAAGCGCAAGGACAAACTTTAAAATATTGTGGCATTAACCTCAAAGAACCCTGCTTCTCTCACGGTCAGCTATATGTAGTTTGCTCAAGGGTAGGAAACCCGAAAAATCTATATATATATACTCCAGACAATAAAATGAAAAATGTTGTTTATAAGCAAATAGTGTAAACAATGAGCGAATGTTTTCAATAATTTTTTTTACTATCGCGTCAAAGTTTATTTTTTTATTTCACCTACCGTGCAATCTTATATCAACTCCCGACAACCAACAAAGTTAGTGCCGTTGTCGCAATGCAAGTCGGTGCAACGACCACGACGACCAACAAACCTACGAAAAGCGGCAATAAAGCCCTTGGAAGTCAAATCAGATACCACTCCTATGTGGATAGCGCGAGTTACCATGCAAACAAATAAGCAAATATAGTCTTTGTAGGATTTAGCTCCTCTACCAGGAGAAAATCGGAGATTTATGGGGCCCGCGTAGTGGACTACGCGGGCCTTCATCACCTGATGATATCAAGAGCTTATTTGGTTTCAAACGAACTTCCGGTAACTGACCCATCAGTGGGGTGACTTTACGTTGAGAATACCTAATACATGTGACGCAACGTCGTTATCCAAAATTTGCTTCTTATGTAATTGAGCATAGCTTGAGGTCCACCATGCATCGTTGAGCTATGAGCATTCTCTACAATGACCTGGGTAAGAAGACTCATCTCAGGCATTATTAAGGGATGTTTCTTGTCGTAACTCAAATGTGATAAATTAATTCGGCCACCCACTCTCGGAAGTCCCATTTCGTCTAAAAAGGGGTTGAGAGCGTGCATTGAATTTTTCTTAGGGACATAACCTCCAGACATTAGTTGCGCGATTTCCTCCTTGAACCACAGATGTTGTACTCTCTTAACACAACTTAATAAAAAATCTTAAATTTAAAATTCTCCTCACATATGAGACAATCCGCAACATTTTCTTCAGCGATGAATATTTACTCCAAAATAAATTATTTTCTTCTTCTATCAAGTGTTGATTTTCGTCTTCTTTTTTCAGTGCAACTAAAGTCTTGATTTTCTGTGATTTACTAGCTCTTGTTTCTTCTTGTGTTGTGAAGTCTAATTTTGAAAATGTAATATTTCTTTCATAAAGGAATATTGGTCCACTCCACCAGAGCTTCTCTCTTTTGATATCAGAAGGTTGTAGCCCTCTGGATGCGCAATCCTTGAACTTCGTACCAACATGATTAAACTGACTACTATCTATAATGTTAAGAATTTCCGATACTCTTTTGCTAACGAAGGTTGTTCATCTTGATGGCAATCCACGAAGCCACACCAAAACAACGGTGGGGTCTGTCCATGCGTAGAGCCTATGCTTAAGTACATTCATAACTTGTGCCACTTCGTTAAGCAATTTTGCAGCTAAAACCGCTCCGCATAATTCCAATCGTGGAATTGATAGTTGTTTCTCAATCGGAGCTACTTTTGTTTTTGAGGTAAGTAGGTGTACGTGAATTCCGCCATTAGAGTTTATTGTTCGAAAGTACACCACTCCAGCGTAAGCCATTTGAGATGCGTCTGCCAAGGCATGCAGTTCAACTTCACAACCCTGATTAAAATTTAGCCATCTTGGAATAAATATGGTTTTCAGTTCTGAGAGTTCAGTCAATTTACAAATATAGATCTCTTAAATCTAAATCGTGGACGAATGCACATTGTCTACATTAAAAAACATGAATGAATGTAGAACTGATTATGTCAATACGAATATTTCGTCAAATAAAATAAATATAAAATAAAATATGTACATACTGTACAAATTATGTCAAGATCATGTCAAAAATACACAAGCATTTAAGAGGCCATTATGTCCAGCTCGGGCCACACATGTTTATCATTAATATAATCATCAGTGCTGTAATAGGCTTTCCTACAAAGCTCAACTTTAATATACTGTTTGAATTTTCAATCATTCATTTCAAGAACACTTTTTGGTAATTTATTATAAAATCTTATACAATTAATCAGAAATGATTTCCCTACCTTAGCCAGCCGATGTGCTGGGATCGACAACTTGTAATTGTTCCGCAGTGATCTACTAGTACATTCACCTACTTTTTTGAAAGAGTCTAAGTTTTTCCTAACATGCATGATGTTATCGAATATGTATTGGGAGGGCAAAGTTAAAATATTTAGGTTTTTGAAAAAATCTCTAAGGGAATCTCTTTGTTTAAGACCGTAGATATATCGAATTGCCCTTTTTTGTAAAATGAAAATAGTTTGTATGTCTGCTGCTGATCCCCAAAGCAGTAGACCATATGACATTAAACTATGAAAATAACTAAAATAACTTAGCAGTTGCCACATCCGTCAAATGCCTAATACGACGAATAGCGTATACACTGCCTTTGGATGAATTGTTTCGTCCTTAATTTCCCTCATATGACCCAGGTTCAGATATTCCTGTATTACCTTACCATATTCTTCTTTTAATTTCGGGTTCTTCTGTAGCTTCTTCTCCAAATGATAAATTCTTTTCTGTGCTATCTCTTTCAACGCTGTTGAAAGGCAATCTTACTACAAACCTACCTTCCTTGTTTCCAGAAGTAGTTAAATTAAAAAAACTCTTCACATTTTTCTTACATCTTGCTGAATTTCTTTTAAATTGAGTTTGGTTCATTTTCTAACTCCCAAAACTGTTTGAGTAAAAAGTCTTCTTTGACCTGAACATTTAAACTTACCATTTTTGTGACATCAGTTGGTGCTCCTTGCGGTACCATACCTGAAATGATCCACCCAAAGATAGTGTTTTGTACTAATAAGTGTCCCTCTGGGTGTTTGATGATGTCATTCAAAATGATGTCGCCGTATACTTCGGCTCCTAGTAAAACGTCGATTCTACCAGGTGAGATAAATCGTGGATCGGCCAGTGATAGGTTCTCGATTTCTGACCAATCAGGTGATGAGGGTTTGCTAGTAGGCAAACGCGAAATAAGAGATTTTAATACGTAAGCAGAAATTTTAATACATTTACTTGGGTCCCTACGAGACTCAATGCGGAAAGAAACCATATGTCTTATATGTCAACCATCTCCTACCCCTTACACACAGCCGCTAACAGGTATACGTTTAAGGCCTAACGTCTGAACAGTCTCTTCTGTTACAAAGGAGGCTTGAGAGCCTTGGTCGATCAAGGCACGCAGTAGATAATACTTTCCGTTGAATGAATATGCTTTTACAATGGCCGTTGACAAAAGAACGTCAGCTGAACCGATGACTGTTTCTTCCTTCGCAAACTTAGCAACGACGTTCACGCCATGATTGGGAGATGAATGTTGAATATCTGCTTGATTTGGTCGCTGTAATTGTGTGTGCGAGTGATTTTTTTTTCGAATTATTTGTATGCTCTTGCTGTTTCTCCTTCTCTTGATGAAGCAAGGAGTGATGTCGTTTACCACATCTACGGCAACTTGTTGTGTAACAACATTTATACACTGAGTGAGTGGATGATAAGCAGTTATAACATAGCGATCTTGTCTGTACGAACTCTTGTCTCTCACGTGGCATTAGTTATCCAAAACTCTTGCATTGGTAGAGAAAATGATCTCCCGAATACATAGTACATTGATGTTTTGTAATGTTATCTTGAACAGATGCAAATGATTTAACCTTCTCTGTACGTTTGTATTGAGGAGCCTTGGAAATTTGTTTACCACTGTCAATCATTTCCAGTGTCCGAAAACGAGATTCTAAGAATAATACCAGATCAGACCACGAAGGAAAGGCATCGGTTGCAATTCCACTGGTATTGACTTCCCATTGACGGAGTGATTCATTGTCTAGCTTGGACACCACCAAGAAAATGAGGATGACATCCCACTGCTTTGTCTCGATTCCTAAATTATTAATTGAGGTGTGGCAAGTTTATCGTAGTAAGTCGGCCAAACGTTATAAAGTTATTAGGGCAAAAAGGCTGTGCTCCTATCGCGCCAAACGGTAAATTTAAAGCGGCTGATGTTAAAGTCCCTCTATTGATATCTAATGTAAGTAAAGACGCCAGCGAGGAGGATATTATGAATTATATAAGAGACAAAACTGATGAATGTGTATCCCTCAATAAGGTTAATACGAGGCAAACTAAATTATATAGTTATAAACTATATGTATCCAAACAAAAATTGGATATATTTTTAGATGATAATTTTTGGCCAAACGGGATAATTTTCAGACGTTTTGTGCATTTTATGTACAATAGGAAACCGAATACGGGTACCAGTAATAGCTAATTTAAAAAATTTAGTTATGGATTTAAATCATACGAGATATATGAATTTTATTAGCTTCAATTGTTGTATTCTCAGGCGGTCTATGAGAGACGTGCAAAATATGTGTAAAAACTCTGACTTGGTAGCCCTTCAGGAGACGTGTTTACTTCCCCACGACATACCACTACTGGGAACTATTTCAACTGATTTTGAGTATGCAGGAAGGTCAGCAGTGGATCTTTCAACTGGCCCACTAATTGGTAGACCGTATGGTGGTGTGGCCTTACTTTGGCGTAAGGGTATTCTTGATAGTGTCACTGTATTACCGTGTAAAAGTGACCGTCTAGTAGCCATTCGGGCCACTATTGGACAGCGTTCTATTGTTGTATTTTCCGTGTATATGCCAGTAAACGCAGATGATAACTTACCTTTGTTCATACAAGTTCTTGGGGAGGTGAATGCGATTGTTGAGAGTGCAAATGTTGAATGTGTGTTTATTTTGGGTGATTTTAATGCCCACCCACATACACTTTTCTTTAATGAGCTCAATAATTTCTGTGCTGACATGAACTGGTTATGTGCCGATATAGAAAAACTAGGCTTGCGAGATGATATATACATCTATGTAAGCGATGCACACGGCTGTAGAAGATGGTTAGACCACTGTGTGGTCTCACAGTCTGCATGGTTGACTGTTGTGGAGGCGGGAGTCTTGGAGGATGTGTTTGTGTCTGACCATTTGCCTTTATCTATCACATGCGACCTTAATCTTGTGAGGTCGAAAATTTTATCTATGAATGCACCACCAAACTCGGTTATCTGGGGCGAAAGAAATGACGCACAGATATGTAGATATCGCGAACTATGCAATAGCAGTTTACGTGAGATACATTTTCCTTCCGATTTCACGGACTGCAGTAGAGGAACTTGTAATAGTAGTGAGCACACAGTGGTGTTAGATAAGCTGTATTATAGTATTGTGCGTGCCTTAAGTACCGCAGCTAGTATTACAAATGAGCGCCGCGGCGGTGGATCAGCTAAAAAAAGGCACGTTTGTGGGTGGAACAGGCATGTACATGAGGTGCATAGGCAGGCCAGGCTTCACTATCAGGTTTGGTTGACGTACAAAAGGCCAACTTCTGGTGAAATATTTAATCAGATGAGTGTTTCGCGAAAAATCTTTAAAAGTCGGTTAAAGTGGTGTCAGCAAAACCAAATAAAAATGGATATATTAGCGAAACATAGATCTACAAATAGTTTTACAAAATTTTGGAAGTCAACAAAAAAGTATGATGTCAAGCCTGGTTTTCCAGCAAGTGTCGATGGAAAGAGTGATCCTACAATTATAGCAAATATGTTTGGTGAACACTTTAAAGTGTGCTCTCCTCTTGGCCCGTCGACCCCACTTTTTGAACCTATGTCTAAATGCGATGGGAAAACGCTGATACGAGTCACTGCAAAAGATGTTAAAAATGCCCTGGATAAAATGAGTGGTGAAAATCTCCCGGGCACGACGGTATCAGCGTGGAACATCTGAAAAATGCGGGTGCTCATCTCCCGAGGGTACTGGCTCTGTTTTTTTCATTGTGCATAAGTCACTCATATCTACCGCATCACTTACTGAAAACTATTGTTGTGCCGATTGTGAGGGACAGGACCGGTGATGTCTCGAGCAGAAGAAATTATAGGCCTATCTCACTTGCAACTACAATAGCTAAGGTGTTGGACGGTGTGCTTAACTCTCATCTGAAAAATATTGCAAATATTCATGACGCTCAGTTCGGATTCCGACCGGGGCTGTCCACGGAAAGCGCAATCGCGAGCCTAAAGCACACTGTTCAATACTACACCGACCGTAAGACGCCGGTATATGCCTGTTTTCTCGATCTCTCTCGAGCTTTCGACCTAGTCTCGTACAATAAACTTTGGAAAAAGCTGAGTGACAGGGGTATGCCGGCTGAGCTGCTGAATGTGTTTAAATTCTGGTATCAGCACCAAAAGAATTTTGTTAAGTGGAATGGATCACTCTCTGAAGCGTATGTATTGGAGAGTGGAGTGAGGCAGGGTGGGCTGACATCTCCTACACTCTTTAACATATATGTAAATGATCTAATCATTGAGCTGAGCAGCATGCGTGTTGGTTGTCGCATAGATGACGTTAGTATAATTAGTATAAATTATGCTGACGACATGGTGCTGCTCAGTCCGTCAGTTGAGGGTCTAAATAAACTGCTGAGAGTTTGCGAGTCCTATGCTATTAAGCATGGGCTCCTATATAATGTCAAAAAGACGGAATATCTAGTCTTTAAGGCCGCCGGCAAAAGCACCGATCACGATCTCAATATCACCCTGAATGGCATGAGCATAAAGCATGTTTTAAAATTTAAATATTTGGGACACATAATTGCTGACGACCTTAAGGACGATTCCGATATTGATAGGGAGCGTAGGGCTCTGGCGGTCAGAGGTAACATGTTGGCTCGCAGATTTGCGCGGTGTACTGAACAAGTTAAGATCACGCTTTTTAAAGCATACTGCCAAAACATGTACACCGGGAGTCTGTGGGTCAGCTATACCAAAAAATCGCTAGATGCTATGCGGGTCCAATATAATAATGTGTTTAGGATGTTGTTGGGACTGCCTCGTTTCTGCAGCGCGTCGGCAATGTTTGCCGAATACCAAATTGATGGGTTTGCGGCCCTTATCCGTAAAAAAACAATATCGCTGATCTTCAGAGTGCGTGGCAGTTGCAATAGCATCCTGAACACCTTGGCGGACAGGTACACGTCCCCGCTGTGGAAGTCTCTGGTGAGGAGGGTGATCAAGGAAACTCACACAATAACATGATTGCCTAACTCGTTAGAAATAGTCAAGTAAAATAAAAGTTTACTAACATAGTGTAAGTACCTACTACTAACTTTTCTATGGATTTTGTTGTCTGAAAATAAAATATGTTTATTTTTTTTATTTATTTTGATGCACGATGTTGTCGTATCTAACAAAATTCTAATTGCATGGGCTGATTCGCTAGTTATTCGCTTTTGTTGTTGTATCGAGCTATCAATTTTTTCCAGGCAGCATCGTAATTTAAATCCATGGTGGGCAAATTTCTTAAGAACTTCAGTTTCGCCTGATAAAGTACTTTTAAGATAGTGCAGTTTTTCTACAGCGGACAAGCTACGATTCTTGTGTATAAGTGAGGTAAAAAGATCAAAATATTGCTGCCAGTCCTCATATTTACCACAGAATTTTGGTAACTCGATTTTTGGTAATTTGACTTCGTTGGACCTGTGTTTTTCTACGACAGACTGAGATTCCACGGACCCTTGGGCTTTATCAAAGACCTCTCCCGTTCTACGAATAGCCTCTTTCAAACAACCTTTGTAGTGAGTCTAAGTTTCTTCAAAAATATCGTATATCCCTTTAAGAAAATACTCTTGAGTTTTGATTTCTTCTGTAGTTGCTGAACCGTAAATATTATAATGCTCTTGATTAAATTCTTTCCATAAAGCATCAACATTTTCTAGTCTTGTTTCTATATATCCTCGTGTTATTCTGTCTTTTGGACTCTTTTGTAATTACTTTCAGCTTTTAATAACTTGGCAAGTCTTTCTTTTTGGATAACGATTGATTTATTCACACACATGATGATAGGCAAGTTTGATTAGTGAAAAGTCAATGGAATACCTAGTGAAAATAATCTAAATATATGGAATATTGAATTAAATTTTTTAAAAATGTCTCTTGTAAAACGTTTGAGTATGCCCTTATTTCATGAATATCACGATTTTGGGATTTTGTGACTTCATCAAGTGCATTTATTAGCTTACTGTCACCAAGCCCTCTTGGGCGTAACCCAAATAGAGCTTCAGCTGGTGTACAATTTATGCCCTTATTTAGGGTATTATTTATACCCCATTGAACGTCAGGGAGATGTTCATCTCACTTGTTCTCGGCAGAGCCAACTCCCTTAGCAGTCAAAGAGTCTAATATAACCCTATTGTACCGTTCTACTTGCCCATTAGCCCTTGGGGTGGCAACAGCATTAAGAATATGTTTTATGCCCTTTTCAGATATAAAAGTCTTAAAACTCTGACTAGTAAAAGAAGAACCTCTATCAGAGATAACTCGTCTTGGTACCCCAAAAATACTAAAATATTCTTTTAAAACTTTGATTGAGGTGCCGGATTTTGTATTGCGAACCGCTTTCAAATATAAAAACCGGGTAAAAGCGTCAATCACCACTAAAATATACATATTGCCCTTACTGGAGCGAACAAATGGCCCTACATGGTCAAAATGTAGGGTATCGAATGGTTTTTGAACTTTTTCTATTGGGTGTAAAAATCCTTGTCGCTTACCGCCTGCTGTTTTTGAGTATGCGCACTCTAAGCAGGAGGATACATACTTCTTAACATACTGACGCATTTTAGGGAACCAATAACTAGCCTTTATTTTCTCTAAAGTTTTATCCAACGCAAAGTGGCCAATATCGTCATGGTTTCCCTTAACGACTTGCCATCTGACACCTTGAGGCACAACCCATCTATCGCCATCCGGCGTAATACGAAACAGTTTGCCATTGCTTATTTTATAATTAGATTTTATGTCTGACACATTTTCAAGATCAGGGTCTTTAAGTATACTAATAATACGTTGAATTTCTGAGTCAGCACTCTGAACTGTTACAAGCCAGTTAGTATCTGTACTGATTATTAATACATTACTCTCAAGTTTATTTAAAGGGATAGATGGATTGCGACTCAATGCGTCCACATGACTCATTGAGTTTCCCGCTCTATAATGAATATCAAAATCGTACTCCTGCATCTGTGTCCACCATCTGGCTACTCTGGGTAACATGTCTCGTTTTGAGAATGTAAGTCTTAATGAATTGCAATCAGTTATAATTTTGAAATGAATGCCAATGCCTCAAGGTCATAAGAACAGTATTTTTGCTCTTCCGGAGAAGTCTGCCTACTGTAATAGGCCACAGGTTGAAGGAGCCCATTATTATTCTTTTGAAGGAGTATACCAGCCACACCTATTTTACATGCATCAGTGTGGAGCTCAGTTTCAGCGGAAGGACAATACAGAGCCAAAATAGGTTTGCTGGTTAGTGCAGATTTTAAAGAATCAAAAGAAGTTTGTTAATCTGAACCCCAAATCCAGATAGAGTCTTTTTTGAGTAATTGGGTTAACGGTTTCGCAATTATCGAGAAACCTTGGACAAACCTTCGAAAAAGCTAGCTAGGCCGAGGAACTGGCGTACGGCATGCTGATTTGATGGAACTGGAAATTCTTTTACTGCTTGAATTTTTGAAGATCCTGGTCTGATACCGTCCTTTGAAACTTCAAAACCAAGATAGTCTACACTGTAACCAAAAAATAAACACTTACTAAGTTTAAGTGTAAGACCAGCATTGTACAATAATTTTAGTACGTTCTCTAGTCGGTTCATCCCATTTAAAACATCATGGGACGGGATGATTATATCGTCTAGATAAGCTAGAGCCTCGCGATGCCGAAGGGTTCCAAGGACCTGATGCATCATGCGTTGGAAAGTAGCAGGGGCATTTGCCAATCCAAAAGGCATTCGGTTAAATTCGAAATGCCCTTCGGGAGTGACAAATGCGGTTTTATTTTTATCTTGTTCTTGTACTGGAATCTGATAGTAACCAGATGCCAAGTCCAAGGTGGTAAAACAGGTATGACCAGCTAGAGCATCTAATTGGTCATCGATAAGCGGCATAGGATAATTTTCACGGGAAGTCTTTTTATTTAATGCTCTATAGTCTATGCATAATCTATAATCACCGGTTTTCTTTTTGACTAATATAACAGTAGCGTAGGGGGACGTAGAAGGTCTAATAATATCGTTATTAAGAAGTTCATTAACTAAGTCTCTCATAATTTCTTTCTCCTTTATAGCTAACCGATAAGGACGATAAACAACAGGACTGTTATCGAGTAGATTAATTTTCATTTCTGTAACATTACAATTACCCAATTCTGACGTATTAAATGCGAAACATTTGCGGTATCGATTAAGCAATGTTAACAATTCAGTAACTTCGTTTGGAGTCAAATCTTTTCCTACCTTCAAATCGGTTTCACGTATAGGATTAAAAGGAGGATCCCGTGAAATAACTTGCATTACTCGATGTGAACTATCCTCATGAGCGACTCTACCACGAGCAATCAAATGGTCTTTACTAATTTGAACTGGTTTAGCTGATAAGGAATTTATAGCGATTTTGCCTCTCCCATTATTAAACTTATAGAGGCCAGAGAGTACACTATAATGACAATCAGATTTGGCACACAAGTAACCTTCTATAAACAGATCTCCCTCAAAGATGGGTTTAGTGATTACATCTACATTCAGTCAGAAAAGTATCGGGAATGGATTATTTATTTATGGTTCCAAATTCAAATTTTTGTTTTCTTTGTTGTTGTTAGATTGGCACAACTGTTTTCCATTTTGGCGCGGAGTTTGAGTTGCATCTGTTGTTTACATTAAATACAGTGCTATTTTTAGTTATATCATATCTAGTGTGTATTGCTAATTTCATAATGGATAAAAACATCGAACAAAGAGTTTGTCTTAAATTTTGCATTGCCAATGGAATATCGTGTTCGGAGTCACTGAAAATGTTACAGAAGGCTTCCGGTGAATCGACTTTATCAAAAACTCGGGCTTATGAGTGGTACAAAGCGTTCAAAAGCGGTCGAGATGTGATGGAAGATTTGCCTCGCTCTGGTAGGCCATCAACGTCTGCAACTGAAGTTAACATCGCAAAAGTGAAGGAAATAGTAAATAAATAAATAAAATAAATAAATAAATATATACGGGACAAATTACACTGATTGAGTTAGCCTCGAAGTAAGTTCGAAACTTGTGTTACGAGATACTAACTCAACGATACTATATTTTATAATAAATACTTATATAGATAAACATCCAAGACCCAGGACAATCAGAAAAAGTTCTTTTCTCATCATGCCTTGACCGGGATTCGAACCCGGGACCTCCGGTGTCACAGACAAGCGTACTACCGCTGAGCCACAGAGGCCGTCTAAGTGAGTAAGTCTAGTGACTGAAAATCCTCATTCAACTTTGAGAGAGATAGCCACCGAACTTTCTGTATCTCACGAGTCGATCCGTACCATTTTAACTAATAATTTGGGTATGAAACATGTTGCCGCTCGGCTAGTCCCAAAAGACCTGAATTTTTTTCAAAAACTCAATCGCATGAGAGTCGCTGAGGACATGCTAGAACGAGTCAATTCCGACCCAACATTCATGAAACGCTTGTTACTGGTGACGAGACGTGGGTTTACGAGTTTGACATGCAAACTAGTCAACAAGCTTCGGAGTGGCGCCTTCCAACTGAACCGAAACCGAAAAAACCACGCCAAAGTCGTTCAAAAGTCAAAGTCATGTTGACTGTTTTCTTTGACTATCGCGGTGTTGTGCACTCGGAATTCTTGCCGGAAGGTCAAACGGTAAATAAGGAATATTATTTGAGTGTTATGCGGCGTTTAAGAGAGCAAATCCGACGAAAAAGGCCAGATTTGTGGAATGAAAATTCTTGGATTTTGCACCATGATAATGCACCTTCGCACAAGGCCATCATTGTGAACGAATTTTTAACCAAACACTCAACAAATACCATCGAGCAACCACCATATTCACCAGATATGGCTCCAGCCGACTT
The DNA here is from genome assembly GCF_032362555.1 of Amyelois transitella. NCBI lineage: Eukaryota > Metazoa > Arthropoda > Insecta > Lepidoptera > Pyralidae > Amyelois > Amyelois transitella. Next base: position 3,368,194 of record NC_083536.1, read on the forward strand.
TTTTCTTTTTCCTAAACTCAAATTACCACTTCGTGGCACCCGTTTTCAATCGGTAGAAGACATAAAAGAGAATTCGCGGCGAGAACTGACCTCAATTCCGGAAACAGCGTTTAAAAAATGTTTTGATGATTGGATTATTCGTTGGCGTAAGTGTATCGTTTCTAAAGGAGCATATTTTGAAGGTGATAAAATAAATTTGGATGAATAACAAACAGTTTGTGTATTATTGATCTTTTCCTGCTACTTTCTTGACAGAGTAGTATAATACTAATAGCAGATACTGCGATGTCATCTTGGCAATAAATATTAAATTTGATTGTATTCATTTTTTTTATTCAGTTCGGAAAATTTTAAATATTCGTTTGTCTTTTCCATAAATATATGCGGTTGTTCAGTAATAGCTTGACCTACTAATAAAGGAATGTTCATAACATCGTCAGGAACTACGAGCAATTCTACGTCAGCTTTTACGTTGTCCAAAGTGACACATACCGAAATTTTACCTACGGGTATCACAACGGAGTTTCCAAAACCTCTTAGAGATGGAAGATCGCTAGTAATTATGCTAATACTTCCTAATTTTGAAATTTGTGATAAAGCTATCATAGAACACTCACTACCCAAATCAATAAACGATTTAAATGGAACATCATTGACTAGTACAGTTTTAGAAAATTTATCACCTGGGTTATCGTTATTGATTACTCGGTTTACCAATTTTTCTTTCGTCACGATTTTAGCATAACAATTTTCTGTGACATGGCCAAATCTAGAACACTTAGTGCATTTCTTTACTGGTTGTGTACACTGACTAACTATATGACCCTCTTGCCTACAATTTAAAGAGCGAATTGGCTTATCTTTTCCGTTCTGAGGCGGCTGAGTTTGAGGGTCTGTACCTTGTTTGGAATTTTGGAACTTTAACTTCTTATCCATGTGTTGTTTTGTATTTCGAGTATTTCTTAAGTAAGTGAGTAATAAATCCAGATCCTGATACTGATATGTATTATATATAGATATATATTATGTATGTATTTTATTATGTTCAAACATTTATTTTTCTAGCTCTGCGCCAACGCCAATCTCCTGTTTGATTTCCTTCCACCCAAAGGTTGACTGGAAGAGATTGCTTTAGCGATAAGTCCGCCTTTGTACCATATATGTCTGCTTTGTGTTGTTTTGTTTGTTTTACTCATATGGTGCAATAAAGAGTTTTATCTATCTATCTATCTATCTGAGCCGCCTCCGCACCTAATCTAACTGATCTGTCATCGATTCCATGAAGCACACATTCCACTGCCCGCTTCCCGGTGATACCGCAACGGTTAATTAATGAAATTTTATCGTAAAAATACTCTTCAAGCGAGTCACCAAAACGGGCACGCTTGGCGAGCATATCGCTCAACATCTGGCCATAGTTTTCATCAGACGGAAATGCAGCCAAAAGTTTTGCTTGCCATTTTTGCCAAGTATAAAGGACGGTTTGAAGACCTTCGTACCACCTTTTTGCTCTACCTTGTAACTTTGGTAGGGCAAAGTGAACAATTTGTTTTTCGGTCCAACTATAAATGGCTGCACATTCATTGACTTTATGCAGCCACATTGACATTGTCTGCTCCTTTTTAGCAGGGTCAAATTCTGGGACAGTGTTGCTAAGAGAGGATGAACTGATCCTATCTGGATTGGGTGCGATTGATCTTAACGCTTGAATAAGTAAATTAAATGGTTTACTGGTTTGGTTAGACCCGAATGTATCAAAATTTAATTCATCACTGCTCTGTTGAGTAGTGATGTTACCTGTTAGTCCATGATGAGACGTATTGCCACCTTCATCCCATAAACCGGTCCGCTCTCGCAGTCTACCTCGTGCACCATCCTGTGAGCATCCGAATTTGGTTCTGGAACCATGCGACAGTCCGCGATGATGGTCGTGATGACGCGAGCGACTGCGTGATCGCAGTCTGCTTCGAGAACGGTGGCTGCGAGTAGCACGATTACACGACCCTTGTCGGCGTGACAGACTCCTCCTGCAACACTTGCGGCGGGATGGGCTTCGTGAATGCCATCTCGATTGGCGTTGTCTCGAAGACCTTGAACGGCTGCGAGTTTCCCTGGAACGCCGCCGTTCTGGTGTAGGGCTGCGCAACCGGCGTCGGCTCGTTGTAGGCAAGTCATGTACACGCTTTGCAGGACGAGTGCCCATAAGGATAGGCGAGGGCGGCGCACATACGACTTCAGATGCTTTTTCCATATCGATGCAACTGAAATGCCAAAATAGCCGCACAGTATTCCAAGGTATACATAAATATTATGAGAAATAAGAAATTAAAAACATATATGTTTATATCACGAACAATGACAAGTATAGTGAGCTTCGAATCCCACTTCTGAAGATTTGGTAAGGTTATATAAGTATAACTATATAAACACTGAATTGTAAATAATAAGATGTTTTGTAATAATCATATTTAATATTTAATTGTATATATAACAAATTATCAACATCTACACAAGATATAAGATATTATTAAATAAGGCATTAGTTCATAGGTATAGCTCAGCAATACTATATTTACATAAAAATATAACATTACACTCAATAAGTATCTACTTACAAGATATTCTCGCTTCGACGATTGGAGACAGACTGGTCCCTGTGCGACAAGGGGTCTTCCCAAACTCCTGTGCGGGAGTTGGAGTGAATGGTCAGGGTCTTTTTACCCTCTTCATTGGCTTCATTGGTCCCTGTGGCAAGCACCACTCCTATTTATAAGAAAGTAGTGGGGCGTGCCAATGCGACCACGTGTAACAATTGCAGATCTTTTATTTGAAAAACACAGAATTAAATGTCCTATAAATTGTTACTATAATTTATAAAACATTATTGACTATATGTTTAATAACAGTAAATAAGTTATTACATAATTTCCATTAAACAAAGCACAATTTTGTTAAGAAATAATCTCTGAAATATTAAAGCTAAAAGTCATAATAAAGCCAAAATTAATATGACCTCTGATAACTACTATTAAAATTTGTTTTGTTATATTTATGTAACTTTACAATTGTTAACACAAGGAACATAAACAAATGATGTAACTTTTTATAACTGGCCAGTAAGTAACATGTGAAAATGAGGTTGATACTATTTAATGTATGGACTTAATAGGATGACAAATAGTAGGAAATGAGGCGATTATTTACATAAATTTCAACAGTGAGTGAGTTCAAGGGATCCACATCTGCCGCTCCGAATGGAGAGCAGATTGTGAATCCGGTGGCTGAGGGCAGTAGCACAATTTATTCGTTCTTCATCTTCGGAAGATGAAGACGGTCATGCCAGTCTGCCACCCAACAACTGACGTAAGTACAATAAAAAATCTCACGATGAAAGAATTGATTCCTTGATTAATCAAGTAGCGAGCAACAGGTGCTTTTCTAATAACATTGTAAACACTGTCACATATATGCCTTCCATTTCAAATGCTAATCTTAGTAGTGTGATATTGATGGGGTTGCCCCGTCAACATCACATCAGGGCTTTTTGAGAAACCCTAATTTAACAATACTAATTTGGCTTTGGGCGAAAAAGGTATCAAGCGTTAAATGAATGTGATTATTCCACCGACTAAAACGAAACATTTGAAAGAATTGACAACGTTGCAAAAATTTGGTTCTAAGTCTTGGAAGGGTATACGATACAAGAAAACATTACTAACCTGCACAGCTAGTTTGAGATTTGTATAACTACGTTAATAATGAAGTCTACTATTTCAATAAACAAAAAAGACTGTTACTGTTGACTGTTGTTTGTGCAATAGAAAATTTCATTGTCAACTAATCTACACTAATATTATAAAGAGGAAAACTTTGTTTGTTTGTTTGTTTGGTTGTAATGAATAGGCTCAAAAACTACTGGACCGATTTTAAAAATTCTTTCACCATTCGAAAGCTACATTATCCACGAGTAACATAGACTATATTTTATTTTGGAAAAAAATAGGGTTCCGTAATATATTTGGATTTTTCGGACACAAACTGAAAAAAATCAACCAAAAAGTTACTTATTTTGCGTACGCTAATAAAATGTTTTAATTAATTGTAGATCTTATAAATATCTACAAAAAAGTCGTCGACACACTATACCTATCTATGTCGACTGAGGCACAACAACCACATTTTTATTTAAAAATCTTGAATTTTTTTTGGTCTACATTTAAACGCGTATTTTTTACTCATGCTATTAATCCTTATCAAAATAAATAATTTCATCAATAAGTACAGTTTATGTAGATAATATTTGGTCTTAGAATGATTAAAATTGGACGTTGGGTTTTGAAGTTGTGGTGAAATTAAAATATTACGATTTCTGCTGCACGGCCCGTTGCGAAGTGGTATTTAATATTTTGACTGAAACGGATAGAGATATTTTTTTTTACATTTTTTTGTCTGTCTGTCTATATCTGACTGAATGATTAAGATTCAACTTGAAATGTACGCGGACGAAGTCGCGGGAAACAGCTAGTAAAATATAAATTTAGAACAGTGTAGTATATATCAGGATGGTCTGCGGAGTTTAGTGGATTGGGGAGCGCTACCAATAAAATAGTAATTTGAATATTTACCTTTTTTGACCAAATTAATTTAATTTTTGGTCAGGGATCACAAACTAATAAAAAATGGTATATTATGCAACTTATTTGTGGTAGAAAAGGTATGGGTAGGTAGGAGTGCATTGAAATGAGATGCAAATTAATCGCTAAAGATAAATTTAACAAATAAAAGTCTTAACTGATTCATCATGTAAATCTTAGAGCTACATTACAGATTAGAACTATTACATGTGCCCAATTCTGAACTTATTTTTTGGCATACAGATGTCTGAAAACACTTAACTAATTAAAGGAAAGTGGCATTGTCAAATAAAAAAATATCAAGTCAGTCTTTCTATAATGAGAAAGATAAAGATTGATTGGGTTAATATAATTCTAATAAAAAAAAGTAAGTAATTGTGTAAATTTCTATGCAATAAATATATTACAAACAAACTTAAAATATTTTAAGTCTGATTTAAATGCAAAAAGACTAAGGCCTTCGGTCACAAATATGTTGCCAATGCATGGAAAACTTCCTAGAATCCTCAGAATATAATTTGTTCTTATTATTGTTTTTTATTTTATTTTTTTAAATACGTTCTCCATTTTGTTAACTGTGATAATGAAATAAAAGAACAAGAAATGTTTTTAAATCTGTGATGAGGACTGACTTCCAATAAGTCAACTCTAGAACAATGATGCACTCTTTCGAGGTGAGTGCTTGAAAGATCATGTTCGAGCATGGGACGTATTGGTAGCAAGTAAGTTCAGACTCAAAACAATATACCAGGGCCGTACCCTTAAATTGAAAACTGCCCTTAATATATCCTTCCAAGAATATTTTCAAATCTTTCACAACAAAGAATTTTGAGCAGAGGTCTATTATAATATTTAAATCTAACCACATGTTATTCAAAAAATGTTCCTAGTTCAGAAACTAGATGGGATCATGCAACCCCATCTTCTGCAGGGCAACAACCAGTTTGTTTTTACAAAATATTTTCAACTGGTATTTCAGATTGATTTTTCTGTTTTCCTCCAAAAGCAGGATTGCCTTGTAATAATAGATTTGCAACAAGCTATTTTTCATTTCTCTCGTCTCGAGCGTGCCACTTCCGCCATGGGGTTGGGCGACCCCCACGTAATGGCTAGCCTTACCCTGGCATGCGGGGCTCTGCTGGGGCGGACAAAATTGTTCCCTTGCGTCTCGTGGGAATCGCATGGATGCAAATTTTTTGAAAGAGCACCTAAATGGCGGCGATGGTGTCCGCACCCCATCACGTCTCGTTCCCGGCGGGAGCGGTATGCGGTCTGCTGAAAGCCGCTTTGCGACGATGAATGTAAGAGGAGGAATGAAGGATAAAATTGAGGAAGTATGTCAGATGATGGGTGAAAGACGGTTGGATGTGTTGTGCGTGAATGAAACGAAGCGGAAAGGATGCGACGCGACGCAGCACGGTCCTTACACGGCGTATTGTTTTGGAATTTCCAGTACCAGCCGAGGCTGTCAAGGGGTCGGTCTAATCCTTTCTGCACGAATGGCTGAGTGTGTGAATGAGTATGAGTGTGTCAGCCCTCGTCTTCTATGGATTAGGCTGAAAGTTGGAATCACTCGGATCTTCGTTTTAGGTGTTTATGCACCGTGGGATGTGGGTTCGAGGGGTACAACATCAGCAAAAAGCGAAAACGAGGAGTTCTGGAATAGTGTAAGAGAAGTATTGAAAGTTACCAAGCCAAATGAGAAGATTATTATGTTAGGTGATTTTAATGGATGGGTGGGTGTAAAGCGTGATGGATATGAAAAGGTGCTTGGTGCGTTTGGTGACGTAAAGGTGAATGATAATGGAAGAAGTGTATTAGAAATTTGTCTAGAGTGGGATCTTTTTGTGTCGAACTCAATGTTTCAACATAAAGAGATCCACACCTATACAAGAGTGGAAGGTATTTTAAAAAGTATGATAAACTTTGTGATTGTAGATGAAAGATTGAAGAACAAAGTGCTGGATACCCGTGCATATCGCGGTGCTGGCATTGACTCGGACCATTTACTGGTGATATCCCGGATAAGGGGTATCTTCAATCGCTGGCGGCACAGGGTAAGGGAGCAAACCAGCGCTTTGGAAAGAGTGAAAGTAGAAAATTTGCAAGATATGGATGTAGGTAAGAAGTATATTAATAGACAGAAGGATGAAATTGAAGATTTAGATGAGAGGAGCAATATTGAAGATGGATGGAAGGAATTTAAAGAAAGAATTGTGAAAGTAGCTGTTGAAGTGTGTGGTGTAAGTAGAAGAAGGAAAGGGAAAAATCACAAAAATGCGTGGATGAGTAAAGATGTGCAAGAACTTGTGCGATTAAAGAAGAAAGCATGGCTGGATTTGTTAGCAGCAAAAGCTAACTTAAGAATGCAAGAGGTTATAGATGAGGATGTGAATGAAGCACGTAAGGAATATAAAAAAATGAAAGAGTTGGTTAAGAAAGCTGTGATTAGAAAGAAAGAAGAGTATAAAGAGGATTTTGATAAAAGGCTATCAGAAGACTTTCAGTCAAATCTGAAAGTATTCTGGAAATCCGTAAGGTCAGCCCGAGGAAAAACTATAACCAGAGAGCTGACTAGGATCAGATGCCAGGATGGTAGCGTTGTGAAAGGAGAAGAATGTGTGCTAAAGATATGGAAGGACTATTTTGAGAGTTTATTTGAAAAAAAGGAAGAAAATAAGAAAGAGTTCTGCTATAGCGAAGAAAAAGAGAATGAGATGGAAGGCGAAATTGAAATGTTTGAAATTGTGGAAGCACTTAAGAGTATGAAAGCGGGTAAGGCTGCCGGGTATGATAGAGTGTCGGTCGAGATGCTTAAAGCAGGAAAAGGCGTCGTAGCTAGACAGTTGTACTGCCTTTTCAATTTGTGTTGGAGAAGCGGCCGAGTACCAAAAGATTGGTGTAAGGCTGTTATTGTGCCACTTTACAAAGGAAAAGGGTCACAACTGGACTGCAAAAATTATCGTGGTATAAGCCTGCTTAGCGTCGTCGGCAAATTGTATGCTAAGGTATTGATTAATAGAGTCAGGAATGAAACTGATGACAAAATATGGGATGCTCAAGCGGGATTTCGAAAGGGAATGGGATGTACTGATCAGGTCTTTTCTTTGCGGTGCATAGCCGAAAAGTTTTTGACCAAGAGTCAAAAAGTCTATTGCACATTCGTGGATTTGGAAAAGGCCTATGACAGAGTTGAGAGGAATGAATTGTGGTCAGCACTTTCTATGCATGGGGTGAGCAGTCTCTTGATACGAGCACTGAAATCCTTATATGAGGATTCGAGTGCTTGTGTTAGGATAAACGGAGCGCACACTGAGTGGTTTAAGATTGAGAAAGGTGTTAGGCAGGGATGTGTTGCGTCACCGTGGCTGTTCAACCTATTTATGGATAGTTGTTTGACAGATTTGAAAGAGTCTGAAAGTGGATTAAGGATGAATGAATTACTCGTCAAATGTCTGCTCTATGCCGACGATCAGGTTATACTGGCGTCATCAGCGGAGGACTTACAGGAGATGCTAAACTGTATGCATGAAGCTTTAAAAGAGAAAGGAATGAAAGTGAACGTAAGTAAAACTAAAACACTGGTTTCTGAAATGGAGAAAGAAATGACAGCATGTAATATTTTGATTGGAGGAGAAAAAGTTGAGCAAGTGAAAGAGTTTGTATATCTAGGATCAAAGTTTACATCAGATGGCAAATGTGATAGTGATATTGAAAGGAGAGTGAACGCGGGGAACATGGTGAATGAAGCTTTGCATGCCTTTATGAGCAGTCAGAAACTATCCAAAAAGGCTCGACTGGCTGTGCACAGGGGCGTGTTGGTCCCGACATTAATGTATGGGAGTGAAAGTTGGGTATGGCAAAAGAAGCACGAAAGCAGAATAAATGCAGTGGAAATGAGAGCGTTAAGGAGTATGTTGGGTGTGAAATTGAGTGACCGGATAAGGAACAGCGTGATAAGGGAATGTTGTGATGTGAAAGAAGATGTAGTTACAGGAATAGAAAAGGGTATGTTGAGATGGTTCGGTCATGTGGAGAGGATGAATGAAAACAGGTTGACTAAGCAGATATACAAGGAGAGTGTGGAGGGAAAGGTCGGGGTGGGAAGACCTAGACGAACATATCTTGATCAAATTAAGGACGTCCTGGTGAAGGGTCAGGTCAAAAGTGCCCGAAACCGCCGAGCTTGCATGAAGAGAGTTATGAATGTGGATGAAGCAAAGGAAGTATGCAGGGATCGTGGCAAGTGGAAAGAGGTAGTCTCTGCCTACCCCTCCGGGAAAGAGGCGTGAGTTTATGTATGTATGTATGTATTTTTCATTTCAATAGCAGAAAACCACAGATGATTTCTGTGGATCATCTACCAGGGGCAGGGACTACAAGTAACTACCCAACCTTTTGGTCTTTCAGCACTTCTAAGAGCTTGAGCTATGAGACTGATAGTTTACTAAAACAACTTTTATCTGTCTGATCAGATCAAAACAGCACTGTCGGTCTTGTGTGGTGGCAGAGAATCTAGCAAAAATTTTAGAATTCTCTGGTTGGCACATACATATATTACAAGTAATTGAGATGTCTGTTCAGATAATCAATTATCTAGTTCTCACACAGGACACCTGGGATAGCGGAAAAACAATTATTTAGGTCGCTGGAATTTTGGTAAAAAGTGAATATTGTGAAAATTGAAAAACCGAAAGGAAGAAGCGGGAAGCGGGAATGCACAACACGTACCTTAATTTCTCGTATGTTGGCTTCTTGGGCCCTGGCCAGGGTTCTTCTTGTTTCAAAGATGCGCACTTTTATTGTGCGCGTGAATGTGGATGAAGCAAAGGTCTGTCTCGTCGCGCGCGCGGTTACGCTAACTACTTGTGTACGTGCGATCTCCAGTCTTCCGTGGAAAGAATTCGTGATGGCTAATAAGCTTTTGAAATGTTCAACGTGTAATATTGTAATTAACGAGGTGTTAGCTTTCGTTAGTAATAAAATCGATGTGATGGACGAAGATAGTATCGCTCACATATGTGTCAGTGCTTTTTCCGAAAACGATATTCTAGATGCTAAAAACTTGTTGTTTGAGTCTGTGCCGACGACCAAGAAGAAAAAGCAAAGAAAACGTAACGGAAAAACACTTCGCAATATAGATGATATCATCTGTTTGCTTAAGGAAACGGACCCCGAAGAAATCCCAATCTTTGTAGCTCGTGAGTTGCAAAAGCTGCCCCCTGTACTTTTCGATCACGTAGACGTAACTCGTATTTTAAAAGACCTTCTCAAGATACAACAAGATGTTAACTTAATAAAAAGTAATTATGTCACGTCTGAACAGTTATCTATAGTAAAGGATGATATACAGTATTTAAAACATACACCTTTAATCGAGAACAATAACTGTAACATAAAGAATCGTCGAGGTGCTTGTTTAATCGACAGTTTTTCCTATAACAGCGGGCCGATGGGCTTACATCCGCTATGCGAAAACACAATTGTAGATATCAACGACCACCAACACTCAACATCCTCACCTAAATTGGTATACCGAAATATGCAATGTCCCCAAAATCATTCAACAGATCAGGGTAATATTTTAAAACAAACTCAAGTCCGAGATATCCAAGAGGCGGGTAGTCAGCGAGTGCAAATCTGCGACGGAGCGGCCGCTGTGACTCATGCGCGGGCAGAGCCGGTCCCCGCTACCGCGCACAGTATCGAAGCGTGCGATAAGACATCTACCATCGGACCCGACATACGGTCGGCCAGCCTGACAAAACATTGGTTGAGGGTCGTAATGATGATCGTCGGAGACCCATTTTGAGTAATGAGGAATGGACTCTGGTTCAAAAGAAAAGGAGATATAAGTTTGCAGGTATGAGAGGCAAGGCCATGCTCGAACCAGAGGAAAAATTTAAAGCTGCAGATGTGAAAACACCCATATACATATACAATGTGGGCAAGGAAGTTACGGAAAATGATATTTGTGACTACATCAAGAAACGGGCTAACATCAATGTGACAGTGGAGAAAGTAGTTATGAAAGTCTCAAAGGATTATCAATCTTACAAAATATTTGTACCCAAACATCATCTGGGTTCAATTCTAAAAGATGATTTTTGGCCTGAGGAAATAGCATATAGAGAATATATACATTTTAGGCCCAGAAACCGTGATCAGAAATCCTTCAATAATGGGAACAACAAAGATCGTTAGTTTTAACTGCAAGTGTGTCAGACGGTCACTGGAATGTATACGTCGGCTGTGTAGCACCGCGGACGTTATTGCGTTGCAAGAGACATGGTTGCTGCCTGAGGATATTGCTTTCCTTGATACCATAGATGAGGCATTTTCTTTCACCGGAAAGTCAGGTGTAGACATGTCTGCAGGGATATTAAAGGGAAGAAAATAGTATGACTAATCGTAGTGGTGTTATATGGGGTGAGCGCAATGATAAACAGATTGAAATGTTTATGAATTTGTGTAACACTAAATTAACTGACATTGATTTTCCCGAGGAATTACGTGTATGTGCGGACAAGGTGTGCAACGATGACAGCCATAAAGTATTATTGAACAGCATGTATTTAAATATAATAAAAATATTATCTGAAGCTGCACTTTGTACACACTTAAATAAGCAAAATAAGCAGAAAGTGGTACCTGGATGGAATAGATATGTAAGTGAGGCCCACAGGAAAGCTCGACTTTGTTTTGAAATGTGGTTATTGAACGGTAAACCAACAACAGGTCAATATTATGTTCAAATGTGTAAATCGCGTAAGATATTCAAAGCTAAATTAAAGTATTGTCAAAATAATGCACAACAGATTAAAATAAACATTATAGCCGAGCATCATAAAAATAAACAATTTGGTAAATTTTGGAAATGTACTAATAAACTTAGTCCAAAAATGGGTCTTCCTGTGAGTGTAGATGGCTTATGTGATCCGTGTGAAATAGCAAACGCCTTTCGACAACATTTTATGGTTCCGCCATCTTCTGTACCAACCCTGGCGTCCAGGTCGCTCGATGCTGAGACTTGTGATAATAACATTAAATTAAAATTTTCTGCTAAAGAAATAGCTGATGTTATTCGTAAGATGACTAGGGGAAAGTCTCCGGGTCACGATGGTCTCAGCATTGAGCACCTAAAATATGCCGGAGTTCATCTGCCAAGGGTGCTTACCTTATTTTTTAACTTTTGTCTTTCACATAGTTACCTGCCCGAGGATCTCATGCGTACACTGGTTGTCCCAATAGTCAAAAACAAAACTGGCGATGTTTCGGACCTGTCAAATTACAGGCCTATTTCTCTGGCCACCATTGTGGCTAAAGTACTGGACAGTTTGCTTGATAAACAGCTGGAGAAAAATATTAAATTACACGATGCACAGTTCGGCTTTAGGCCGAAGTTATCAACAGAGAGTGCTATCCTTTGTCTCAAGCAGACTGTCCACTATTATACGGCTAGGAACACGACGGTGTATGCATGTTATCTAGATTTCTCAAAGGCGTTCGACCTGGTGAATTATGAGGTGCTGTGGGGAAAACTTGATGGGCTTCCTTCAGAAGTAACCTGTTTGCTTAAATACTGGTACAGTAATCAGCAGAATACTGTAAGATGGGCAGGCACTTTTTCTGATGAGTACAGGTTGCAGTGCGGTGTGAGACAGGGCGGACTAAGCTCTCCGCGGCTCTTCAACCTGTACATTAATAGTTTGATTGGGGAACTCACCAGCACAGGTCTCGGTTGCTCCATAGATGGTACTTGCATCAATAATATAAGTTATGCTGATGACATGGTGCTGCTGAGTCCCTCGGTTGGTGCCTTGAGACGCATGTTGTCTATTTGTGGGCGATACGCGTTGACCCATGGACTCAGATATAACGCCAAAAAGAGTGAGTTCAAAGCCGGTACTAAACAGTACAAAGCTCCAGCTGTCACTCTTTGCGGCACTCCACTTCATCAAGTGAGCAGTTTTAAGTATCTCGGTCACTGGATCACCGAGACCATGTCAGACGATGTGGACATCGAGAGGGAACGGAGGGCGCTGTCCGTTCGCTGCAATATGCTTGCTCGTAGATTCGCACGTTGTACTAGTGACGTGAAAATAACACTATTCAAGTCGTATTGCCAGTCGCTGTACACGTGCGGCCTATGGGTGAGGTATGCGCGGAGGGCGTATGGCGCGCTCCGTGTCCAGTACAACAACGGGTTCAGGGCGATGTTGGGGTTGCCGCGGTGGTGCAGCGCATCCGCCATGTTCGCGGAGGCACACACGCAGGACTTTTTCGCTGTGACACGCGCGCGCTGCGCCTCGCTACTCAACCGCCTCCGCCGCTCCACCAACACCATCCTGATCACGTTGTCTGAGCGTTGGGACTCACCTTTTCTGCAGACATGGACGATGTATCACACACTTCGGAATAAGAGGTGAGTGGTGCATCATCTTTGTCTATGCTTTCATTTTTAATTTTAATTTAATTTCTACTAACACTAGTTATAAGATAATTTGTATTTACTAACAAAATGGAACATGATTTCTGAAAATAAATGATTTATTATTATTATTTCAATTTCTATTATTTATCTCCTCTTCTCTGAGGGTATATTCAGCAACTAACGCGGGCCTTGACCAAGCGATAGAAGCAGTAAATTAAATGGAAAAATTAGAAGAAACACTGGAAGAAGACAGAAACTTTCTTGTAATGCGACAAGTATTAAGAACGGTGGCTTTTTGTAAAAGATAACTAGTATACAATGGTATCTTTAATGTGCTAAGGCTTTGCGCAAGTGATTTTGGTATTATTCCTGTTGATGACAAAACTATAGGTACTGTGTGGACAGTGTTAGCTTTCCATTGTGATTTAAGTTCTATTGCAAGTTCCTGATATTTACTTAATTTCTCTGATATGGTTTTTTGTATATTATGTGAGTTCGAAGAATGCCAATCTAAGGTCTGCCGCGCCGATGGATGCATGGCTAGGGGCGAGCCTAGTCTCGAGCGTGCCACTTCCGCCATGGGGTTGGGCGACCCCCAGGTAATGGCTAGCCTTACCCTGGCATGCGGGGCTCTGCTGGGGCGGACAAAATTGTTCCCTTGCGTCTCGTGGGAATCGCATGGATGCAAATTTTTTGAAAGAGCACCTAAATGGCGGCGATGGTGTCCGCACCCCATCACGTCTCGTTCCCGGCGGGAGCGGTATGCGGTCTGCTGAAAGCCGCTTTGCGACGATGAATGTAAGAGGAGGAATGAAGGATAAAATTGAGGAAGTATGTCAGATGATGGATGAAAGACGGTTGGATGTGTTGTGCGTGAATGAAACGAAGCGGAAAGGATGCGACGCGACGCAGCACGGCCCTTACACGGCGTATTGGTCTGGAATTTCCAGTACCAGCCGAGGCTGTCAAGGGGTCGGTCTAATCCTTTCTGCACGAATGGCTGAGTGTGTGAATGAGTATGAGTGTGTCAGCCCTCGTCTTCTATGGATTAGGCTGAACGTTGGAATCACTCGGATCTTCGTTTTAGGTGTTTATGCACCGTGGGATGTGGGTACGAGGGGTACAACATCAGCAAAAAGCGAAAACGAGGAGTTCTGGAATAGTGTAAGAGAAGTATTGAAAGTTACCAAGCCAAATGAGAAGATTATTATGTTAGGTGATTTTAATGGATGGGTGGGTGTAAAGCGTGATGGATATGAAAAGGTGCTTGGTGCGTTTGGTGACGTAAAGGTGAATGATAATGGAAGAAGTGTATTAGAAATTTGTCTAGAGTGGGATCTTTTTGTGTCGAACTCAATGTTTCAACATAAAGAGATCCACACCTATACAAGAGTGGAAGGTATTTTAAAAAGTATGATAGACTTTGTGATTGTGGATGAAAGATTGAAGAACAAAGTGCTGGATACCCGTGCATATCGCGGTGCTGGCATTGACTCGGACCATTTACTGGTGATATCCCGGATAAGGGGTATCTTCAATCGCTGGCGGCACAGGGTAAGGGAGCAAACCAGCGCTTTGGAAAGAGTGAAAGTAGAAAATTTGCAAGATATGGATGTAGGTAAGAAGTATATTAATAGACTGAAGGATGAAATTGAAGATTTAGATGAGAGGAGCAATATTGAAGATGGATGGAAGGAATTTAAAGAAAGAATTGTGAAAGTAGCTGTTGAAGTGTGTGGTGTAAGTAGAAGAAGGAAAGGGAAAAATCACAAAAATGCGTGGATGAGTAAAGATGTGCAAGAACTTGTGCGATTAAAGAAGAAAGCATGGCTGGATTTGTTAGCAGCAAAAGCTAACTTAAGAATGCAAGAGGTTATAGATGAGGATGTGAATGAAGCACGTAAGGAATATAAAAAAATGAAAGATTTGGTTAAGAAAGCTGTGATTAGAAAGAAAGAAGAGTATAAAGAGGATTTTGATAAAAGGCTATCAGAAGACTTTCAGTCAAATCTGAAAGTATTCTGGAAATCCGTAAGGTCAGCCCGAGGAAAAACTATAACCAGAGAGCTGACTAGGATCAGATGCCAGGATGGTAGCGTTGTGAAAGGAGAAGAATGTGTGCTAAAGATATGGAAGGACTATTTTGAGAGTTTATTTGAAAAAAAGGAAGAAAATAAGAAAGAGTTCTGCTATAGCGAAGAAAAAGAGAATGAGATGGAAGGCGAAATTGAAATGTTTGAAATTGTGGAAGCACTTAAGAGTATGAAAGCGGGTAAGGCTGCCGGGTATGATAGAGTGTCGGTTGAGATGCTTAAAGCAGGAAAAGGCGTCGTAGCTAGACAGTTGTACTGCCTTTTCAATTTGTGTTGGAGAAGCGGCCGAGTACCAAAAGATTGGTGTAAGGCTGTTATTGTGCCACTTTACAAAGGAAAAGGGTCACAACTGGACTGCAAAAATTATCGTGGTATAAGCCTGCTTAGCGTCGTCGGCAAATTGTATGCTAAGGTATTGATTAATAGAGTCAGGAATGAAACTGATGACAAAATATGGGATGCTCAAGCGGGATTTCGAAAGGGAATGGGATGTACTGATCAGGTCTTTTCTTTGCGGTGCATAGCCGAAAAGTTTTTGGCCAAGAGTCAAAAAGTCTATTGCACATTCGTGGATTTGGAAAAGGCCTATGACAGAGTTGAGAGGAATGAATTGTGGTCAGCACTTTCTATGCATGGGGTGAGCAGTCTCTTGATACGAGCACTGAAATCCTTATATGAGGATTCGAGTGCTTGTGTCAGGATAAACGGAGCGCACACTGAGTGGTTTAAGATTGAGAAAGGTGTTAGGCAGGGATGTGTTGCGTCACCGTGGCTGTTCAACCTATTTATGGATAGTTGTTTGACAGTTTTGAAAGAGTCTGAAAGTGGATTAAGGATGAATGAATTACTCGTCAAATGTCTGCTCTATGCCCACGATCAGGTTATACTGGCGTCATCAGCGGAGGAGTTACAGGAGATGGTAAACTGTATGCATAAAGCTTTAAAAGAGAAAGGAATGAAAGTGAACGTAAGTAAAACTAAAACACTGGTTTTTGAAATGGAGAAAGAAATGACAGCATGTAATATTTTGATTGGAGGAGAAAATGTTGAGCAAGTGAAAGAGTTTGTATATCTAGGATCAAAGTTTACATCAGATGGCAAGTGTGATAGTGATATTGAAAGGAGAGTGAACGCGGGGAACATGGTGAATGGAGCTTTGCATGCCTTTATGAGCAGTCAGAAACTATCCAAAAAGGCTCGACTGGCTGTGCACAGGGGCGTGTTGGTCCCGACATTAATGTATGGGAGTGAAAGTTGGGTATGGCAAAAGAAGCACGAAAGCAGAATAAATGCAGTGGAAATGAGAGCGTTAAGGAGTATGTTGGGTGTGAAATTGAGTGACCGGATAAGGAACAGCGTGATAAGGGAATGTTGTGATGTGAAAGAAGATGTAGTTACAGGAATAGAAAAGGGTATGTTGAGATGGTTCGGTCATGTGGAGAGGATGAATGAAAACAGGTTGACTAAGCAGATATACAAGGAGAGTGTGGAGGGAAAGGTCGGGGTGGGAAGACCTAGACGAACATATCTTGATCAAATTAAGGACGTCCTGGTGAAGGGTCAGGTCAAAAGTGCCCGAAACCGCCGAGCTTGCATGAAGAGAGTTATGAATGTGGATGAAGCAAAGGAAGTATGCAGGGATCGTGGCAAGTGGAAAGAGGTAGTCTCTGCCTACCCCTCCGGGAAAGAGGCGTGAGTTTATGTATGTATGTATGTATGTGAGTTCGGGATGGTTATATCGATAATGTATATTGTTCTGGACTCTTTGTCATGTAGCGTTATATCCGGTCTATTATAGTAAATAGTTTTGTCGGTCAATATTGTTCTATCCCAATAGATTTTATGTTTCTGGTTTTCTAATATCGTCTCTGGTTTATATTTGTAGTATGGAGTCATTTCTTTTACAAAATTGTGTTGATAAGCGAGGTTTTGGTGAATTATAGCAGCAACCTGGTCGTGGCGGTGTTTATAGTCTGTCTGAGCAATCGCTGAACAAGCTCCAGTAATGTGTTGTATGGTTTCAGATGTGCTATTGCAGTGTCTACACATATCAGTGGTTTGGTTAACGTCTTTGATTATGTATTTGATGTAATTTCTAGTAGCTATTGTTTCATCTTGTATTGCAACCATGAAGCCTTCTGTTTCAGGAAACAGTTCTCCTTTCTTTAGCCATTCGTTCGACTTTTCTTTGTCGACGTGTGGTAGGCACAGAATGGATCGGTCGATCTGTAAATCCTGTAGATTAAGTAGTGTGAGTTTGTCATCAATTTTTGTTATATGTTGGTGTAGTAAAGAGTATTGCGATTTATTATGAAAGTATTGACGTAGTGTTTGTATCTGCTTGTTGTGTAAATTCTGAATATCGATAAGCCCTCTTCCACCTTCCTGCCGTGATAATGTAAGACGTTGTATGCATGACTTTGGGTGGTGTTTCCTGTATTTAGTGAGATGGGTGTTAATTGTGCGCTGTAACTTTTTTAAACCTGTTTGTGACCAATGAATTATTCCGAATGAATAAGTGAGAATGGGGATCGCGAAAGTATTTATGGCTTTTACTGTATTTTTTGAGTTTAAATGAGTTTTAAGTGTAATGTTAAGACGATGTTTGGATTTTTTTTGACAGCTCTTCTTTAGTTTCTTTTTGATTGATTCTTCTTGACTGTTGGAATCCCAGATATTTATAGGTACTTTGTTCTTCCATTGGTTCAATCGGTTCACCAGATTGAAGTATATAACTATTATTTTGTACTTTGCCTCTTTCGATTGACAAGACTTTGCACTTATCTACTCCAAACTGCATTTGTATATCTTGTGAGAACTGCTGGGTTATATCGGCTAAGCGGAATAACTGGTCTTTACTATTGGCAATTAATTTGATATCATCCATATAGAGTAAATGGGATAAAGTATAATGTGTGTTCTGATTGTTAATTTTAAAACCATTTTGGCTGTTATTTAATAAAGTGGATAGTGGATTAAGTGCTAAGCAAAACCATAAGGGGCTAAGAGCGTCCCCTTGAAAGATACCGCGTTTGATTTTAATCGGTTCAGTAGTTATTGGTTGGTTATTCTGCTTAATAGACAAGACAGTTTCCCATTTTTGCATAGTGATTTCGAGGAAATTAATTATGGTAGTATCTATTTTGTAAAGATGTAGAACATGTTCCAACCAACTATGTGGTACAGAATCAAATGCCTTCTGGTAATCTATAAACATTGAATAAATACTTAATTTTTTTTTGGCTACTCTATTCATAATTATTGCATCAATGGTTAGTTGCTCTTTACAGCCCTGGCTGTTTTTCTTGCACCCTTTTTGTTGTTCTGCCATAATGTCATTTTCCGAAATATGTAAGTAGATCATTTCACTAATGCAAGCGGTGAGTATTTTATATATTGTTTGAAGGCAAGTTGTGGGTCTATATTTTGCAGGATTTTTTAGGTCATTTTTATCTTTTGAGAGCATGTAAGTTACGCCTTGGGTTATATAGGTTGGCATAGTGTCAGGTGATGTTATGAATGTGTTTATATGGTTATGTATGTACGGGTGTGTGCAAGTAAACTTTTTATACCAGTAATTATGAATGTTGTCTGTACCAGGGGACTTCCAATTATGTGTTTTCTGTATAACCTTAAGAAAAATGTCAACTGGTATATGATCAAATATCATGTTAGGTATAGTAGTGGCTTCTTCAATTTTGTCAATCCATTCGGCATTATTATTATGATATGTGGTATTCTCCCAGATATTTGCCCAAAACTGTCGAAGTGTTTCTGGTAAAGGTGTATCTGTTTGTTGGTTTGATGTGTGTAATGATACTAAATTCCGGTAAAAGACTTTTCGTTATATCTGAATTGTTTGTTTTGATTTTTCCGAATTGTACAAGTTGTATATCTTCTCAATCTATTTGAAGCTATATTAACCCGCGAGCACTCGCGCTATGAGCATTTTGCTCACAGTAAATTTGAAACACGTGCCATTTTGTCAAAATTATGCTTACGAGCATCGTTCTTTCGGTAGCTGAGTTTTAACCATTCTCCCGCCCCTGGATACAGTTCGCTCCTCGCTAGTGTGTGAAAGTCGCTCAGACGAGGAGTTTTGTTGCGCCGTGTACCATCATGCGGCGTTTTACTCATCGCGCGAGTATCGACGTAAGTACTTTTCTTCTCATGACTTATTTGTTTTTTCATCATATTGATAGATTTACTGCTACTTTTATGTAATATTATAGTTTTAAATTACCGTCATAGAACACTGTTATGTATTTTTATTATAGATGGATCGAAGAGATGAAAGAATTTTGGCGTGGTTAATGGAAGAAGATTTGGAGGAAGACATTGAGGACCCGTTATAGGGCCGATGATATTGAAAGCGATCGAGGCAGTGAATACAGTCATCATTTCACTGACACCGAACAATCTTCTTCGGAATTAGAAGGAGAGGTTTCTTCAATTTTATTGGAGAATCAGCTGTGTTACGTAGGCAAAGATGGGAGTACAAAGTGGAACTATAATCCGACTGGTTCTAATGTAAGGACTAGTAGGACGTTCTAATGTAATCTGTGAGTGAAGAAATGCTGAATGATATAGTTGGCTTTTCAAATACCCACATTTGGAAAATTAATGATCAATTTTCATCAAAGACCAAAACCTACTAGTATTTTTGGTTTTCACGAGGGCAAGGTTTTGGTATCTTACGTACCAAACAAAAAGAATTTAAAAAAATGTTCTTATGATAAGTACACTTCACAACGATGACCGAATCGATTCAACTACTGGCGTTACAGCAAAACCCGAAATTATTACTCACTATAATCAAACAAAAGGAGATGTTGATGTTGTGGATCGACTAAAAGAAGAATATTCTGTTGAAAGAGTAGCCTGTAGATCCTAAACATAGCCGGAATCAACAGTCAAATCATTTACAAGGAAAGCACGAATATAATCATAACGCGCAGAGATTACTTGAAACAACTAGCTCTTCAACTAATACAGCCGCATATCCAACGAAGAAGCACCTTGCAAAACATTGCATATCCTCTACAGCAAGTGATTAAACGTTTTGTACCAGATTCTGAGATACCAGGACAAGAAAAACCAAATGGAATCTGCGCGGTTTGCCCAAGACGCAAAAACCGCAAGACCAAAAAGTGCTGTATTTACTGGCAAAATTTTTTATGTAACAAGCATAGTCATACATTATGCGATATGTGTAAAGCTCACATATATGATGAAGAATAATTATTTATACACATTTAAGTTATTGCTTGAAAAGATTTTAATTTGTTCTATTTTTTCCATAAGACTGCCTTAGAAGACAGGCAAATTAGTTAGTATGATTGTTAATTAAAATAAAAATAAATCAATGTTGAAAAAGTTTTAAATATACGTTTTTTAGATAAATCAAATTGTATTTTATTTATTAAAATAATAAAGTAAAAATATTATCTGGTAAAACCTGCATTTAATAATATTTCATAAACGTGAGCAAAATGCTCTACGCGCGAGTGCTCGTGTAACTTCTAGAGGCGGTGTGCTGGCGGGTTAAGCTTTTGTTTTAAAGTATCAAGAAAATGTTCAAGATTAGTATTTATATTTTCATGTTGAGCATGTACAGAATATTTTACTTTAATGGATTCTACTGTTCTAACTATTTGACTACGTCTATTGCCATTCATGTATTGGACTAATCTGCCTATATTTGATCTTAATTTATCTATTTTTTTCTCTAGTCGTTTTTGCCAGGATGGCACTTTAATGTCGAATTTGTGAATATTGTTTGTATTAATTTTTGTACCATTACATGTTGCGACTGTGTATGCTGCTGTATATATTAATGTTTGCAATGCTACAAAATCAAGTTCAGTGTTCAAGTGTCCGGGTAAAATATTTTTGTTAATATAATTAACTATCATTACCAGTTTTCTCGACGTTTTCTGTCTTGGAATATATGTATGGTCGCGTAGTTGGGTCTGTATGATTAAATTGGTTCCAAGCTTCTACAAAACGTTCTTTTATAATATCTTGAAATGCAGGATTTAGAGTATTCATTGCACTTGATGTTATTGTGGGATTTGTATCTGAATGTGTACGGTTATTCTCTTCATTTTCTGTAAAGAGCATATTTTCTTGAGACTGGTCACAAGTTGTGCTGGGTGTATAATTTAGAGAAATACTTATATCGTTGACCTCAGGACTGTAACTAATGTTATTTATATGTAGTTTCTCTTCTGCATCTTTCTTTATTTGTAGTATTCTTTGACTAGGGATCATTTTATTATTTACTATTGCTCTTCGTTGGTCTGAAAGTCTCTGTTCTGTTATATGCGATAAGTTTGGGTACTCTTCTATAAATTTTTTATGTAGTTTCTTCCTATATGCTGTCATATTAGTTTCTATTTCAGTTATTTCGTAGTATATTCTTAAGATAGATTCGTTTATTTCATTTGACCAACTCATGCGACTACCGGACATGTCTATTTGATTTGATGGAATAGGTTGTTGATTTAATAAAGTTGTGACTTCTTTTCGGATTTCTTCAATAATTGTTTGGCTAAGCATATGATTATTTATAATAGCTCGGCGTTGATCTCCTAGCCTTTGTTTCGAAACATCCATTTCTGGGAACTGTTCCACAAATTTCTGATGGAGACTGGTAAGGTGACCACGGGTATTTCGTTCGAGATTCGTTATGATCAAATAGTTGCGCCAGATAAACTTGTTCATATCCTGAGTCCAATTCTTTCTCGCGCGTACGTTATCAGAAGTGGGTGCTGGATTACTGGCGAATGCCTCCGGCACAACATATAATGATACGGGAGATGTAGATGAAGAATGAGCAATTCTTTCTGTTTGAAATGAAAATGGTGATGAGCTGAGGGATGGAAATAGGCTATTGGATGATGGTGGTGAATGAGGAATGATATCGGCTGTAGCAAATTGTTCGACGGGAGCCCGCCTGCTCAGCTCCTCGTCGCCGATGGTTTGCATACTGTGGCACTCAGCACCGGCTCCAAGTGCGCCCCGGCGACCCCCGGGAAGCGACCGTAAATTATATCTATTATTCTTTCTTTCCATTTCACTACTAGAGGGTTGGAGCCGTTAGTTTGGGAAGGGTTGTTGTCAAGATGTTGATGACAAATGATTATTATTATTTACTATTTTTATTATATGAGCGGAGCGGTCAATTTGCGGCCATATTTTTTCTTCAATCACTAGTTTTCAAATTTGAATTGAAATGTTCTATGGCTCCATTCGTAAGCCGTCGAGTATTTTCGAGCTCCGAAGAAACCACATATGCTGTCACTGTCGTATTGTGCGGAATGAAAAGGGATAGGAACAATAAAATAAAGCGGCGCGTTCATCCTCCGGCGCCTTGAGAAACATCGCTTTCTCAAAAGAAAAATAAAAGGAAATCACTCATAGAGTAGCGTAAATAGTAGTGGATTTTAATATTAACTAAAGCGGAAAAAATAATATGATTCATAAAATAAGAAATTATTAAGAATATGCGGTATTGTTATTGCGACGGCAATGGACTTAATTTAACGATTGGTCTTTTAAGAAAACCATTTTGAGTTTTAACTAAAGCTACTCTCACAGTACCGTCTGCACCTGGATAAGTCTTTTCAATGATTCCCATTGGCCATCGTAATGGGGGAACATTATCTTCATGTATCAACACTACAGTACCAATTTTGACGTTCGTTACATCTTTCAACCATTTCTGACGAACCTGTAAATTATTCAAGTACTCTAAATGCCATCTTTTCCAATATGAGCGAATCATTTGATCGAGAAGCGATTTACGTGTAACTAGCGGCGTAGAAGAAACAGGTGCGAGTGGCAAGTACTGTACTGGAGAAGCCATAATAAAGTGCGCGGGAGTTAAAGGCTCAAGATGCGGTTCTTCCTGTAGTACGCAGAGTGGTCGTGAATTCATTATTGTTTCAATCTGTGTTAATACTGTTAAAAACTCTTCATATGTAAGTAGTTGATTGCCAATAATGCGGTACAAATGAGTCTTCAAACTTTTTATATTTAACTCCCAAATTCCTCCAAAATGCGGAGCGCGGGGAGGAGACATATGCCATTCTATGCGGCGATTTACAAGCTCGCTTGAGAGTAAATCATTATAATCTGAAGAAAGTAAAAAATTATAAAGCTCATTCAAATAAGACTTAGCGCCAACGAAATTAGCTCCATTATCGGAATATAGATGAGAAACTGGACCCCTACGGGATATAAATCTCTTAAACGCAGAAAGAAATGTAATAGAAGATAAATCTGAGGCAAGTTCAATATGAACGGCTTTCGTCACTAAACAAATAAATAGGCAAAAGTATGCCTTTTGACTTCGCTGACCACGACGTCTACAAATAGTGATGTTAATAGGCCCAGCGTAATCCACGCCAGTATGAACGAAAGCTTTTGTCTCTTGAACACGAAATGCGGGTAAATTCGCCATCTTAGGAGTTGGATGCGAAGGAGAATTTTTAAAACAAAAATTACAATTATGTACTCGTTGCCGTATAACAGATCGAGATAATATTATCCAATATTTTTGGCGAATCAAAGAGCTAAGAAGAGCGGCACCAGTATGACAATGTACGCGGTAAAAATAGTCTATAATCAAGTAAGTAACATGATCATGTTTAGGAAGTAAAATAGGATATTTCGCTTCAAACGGTAAGTTTGAATTAGCTAATCGACCTCCTATTCTGATTAATTTATCTTCCGATATAAATAAGTCTAATTTATTAAGCGGGGCAGAAAGTATATTACCCTTTTTCAAATCTTTTATGACATGTGTAAAATGAGCGATTTGAACTGATCGAAGCAAATAGTTTTCAGCGGTAATTATATGAGAACTAGCTCTTCAACTAATACAGCCGCATATCCAACGAAGAAGCACCTTGCAAAACATTGCATATCCTCTACAGCAAGTGATTAAACGTTTTGTACCAGATTCTGAGATACCAGGACAAGAAAAACCAAATGGAATCTGCGCGGTTTGCCCAAGACGCAAAAACCGCAAGACCAAAAAGTGCTGTATTTACTGGCAAAATTTTTTATGTAACAAGCATAGTCATACATTATGCGATATGTGTAAAGCTCACATATATGATGAAGAATAATTATTTATACACATTTAAGTTATTGCTTGAAAAGATTTTAATTTGTTCTATTTTTTCCATAAGACTGCCTTAGAAGACAGGCAAATTAGTTAGTATGATTGTTAATTAAAATAAAAATAAATCAATGTTGAAAAAGTTTTAAATATACGTTTTTTAGATAAATCAAATTGTATTTTATTTATTAAAATAATAAAGTAAAAATATTATCTGGTAAAACCTGCATTTAATAATATTTCATAAACGTGAGCAAAATGCTCTACGCGCGAGTGCTCGTGTAACTTCTAGAGGCGGTGTGCTGGCGGGTTAAGCTTTTGTTTTAAAGTATCAAGAAAATGTTCAAGATTAGTATTTATATTTTCATGTTGAGCATGTACAGAATATTTTACTTTAATGGATTCTACTGTTCTAACTATTTGACTACGTCTATTGCCATTCATGTATTGGACTAATCTGCCTATATTTGATCTTAATTTATCTATTTTTTTCTCTAGTCGTTTTTGCCAGGATGGCACTTTAATGTCGAATTTGTGAATATTGTTTGTATTAATTTTTGTACCATTACATGTTGCGACTGTGTATGCTGCTGTATATATTAATGTTTGCAATGCTACAAAATCAAGTTCAGTGTTCAAGTGTCCGGGTAAAATATTTTTGTTAATATAATTAACTATCATTACCAGTTTTCTCGACGTTTTCTGTCTTGGAATATATGTATGGTCGCGTAGTTGGGTCTGTATGATTAAATTGGTTCCAAGCTTCTACAAAACGTTCTTTTATAATATCTTGAAATGCAGGATTTAGAGTATTCATTGCACTTGATGTTATTGTGGGATTTGTATCTGAATGTGTACGGTTATTCTCTTCATTTTCTGTAAAGAGCATATTTTCTTGAGACTGGTCACAAGTTGTGCTGGGTGTATAATTTAGAGAAATACTTATATCGTTGACCTCAGGACTGTAACTAATGTTATTTATATGTAGTTTCTCTTCTGCATCTTTCTTTATTTGTAGTATTCTTTGACTAGGGATCATTTTATTATTTACTATTGCTCTTCGTTGGTCTGAAAGTCTCTGTTCTGTTATATGCGATAAGTTTGGGTACTCTTCTATAAATTTTTTATGTAGTTTCTTCCTATATGCTGTCATATTAGTTTCTATTTCAGTTATTTCGTAGTATATTCTTAAGATAGATTCGTTTATTTCATTTGACCAACTCATGCGACTACCGGACATGTCTATTTGATTTGATGGAATAGGTTGTTGATTTAATAAAGTTGTGACTTCTTTTCGGATTTCTTCAATAATTGTTTGGCTAAGCATATGATTATTTATAATAGCTCGGCGTTGATCTCCTAGCCTTTGTTTCGAAACATCCATTTCTGGGAACTGTTCCACAAATTTCTGATGGAGACTGGTAAGGTGACCACGGGTATTTCGTTCGAGATTCGTTATGATCAAATAGTTGCGCCAGATAAACTTGTTCATATCCTGAGTCCAATTCTTTCTCGCGCGTACGTTATCAGAAGTGGGTGCTGGATTACTGGCGAATGCCTCCGGCACAACATATAATGATACGGGAGATGTAGATGAAGAATGAGCAATTCTTTCTGTTTGAAATGAAAATGGTGATGAGCTGAGGGATGGAAATAGGCTATTGGATGATGGTGGTGAATGAGGAATGATATCGGCTGTAGCAAATTGTTCGACGGGAGCCCGCCTGCTCAGCTCCTCGTCGCCGATGGTTTGCATACTGTGGCACTCAGCACCGGCTCCAAGTGCGCCCCGGCGACCCCCGGGAAGCGACCGTAAATTATATCTATTATTCTTTCTTTCCATTTCACTACTAGAGGGTTGGAGCCGTTAGTTTGGGAAGGGTTGTTGTCAAGATGTTGATGACAAATGATTATTATTATTTACTATTTTTATTATATGAGCGGAGCGGTCAATTTGCGGCCATATTTTTTCTTCAATCACTAGTTTTCAAATTTGAATTGAAATGTTCTATGGCTCCATTCGTAAGCCGTCGAGTATTTTCGAGCTCCGAAGAAACCACATATGCTGTCACTGTCGTATTGTGCGGAATGAAAAGGGATAGGAACAATAAAATAAAGCGGCGCGTTCATCCTCCGGCGCCTTGAGAAACATCGCTTTCTCAAAAGAAAAATAAAAGGAAATCACTCATAGAGTAGCGTAAATAGTAGTGGATTTTAATATTAACTAAAGCGGAAAAAATAATATGATTCATAAAATAAGAAATTATTAAGAATATGCGGTATTGTTATTGCGACGGCAATGGACTTAATTTAACGATTGGTCTTTTAAGAAAACCATTTTGAGTTTTAACTAAAGCTACTCTCACAGTACCGTCTGCACCTGGATAAGTCTTTTCAATGATTCCCATTGGCCATCGTAATGGGGGAACATTATCTTCATGTATCAACACTACAGTACCAATTTTGACGTTCGTTACATCTTTCAACCATTTCTGACGAACCTGTAAATTATTCAAGTACTCTAAATGCCATCTTTTCCAATATGAGCGAATCATTTGATCGAGAAGCGATTTACGTGTAACTAGCGGCGTAGAAGAAACAGGTGCGAGTGGCAAGTACTGTACTGGAGAAGCCATAATAAAGTGCGCGGGAGTTAAAGGCTCAAGATGCGGTTCTTCCTGTAGTACGCAGAGTGGTCGTGAATTCATTATTGTTTCAATCTGTGTTAATACTGTTAAAAACTCTTCATATGTAAGTAGTTGATTGCCAATAATGCGGTACAAATGAGTCTTCAAACTTTTTATATTTAACTCCCAAATTCCTCCAAAATGCGGAGCGCGGGGAGGAGACATATGCCATTCTATGCGGCGATTTACAAGCTCGCTTGAGAGTAAATCATTATAATCTGAAGAAAGTAAAAAATTATAAAGCTCATTCAAATAAGACTTAGCGCCAACGAAATTAGCTCCATTATCGGAATATAGATGAGAAACTGGACCCCTACGGGATATAAATCTCTTAAACGCAGAAAGAAATGTAATAGAAGATAAATCTGAGGCAAGTTCAATATGAACGGCTTTCGTCACTAAACAAATAAATAGGCAAAAGTATGCCTTTTGACTTCGCTGACCACGACGTCTACAAATAGTGATGTTAATAGGCCCAGCGTAATCCACGCCAGTATGAACGAAAGCTTTTGTCTCTTGAACACGAAATGCGGGTAAATTCGCCATCTTAGGAGTTGGATGCGAAGGAGAATTTTTAAAACAAAAATTACAATTATGTACTCGTTGCCGTATAACAGATCGAGATAATATTATCCAATATTTTTGGCGAATCAAAGAGCTAAGAAGAGCGGCACCAGTATGACAATGTACGCGGTGAAAATAGTCTATAATCAAGTAAGTAACATGATCATGTTTAGGAAGTAAAATAGGATATTTCGCTTCAAACGGTAAGTTTGAATTAGCTAATCGACCTCCTATTCTGATTAATTTATCTTCCGATATAAATAAGTCTAATTTATTAAGCGGGGCAGAAAGTATATTACCCTTTTTCAAATCTTTTATGACATGTGTAAAATGAGCGATTTGAACTGATCGAAGCAAATAGTTTTCAGCGGTAATTATATGAGAGGTCTCTAACCTTTTAGAGCGGGGCAATAATCTTACAAAGCGTAAAATATATACAATTATTCTTAACAGTTTATTCCATGAAGAAACTTTGCACGATAAAGAACAAAGAGGAGACAATTCTATACCACGAGAAGCGGTTGCGACAAGCGTTTTACTGTTTAATTCTGGCAAGTCTTCACATTTTTCAGGGTGAAAAGATTCTATCGGCCATTGAGGTACTGGCGTAATTAACCATTCAGGACCATTCCACCATAATTTGTGCGTAAGTAATTATTCAGGTAATAAACCTCTCGACAGACAGTCTGCGGGATTTTGAGCTCCGGCGACGTGGTAGAAGTTTTTAGGCTCTAGATTCTCGTGACATTTGGCAACACGATTGCTGACAAAAATATTCCACCGATGTGGAGATGAATGAATCCACGAAAGAGCTATTTTTGAGTCTGAAAAAGCATAAACATTATGTATAGGCGTGCGCGCTGAATAAGTATCGTAGACCAATTTGGTTAGCTTAGACATTATGACGGCAGCACAGAGCTCCAAGCGGACAAGTGAAACTACTTTGACTGGCGCAACCTTTGACTTTGCACAAACCAAGCGGACACATATGTTACCAGTAGGATCGGTAACATGTAAGAAAACAACACAGCCATACGCTTTCATACTAGCGTCAGCGAAAGCAACTATATTAACCCTAGAATCCTGAGCTACAGCCAGATGGCGCGGAATTTTTAAATTAGCAAGAAGTGGCAATTGTTCTCTAAATTTAATAAACATAGCGGATATATTTGTCGGAGGTGCTTCATCCCATCCAACCTTCTGAAGCCAAAGTTCTTAAGCGGGCGATTGAAGAAAGTATAGAACGTTTGGTACAAGAGCGATCATCGTTATTTATTTTAAAAACAAATGTGTCACTCTCCGGCTGCCATTCCAGCCCTAATATTTTAAGAGAAGCGGATTTATCAAATTCTACTTGTTGTGAAAGTCTTAGCGGTAGCGGAATATTATCAAGTACCATTTTAGAGTTACTCGACCATTTAACTAAATCAAAACCACCTGATTTAAACATTTTAATCAACTGCGTGGAAGCTTTGACAGCATCTGATTCATTTAAAATTGAACTAGCTAAATCATCCATATAGAGCTCCTTTTCAGCTATAGCTGCTGCTACAGGAAAATTAGAACGTTAATCATTACAAAGTTGACGTACTGTGCGCATTGCAACAAATGGGCTCGACCTAAGTCCGAACGTCACTCTGTTGAACTTGAACATACGAATTGGTTCAGAAGGGTCAAATCGAAAGAGTATTTTTTGATATTTTTGATGTTCCTCAGTTACAAGTATCTGAAGATACATCTGCCTTATATCTGCAGTTATAGCCACTGGAAATAAACGAAAATTAAGTAATAATAAAAATAAATCAGCTTGAAGATTGGGTCCAGTGTGTAAAATATCATTGAGAGATACACCATTATGACATTGAGCACTCGCGTCCAAAACAACCCTGACTTTAGTAGTTTGTTTGTCCAATCTGACAACTGGGTGGTGGGAATTATATACCCTCCATCAGACTCGTCCGATGGTAACACTGGATCTAAGTATTTGTTATTTATGTAATCCATGATAGCGGCGTTATAGCTCACACGTAAATCTGTGTCGCTAAGTCTGCGTTCCAGTGCCAATAAACGGCGATGAGCAACAGTGTACGAGTTCCCTAAGCTACTGGGATCCTTAGCAAATGGTAACACGGTGCAATAGCGACCAGATGAGTCGCGAGAGACAGTAGAACCGTAAATTTGTTCACATTCTTCATCAGTACGACTAAGAAATTTATTCACAGGAACTTCCTCTAATTCCCAGAATTAAGAAAGAGAGGCTTCTTTACCTTTTTCAAAACAAGTAAGAAATGAAGCGGTAGATGAAGACGGAATTGCGGTTATATCGCCAATGACTGACGAAATGGTATTAGCAGCGGCGTCACCCATGAAAACAAATCCAAAAACAGTTTCAATAGCGGGCGGAGCTGGCGGTGCAATGACTTTTCCACTAAGAAGTAAGAATGGGAATAACTTTGCTCCTAGGACAATTTCGATTTCACCAGGAATATGCCAGAATGGATCTGCTAGCGGTATGTTTACCAGATGCCTAACAATAGATGTGTCAATATAATCTATAGGAAGACGATCGGTAATACAATCTATGACTAATGCGGTTAAGTTAAAAGTTTGTTTATTATTTTTTGCAGAAATAGTAAAATGAGCATACCCTATAACAGGCCGGGAAGTTAAACCAACACCCTTTAAAGTCGAATTTGACAGCGGAATAATTTTCAAATTAAGTTTTTTGCAACAGTTTAGAGTAATCAAATTGTTCTGTGAAGCATTATCAATAAGACATCGAACAGTTTCTTTTATATTCTTATCATTATTATACGCGTAAATACTGGCGGTAGAAAGAAGCACTTCAGTACGATTATGACAAGTTAACGTGGTACAGGGAAGAACATTCGTTAGGTCAGGTGAGCGAGCGCAAAGCGATACGTGCTCGCGATCTTTGCTAATAACGGGCATCAATGCCGCGGAGGTGGTGGCGCAATTCTCTGTACCAGTTGTAGCCGAAGCAGCGCTGTCTTGTATGGTTGTTCTAGTGAACGAATCTCGAAATGACGCAGAAGGTGAGTTTTTATTTGAGGATAAATCTAAATGCAACAAAGAATGATGACTTTTTCCACATTGTCTACATTTATACTTCGAATTACATTTTGACACGGAATGTGTCAAGCTAAGGCAGTTTACACACCCTACTTTCGATTTAATAAATTCAAGGCGATTTTTCGGTGACAACGATTTAAATGCGGGGCAAGTATAAAGCTGAAAGTTTTCAGACGTATAGTATTACACATCGAACATACAGAGCGGTTGTCGATATTATTATTATTGCGGGTTACGAACGAATGGACTGTATGGCGGGAGCGGTTTGAATTATTAATAGTAGCATTGTTATTTTAAGTAGTGCGGTTAAATGAATTATTATTAGTAGTACGATCTAATATTTTTACTTGACTTTTAATGAATTCAACTAAATCTGAATAACTCGGAATCATTTTATCTCTAGCAGTCATTTCAAACGCCTGAGCGGTACTTGAATCTAATTTGCGGAATGCTAAATTAAATAAAATAAAATCAAAAGTATCTTCAATTTTTAATTGATTTAGTGCAGCGGCGGCAGCGTCAAATGTATCTATGAAATTATTTAATGCGACAGAGTTATTTGAAGCGGCTTTAATATTAAGCAACGTGGAAACATAATACGAACCTAGGGCTCTCTTATCCTGATATTTCTTTGTCAAACTGTCCCAAATGGACTTATAGTTTTCGCCAGAAGGAATCACGCCTGCTATAATTTTTAATGCATTTCCGGTGAGCCTTCCAACTAAATATTGAATTCTATGAGAATCTGTTAAATCTGGATTACAATGTATATTAGCTTTAAAAGATTCATAGAAAACGGGCCAATTTTCAATTTTTCCGTCAAAGCTAGGAATATTAAGCGGAGCTAGTTTGAAAGGAGCCTTATTCGTTGTTTGCGGAGATGCACTCGAAGGAACGGATTTACCTTTTAGATTTACACGGAACCTTACAACACGAGCATAAATATCTTCAAATGATGAAAGTGACTTATAACTTGGTTGGAATTTGGGATCTAATTCCATGTGTAATAGGTTAATTTCATCCAAAGTTTGCATGAAATCATTACGCAATATGTCTACAGTTTGACTATCGGACATAAAAGTCTCAATCGAGCGCAATTCGGTAGTAGATGGCGACAAATGTTTGCCTACCTCGTATAATTTAGTAAGACGTTCAAATCTTTTCTTGAGACGTTCGATCGATTTTTTTGTCATGCGTGGAGTGTGGAACATGACTGATCGGGCTCGAAGACCAGCTTGTTGACGATGGGCTCGAAGAACAATAGCGGAACTGTGCGGACGGGCCCACGTATGCCAAAGAACTGACTTATGCAAAAACAATAAACGTCATAGTGACAACCATCATTTACGCGTATACCAACATTCAAAATATTAATAAAAATTCCAATTTACGCGACGCCAACAACTGTATATATCTCAGAAACCTGCGCTGAATGGACTCAATTCTGTCTATATATACATCGTACTGAGGATTCCACACCTGCGAACAGTACTCGAGAATACTGCGCACATATGAGCAATACATAACTTTACTTATTTATGATACTTGAAAACTGAGAGCATGACCTAATAACAAATCCCAGAGATTTGCAAGCTCTTTTAACGATGAAGTCTACGTGTGATTCTTACGTTAGTTTCGAGTCTAGCAATATCCCTAAATTTAAAATTTTATCAACTCGATCAAGCTCGAGGCCTTTAAGTTTGTAATCATAAATTAAAGGTTCCAATTTTCTAGTGAAAGAGATACTGCAACGCTTTGACACATTGAGATCTAAATGATTAAGCTCACAGTAATGTATAACCCTATTCAGATCCTCTTGCAGCAGGATGCAATCATTAATATTATTTATGTTTTTGAATATCTTCATGTCATCTGCATACAACAGGAATTCTGAGTGTTGAAAACAGGAACCTATATCATTAATAAAGATATTAAACAGTAAAGGCCCAAGCAATAATCCCTGCGGTACACCCGAAGGTATAAAATTCCATCGGGACATGTATCCATTCACCGCCACAGCCTTAGACCGATTTTCAACATAGGATGAGAACCATCTGAATAAGTTACCATGGATTCCCGCTGACATTAACTTTTGCAAAAGAAGAAAATGATTAATGCGGTCAAAAGCTTTACTGTAGTCGGTTGATATGGAATCCACTTGCCCACCATATTCCATGTTGGAAGTCAAATACTCCGTAAATAATATTAAATTTGATGTAGTTGCTCGCTCTTTTAAAAACCCATGCTGTTGATGAATAAAAGTACCAGACAGTGAACGGTAAACTTGGGTATAGACAACACTTTCAAAAATTTTGACAAAAATACACAACTTTGAAACCGGTCTATAATTACTTACGTCACTTCTGTTGCCCTTTTTATAGACAGGTATAACAAACGCCGATTTCCATATCCTTGGTACAATACCTTCCCTAATTGATCTATTAAACAACAAACACATAGGCTTAGTTAGTGGTTTAGCACATTTCACTATAAATATTGGTGAAATATTGTCCGGCCCCGCCCCTTTACAAAGGTCAACTGATTTCAACAAATTAAAAATATTATCAGGCTCAATATAGATGTGTCGATTTACCATTCTTTTTATTTGATTTTATGAACGACCAGAAAAGCTTAGGGTTGTCACAAATACTTTTTTCAGTTTTCTTTAAATAATCATGTTGGCAATCGTGATATCCGGCGGCTGTTGACTTCGAAAAATTGAAAAAGATGGCGCCACTGCATCGAGCCGGAAGTCAAAAATACAACGGTGACGATTTACGAAGAGGGCGCTACTGTGGCGAGCTAACGAAGTGACCGCGCAGTGGCCCGAGATTCATTGCTTTGTCAGACTTCGTACTGTGAACTTGCTCCTCACGAAATATTGTCATATAGTTGAATTAATAGTGATTTAATAAAGTTCTACTTACTCAGTTATCGCCCGTGTTATAATTTCCTAACATCAGAAGTGTGATGTGACCTGCGCATCATGGGAAGGCGAAGGAAGCAGAAAAAGCGGCAGTCTAGGAAAAGGGCACGCACTACTTCGAGTTCTAGTACTACGAGCAGTGCCAGGACTCCGTCACCGCCACGAAAACAAAGGAAGAGGGTATCACGTAAGGCTGATACCCCAACTGTAAGCTCAAATAACAATTTCACTTTGAATAATATAATTCCCGAATTTGACCTCCTTAAAGATGATATAAATGCATGGCTTAGTATTATCCAGTCTTACTCTCAAACGTTTGCATGGTCGGACGAAATGATTCGATATCAAGCTCTAAATAAATTGAAAGGGTCGGCAAAAGTCTGGTATGATTCATTATTACGTACTGAAAATCAATGGCCTTCTTGGCTATGGGGAGATTGGAAAAATAAATTAGCATCAAGTTTTCAAATTCGTCGTTACATGTTCGAATTACTAAAATAAATAATAGATAAGAAACCATCTGAACATCAGTCGTTATATGAGTTTTACTTTGACCAAAAATGCAAAATCGATCGCCTCTCATTAGGATTCTCGGAACAAGATATAATTTCTATAATTATTGGAAACTTAGGTGATAGCAGTTTAGGCGCGTCAGTCGAAGCGAGCAATTTTGCCACTTGCGATAGCTTAGCTAGCTTTTTACATGGCCGTATTTATAAATCAAAAGTATTAAAGCAAACCAATATAAATATGCGAGATAATAATATAAATAAACCAACTAGCTTGTCCATGACACAAACACCCACTCCTTCAACGTCTACCCTACCTTCCGCGACGATTTCAAACCAAAATATACCCACTAAACATGACTCTAGCCAAACACAGTATCGTAAACCCATTAAATGTTATTTGTGTGGTGGTAATCATAAAAGGAATCAATGTGAATCTAATAAATGTGCATTTTGTGGCAAACGCGGTCATTTAGAAGCTGTGTGTTATCATAAACAAAACGCATTAAAATCGGAAAAACAAGAAACTAAGGCAGTGTCAATGTCAAACTCACGAAACAAGTTTGTTACAACTGTGTGCATTAACGACTTCAATTACGAAGCTTTTATTGATACGGGTAGTAGTTGCTCTTTAATATCGGATTCCTTAGCAAAAACAAAATCTTTACAGTACATAAAATTACCCTCCCCCGTTCATTTGCAAGGATTTTCAAAACAGAATGTAAAATCAGTTTGTCACAAGGTAACTGTTAATTTAAAAATTGATTCTGTTTCTTTGGAAAATGTGGACCTTTATATTATTGATGATTTAGTGGATTGTGAGATTCTCATAGGAAGGAATGTGACCGAACGGCCTGACCTAATGTACTCGCGTATAGGGAATGTTCTTAAATTCGATTATGCAAAAACATTTACTGAATTTTGTAACTTTGACGACCTTGAAGTCGATTGCAATAATTATCAAAATGAGTTAATGAGCCTTCTCCATAAATATAGTGATTGCATTGCAACGAACGTAAAAGAGTTAGGCAGAGTTCGTGACCATGAAATGGTAATTAATTTGATTACTTCTCAACCGATTCAATGCAGACCCTATAGAGCCTCACATTCGGATAGGAAAGTCATACGCAAAATGGTAAATGAGCTGCTGGATAATAATATCATTTACCTGCATACAATTGCAATTTGCATGTATAGCCTGGTATTGTACATAGTTTAAAAAGTTTCATTCCATACTTGTGTCTTTTGCTCTTATTATATTGCCTAAAGATTATACGGCCTCTGAATGGGACCTGCGTTTCATCGACACATACGTCTTCCTTAGGCCCATAGTGTTTTTTAAAGTTCTCGTTTAATTTGTCGATGAGAGGTCGTATTTTACAAATTCTATCTTTAGTATCAGCTGTTTCGTTATTTGTAAAGTGCAAATTCTGCAATAATATTTCAAATCTGTTTCGGCTCATGACAGTTGGAGGAAAATGTTGCCTGTAAACACGGTCTGTACTCCAATAAAGACTGATTTTTGGTAACTTCACAAGACCCATGTACAATATTAAGCCAAAGAATCTTTTTACTTCATCTTTTGTAGTTGGTTTCCACTTATGCGAGCGTGACGAAGGTTTTACACTTCTTTGTCGTTGTTCTGCAAACAAATTCGTTTGAACTGCGATTTCTTCAAAGATATCATCTGGTACCATAAGGCTGAAATATTGGCCTTGGGCTGCATTTCGCAGTTGACTAGCATATGGTTCCTTCATTCCTATAAAATAATAGAAAATTATATGTACATTTCATTTGACTGTAATGATATATTAATTTGTTAATGATATCGAATATATTCGTAACAAATTAATATAATATTTCCGTTTTCAAGTTTGTTTTAAAATAAATGTTGCAATCTAAAACTAAAAAAAAAAAACAATTACCTGTTGGCTCTGTAAAGGCGATAACAGATGGTTGGTGCCCCTTTGGCTCAACCCATTTTTGTGATGTACTTCCACTCAAACTAGGTATGTTTTCTGTAACGAACTTTTCCACGGGATCGCATTCTGACTCAGAATCACTTGTAATAAAAATACGTCTGCGCTTTCTCGGAACATGAATAACCTCTTCGCTATCTGTATCTTGTCTTTCATTCAAATCCCAATCCCGTCTTATCTTTTCAAAAATACTAGCTTCAAGTAAATCGATGTCACGTAAATCTTCTTGGGTAAAATCTTCCAAATCTGAAGTTTCAATATCCATATTTCACAAGTATTGGGTATAACGAAATAACGAAAGAAAACTGACAATATAAACCTTATCTAAAGCGACGTGCGCGCACCTCCAGTGTAGGCAAACGACTGCGGGGAGTGGGTGACCGGGGTTGCGGACACTCCGGCGCCTTCGTAACGGTTTTTAATATTTTCGCTTAATAGCGCCAAGCAGGTCACCGGTGACCTCGTCAGGTTTTTCGAAAATATTTTGAAAACTATCGAACCGATTTCACATTAAATTAGATATACATTCATATCTTAATATTCCGCGCCAAATTACATTAAAAAGATTTTTTAAAAATAAAATTATTTCTTCTATGGCATCTAACGTGTTAAGTGTCGCAGTCTAATATGTACTTATGTTTCAGCATTTAATCTAGACTCGGGAGGCGCCTGGGACAGGCACCGCGCAGAATGGCCGTGTTGGCAATCGTGATATCCGGCGGCTGTTGACTTCGAAAAATTGAAAAAGATGGCGCCACTGCATCGAGCCGGAAATCAAAAATACAACGGTGACGATTTACGAAGAGGGCGCTACTGTGGCGAGCTAACGAAGTGACCGCGCAGTCGCCCGAGATTCATTGCTTTGTCAGACTTCGTACTGTGAACTTGCTCCTCACGAAATATTGTCATATAGTTGAATTAATAGTGATTTAATAAAGTTCTACTTACTCAGTTATCGCCCGTGTTATAATTTCCTAACAATCATTATAATTTTGTTGCTCCAATATTTTAGCTCTATGACGAAGAAGAGAAAACGTTTCATAATCTGCCGTGTTGCCATACTTTCTATATTTACGTAAAAATTTAAATTTTTCTTTGAGCACTTTTTTAAGAGATGCACTATACCAGGGCGAAAAGGAAGAAGTATGAATATACTAGCTATAATACCCGGCTTCGCCCGGGAGTTGATATAAGATTACACGGTAGGTGAAATAAAAAAAATAAACTTTGACGCGATAGTAAAAAAATTATTGAAAACATTCGCTCATTGTTTACACTATTTGCTTATAAACAACATTTTTCATTTTATTGTCTGGAGTATATATGTATATATAGATTTTTCGGATTTCCTACCCTTGAGCAAGCTACATATAGCTGACCGTGAGAGAAGCAGGGTTCTTTGAGGTTAATGCCACAATATTTTAAAGTTTGTCCTTGCGCTTTGTTAATTGTAAAACTAAAAGCTAATTTAATTGGAAATTGCAGTCTTTTAAATTGAAATGGCAAAGCAGAAGAGATCAGTGGTATTCTAGGTATAAATACTGCTTGTCCTTTGTTCTTTCCAGAAATAAGTTCAGCTTCAATAATATTATTCGATAGCTGTTTTAAGATCATTCTCGTTCCATAACATAGTTTTGGAGAGCTGAGATTTCTAAGTAGTATGATTGGAGATCCAATTTTGAGACGAAGGCAGTGTAATGGCATTCCTGGTACTTGTAAAGAGTTCAGAAATTCTGTAGGGAAGTTGACACTTTCCTCACTGGATACCATCGTGTCCGTCGATTTATATACTACTCTGTCAAGAAAGTAGCGGGAAAAGATCAATAATACACAAACTGTTTGTTATTCATCCAAATTTATTTTATCACCTTCAAAATATGCTCCTTTAGAAACGATACACTTACGCCAACGAATAATCCAATCATCAAAACATTTTTTAAACGCTGTTTCCGGAATTGAGGTCAGTTCTCGCCGCGAATTCTCTTTTATGTCTTCTACCGATTGAAAACGGGTGCCACGAAGTGGTAATTTGAGTTTAGGAAAAAGAAAAAAGTCGGCTGGAGCCATATCTGGTGAATATGGTGGTTGCTCGATGGTATTTGTTGAGTGTTTGGTTAAAAATTCGTTCACAATGATGGCCTTGTGCGAAGGTGCAATATCATGGTGCAAAATCCAAGAATTTTCTTTCCACAAATCTGGCCTTTTTCGTCGGATTTGCTCTCTTAAACGCCGCATAACACTCAAATAATATTCCTTATTTACCGTTTGACCTTCCGGCAAGAATTCCGAGTGCACAACACCGCGATAGTCAAAGAAAACAGTCAACATGACTTTGACTTTTGAACGACTTTGGCGTGGTTTTTTCGGTTTCGGTTCAGTTGGAAGGCGCCACTCCGAAGCTTGTTGACTAGTTTGCATGTCAAACTCATAAACCCACGTCTCGTCACCAGTAACAATGCGTTTCATGAATGTTGGGTCGGAATTGACTCGTTCTAGCATGTCCTCAGCGACTCTCATGCGATTGAGTTTTTGAAAAAAATTCAGGTCTTTTGGGACTAGCCGAGCGGCAACATGTTTCATCCCAAATTATTAGTTAAAATGGTACGGATCGACTCGTGAGATACAGAAAGTTCGGTGGCTATCTCTCTCAAAGTTGAATGAGGATTTTCAGTCACTATTTCCTTCACTTTTGCGATGTTAACTTCAGTTGCAGACGTTGATGGCCTACCAGAGCGAGGCAAATCTTCCATCACATCTCGACCGCTTTTGAACGCGTTGTACCACTCATAAGCACGAGTTTTTGATAAAGTCGATTCACCGTAAGCCTTCTGTAACATTTTCAGTGACTCCGAACACGATATTCCATTGGCAATGCAAAATTTAAGACAAACTCTTTGTTCGATGTTTTTATCCATTATGAAATTAGCAATACACACTAGATATGATATAACTAAAAATAGCACTGTATTTAATGTAAACAACAGATGCAACTCAAACTCCGCGCCAAAATGGAAAACAGTTGTGCCAATCTAACAACAACAAAAAAAACAAAAATTTGAATTTGGAACCATAAATAAATAATCCATTCCCGATACTTTTCTGACTGAATGTATAAATGCCCAAAGCTTACCTGAGCATTACCATGATTTATTGTCAAACTTTTCTAATTCTTCCATTCACGCTATTCTCATTTCGGAAACCTTTCTAAAACCTTTCCTTCCTTCTACAATGTATCCTCTTCCTGGTTTCAAACTTATCAGAAATGATAGGACTTACGAAATCGTCAATAATGGTGTTTCTAGAATGGTGAGGTGTGGTGGAGTAGCCATTTACTTACGAGGTGATATACCTTGCACAATTTTATCTCAATCTTCATCTGTTCACGAAAATCCTGAACATCTTTTCCTAGAAATTACTCTTTCTCATATTAAAATTCTTCTAGGTGTTTACTATAGCCCATCTCTTCATATAAATTACTTTGATTCTCTTGAGCTTTTTTTGGCGGATTTCCGTACTCGTTTTGAACATATTATTATAATGGGGGATTTTAATACCTGTCTTATTAAACATGATTCTAGATCAAGATCTCTCCTTTCCCTTCTTCATTCTTTGTTGCGCAACTTTGCACATATTAATAAAGATTTGTTAATATCCGATTTTGCTCGTGCGGATTGGGAGACTATTCTGAACCTGGATAAGGTTGATCAAAAAGTGGCTGCTTTCAACTCCTTTATTTTATCTATTTATGATAAACATGCCCCTCTTCATCCTGTTCGTGTTAAGCACCTTCCTGCTCCTTGGCTCTGCCCGGAAACATACATACATACATACATATAGTCACGTCCACATCCCTTGCGGGGTAGACAGAGCCAACAGTCCCGAAAAGACTGAATGGCCACATTCAGCTGCTCTGCTTAATGATGGAATTGAGATCCAAATAGTGACAAGGCAATGGGTTGCAAGCCCATCGCCTAAAAAAAAGGATCGCAATTTTATAGGCCTATCCCTTAGTCGCCTTTTACGACATCCATGTGAAAGAGATGGAGTGGTCCTATTCTTTTTCGTATTGGTGCCGGGAACCACACGGCACTCTGCCCGGAAATCCAACAACTTATGGCGAAGAGAGACAAAGCAAAACTGAGGCTACGTCATTGTCCTTCTACCTTCAATCATAATACTTATGTTTCTCTTCGTAATCTGTGCAACCGCAAGTGTCGTGATGCTAGGCGGAAACATATTCACGATAATATTGATAATTGCCCACCCAACAAACTATGGAAATTTCTTAAAGGGCTGGGGATCGGCAAACAGAGATTTGGTACAGATTTTCAGTTCAATCTAAATGAGTTGAACCTACACTTCTCTACCTCGCCAGTTTGTACTTCACTTCATCTGACGAGGTACAAAAAATCATAAATTCTATTAATTCAAAGGCTGTGGGCAATGACAATATTTCCTTAGACATGATTAAACCCATAGCAGACTTTGTTTCTCCTGTAATTGCTAATATTATCAACAGCTCTTTGTCCTCAGGGGTGTTTCCTAGTGCCTGGAAGTTAGGGCTTGTTGTTCCTCTTCCTAAAATATCCAACCCTACTGCTTACTCCCACTTTCGTCCAATTTCCATACTTCCTCTTCTATCCAAAATTTTAGAACAACATGTTCAAAAATGTCTTTCTAACCATCTGGCTAAGTATAATATTTTGAGTCCCTTCCAGTCTGGCTTTCGGGTTGGTCACAGCACAACAACAGCACTTGTTAAAATCACTGATGACATTCGTCTTAACATAGAAAACAAAAATCTTACGCTGCTCGTTTTACTTGATTTTTCTAGTGCGTTTAACTCAGTCGATTTCGAGATTCTTCTTGCAACAATGTACAGTCTTAACTTCTCCTCTTCTACCCTGGCCTGGTTTCGTTCTTATCTCACTGGGCGGCGTCAGTTGGTCAAGGTTGATGACAATCGTTCTGATTGGTGTAGTTTGGATGCTGGTGTCCCTCAAGGTGGCATACTTTCGCCAATTCTTTTTTCTTTATTCATTGATGTAATCACTTCTTCGCTGTCTTCCTCATTCCACCTTTATGCGGACGACCTCCAAATTTATACAGCTGCTACACTGAATAATTTCAACCATGCGACCAGTGTTATCAACTCTGATTTGGCTCGTATTGCTGAATGGGCCAAATCCTTTGGTCTATTGATCAATGCGGCCAAGTCTCAGGCCATTGTTATAGGTAGTCCTCACTTTATCTCTAAATTTAAGTCATTGGTGTTTCCCAAAGTTGTATTAGGCAATGACACTATACCTCTTGCTTCCAAAGTTAAA
Source organism: Amyelois transitella (assembly GCF_032362555.1). Taxonomy (NCBI): domain Eukaryota; kingdom Metazoa; phylum Arthropoda; class Insecta; order Lepidoptera; family Pyralidae; genus Amyelois; species Amyelois transitella. The sequence continues at coordinate 3,409,570 of NC_083536.1, forward strand.
AATTTGGGAATAATCATTGACGAAACTCTTTCTTGGTCCCCTCAAATCAGTGAACTTAGCCGGAAAACTTTTATCTTGAGCCGCACGAGCAGGCTGCGTCTGGGCCGTAGCCGCGGACGCACCCCGCTTCCCACCTCTTCTTTTTTTATTTAGGCGCGTGCTGGAGCACGCCTTGCTCCCCACGCGGACACACTCCCCAAGATGCACTTGGGGGCGGCGTTGCACGCCGCGGCCTTGTGACCCGGCTCGCCGCACCTGTAGCACAGCAGGCTCCTGTCGGACTCGGCAGTGCACCGCTGCGAGACATGACCCGTCTCTAGGCAGCGGAAGCACTGCATGGGCCTAGCCGGCAGCAGTTTTACCTGCGCCGAAACCCATCCGACTAGAAGCCTGGTGCCGTTGGCGGTCAGCCGTTTGGCCGCCGCGATGGGAAACCTGACAAAGGCGGTACGAACGCCCGTGCGGTCCTCCCGAATGTCCCCGACCCGGATTTCGGATTCGGGGCATTGACCAGCTCGGGCGATCGCACCACACACCACAGCTGGGGTGGCAGAGTCGCAAAGCTCCAGCACGCGCAAATCGGCGCATTTTTGAGGCCTGGATACTTCCGCTACCTGGGGATCCAGGACCTCTTATAATTTGGCCGCCAGGAGGTTAGCCTTTGTGTCTTTCTCGGTACCCGCGATTTCTAAAATGCGGGCACCGGTTGCCGCCTTTTTAAATTTGACCCCGGGTATACCCAGGGCGCCGAGGTCCACTTTACCCATGGCCAGATCCATGATCTGACCATAGTTCGCTCCACGCTTTTCCGCGTCCGGCTGCAGCTTGATCACAACCGCAGCCGACCGCGGAGGGCGGAGTTTGGGCGGTTGTGGACCCTTCTCTATTTTGGCCGCAGCCTGGTTACCCCGGGGTGGGGCAGCGGCAGCGGCAGACTTCCTCCTGGCACCCTTCTCCGGCACCTTTTTCCAGGGCCCTTCACTTGGCCCAGGAGCCGGAGGCAGAGCGGGTGGCCGTGACGCCGGCGCAGCGGTTACGGCTGCGTAAGATGGCGAGTTGGCCGACCTCGGTGACGACAGTGGTGGAGTCGCCAACGGTACCGGCTCAGGCGCCGTAGGGGCAGTATTCCCTTTCTTGCCCTTTCCCTTCCTACCCCGTTTGCCTTTGCCCTTTCTGGGCTTAGGTTCAGGGGTCGGTAGGGGGGGCGCCTTCCGCCATACGGCGGTACGGCTTGCCGGAGCCGGCACCGGCACCTCCTCCACATCGGCGTCTGACTCCAAGATCATGTCGGCCACCGAGGCAGCCAACCTCTCATCCGTCGTCTGGTTTGCCGGCGTACGGCGTTTATCGGCCGCCAGTGCGGGCCGCATACGTTTCTCCGGCAGGAGACGGTCCTGGAGGCCCTCAAAACGGGCGTCCAGCACAGGACCCATTGTGGTGAGAATGAGGCGCTGCAGCACCTCAGTCTCCTCCTGCCGGAATTCCGTCCGACGCTCCCTTTCTACGGCGGCTCTGAGCTCCGCCATTTCCTTCTCAAGTGAGGAGATCTTATTTTCCATGCGCTCGCAGATTTCGCGCAGGCGCTCAGTCTCCTCACCTGTCGACCCGGAGCTCAGAGTCGACATTTCCTTCTCTAGGGACGCTGCAGCGTCCTTCAGGCCCTTTTGAAACGTACCCTTGAGGTTCCCTGAATGGGCCGCAATTTCCCGAATAATTTTTATATTCGTTGCGGCCTGGTCCCCAAGGGTGCCCTTGTCTGCGGGCGATGTCGCCTGCAGCGTCTCCGCCTTTTTCGCCATCTCGGCCACGACCTTTTCGGCCTCGTCGCGCTTTGCCGCCACTAACTCCCGACGGGCGTCAGCGGACAAAGTCGACTTCGGCCGACCACCTTTTTTGGCCGCTTTCACGGCCTTCATAGTTGGCGCCTTGGGCGCTTTCGGTGCCGGCATTTCTGCACTGGCACAATCTTCCCCCTCACGGCCCCTTTTTGGAGCCCGCTGCCGGGGTTGCTCCTCGAACAGACTCTCTACGCTCACCCATTCCGCATCGGAAAGTGAGCCAGCCTCTGGCTGCGGCGTCAGAATTAAGGGACTTACGTCCCTATGTCGGTTCTTGCCCCCCCCCCCAGATACGGTGGGGCAGCCCGCGCCCGAGGACGCGGGGAGGGATTCTCCGACCGCGGAGCGGCCGGTACCCTCCTGGGATAGTGTAGTCTTCAGAAGCGACATTTTTGCATGAAGTTCCTTTTTTACTAGGGTTTGGTCCCTGAAAGTGATGTTGGGCGCTCGGGACGGGGTTTGGGGTTATTTTTTATTGAGGTTTTCTTCCTCGCGGCGCTGGCCATGACAGCACAGCACCCTCGGCCCCATCAGTTGGGGTAACGAGTTGCCCGACGCCGGCCGAAACCGGAACGCCGCGCGAAGAGTTGCGCCACATCCACTCTCGTCTGAAAGCAGATAAGAGGGAGCGGCACCCGACACGCGAGGGTCTAATAAATAGACCTCGCCCACCAAAACACACGCGAAGGCCCCACAGGGGACTCCGCTTTTGCGGGACATTGGCCAACAACAAACAAGACCCCGTCAATCGGGGAGTTATTTGCTGTCGCCCGGGGTGCACCGTCCCGTGTCCCTCGTCAGCCCACCGCTGTCACCGGATTCATTGGAATCAAGCAACAGAAGCAAGGCCTTCAAGAGACAGGGCACTCGAGGAGGTTTCCCGCACAGCACCCCTTATTTGACCGCACCTAGTCTATCTTTTGATGCAATGTTGCTTAAAACAGGCGTTCAGTTAGAGCTTATCAATGATTTATCTATTATTCGAATGTTACAACAGGGCATTCGCGGCGGTGTGTGCCTATGTTCCCATAGACATGCTAAAGCAAATAATTCTTTCTTACCTGATTACAAACCCTTAGAGCCTACATCGTATATTACTTACTAGCTGTGCCCGCGACTTCGTCCGCGTGGAATTGTTATTTTGAGCATCATTGAAGCCCACAAGGATGAATAATTTTCCCCGTTTTTTTTCACATAGTCCATTTTTTGTTTTCTCGTTAAAGTTGCAGCGTGATGTTATATAGCCTAAAGCCTTCCTCGATAAATGGTATATTCAACGCAAAAATAATTTTTCATTTCGAATCAGTAGTTCCTAAGATTAGCGCGTTCAAACAAACAAACTCTTCAGCTTTATAATGTTAGTATAGATTATGCAAAAAAATTGATGAACCTACGTGAGTGCTTGTTTGAGGATGCTATTCAATCACGCAAATTCTATTGGATGGATTTTGATGAAACTTACGTACACGGGAAGAATAATGCCTGGAATAGAACATAGTTTATTTTTCTTACAAAAGCAAAGCTCGGAAGCGCAGCTGTTAAAAAACGAATAAATTCTAAAGACAAAAAAAGGAAATTATAATAATGGAAAGTTAAAGTACCTATCTCTTTGTTTACAACATTTGCTGTCTTGCCCATTGGAGACATCACAAATTAACTGTCACAGCTGGTGACCCGCGAGCAAGCGACGTAGAGCTGTCCGTGTGAGAAGCAAATCGTCCTGAGGTCGACTCCGGCTGCTCCAAGTGTTTGACCTTGCGATTTGTTAATTGTCATCGCGAAACATATAGCCATTGGAAACTGTACACGCTTAATTTGAAATGGAAAATTGTTGGGAATGAGCGGAATGCGCGGTATAAAAACAATTTCACCCGCTGCACAACCAGTAAGAATTTTAGCTTCTACTATAATGTTATGAAGCGACACCACTTTAAGGCAGTCCCATTACAAAATGGAATGTCTACTTTTAGAGCAATTGTATGCGCGGGCAGTCCAGATGCCGAAAGTGAATTAAGGAACTATACCGAATAAGTACCGATGCTGCAAGCATCGGTACTATCTAATTTTGCCAGCGGCTACAATCACGTTATTTCTTAAATTCTCGTGGCGCCATCTCGTATCGGATGGTCAAAAAATAAATATCTAAACCACGGGAACTAAATCAATGGTGAAATGGTAAGTACTGGCGTTACTACATGTGTGTTATTCCTGCTAATCTTGAGGAGCATGGCAACCGTCGCCGATGCGGGGCGCGTCAAACCCTACCTACATAAAAAAAAATTCTTCTCAAAGATGTGGTGAAACAGTAAGTGCTGGCGAAACTAAATCAATGAATAAAAGAAGTTTTAATTATATAATTAATTAAAAATTTTGCCAGCGGCTACAATTGTGTTATTTCTTAAATTCTCATGAGGCGCCATCTCGTATCGGGTGGTCAAAAAATAAATATCTAAACCACGGGAACTAAATAAATAAACAAAGCATAATTAATTTAATCAATAAAATGCTATTTTTTCAATCATAATAAATATGATAATTAATTATTTATAGATTTTTATATCGATTCAAAAATGACGAAGTTCCAAACAAACTTGCACCCCCTATTTCATCCCCTTGGTATAGAATTTCAGGATAAAAAGTAGCCTATATTCTAATCCAGGTTACTAACTATATCTGTGCCGAATTTCGTTCAGATCCGTTCGGTAGATTTTGCGTGATGCGCGTACAAACATACAGACAGACAGACGGACAGACAGACAGACAGACAGACAAAAATTAAAAAAAAAATGTTTTGGCTTCTATTGACCCTAAAAAGACCCCTTACAATATTTTTTCTTAAATATCTTCAATGTACAGACAATGTTCAGTTACAGTTTTATTATATGTATGGATATACAAACAAATAACTTTTATTATGATTTAAAAAAATACTTTTTACATTATTTTGATACTAGTAATTGTGAAAGTAATGAATATTGTAGCGACATCGTCGTACATACAATCAGCACATAACCAGATAAGGCACACTATAAGATAAAGTTTAGAGATTAAGTTAGATAGCAAAACGCACGTCCTTTATTAGTATATAAGCAACCGATATATGTAAAATAGACACACTTAAAACCATTACGTGTTTCACTACATCTCCTTGCCGGACCATCGGCAAATTGGTGACCCCGACGAACAGCAAGCAACTGACCAAGAAGAAAATTCGTCAAAACAAAATGTACACCTCGGCACAATCACCCTGCAAATCAAGCAACAACGCACAAGAAACCTTAGAAATAGCAGCCGGTACCTCCGTTTTATCCCGCATTCCGGAGTTTTGGAGGGACCAGCCGAGACTATGGTTTACGCAGTTTGAAGCGATAGTAGCACCGCAAAAACAAGGAGATGACTACAAATATTACACTGTGACGGCCAAACTCTCAAAAAAAGAAATAATACAGGTTAGCGATATCATCACCAGCCCACCGGCAACGGAAAAATACAAGGCCATCAAGGAACGTCTAATCAATTGCTACGAAGAATCAGACGACCGTCAACTACAGAAATTACTATCAGGAATGGAGCTCGGCGATCAAAAACCTTCACACCTTCTACGTAAGATGCGAGTGCTGAGTAAGGAAAAAATCGGCGACGACACCATTAAACTCCTATGGTTGAGGCTTTTACCGCCATCCGTAACCACGGTCCTGGCTGTCACAGAAAACATGGACGTCAACAAAATGAGCGAGATCGCCGACAAAATATTAGCAAACTCACAGATTACAGAAGTATCAGCCGTGAATCAAAACAAAACAAATGACGACACAATGACGTGCATATTAGCGCAATTAGCAAATATGCGAGTAGAACTGAATGCAATTCAGCAAGGTCATCGACGCAGCGGTCAAGATTATTACAATCGTCAGCATTATCCATTAAGGTCAAGACCAAGAACAAACAGTCGGAAAAGAAGACACCTTTGTTTCTATCACGAAAAATTCAGAAAATACGCGAAGAAATGCGTAAAACCTTGTGATTGGAAACAGGAAACTAACTCAGGAAATCAGGGAAACTAATTCAAGCACAGACTACGGCGGAACTCTGTGCTATCCACCCGTCCAACCGCCTCACTATTACCGACCGAAAAAGTGGTATTAGATATTTGATTGACACGGGAGCAAACATATCAGTTATAAGCAAGCCACAGAGTCACATAATCGCGCAAAGCGAACCTTATACACTCTACGCCGCAAACGGAACAAAAATCAAGACATACGGCGAAAAAACACTTACATTGAACTTGGGACTACGAAGAAGTTTTACATGGAACTTCGTCATTGCCGACGTAACACAATCAATTATTGGAGCAGACTTTTTAGAGCATTTTAAGTTATTAGTCGACATAGCTGGTCGGAAACTGAGCTGACAACGCCGGCAACCCTAATCACATCGACGCAGCAAACAATTCGCACTATTGACATTGGAATCGACATACGCATCACTCAAATATTAAAAAAATACGAAGATATTACGAAACCGTCCTCACTCAGCTCTACTCCTAAACACAAGATTAAGCATCACATTATAACAAAAGGACCGCCAGTATCAGCACGCGCAAGACCACTACCCCCGGATAAATATCACATAGCAAAAGAGGAATTTAACAAAATGATGGAGCTAGGAATTTGTCGCCCCTCGGACAGCCCATGGGCAAGTCCTTTGCACATGGTGAAGAAAAAGAACGGTGAATGGAGACCATGTGGAGATTACCGTAGCTTAAATAGCACGACAGTACCGGATAAATACCCGCTTCCACGATTAACAGATTTCACCTACATATTAGAAAATAAGAAAATATTCAGCAAAATCGATATCCGGAAAGCTTACCATTGTATTCCCGTAGAGGACGTGGAGAAGACCGCTATAATCACTCCTTTTGGACTTTTTGAATTCCCTAGAATGCCCTTTGGTTTACGCAATGCAGCCCAAACCTTCCAACGATTCATGGATTCACTATTTAGAGATTTGGATTTTGTATTCATTTTTGTCGACGACTGTTTAATCGCCTCGGAAAATGAAATAACACATATTCAGCAGCTGGATACAGTTTTCAGGCGTTTACAGGAAAACGGTATTACTATTAATCTCGAAAAATGCGACTTTCTCAAAAACGAAATGGACTTTTTAGGCTATCACATAACTAGCCAAGGAATACGTCCAACAGAAGAGAAGTACAAGGCAATAGTGGAATTCCCTAAACCGAAGACAATCAAAGAATTAAGAAGATTTTTAGGCATGATTAATTTTTACAGAAACAACCTTCCACACGCCGCTCAATATCAAAATATCCCAAACGAATACCTGCATATATCAATAAAGAACGATAACTCTCCTATTCCTTGGACAACAGACGCCGAAAAAGCTTTTGAAAAATGCAAGGAAAACATTATGAACGCAGCATTGACAGTGCACCCCTCACGCACGGCCACGCTGGCACTCATGACGGACGCCAGCGCTACCTGTGTTGGCGCAGTTCTACAACAAAAAAAGGGACGCATTTGGGAACCATTAGGATTTTTTTCAAGAAAACTAAGTGATGCACAACAGAAATATTCAACGTTCGATAGAGAATTACTCGGAATATATATGGCAGTCAAACATTTTCAAAGATTGATCGAAGGAAGAGAATTCACGATTTTTACGGATCATCGACCTTTGACTTACGTATTCTCTCGAAAATCTTCACCTAACGATACACCACGAAGAATACGTCAATTAGATTTTATTTCACAGTATTCTACCAATATTCAACACATAAGTGGACGTGACACTATTGTCGCGGACACATTATCACGTATAGAACAGATAGATATGCCATCACCAATCAATTACGCTGAATTAGCAAAATGTCAACTCAGCGACCAAGAATTAATAAGACTTCGTGACAATAAGAAATTATTATTTAGAAACATCAAACTTCCGGGTTCTACGGAAAACATCAGTTGCGACGTATCTACTGGAAAAAATCGCCCTTATTTACCGGAAAAATTTCGAAGACAGGTTTTTGATGTCATCCACGGTCTAAGCCATCCTGGGAAGAAAACTACAAGAAAGTTGATAACGCAAAGATATTTATGGCCATCTATGAACAAAGACATTAACAACTGGTGTAGATCATGCATAGCTTGTCAAAAGTCAAAAGTACAACGCCACACAATATCACCGGTCGGTAAATTCATGCCATCGCAGCGTTTCGAACACCTACACATCGATATCGTCGGACCGTTACCTATTTCTCAAGGAAAACGATATCTAATCACAATTATAGATCGCTGTACCTCATGGCCGGAAGTATTTCCCGTGGAAGACATTACAGCCGAAACGGTGGCTCGCGCACTATATGAGGGATGGATTTCAAGATTCGGATGTCCAGTACGTATCACTACAGACCAAGGACGACAGTTCGAATCAAGAATATTCGAATCACTTTCACAATTTTTGGGAGTACATAGAATTAGGACAACGCCTTATCATCCACAATCTAATGGAATGATAGAAAGGTTCCATAGAACTTTAAAAGCAGCCCTCACAACCAGGGAAGCCAACGCTAACTGGGTGAAGGAAATTCCCTCCGTCTTACTCGGTTTGCGTAGCTGTGTACGGGATGACACAGGATACAGTGCGGCGGAAATGATTTACGGAACACCCATCACTCTCCCTGGAGAATTTTTTGAACCATCACACCAAAATTCAACGTACGAAGAATTCATCAAAAGTATCCAACGGGACATTACACACATGACGTCAATTCCAAAACGCAAAAAACATAGTGCAACCATTTTTATTCACCCTGAATTGAACAAATGTTCGCACGTATTTGTGCGATGCGATAGGTTAAGGAAAAGTCTGACTCCGCCCTATGAAGGGCCATTCCCAGTAATCAGCAGAACGGACAAAGCATTTATAGTTAAAATAGGAAATAAGGAAAATACAATATCCATAGACCGATTAAAACCCGCATTTACGATGAATAGCGAAACTATGTACGTGCCAATCTCAGAGAACGCACAAAACAATTCAAGCACGTACATCACGAGAACAGGACGAGCCGTCAAGCCAGTCGTACGATAAAAATAGCTGATTCAAGCAAATCATCCATATAAATACTCACGGCAATTAGAAGGAAAACATCATTCACCGTCAACAAATCAAGAATGGGCACACAAAGTTCCAAGGACCAGATCACTTACAACACGGACAACTGCCTCAACCAAAACGAGGCAGACCAGCTCAGGAGCCTCGTCTTAGAAGAACTACGATGGACGAGGAACATCGCCATCGGACAGATCATAATCTCTCTAGGAATCGCCCTCTTATACGGAATAATGAAGACGGTAGACAAAAGAATACGATCAGCAACAAAAAATAATCAGCATAAGTGCATCGGGTGACAACAAACATTTTTTATCAAGGGGGGAGTATATGTAGCGACATCGTCGTACATACAATCAGCACATAACCAGATAAGGCACACTATAAGATAAAGTTTAGAGATTAAGTTAGATAGCAAAACGCACGTCCTTTATTAGTATATAAGCAACCGATATATGTAAAATAGACACACTTAAAACCATTACGTGTTTCACTACATCTCCTTGCTGGACCATCGGCAAAAATATAGTTTACCAATTCAAAATAAAAAAGTTCCTGGTCTATTTAAACTTGAAATGGGGACTAAAGTTATAACCGAATTGTATTAAAACCACCAATAGCACAATAAAAAAAGCAAAAGGAATTAAGAGAAACATTGTGCATGATTTTAATGTATCGGATTATGAAAAATCTCTGCATGAAGGTATCGTAATTCGTAAAACAATTATTTTATTTAAATCAATTAAACATGAATTATTTACATGTGCCATAAATAAAATTGCTTTATCAGCTGATGATGATAAGAGAGCCATATCAAAGGATAAGATTTCGACTAAAGCATGGTAGCACACAAGTATATTTAATTGTTAACAGGTTTTGAAAATGGATACTTATTTGTTAAATTTAAATGTTTTAAAAAAACATACATATTTGTAACATATTTCATATTTTGTTTATATTCTAAGTCAGAAAATGTCTGTATTGTTTGTAAATATATAGGAAAAAGAATAAAATGGGTATAATAAAATAATAAATTGTTTTATTAATTCATATTTTTAAAATAAAAAGTTTTATAAAGAAACTTATGACGAAAGAATACTATGAACATGCTCACAAGGGATAAATTACATAAATTGAGCCCTACAGTAAGTTGTAAACTTGAGTCGCAAAATACTAACTCAACAATACTTTATTTTGTTAATTCATGTATGGAAAACCATACTCGGGACAAACTGAAAAATCAGATCGTTTTACATCTTGACCCGGTCGGGGATCGAACCCGAGGTCTCCGTGTCTCAGTTCAGCTTGATAACCGCTGAGCCACGGAGCTCGTCAAACCGCCGTGTGGACGAAGCGTTCTGTGCATGTATTTTTTGTTCATTGTAATAAATTTTATTGATATACCTTGGTATCTAATTACAATATGAATGAACGCGTTCTAACGTGAATAGTAATTTGAACGACTATGACACAAAACATTTTAGCAAGGACAAAATCGCGCCGCGCATGCATTTTTATTTGAGTGCAGTGCGCAAACTGTATGTGACATGTATCACTTTTGTACGATCAAGCGTATAGTCCACACCACAGGACGTTGCTTCCAATAAATTTAAGTATTTAAAAACTAAAACAATGGTAAGTTGCTTTATATATTTAATTGTTTCTTATAGATATAAGATTGATTTAATGTTATTCTAAATTTATGTTTTTTTTCAGACGCCGCAATACGTAGATGATGTAACTGCGAATTCAGATAATGAAACATTTATTCCCGATTCTTTTGAACATGCTCAACGTCTATCAGATGGATTGACTGAGGAATTAATTAAAATACAAGCTTTCGAAATCAAAAGCAAAGGCGTGTGAACAGAAGGTACGAAAAAATTTCTTTCTTTATTATTAATTTAAATAAGATGGTATAAACCACACAGATTGAGCTAGCCCCATAGTAAGTGGTAAACTTGTGTCGCAGGATAAGTACCAACGATACTATAATTTTTAATAAATCCCACCCAGGTCAATCTAATAAACACTATTTTTCCATGTTAGCCTGGTCGGGGATGAAACCCGTTTTATTAGAATAATTGTTATGTGTATTTTTATTTTTTGTTACAGACAACAGGACGCGATATCGCTATCTTTCCAGATAGTGAAACATTAATACCAGAGTCATTTCAATGTCCTCGAGATTCGTTTGGATTCTCCGAAGAACTTTTCAAGATACAGAGTCGTCCCACCGAACAATCAAAATTAAGTACTCATAAACGGAAAATGAAGTTAAAGGGGGGTCGCAATAAGGTAGATTTTTCCAAAAAGATTGTCAAATCACATGTTCCCCATCAATCGTTTGTGATAAAAAGTGCTCCCCACAAAAGTCTTAGACTGATCAAGATTCAAGTGCTTGACTTAGAGTGTAATCAATTAATAAGTGACTGTCTTCAGGACGATAGGGTCTTATTGAGCTCTCAATATGTGGTAAAAGATGTTGGTGATGAAATTATGGACCAGACTGAAAAAATTATTAGTAATACTTCAAAAAAAAATTGTAACTATAGTTATACCAATTGGATTTAAAATTATATATAAATGTATGTCAATTAATGTAATTTCCTTTATCAGTTTTCATGTCATTGTGTTATTTTTTACAGATTTGTGTTATTTGCCTAGTATCAATAAACGTAAAATTTAAAAGATATGTGCCTTTATTTTATTGTTTAATTAGGAACCATAACCTAAATAAATTAAAAAAAAGACAGTATATTTTATTCAGTAAAATATTTTTATTATTCGAAAAATCTTATTATAATTTAAATAAAGAATTAAACACAAAATTGTCTTGACACCACTTTTTTAAACAGAGTGCATTTTTCAAAGCACACCTTTTTTTATGATGAACACAATTTAACACCTGATTATTCTCCTCACAATAATCCTCATATAATTTAAGTAATTTAGGACAACCCTTTTCACCCAGTTCTATAATTTCACAATCGTTGCATAACTCTTGAATCCATACAATCTTCTCATTTCCTTTAATTAAGACATTTTTATTTTTTAAATATGGAATTATAACTCGCCGGAATTCTCGATAATCGATAAACCCGTCATACCAATGTAGTCCCAGATTATTTTCTAACCATCGAACTTGCTTTTTTTCTTCATCAGAAAGAGTTTTAAAAGAATAAGGTGCTTTAACCAAGAAAGTTTGTGTGCATTCCTTAGTTGCAATCGAAAATTCCTTAACAATAAAATTATTTTTCAAATCCTTAAACCCTTGTAAATCTATGATTATTATATTATCATTCATGATAACTTCTTAACAATGTTGCTCAATGGTTTGTATTCAAATATGCAATCGTTTAGTATCAGACAATATGCAGCCGTTTGATCGGGTATGTCTTGGTCAGATTCAAATTCAACTCTCACATCAATTGATCCCTTTAACATTTCATGTTGTCGTGAACAGTCTATTACAAATAACGGAGCTATGTCTCTAAATTCTTTTAATCCCATCAATGGCTCCGCCCGGCGACTATGATAAGACTGATGAAATCTTGCGTATTGTTCATATATTAATGAATATCTGTTGTCTGCGAAACTAATATTTAAACCTTCATACGGATAATATGAAGAATTTAGAAATACTCTTACGTCTCGAATATGACAATGGTCGAACTCTGCCATCGACATTGTTGCATTACTTTTACGGTTTGTTTGTAAAGCAATAATAACAAATCTTGGTTTTTCCAACTGTGATGAAGTTTTAATGGACCAAGTATGTTTCCTGGTTTTGGGTAACAATGGGTACTCATACAAATCCCAGTTACGAAACGCTAAGGTTATCGCTCGATCTTTTTCTAAATGTTTAAGTAAATTGATTCTTTCACGGTCCGACACTCGAACATGAGGAACTCGCCAAACTATTATATTTATAATTATATCTTCGACAATTTCTCCAGAACTTAGTAATAAGAAATTGAGATTTGTATTACTTCTCAATAGTAGGTACTAATTCATGTTTACAGTTCATTATGATTTTTTCATAATCTTCTGCAAAATCTAATATTTTATTTAACGGTATATACACAGAAAATCCTCCATCAGAGGTAATGCCTGAAGGAGACCAACCCCAAACTTTTTTGCTTTTGGATTCATTTTCGTTCAATGATAGATAAGATTTAATTGTTGTGGTAATACCTGCATTTTTAATCTTATCTATTTCTATCCTATTATTTCAAATCTTATATCTTGAAATAGAAATAGTACAGGGTTGTTTACGAAATGCACACTCGGCACTTTTTCTTTTTTTTGTTAGTTTTTTTTTTAATCGCAGCGATGTTTCTTTGTAAGGTGATCCTTTAGGACTGAGTCTTTTAATAGGAGTGAAGGTGTTTTTATGAAAATTTAACATTTTGGTTTAAAGTGCAAATACAACTGTACTTCTTCACCGCGTAAGTTAATTTGCTTGTTTTCTGCATCTAACAACCTTATATTGAGTGAATTTATTGAGCTCTGATTGACAGGAAAGTAAATTAAATTCTTAGGTATTTCAATAATTCTGTAACCAGGGGGTACGTTAGGCACAAATTCATAAATAATATGGCTTGCTTTTCCGTTTACAAATGATCCGCTGATAACATCACATTCGATGCGTACGATAGTTGTTGCTAAAATGCTGACAGGATGCTGAGATTCAGTACTTATATTAGCTTTGATTGATTCTCTATTAAGTCCTAATATTTTTCCGATTGAATTATTTTTATTAAAGTGTACATCTTTGGAACAAAAAATTCTTGTTTTTAACGTATTATTATTACAACCCAATTTCAACGCTGCATTCTTTATGTTACTTTTCAGATAATCACAAATATCTTGAAACTCATACGATCCTTCAGGAATTTCAATAACTTCATCTTTTCCATAGTAAAATTTGTTATTTTTTGCGTCTATGTTAGGTATAGAATTAAATGTAGAAAAATACAAAAGCCCACATTCGTACTCTCCATTCAGTTGTAATGTAGGGGAATAGTTAGTTGTTAAAAATTCTCCTCTGCCTGTTATTGACACAGTGAAAGACATTATTATACTGATACAAATATATTTTTATTATATTATTTATACAAATGATGTTTCCAAAATTCTTTTAAAAACTTTAAACAAAGGTTTATAGTACCATAAGATTGATATTGCAAATAATTATAATTTATAGTTAAAGGACTTAAATAATTTACTAGTTCCAATGGTGGTTTTAAATCACCAGAACTATCAAAATATTCACAGTAATTCATATATTTAACGTAGGCTACCCAATGTGTTCCAGGATTGTCAGAACTATCTAAATTTAATACAGCACACTCATTTTTTTTTTGGTTTTAGAGGAAGAGTATCTCTCATATACACTCCGCGAAAGTAAGGAATATCAATAGCATGTTCCATTATATCTAAATTGGTTAGTGCTCGTCTGGGTAGCCGCTTTTTCAGTTTTTTGAAGGACTTAGATATAATCCTGCTCCCTTTTTATATGGTTTTATATGTAATGAAATGACATTTCATCTTTTCAAATTTGCCGCGCTTTTCAAGTTTATCTGTGGCGTGGAGAGAATTGAAGGGGGATGTAATGGCGGATGATGTTAAGATTATTGTGTACATAAATGTTATAAAAAATTAGTTTTGGAAAGATAAACGAAAGGATATAGTTGAGGAATCGATATTAGTGAACTTTAAATGTCGTTTGTTTGTATTTTCAGGTGAGATATAAGTGTAATTGTCATAGGTAAATAATAATTATTGTGATATTATAAAAGCGTGTTAAAATAAAACAAAACTTTGTATTTTCAGAGAAACAATTTGTGGTTTATTTTGAAAATCCTCAATAATATATTAGGTGCGCAACTAAGTTCTCGCTGTTTATCGATAGATGGCTCCAAAAGTGAAGTGAAGCCAATTTTTACGCATCAAAGTGTCATGGCGGTAGCTTAGACATTCAGTGAACAAGTGGCTTCAACAAAATCGTGATTCCATTGCGGCGTCATATTCTTTTATTTGAATGAACATGTCCGATTTTGTGCCGAAAATTGGTAATTTGCGGGAAGTGGTAGTTTTCTTATTTCATTCAAAGAAAACAGCAGCTGAAGCACATTGAGAGCTGCAAAAAGTTTACGGGAACGGAGTTATAAGTGAGACAACGTGCCGTGACTGGTTTCGCCGCTTCAAAGACGGTGATTTTGATGTTGAGGACAGTCCACGTGAAGGAAGGCCAAAAACTTTTGAAGACGCTGAATTGACGAAACTGCTCGACGAGGATGCATGTCAAACGCAACAAGAGCTTGCTTTAGCATTAGGAGTAACTCGCCAAGCCATTTCGAAGCGATTGCATACGTTGGGAATGATTCAAAAGCAAGGAACATGGGTTCCTTATGATTTGAAGCCAAGGGACGTCGAGCGTCGTTATTTCGCCTGCGAACAACTGCTCCAGAGGCAAAAAAGGAAAGGTTTTCTTCACCGAATCGTGACGGGCGATGAAAAGTGGATTCACTACAGCAATCCAAAGAAAAAGAAGTCGTGGGGACTGCCTGGTCATGCGTCCACGTCATCGGCTCGGCCGAATATACACGCTGCGAAGGTTATGCTGTGTATTTGGTGGGACCAGTTAGGCGTTATTTATTATGAATTGTTGAAACCAAGTGAAACTCTTACTGGGGAACGATATCGAACTCAATTAATGCGATTGAGTCGAAAACTACGCGAAAAACGGCCACAATACCAGCAAAGGCACGAAAAAGTTATTTTACTCCATGACAACGCTCGGCCTCATGATGCCAAACCTGTTAAAATCTACTTGGAAACGCTCAAATGGGACATCCTACCCCACCCGCCATATTCCCCAGATATCGCGCCTTCAGATTATTACTTGTTTCGATCGATGGCACATGGTCTCGCTAATCAGGAGTTCCGCTCACATGAAGAAATCAAAAAATCGCTTGATTCGTGGATAGAATCAAAAGACGAACAATTTTATCCTGAAGGTATTCGTGCTTTGCCAGAAAGATGAGAGAAAGTTGTGGCAAGCGATGGAAAAAATTTCGAATAGTTTGTATGTATATTTTTTTGTAGAATAAAATTCAACTTTTAAAGAAAAACAGCGAGAACTTAGTTGCGCACCACTATATATCTTATAAAACGACATTTTCGTTAACTAAAAGAAAATGGACCGGCTGCAATTTGAGTTTACGATGATAGCCTCCAATGATGGCAAAAGTAATGTATTAGCCATAACCTCAATATCTACGGAAGAGGGAAAATGTTATGTTTTACCTGATGAGCTGCAGCCGGTGATTCATCATACATATATTGTTAAAATGAACATTTTTTCAAAAATAAAGAATAGCATAAAGAAAAGGCATCAAAGTAGAAAGATATGGATAAAATTGGATGAAGACCAAATGAAAGCATACATAGACGAGGAAGGTAATATACAATTTTATGATCAATATTTGGAAGAAATGATTATAAAACAACCAAGAAACAAAGATGATAATTTGCAACAAATCTTGGAAAAATTAATAGAAAGCACAACAAAAAAAGAAAATCAACATAACTTAAAAAATATTTCAGAGAAATTCATTATTGAAAAATTCACAAGCAAGAATTCTAATGCAATGCAATGGATAGAGAAATTTGAAAAAGAGTGTGAACGCTTCAATATTTCAAAAGATGAAACAAAAATAGAAATATTGAGGTTGTTTATGGAAAAGTCTTGTTTGGATTGGTATAGCTCGATGGCCATGAAACTAACAATAAATTCAGAATGGAATGAATGGAAACATACATTTTTAGAAACTTTTAAGAATCAAGGATGGGACATGGTCACATATGCATTTGCATTCCGGTATAAAGAAGGACTGTTAATTGATTATGCTTTAAAAAAAGAACGGCTTATACTAGACATAAACAAATCGATAGACTCCAAAACAATGATAGATCTTATTGCAACAGGCTTACCTGGGTTTATCTTTAATAAGTTAAATAGGGACGAGCTCAACAACACAACTGATTTGTTCAACGAGATAAGAAAATATGAAAGTATGATGTACAAGAAGAACCCAACTACAATACGGAGTGGTACATTCCTTCAAAGAAATAAAACAAATGAAAAAAAGCCATGCAAGACTTGTGAATCTTTAGATAAAGGAATTAGATATCATCCAGAGGAGACATGCTGGTTCAAGAAAAATAAAATTGAATCTGAAAAGATTTTTAAAGCTAGAAATGTAAATAATAACTCGATTATTGAAGTAGATATGAATACTGATAAAAAAAACGAGTAAGTACACCATTAATCAAAATCAAGCTTTTATTAGAAAACTAGCTGTGCCCGCGACTTCGTCCGCGTGGAATTGTTATTTTGAGCATCATTGAAGCCCACAAGGATGAATAATTTTCCCCGTTTTTTTCACATAGTCCATTTTTTGTTTTCTCGTTAAAGTTGCAGCGTGATGTTATATAGCCTAAAGCCTTCCTCGATAAATGGTATATTCAACGCAAAAATAATTTTTCATTTCGAATCAGTAGTTCCTAAGATTAGCGCGTTCAAACAAACAAACTCTTCAGCTTTATAATGTTAGTATAGATTATGCAAAAAAATTGATGAACCTACGTGAGTGCTTGTTTGAGGATGCTATTCAATCACGCAAATTCTATTGGATGGATTTTGATGAAACTTACGTACACGGGAAGAATAATGCCTGGAATAGAACATAGTTTATTTTTCTTACAAAAGCAAAGCTCGGAAGCGCAGCTGTTAAAAAACGAATAAATTTTAAAGACAAAAAAAGGAAATTATAATAATGGAAAGTTAAAGTACCTATCTCTTTGTTTACAACATTTGCTGTCTTGCCCATTGGAGACATCACAAATTAACTGTCACAGCTGGTGACCCGCGAGCAAGCGACGTAGAGCTGTCCGTGTGAGAAGCAAATCGTCCTGAGGTCGACTCCGGCTGCTCCAAGTGTTTGATCTTGCGATTTGTTAATTGTCATCGCGAAACATATAGCCATTGGAAACTGTACACGCTTAATTTGAAATGGAAAGTTGTTGGGAATGAGGGGAATGCGCGGTATAAAAACAATTTCACCAGCTGCACAACCAGTAAGAATTTTAGCTTCTATTATAATGTTATGAAGCGACACCACTTTAAGGCAGTCCCATTACAAAATGGAATGTCTACTTTTAGAGCAATTGTATGCGCGGGAAGTCCAGATGCCGAAAGTGAATTAAGGAACTCTACCGAATAAGTACCGATGCTGCAAGCATCGGTACTATCTAATTTTGCCAGCGGCTACAATCGCGTTATTTCTTAAATTCTCGTGGCGCCATCTCGTATCGGATTGTCAAAAAATAAATATCTAAACCACGGGAACTAAATCAATGGTGAAATGGTAAGTACTGGCGTTACTACATGTGTGTTATTCCTGCTAATCTTGAGGAGCATGGCAACCGTCGCCGATGCGGGGCGCGTCAAACTACCTAAACACATAAAAAAAAATTCTTCTCAAAGATGTGGTGAAACGGTAAGTGCTGGCGAAACTGAATCAATGAATAAAAGAAGTTTTAATTATATAATTAATTAAAAATTTTGCCAGCGGCTACAATTGTGTTATGTCTTAAATTCTCATGAGGCGCCATCTCGTATCGGGTGGGCAAAAAATAAATATCCAAACCACGGGAACTAAATAAATAAACAAAGCATAATTAATTTAATCAATAAAATGCTATTTTTTCAATCATAATAAATATGATAATTAATTATTTATAGCTTTTTATATCCATTCAAAAATGACGAAGTTCCATACAAACTTGCACCCCCTATTTCATCCCCTTGGGATAGAATTTCAGGATAAAAAGTAGGCTATATTCTAATCCAGGTTACTAACTATATCTGTGCCGAATTTCGTTCAGATCCGTTCGGTAGATTTTGCGTGATGCGCGTACAAACATACAGACAGACAAACGGACAGACAGACGGACAGACAGACAAAAATTAAAAAAAAAATGTTTTGGCTTCTATTGACCCTAAAAAGACCCCTTACAATATTTTTTCTTAAATATCTTCAATGTACAGACAATGTTCAGTTACAGTTTTATTATATGTATGGATTAAAAATTTTGCCAGCGGCTACAATTGTGTTATTTCTTAAATTCTCATGAGGCGCCATCTCGTATCGGGTGGGCAAAAAATAAATATCTAAACCACGGGAACTAAATAAATACACAAAGCATAATTAATTTAATCAATAAAATGCTATTTTTTCAATCATAATAAATATGATAATTAATTATTTATAGATTTTTATATCGATTCAAAAATGACGAAGTTCCAAACAAACTTGCACCCCCTATTTCATCCCCTTGGTATAGAATTTCAGGATAAAAAGTAGCTTATATTCTAATCCAGGTTACTAACTATATCTGTGCCGAATTTCGTTCAGATCCGTTCGGTAGATTTTGCGTGATGCGCGTACAAACATACAGACAGACAGACGGACAGACAGACAGACAGACAGACAGACAGACAAAAATTAAAAAAAAAATGTTTTGGCTTCTATTGACCCTAAAAAGACCCCTTACAATATTTTTTCTTAAATATCTTCAATGTACAGACAATGTTCAGTTACAGTTTTATTATATGTATGGATAAACTAGAGATGAGTGGCATTTATGATTCAGGCTCACAGATCTCTTTAATAAATTCAAGGCTGCTCAAAGTAAAAGGAAAAAAAGATAACTTGAATATAGCATACATGAAAACGGTTAATGGTGTGAAGAAGACGGATGGCTTGATTACAATAAAAATAAAAATATTTGATTTGGAGGACGATGTGGATGTTTACATAGTAGAGAATGAAGATTTTGATGATTTTATAATCGGATTGGATATGATAAAGAAATTCAAACTTACTCAAAATGAGGACTTACAGATAGAACAAAAGAAAATAACAAATAATATAGACAGAATGTCTAAAGATAGCAAAAATGAAGAAAATAATGTAAAAACGTTTGCAATAAATTTCAATGAACACATAGAAACAGAAGAATTTGTAAGTATGACAGATCATTTGGATAATGAAAAGAAAATTGAAATAGAAAAAATTATACAGGAATATAAAACAATTTTCGCTAAGGACAAGTATGATATAGGGTCAGTTAAAAATTATGAAGCTCATATAGATTTATTAGTACCTAAATAGATACTGTAGCAAAAGGCCATACAGATGCACAGTAAACGATAAATTAGAAATTGAAAAGCAAATATCCATGTTACTCAAGAATAATTTAATAGAAGAATCTTACAGTCCCTTCGCTGCTCCGGTAACGATGGCATTTAAAAGAGAAGAAAATAAAAAATCCCGCTTGTGTATAGATTTCAGAGAATTAAACAAATTGGTTGTACCACAAGCTCAACCTTTCCCGTTGATAGATGATTTGATAGTTAAAACCAGAAATTGTAAATATTTTACTACACTGGATATAAATTCAGCATTTTGGGCAATACCACTACGGGTAGAAGATAAAAGTAAAACGGGATTTGTCACACAAGATGGCCACTTCCAGTGGACTTGCCTCCCTTTCGGTTTGAAAACATCACCAGCAATCTTCCAGAGAATTTTAAGTAATATTCTGAGAAAGCACGATCTTACAGGGTACTCTGTGAACTTTATCGATGATATTTTGATATACTCAGCCACTTTTGAGGAACATATAAGACACATAAGAAATGTATTAGAGGCAATAATAAAAGAAGGCTTTAGATTGAAGTTTCAGAAATGTACCTTTGCTTCAGACTCAGTAAAGTACCTAGTAATTCCACCAGTACCATGTAATTCAGAGTAATTCAGTAAGACCACTAAAAGATAATTTAATCTCAATAAAACATTTTCCAACTCCTAAGACGCAGAAGAATATAAGACAATTTTTGGGAAAAATTAACTTCTATCATGAATACATACCAAGAAGCGCAATTATATTAGATCCGTTACATAATTTATTAAGAAAAAACGAAAAGTTTGTGTGGTCAGAGAAGTGTGAAGAATCATTTAATGAAATAAAAAGATATTTATGTTCTCAACCTGTGCTGGAAATATTTGACAATAACTTACCAATAAAAATCTTTACAGATGCATCTTTGGAGGGTATCGGTGCAATATTAAAACAGACACAGCTAGACGGTACAGACAAACCGGTGGCATATTTTTCAAAAAAACTGAATGAGTCTCAAAAACGAAAAAAGGCTATATATTTGGAATGTCTTGCTATGAAAGAAGCTGTTAAATATTGGCAACATTGGCTTATTGAATGGCATTATTAAAAAAATCACTATTTATTCAGACCACAAACCTCTAGAGAACATGAATATTAAATGCAGGACAGATGAAAAATTGGGTGACCTTACATATTAATAATAATAATTTAATAATAATAATTTATTTATTCAAATTCAAATTCAATTTACAGCAAGACAATATTAGACAAAAAATTTTGTATGCATAGGAATTATAATTCTCTGCTCCCTAAGCTAGGAACGAACCTGTATTTTAGGGAGTAGTGAGTCTGGTGTGATTAATTTGCATACGCGTAATTATACAAACCAAAAAGAATAACAAAGGTATTAACAGTAGGCCTAACTGATATTTATTACTTAAAATAAAAATGGTTAGGAGCTTAAATTAATGAAAAGGTGAGTGAGTATGGTGTGTATCTGTGCGTGTGATGTGTGTGTGTGTGTGTGTGTAAGTGTGTGTGTGGAAGATGTGAGGCTGTGTGTGCGCCATATATAATGAAACTTTAGAAAGATAAATAGGAAAATGACATATGTACCTATATTTAACAACTTTTAGCTAAGTATTTAGCAGTTTTTCGCTCTTATTATAATTTTGGCTAAGGAGCCATTGTTCGACTTTATTCTTAAGCATATATTTGTTTAACGAGAAGATGTTCGTAATATTTTTGTTAACATTATTATAAATTGTGGAGCTAATAACCCAGTAATGTCTTGAGGCGAAAGATGTATTATGTATGACTGTGGGACAAATGTATTTAGTGGACCTTTTATTCGGATTAAGTGAGGCGGGAACTTCTGGATGTTTACGTAAAACAGTGCGAAGAATGAATAATTGCCTGACAGTCAACACTTTGGTCAATTTGTATAGCTCTGCGGTGGGAAATCTGAACCGTTTAAAAAACATGACCTTTAGGACAGCGCGTTGCGCACGCTCGAGAGAGATCATGAGCGTCGAGGCTGCACCGCCCCATGCGGGGATGCAGTAGCTTAAAATGGACTGGCAGAGGGAAAGATAGACCAAACGAAGAGTTTGTGTGTCAGCTGAGTGACGCAGTAATTTAAAAACGTATATGAGACGTCTACATCTGGAAGAGAGAGCGGCAATATGTTCTTTCCAGTTTAATCCTTCATCGATAATAGTGCCCAAATACTTGACTTTGGAAACTCGATTTAGGGCTGGGCAGGAGCAGACAGAGTCTTGATTGCAGCAGCTATGGATTTTAATGCTGAGTGTTGGGGGAGGTTTAGTTGTAGATCGTATGAAGAACGGGATGTACATTGTTTTGGAAACATTTAAGGATAGGCGGTTAAATGACAACCAGTTGTGTACAATATTGATGGCCCTTTCGCCATTTGAAACAACATCGTTCCATGTCTTGCCAGATATCAATAAAACTGTGTCATCAGCATAAGTGATGATTTTGCAATTTGGTATGGAGAGTTGACAAAGCTCATTGATATAGAGGAGAAATAAGGTGGGGCCAAGAATTGAACCTTGGGGGACTCCGTATGCGATAGGAACTGATTGACTAACTTGACCGGAAATTTTTACATGTTGGGTCCGATTTGAAAGATAGCTACTGAAGATGTTATGGGTTACGCCTCGAATTCCGCATTTTTCAAGTTTAGAGAGCAGGGTCGGGACATGAACAGTGTCAAATGCTTTAGACAAGTCTAGGAAAATTCCAAGACATCTAATTCTATTATCAAGATCCTTGACTACGGTTTCAACCAGTTGTGTGACCGCATCTTCCGTACTAATTTTGGAACGAAAACCAAATTGGTTTTCAGCAAGGATTTCATTTTTGTTTAAGAAGCTTACGAGTCTACTATTGAGAATTTTTTCAAGGATCTTGGATAGTACGGGGAGAACTGATATTGGTCTATAGTTATTGACACTGGTCACGTCCCCAGCCTTAAATATAGGATGCACAACAGCGACCTTAAAGCATTCCGGAAAGACGCCCCTTCTTATAGAAATATTACAGATATGCGTTATAATTGGGATAAGCACGTCTTTAGAGTTTCTGATTGTTTTGGCAGAAATTCCATCAATGCCTGAAGCGCAGTCAATTTTCAACGATAGAATTATCGCTTCGATCTCTGCACTGTCCGTCTCTAATAAAAGCATGGAGCTGCTAGTTGATTTAGGATGTAGAAAAGGTATGAAGGTGCTGTCACCATTAATAGTGATGTTAGATGCTAAGTTGTTACCAATTTCAGAGAAAAACTTGTTGACCTGATCAAGAGATGTAGAAGGATTGTCTGTGATTTTTAGTAAATCGCTTGGAGGAATAATATCTTTAGTAGTATTTGTGATTTGTTTAATAGCTTTCCACGTAGCTTTAGGATTGTTTTTAGCAAGTAGCAATTTGTTTTTTTTCATAATTTGTTTTAAGTTTTCGTAAAATTTTATTGCAAAAGTTACGGTATCTAGTGAAAGTTAGGTTTATGACTGGGTCCTCCGGGAAAAGTTTTGCTTTTTATGTAAATTGTCGCGGTGAATTGTGCATCTAATTAATCCCGGGGTGATCCAGGGTTTGATATTTCTATATTTCCTCGAGGTTTTGATGACACTTGTATGCTTGGCTACAATAGAAGATAACTGTGTGACAAGAAGGTTTGCTGCAGCATTAGGATCTTCGGATTGTAGAATTTCTGAAAAGTCTGTGGAGTCAATATCAAATTTTATAGAATCATGGTCAATGCGGGTTTTTGTACATGGAGACCTAAATGGTGTATTGCTTAGATTTAGATTAAGGAAAGATGGTAGGTGATCAGTAATATTAGTTTCTAAAACGCAAGCGCTAGCGGGTAATTTAGTTTTAAGAAGTATGTGGTCAATACAAGTGTTAAATCTAGTACAAAAGCGGTGCGTAGGAAGGAGACCATGAGAAGCTGCTAAAGTTAGGTAATCACCCGAGCGACTTGTGTCATTATTTGGTGTAATATTTATATTGATATCACCTATGACAGCAATATTAGGGATATTATTGAAAGAGCTCAATACTCTATATTACCTCTCTCAATATGACTTTACAGTAAAATATATACCTGGTAAAGAAAATGTAGAAGCTGACTGTTTGAGCCGCAATCCGGTATTAGAATCAGAAGATAACAAAGAGGAACTATTGAAAATAGTCAATTTGATACAATTAAAAGATATATTAAATGCCAATCTAAGGTCTGCCGCGCCGATGGATGCATGGCTAGGGGCGAGCCTAGTCTCGAGCGTGCCACTTCCGCCATGGGGTTGGGCAACCCCCAGGTAATGGCTAGCCTTACCCTGGCATGCGGGGCTCTGCTGGGGCGGACAAAATTGTTCCCTTGCGTCTCGTGGGAATCGCATGGATGCAAATTTTTTGAAAGAGCACCTAAATGGCGGCGATGGTGTCCGCACCCCATCACGTCTCGTTCCCGGCGGGAGCGGTATGCGGTCTGCTGAAAGCCGCTTTGCGACGATGAATGTAAGAGGAGGAATGAAGGATAAAATTGAGGAAGTATGTCAGATGATGGGTGAAAGACGGTTGGATGTGTTGTGCGTGAATGAAACGAAGCGGAAAGGATGCGACGCGACGCAGCACGGCCCTTACACGGCGTATTGGTCTGGAATTTCCAGTACCAGCCGAGGCTGTCAAGGGGACGGTCTAATCCTTTCTGCACGAATGGCTGAGTGTGTGAATGAGTATGAGTGTGTCAGCCCTCGTCTTCTATGGATTAAGCTGAAAGTTGGAATCACTCGGATCTTCGTTTTAGGTGTTTATGCACCGTGGGATGTGGGTTCGAGGGGTACAACATCAGCAAAAAGCGAAAACGAGGAGTTCTGGAATAGTGTAAGAGAAGTATTGAAAGTTACCAAGCCAAATGAGAAGATTATTATGTTAGGTGATTTTAATGGATGGGTGGGTGTAAAGCGTGATGGATATGAAAAGGTGCTTGGTGCGTTTGGTGACGAAAAGGTGAATGATAATGGAAGAAGTGTATTAGAAATTTGTCTAGAGTGGGATCTTTTTGTGTCGAACTCAATGTTTCAACATAAAGAGATCCACACCTATACAAGAGTGGAAGGTATTTTAAAAAGTATGATAGACTTTGTGATTGTAGATGAAAGATTGAAGAACAAAGTGCTGGATACCCGTGCATATCGCGGTGCTGGCATTGACTCGGACCATTTACTGGTGATATCCCGGATAAGGGGTATCTTCAATCGCTGGCGGCACAGGGTAAGGGAGCAAACCAGCGCTTTGGAAAGAGTGAAAGTAGAAAATTTGCAAGATATAGATGTAGGTAAGAAGTATATTAATAGACTGAAGGATGAAATTGAAGATTTAGATGAGAGGAGCAATATTGAAGATGGATGGAAGGAATTTAAAGAAAGAATTGTGAAAGTAGCTGTTGAAGTGTGTGGTGTAAGTAGAAGAAGGAAAGGGAAAAATCACAAAAATGCGTGGATGAGTAAAGATGTGCAAGAACTTGTGCGATTAAAGAAGAAAGCATGGCTGGATTTGTTAGCAGCAAAAGCTAACTTAAGAATGCAAGAGGTTAAAGATGAGGATGTGAATGAAGCACGTAAGGAATATAAAAAAATGAAAGATTTGGTTAAGAAAGCTGTGATTAGAAAGAAAGAAGAGTATAAAGAGGATTTTGATAAAAGGCTATCAGAAGACTTTCAGTCAAATCTGAAAGTATTCTGGAAATCCGTAAGGTCAGCCCGAGGAAAAACTATAACCAGAGAGCTGACTAAAGATATGGAAGGACTATTTTGAGAGTTTATTTGAAAAAAAGGAAGAAAATAAGAAAGAGTTCTGCTATAGCGAAGAAAAAGAGAATGAGATGGAAGGCGAAATTGAAATGTTTGAAATTGTGGAAGCACTTAAGAGTATGAAAGCGGGTAAGGCTGCCGGGTATGATAGAGTGTCGATCGAGATGCTTAAAGCAGGAAAAGGCGTCGTAGCTAGACAGTTGTACTGCCTTTTCAATTTGTGTTGGAGGAGCGGCCGAGTACCAAAAGATTGGTGTAAGGCTGTTATTGTGCCACTTTACAAAGGAAAAGGGTCACAACTGGACTGCAAAAATTATCGTGGTATAAGCCTGCTTAGCGTCGTCGGCAAATTGTATGCTAAGGTATTGATTAATAGAGTCAGGAATGAAACTGATGACAAAATATAGGATGCTCAAGCGGGATTTCGAAAGGGAATGGGATGTACTGATCAGGTCTTTTCTTTGCGGTGCATAGCCGAAAAGTTTTTGGCCAAGAGTCAAAAAGTCTATTGCACATTCGTGGATTTGGAAAAGGCCTATGACAGAGTTGAGAGGAATGAATTGTGGTCAGCACTTTCTATGCATGGGGTGAGCAGTCTCTTGATACGAGCACTGAAATCCTTATATGAGGATTCGAGTGCTTGTGTCAGGATAAACGGAGCGCACACTGAGTGGTTTAAGATTGAGAAAGGTGTTAGGCAGGGATGTGTTGCGTCACCGTGGCTGTTCAACCTATTTATGGATAGTTGTTTGACAGATTTGAAAGAGTCTGAAAGTGGATTAAGGATGAATGAATTACTCGTCAAATGTCTGCTCTATGCCGACGATCAGGTTATACTGGCGTCATCAGCGGAGGAGTTACAGGAGATGGTAAACTGTATGCATGAAGCTTTAAAAGAGAAAGGAATGAAAGTGAACGTAAGTAAAACTAAAACACTGGTTTTTGAAATGGAGAAAGAAATGACAGCATGTAATATTTTGATTGGAGGAGAAAAAGTTGAGCAAGTGAAAGAGTTTGTATATCTAGGATCAAAGTTTACATCAGATGGCAAGTGTGATAGTGATATTGAAAGGAGAGTGAACGCGGGGAACATGGTGAATGGAGCTTTGCATGCCTTTATGAGCAGTCAGTAACTATCCAAAAAGGCTCGACTGGCTGTGCACAGGGGCGTGTTGGTCCCGACATTAATGTATGGGAGTGAAAGTTGGGTATGGCAAAAGAAGCACGAAAGCAGAATAAATGCAGTGGAAATGAGAGCGTTAAGGAGTATGTTGGGTGTGAAATTGAGTGACCCGATAAGGAACAGCGTGATAAGGGAATGTTGTGATGTGAAAGAAGATGTAGTTACAGGAATAGAAAAGGGTATGTTGAGATGGTTCGGTCATGTGGAGAGGATGAATGAAAACAGGTTGACTAAGCAGATATACAAGGAGAGTGTGGAGGGAAAGGTCGGGGTGGGAAGACCTAGACGAACATATCTTGATCAAATTAAGGACGTCCTGGTGAAGGGTCAGGTCAAAAGTGCCCGAAACCGCCGAGCTTGCATGAAGAGAGTTATGAATGTGGATGAAGCAAAGGAAGTATGCAGGGATCGTGGCAAGTGGAAAGAGGTAGTCTCTGCCTACCCCTCCGGGAAAGAGGCGTGAGTTTATGTATGTATGTATGTATGTATATAAGATATAGTGGAAGACCAAGAAAAAAATGAAAGTATAAAAAAAAGAAACAAAATCTAATACACAAAAATAAAATCTATTATAAGAAAATAAAGAAAAATGAAAAGATTATCCTCTCAGAAGAATTTAGTAAAAAACTTATAAAAAAGGTGCATGAAGATTTATGCCATACTAGCTGTGCCCGCGACTTCGTCCGCGTGGAATAGTTATTTTGTGCATCTTTGAAGCCCTCAAGGAGGAATAATTTTCCCCGTTTTTTTCACATTTTTCATTATTTCTTCGCTCCTAATAGTTGCAGCGTGATAATAAATAGCCTAAAGCCTTCCTCGATAAATGGTCTATAAGACACAAAAATAATTTTTTAAATTCGAACCAGTAATTCCTGAGATTAGCGCCTTCAAACAAACAAACAATTTCTTCAGCTTTATAATATTAGTATAGATTATGCAAAAAAATTGATGTACCTACGTGAGTGCGTGTTTGAGGATGCTATTCAATCACGAAAATTCTACTGGATGGATTTTGATGAAACTTACGTACACGGGAAGAATAATGCCTAGAATAGAACATAGTTTATTTTTCTTACAAAAGCAAAGTCCCGGGGGCGCAGCTGTTAAAAAACATATAAATTCTAAAGGCAAAAAAAGGAAATTATAATAATGGAAAGTTAAAGTATCTCTTTGTATACAACATTTGCTGTCTTGCCCATTGGAGACATCACAAATAAACTGTCACAGCTGGTGACCCGCGGAAAGCGACGTAGAGCTGTCCGTGTGAGAAGCAATTCGTCCTGAGGTCGACTCCGGCTGCTCCAAGCGTTTGACCTTGCAATTTGTTAATTGTCATCGCGAAACATATAGCCACTGGAAGCTGAACACGCTTAAATTGAAATGGAAAGTTGTTGGGAATGAGGGGAATGCGTGGTATAAAAATAATTTCACCAGCTGCACAACCAGTAAGAATTTTAGCTTCTATAATATTGTTATGAAGCGAAAATGTAATTGTGAGGGCAATGTTAAAATATTAAGGGTTTTGAAAAAATCTCTAAGTGAATCTATTTGTTTTAAGCCGTAGATAGCTCGAATTGCCCTTTTTTTTGTAAACTATAATAATACTTTTAATTCTCATGTGGCGCCATCTCGTATCCGGTAGTCAAAAAATAAATATCTAAACCACGGGAACTAAATCAATGGTGAAACGGTAAGTAATGGCGTTACTACATTGTGTGTTATTCCTGCTAATCTTGAGCGATGCATTGTCGCCGATGCGGGGCGCGTCAAACTACCTACATAAAAAAAAATCTTCTCAAAGATGTGGTGAAACGGTAAGTACTGGCGAAACTAAATCAATAAAAAAAAGAATTTCTATTAAATTGAAAATTTTGCCAGCGGCTACAATCGTGTTATTTCTTAAATTCTCATGAGGCGCCATCTCGTATCGGGTGGGAAAAAAAAAATAAATATCTAAATCACGGGAACTTAATCAAAAAACAAAGCATAATGAATTAAATCAATAAAATGCTATTTTTTAATCATCATCATCATTATAAATATGATAATTAATTATTTATAGCTCTTTATATCGATTCAAAAATGACGAAGTTCCATACAAACTTGCACCCCCTATTTCTTCCTCTTGGGATAGAATTTCAGGATAAAAAGTAGCCTATATTCTAATCCAGGTTAATAGCTATATCTGTGCCGAATTTCGTTCAAATCCGTTCGGTAGGTTTTGCGTGATGCGCGTACAAACATACAGACAGACAGACGGACAGACAGACAGACAAAAATTCTAAAAAAAATTGTTTTGGCTTCTATTGACCCTAAAAAGACCCCTTATAATTTTTTTTCTTAAATATCTTCAATGTACAGACAAAGTTGAGTTACAGTTTTATTATATGTATGGACTATTTTTTTAATCATCATCATCATTATAAATATGATAATTAATTATTTATAGCTCTTTATATCGATTCAAAAATGACGAAGTTCCATACAAACTTGCACCCCCTATTTCTTCCCCTTGGGATAGAATTTCAGGATAAAAAGTAGCCTATATTCTAATCCAGGTTAATAGCTATATCTGTGCCGAATTTCGTTCAAATCCGTTCGGTAGGTTTTGCGTGATGCGCGTACAAACATACAGACAGACAGACGGACAGACAGACAGACAAAAATTCTAAAAAAAATTGTTTTGGCTTCTATTGACCCTAAAAAGACCCCTTATAATTTTTTTTCTTAAATATCTTCAATGTACAGACAAAGTTGAGTTACAGTTTTATTATATGTATGGATGTCCACACATATTTTGTAAAAGTATCTATTACAACTAAAACATATTTATATCCTTTGTTAAAATAAGAATATTTCTGAAAATCCATAAGATCAGCTTGCAATAAGTCGTCTATTCCTTTTATAATTGTAAATCGACGAGGAAAATTTCTTCTTGCTGCTTTATGAATTTCATCCACTATGTTTTTTTTTGCTCATTGTGTTGGTTCAATTTAAGTTCAATTAAATTATCTCTTTCTTGTTTTGTATAAAACGATTTTGACAAACGGTCTGATGTAGCTTTTTCCAATTTTTTTAAATATCCATACATATAATAAAACTGTAACTGAACTTTGTCTGTACATTGAAGATATTTAAGAAAAAAATTTATAAGGGGTCTTTTTAGGGTCAGTAGAAGCCAAAACAATTTTTTTTAGAATTTTTGTCTGTCTGTCTGTCTGTCTGTCCGTCTGTCTGTCTGTATGTTTGTACGCGCGTCACGCAAAATCTACCGAACGGATCTGAACGAAATTCGGCACAGATATAGTTAGTAACCTGGATTAGAATATAGGCTACTTTTTATTCTGAAATTCTATCCCAAGGGGATGAAATAGGGGGTGCAAGTTTGTATGGAACTTCGTCATTTTTGAATCGATATAAAAAGCTATAAATAATTAATTATTATATGTATGGATAATGATTAAAAAAAATAAAAAAAAAATAGCATTTTATTTATTTAATTCAATTTGCTTTGTTTATTTAGTTCCCGTGGTTTAGATATTTATTTTTTGACCACCCGATACGAGATGGCGCCTCATGAGAATTTAAGAAATAATACGATTGTAGCCGCTGGCAAATTTTTTAATTAATTAAAAATTCTTATGGAGATAATGTAACTGTATCTGATGAAAGAGTTATCAATTATTGCCTTTGTTCGCTTCAAGGTGTTGTCTTATCAATTGATGGCCATTATTTGAGTCACTACGGTCTTCCGGAACCACAGGAAACCTCTGACGATCCACAAGTGAGTCGCAAATATTCAGCAGATACAAGTTATGACGCTGTTGCAATGGCTGAGATCGTAAATAATTGTATTGGGATGATTTCCGATGAGCAAAAGTCTGTGTTTGACAACGTATTGAGAAGTGTTAACGAAGAGCAGGGTGAAACAATTTGCCTTGACGCGCCTGGTGGTACAGGCAAAACCTTTTTGACTCGCTTATTACTGGCTGAGGTCAGAAGGCAAGGAAAGATAGCGTTAGCTGTTGCGTCTTCGGGGATAGCTGCCACCTTATTACCTAGAGGGAAAACAGCGCACACTATGTTCAAGATCCCTTTGGACCTGGATATAAATGAGACTCCAGTTTGTGCAGTGCAGTGTCGCGGAACAGCGACAAAGCAAAAATACTTACTAGCAGAATGTAGCCTAATCGTTTGGGACGAATGCACCATGGCTCATAAAAAAGCAGTGGAAGCAGTCGACCGTACGCTTAAAAATATCCGGCGAAACAATCACATTATGGGAGGTACCACTGTATTATTTTGTGGTGATTTCCACCAGACTCTACCCGTCATAAGCCGAGGTACCAGAGCTGATGAAGTAAGCGCATGTCTCAAACGTTCCATACTCTGGCCTCAGGTTAGGAAATTAAGTCTAACACGTAATATGGGAGAATATGGGTGGTAATCCTCGAGCGCAAGAATTCTCAGATGTGTTATTAAAAATCGGTTATGGTACGTTGCCTGAATCGAACGGATTGGTGACTCTGCCAGAGAACCTCTGTCAAGTAGTTACTTCGGTGGAGGAACTTATTCATTTCGTTTATATCTCAAACCTATCTCAAATAATTCATCACGAGGATTCTTGGATATGCGAGCGAGCAATCCTAACACCCAAAAATGAGCAAGCAGCTGCTATTAATTTAAGTATTTTGAAAAAAAAATATGGGAGCGAGGTGGTATATCAATCCATAAATACAGTTTTAGATAGTACCGATGCTACAACTTATCCGGTAGAGTTCCTTAATTCACTTTCGGAATCTGGACTGCCCGCGCATACAATTGCACTAAAAGTAGGCTTTCCAATTATGTTGCTACGCAACTTAACCCGGCCGAAACTTTGTAATGGGATTCGTCTTAAAGTGATGTCGCTTCAGAACAATATTATAGAAGCTGAAATACTTACTGGTTGTGCAGCCGGTGAGATTGTTTTTATACTGCGCATTCCCCTCATTCCCAACAACTTTCCATTTCAATTTAAGCGTGTACAGTTTCCAGTGGCTATATGTTTCGCGATGACAATTAACAAATCGCAAGGTCAAACGCTTGGAGCAGCCGGAGTCGACCTCAGGACGAATCGCTTCTGACACGGACAGTTCTACGTCGCTTGCTCGCGGGTCACTAGCTGTGACAGTTTATTTGTGATGTCTCCAATAGGCAAGACAGCAAATGTTGTATACAAAGAGATACTTTAACTCTCTATTATTATAATTTCCTTTTTTTGTCTTTAGAATTTATTAGTTTTTTAACACCTCCGCCCCGGGACTTTGCTTTTGTAGGAAAAATAAACTTTGTTCTATTCCAGGCATTATTCTTCCCGGGTACGTAAGTTTCATCAAAATCCATCCAGTAGAATTTGCGTGATTGAATAGCATCCTCAAACACGCACTCACGTTGGTACATCTATTTTTTTTGCATAATATTTGTTTATGTCAATGTAAGGCTCTTTATCTAAGCAATCTTTTTATGAAAGCGAAATTAACGCAGGCGAAGCCGCGGGCAAAAGCTAGTACTTGTATATTATCATTAACCACTCTTATTTCTTTTCTTAACTCTTGTAGTATATTATCGACGTATGCTTTGTTCACTGCTTCATCGGCTTCATTTGGAGATGAAAGACCTTTTAATTTAGATGTTTTCAAATCATAGTGTCCAGCATCAGTTTTCACCAATGTATCGTTTAAAGTGTCGATAAATTCCAATAATCGCAAACGTTTATGGACGTGATGACCGAACTTATCTACATTCATTGCTGTCTTGATGATTAGAGATCTCGAATTATACTGCTCATTTTCTGTGGCGATAGCTTTGATGTTCTATATTTATAATTCCAGCTTCTCGTAATTCTTCTATGACTGCAATAATTTCATTATCTACACCACTATTGCCAGCCGCTCGTGATCCTAACAACAATTTTAATCGTTCTACCAGTTCGTTGGGATCATCCCAATAAACATAATCAGTATATTTTTTTACTTTTTTCAGAAGTGGAATACCTTTTCCTTGAGGGAGACTTTCTACACTTGAAGTCATATGTTTTGAGAATTTAAATAAAGGCTTAATGACATTAATGTATTTAAAACCTTTGTTACTGTTTATAGGTTTAGATGACTCATAATTACGTCGATGTGCATTAGTATCAATTAGTAACAATTTATAATTTTGCAAGTCCTCTTCTCTGACTTTTTCTAGATCAGGTTTCCTTTTAAATAGTAACTCTCTTAAACCATCTGTCTTCTTTAAAATTCGAGTTCCTATTTTCAGAATGTTATCATTATCGAAAACACGAATATTATATACGCGCCGCCCGCGCGCCCTCTCGCCGCCGCCGCCGCCCGCCGGCGACACGCCCGCGTGCACCGCCGCCCCCATCCGCTCGGCGAACACGACGTCCCGCTCCTCCAGGGTGATTCCGAGTTTGGCAGCCAGGACCGTCACCGTCTGGTAAATGTTCTCACCCTTCACCTCAGGGAGTTGTCCGATGTCAAGATCGGAGAGCAAGGCATCCTGATCGCGGTCGTTAAGATCAGACTTCAGTTGAGCAACTGTTCCTTCTAGCTCAGAGATCCTCTCACTCCCCGCTCCATCCACCCTTCCCTCAAGGGCCCCCAACCGCCGATCAAAACTATCCAACCTATCGTTGAGCCGCGAAAGGTTAAAATTTAAGGTGTCATATATACCGGACACGTAGGTTTTGATCTCCTTTATCCCCTCCATATCCCTGCGCATCTCTCCTATTTCCCCCATGAACCTCTTCAATTCTAGCCGCAAGCTGTGCGACTCCAAATCAGCTGTAGGAGTGAGAGACACGGAAGGAAGTGGTAAGCTCGGACCAGCAATTCAGGCATCCAGTCCAATCTCCAGGCTCCCGCAAACACCCTTTACAGGCGTAGAGCTATTATCCCCCTTCCGCTGCTTCTTTTTACATTCCGGGCACACCCATTCTTTGGGTGTATTTGCCTCTGGTATCGCAACGCATCCCTTGTGGTACACGCGAGGGCATTGTGTACATTCCATAGTACCCGTAGCGGATAGAAATTTGCCACAAGATCCACACTTAGCCATTGCAAAATTCATTAAATTATCACAAATCTTCATGTTTATACATACATACATACATACATATGATCACGTCTATATCCCTTGCGGGGTAGACAGAGCCAACAGTCTTGAAAAGACTGAATGGCCACGTTCAGCTATTTGGCTTAATGATAGAACCGAGATTCAAATAGTGACAGGTTGCTAGCCCATCGCCTAAAAGAGGAATCCTAAGTTTATAAGCCTATCCCTTAGTCGCCTTTTACGACATCCATGGGAAAGAGATGGAGTGGTCCTATTCTTTTTTGTAATAGTGCCGGGAACCACACGGTTTATAATTGTAATGCTTCAGGGTCTCAATAGATGGCGTTATTGGTTTGGCGAGTCCCGTATATGTACCGTGTATAATTTTAACTTATGAGAATTTAGTGAATAATGCATCCACTGTTTGCTCCTTTTGTTAATTATCCAATAAGATAACCCTTGAAATTGTTTTAATTATTCACCCATGTAAAAGTTACCCTCCGATAAATTGTTAGTGCAATAAGTTGCCGCAATCTAGACTGCTCACACTAACACACTTTATAGGGCAGGAATACGGCTGCGCACACTCACACTACAGCTTAGCACACAGAACTAACGTATGAACGTAATAATGCAAAGAAGAGAGACTATTTACTATTTTTACAGACAGCACTAATTGCAGAGGTATCCACTCGCACGCGAATCCGTGACGTCACTCCTTCCTCAGATTTGCCGAATTGCTTCCAATATAAATTCCATCAGTTCGCTGCATTGATTCCAATATATCGTGTTTCCTCGGATTCAATCTTTTGATTTCCATACCTACGTTGCGTTTTCTCAGATTCGCAGCATTGATTCCAATATGACCTTTATCAGTTCGCAGCATTAATTCCAATAAGTCATGTGTCCTCAGGTTCGCAGCATTGATTCCAATATGACCTCTATCAGTTCGCAGCATTAATTCTAATACATCATGTTTCCTCACGTTCGCACCATTGATTCCAATATGACCTCTATCTGTTCGCAGCATTAATTCTAATATATCATGTTTCCTCACGTTCGCACCATTGATTCCAATATGACCTCTATCAGTTTACAACATACGTTCCAGTACATAATTTTTCTCGAATTCGTAGTCTTGATACCAATACGTTGTATGTCCTCAGGTTCGCAGCATTGATTACAATAAGACCTCTATCAGTTCGCAGCATTAATTCTAATACATCATGTTTCCTCACGTTCGCAGCATTGATTCCAATATGACTTCTATCAGTTTACAACATACGTTCCAGTACCTCATTTTTCTCGAATTCGTAGTCTTGATACCAATACCTTGTATGTCCTCAGGTTCGCAGCATTGATTCCAATATGACCTCTATCAGTTTACAGCATTAGTTCCAATACATCATTTTTCTCGAATTCGTAGTCTTGATACCAATACGTTGTGTACCCTCAGGTTCGCAGCATTAACTCCAATACCTCTATCAGTTCGTAGCATTAATATTTCTCGAATTCACAGCCTTGATTCCAATACGTCGTGTTTTCTTAAATTCGCGGCATTGATTTAATAAGTCTTGTTTTCTGAAGTTCGCAGCATTCGTTCAAATACATCGGTTTTCAGTATTTCCTCCAGATCATAGATTATAGCGTTGATTCCAATCTGACTTCTCCAGTTCTTAGCACTGATTTCAATACTCCATTTTTCCTAAATTTTTTTTTCAGCACTCAATTTTGATTCATGTCGTATTTCCTCCAGATTCCAGCATTGATTTTGATGTGTTGATTTTCTTCAGCTCGTCCTACTTTTACTTGCTGCGTGAGCTTGCGGCATGGCTTCCAATACTAATATACAATATTATGAGAGTTAGTTATGTCTTCTAGCTCCAGCTCGGCAACGGAGGCCGTATTTTTGTGACGTGGTTCTTTTCTATTGCATTGTGTTTGTATTATTATAATCTGAGGTTATTAGTGAGATTGACGCGATCTGCCTTTTTGTGTTTACTGTCGCGTTTTGCTAGGATTCTACCTAACCATTTTGATACGCCTTTATTTTTTTTGTTTTTCTGAATATTTGTTCTCTATTTCATTTGTTTTATCATCATATTCAATATTATATACTATGTATGGTAGGTATGTCATGTTTCTATTCGCTACGGGGCGAACGTTCGTTTGAATTTATATAAAGGTTCCATGCAGCAGATGGTCCAGATTAATTTTATTATTTTACAATCGATGATGATGTTGTGTGTGCGTTGTTGGTTTTATTTTATATAATGGTGTTCTTTAAGGGTTGGTAAGATCTGTGGAAGGAAAGTTGTCTGGAAATATAAATGCATTAGTATAATTAATCTTGTGCAATCTGAAAAACAAAACACAATGTAGTGAACGGTCTAAGAGCCGATTTTTTGTAATGATCCCAGCTTCTATTGTTTTTGCCAGATGTGAATTTTTCGTCCCTTGGCATTGTGGAGCAGGTAGCTGGAATGTGATAGGAGAACTTTCTATTTGACCAACTGCCCAAGCGGCCTTGTATTTTAGTATTGTTTGGATTTAGTTATGATTTTTAATATGTAGATTTTAGGTTTATGAAAGCTCACGTGGTAACGGTATCAGGGAATTGGACATACAGAATTGTTTTTAAACAACCTAGTTAGTCTTAGTAATAAATATACCCGTTAAGTGTCTTCAAGATAGAAAATAGAAGCATATACTTACGTATAGAAAAAATATTTCTTATACGTCCTTGAATAGAATTAGGTACTTAAGCGACATCAAGTGGTGATATTAGTTTTGGCTTTATGCAGTTATAGAAAATTGTTAACATCTGACGCTTGTTTTTGGCTGCTTAGTACGACAAAAGCCAATTTAAAAAAGGAAAGATCTCACCAGGTTTTCTGCCACACGAACGCACGTATAATCAGCTAATCTCACACATCACAACACAACACTTCGCAATACAGTTTATGCAAACCTTTATATAATATTATAAGGTTTGTAATTTCCCGCCAAAGTAGCCTAATTGCAACCGGCACTGC
Organism: Amyelois transitella; assembly: GCF_032362555.1. Classification (NCBI taxonomy): domain Eukaryota; kingdom Metazoa; phylum Arthropoda; class Insecta; order Lepidoptera; family Pyralidae; genus Amyelois; species Amyelois transitella. The sequence goes on from NC_083536.1 coordinate 3,446,966, forward strand.
AAGTGGCCAACAGATGTTGCAGTCTATTGTGCTGGACACGACCGTGTTCGTCCGATGTCCAAACAAGACCTAAATCTGTATTGCCCACCTTGTCAGTAAATGCAAGGGCAGCAAGTACAGTCAATCGGGGTAAAGCCAATCTCCTGTTTGATTTCCTTCTACCCAAAGGTTGACTGGAAGAGATTGCTTTAGCGATAAGTCCGCCGTTGTACCATCTATATCTGCTTTGTGTTGTTTTGTATGTTTTATTCTTATGGTGCAATAAAGAGTTTTATCTATCTATAATTCACAAGTTCGTCAGTTATGGTAAGGATATAACGAATATATAAGGATGTAACGAATGTTAAAATTGGTACTGTAGTGTTGATACATGAAGACTATGTTCTTCCATTACGATGTCCAATGGGAATCATAGAAAAGACTTATCCAGGTGCAGACGATACTGTGAGAATAGCTTTAGTTAAAACTCAGAATGGTTTTAATAACAATACCGCATATTCTCAAATAGGGGGTGCAAGTTTGTAGGGAACTTCGTCATTTTTGAATGGATATAAAAAGCTATAAATAATTAATTATCATATTTATTATGATTGAAAAAATAGCATTTTATTGATTAAATTAATTATGCTTTGTTTATTTATTTAGTTCCCGTGGTTTAGATATTTATTTTTTGACCATCCGATACGAGAGGGCGCCACGAGATTTAAGAATAAGTACCGATGCTGCAAGCATCGGTACTTATTCTTATTCGTACTTATTCGGTAGAGTTCCTTAATTCACTTTCGGCATCTGGACTGCCCGCGCATACAATTGCTCTAAAAGAAGACATTCCATTTTGTAATGGGACTGCCTTAAAGTGGTGTCGCTTCATAACATTATAATAGAAGCTAAAATTCTTACTGGTTGTGCAACTGGTGAAATTGTTTTTATACCGCGCATTCCCCTCATTCCCAACAACTTTCCATTTCAAATTAAGCGTGTACAGTTTCCAATGGCTATATGTTTCGCGATGACAATTAACAAATCGCAAGGTCAAACACTTGGAGCAGCCGGAGTCGACCTCAGGACGATTTGCTTCTCACACGGACAGCTCTACGTCGCTTGCTCGCGGGTCACCAGCTGTGATAGTTAATTTGTGATGTCTCCAATGGGCAAGACAGCAAATGTTGTAAACAAAGAGATAGGTACTTTAACTTTCCATTATTATAATTTCCTTTTTTTGTCTTTAGAATTTATTCGTTTTTTAACAGCTGCGCTTCCGAGCTTTGCTTTTGTAAGAAAAATAAACTATGTTCTATTCCAGGCATTATTCTTCCCGTGTACGTAAGTTTCATCAAAATCCATCCAATAGAATTTGCGTGATTGAATAGCATCCTCAAACAAGCACTCACGTAGGTACATCAATTTTTTTGCATAATCTATACTAACATTATAAAGCTGAAGAGTTTGTTTGTTTGAACGCGCTAATCTTAGGAACTACTGATTCGAAATGAAAAATTATTTTTGCGTTGAATATACCATTTATCGAGGAAGGCTTTAGGCTATATAACATCACGCTGCAACTTTAACGAGAAAACAAAAAATGGACTATGTGAAAAAAACGGGGAAAATTATTCATCCTTGAGGGCTTCAATGATGCTCAAAATAACAATTCCACGCGGACGAAGTCGCGGGCACAGCTAGTACTTAATAAAAAAAAAAAAAAATAACCATCCATGTTAAATCCAACAATGGTATGAGTCCGAGTCAGAGATAGGACTATTATAATAAACAAAAGATGATAGTCGTAGCTTAGCAGGCGTGCTACGTAACTTATGCTGTCGTACATAAGTAAGATCGTAGCACTCACTAGATTCAAAGCTACGACACGGCGATGACGAATCTCGTAGATGTTCATAGCACTAAACTCTTAAAACTTGATGTATTGAAGCGTCGTAGTAGCTGCAGCGGTGGTGGGACTCATAGGTGGGGCGCCTTCACACGGAGTTAGAGAAAGATAAAAAATAGCAACCGTTTCTTCCCGCGGGGGTGAGGTGAGGGCCCCGCGCTCGCATTTATTTGCCGCGGACAGTTTTTTTAACCGCGCACAATGGAAAGTTTTATTATTTTTTCGATGATGATGTATCGAAAAAGCGCACTTATTACAAACGTATGTAACACTGTTAGTTGCTTGCACTATATAAATAGTATTAAAAGGATAATTAGCGACACGACCACTCAGCAAGCAAGTCACGGACGAAGAGGACGAAGAAGAAGGAGATGTGTTTTAGGATGATGAATATCGACGATATACGACGGCCGCCACAGACGCAGCGGTAGTACGCTTGTCTGTGACACCGGAGGTCCCGGGTTCAAATCCCGAATTCGAATGTTTATCTATATAAGTATTTATTATAAAATATAGTATCGTTGAGTTAATGTCTCGTAACACAAGTCTCGAATTACTTCGAGGCTAACTCAATCAGTGTAATTTGTCCCAAAAAATAAAAAAAATATAAAAAAAATTTATACAATACATTGATCGTCAGATCTTGCTATGAAGAGCCAGTCATCAAAGCTCCGCAGAGCGAAGTAATCTAGTGACTGTTAGGGTAGCGGTAAAACAATTATTGAGGTCACTGAATTTTTGGTTTAAAGTGTAGATTGAAAATCCGAAAGGAAGAATAAGCGGGAAGCGAGAATGTGAAACGCACAACACGATCCTTAAATTCTTGTTTGTTGACTTCTTGGGCCCTGGCCAGGGGCCTCTTCTTCTTGTTTTAGGAATCAAAACACGCACTTTTACTATTTTTATTAATTGTGAGCGGAGCGGTCAATATGCGGCCGTATTTTTCTTCAATCACTAGTTTAAATTTTATGTATTCTATGGCTCCATTAATAAGCCATCAAGTGTTTTCGACCTCCGAAGAAACCACATATGCATCACTATCGTATTGTGCGGAATGCCTCCGGCGCGGCGCCTTGAGAAACATCGCTTTCTCAAAAAAAAAATAAAAGGAAATCACTCATAGAGTAGCGTGAATAGTAGTTAATATTAATGTTAACTAAAACGGGGAAAAAACATAATAATAACCAGGATTGAAGTGCATTGCACGTAATGGCATAATAGCGGGGAAACCAACGGGGTCATACTTCGTGCTCGTGAAACCGGGGCCGCACCTCTGTGCATTCTATAGCTGCTTTAAGGTGCTGCATCCTGGCCGCTGCATGGTGGTTTATTTAGAAAAAGACCGACATCCGCGCGGACGGAGTCGCGGGCGAAAGCTAGTTTCAGGATAAAAAGTAGCCTATATTCTAATCCAGGTTACTAACTATATCTGTGTCGAATTTCGTTCAGATCCGTTCGGTAGATTTTGCGTGATGCGCGTACAAACATAAAGACAGACAGACGGACAGACAGACAGACAGACAAAAATTCAAAAAAAATTGTTTTGGCTTCTATTGACCCTAAAAAGACCCCTTACAATATTTTTTCTTAAATATCTTTAATGTACAGATAATGTTCAGTTACAGTTTTATTATATGTATGGATGTATGGATATGGAATATGGATGTATGGATTAATAATTTTGCCAGCGGCTACAATTGTGTTATGTCTTAAATTCTCATGAGGCGCCATCTCGTATCGGGTGGGCAAATAATAAATATCTAAACCACGGGAACTAAATAAATAAACAAAGCATAATTAATTTAATCAATAAAATGCTATTTTTTCAATCATAATAAATATGATAATTAATTATTTATAGCTTTTTATATCGATTCAAAAATGACGAAGTTCCATACAAACTTGCACCCCGTATTTCATCCCCTTGGGATAGAATTTCAGGATAAAAAGTAGCCTATATTCTAATCCAGGTTACTAACTATATCTGTGCCGAATTTCGTTCAGATCCGTTCGGTAGATTTTGCGTGATGCGCGTACAAACATACAGACAGACAGACGGACAGACAGACAGACAAAAATTAAAAAAAAATTGTTTTGGCTTCTATTAACCCTAAAAAGACCCCTTACAATATTTTTTCTTAAATATCTTCAATGTACAGACAATGTTCAGTTACAGTTTTATTATATGTATGGATGTATGGACTAGCTGTGCCCGCGACTTCGTCCGCGTCGAATTGTTATTTTGAGCATCATTGAAGCCCTCAAGGATGAATAATTTTCCCCGTTTTTTTTCACATAGTCCATTTTTTGTTTTCTCGTTAAAGTTGCAGCGTGATGTTATATAGCCTAAAGCCTTCCTCGATAAATGGTATATTCAACGCAAAAATAATTTTTCATTTCGAATCAGTAGTTCCTAAGATTAGCGCGTTCAAACAAACAAACTCTTCAGCTTTATAATGTTAGTATAGATTATGCAAAAAAATTGATGTACCTACGTGAGTGCTTGTTTGAGAGAGGGCACGCCACGGTAAACATTGGCTCCGTGATAAAATATTTAAAATAAAATTGGCGAAACATGTTGTGAACAAGGACTTAGTGAAAAACCTACTAATTAGTACCCAAATCAGCAGTACAAGTGAAATTATAACAATACTATAGTGGATAAGAAGTGATATTCAATGTTAAAAACTCAAATGTAAAACAAGTGATTTAAAACCCTGGTGAACAAACTTTTCATAAACTTGGTTAATTTTGAAGACTGTGTAACTGCTTATACAATAAAAACTAGAAAGTAATAGTGCATATCAGCCATAAACACCAAATAACATTTTAAAATCAGTTATAAATTTAAAACACGATAAGTAATGTCAACATAACGAGTGACTCATCAGCTGTTCGCAACATTTGATATACCTGCTAACAAGTTATAACTAACACAAAGCAACAAGCAACGATGCAGTGCTGCGCAAGAGCAGCATAACTAGCGCCATCTGCTGATATTAAGTAAAATCATTACTACAAAAAAGTAACCAGGATAATGCTGCTATTTCACCTATTTGCGAACTAACTTCACACTCTCATAAATGTATAGAGGGCGTTACTTAAATATTAAGTTGAAATTTAATTTTATTGAGAAGTTAAATAACATACAATAATGTCTGCAGAACATGTCACCGTTAGGAAACGAACTACCAATAATACTAATGTTCTAAATCAGTCACATGACAACGACTCATTTACTTCCACAATGTCAGACCTTAGGTCAACAACCCCTACTGAGTTAACTTCAAATCCTAATGAAATAGAAGAATTGAAGTATACAGTACAACAATTGCAAACTCAATTAAAGAACGCAGACAATGAAATATGCAGATTATCAAAAGAAAATAATAATTTATCAGTCATAGTAAAAACTCAAGAGGAAAAAATTAATGAGCTGACAAACAGCTTCGGATCTCATCAATATATACCAAAGACTCCAAATTCAAAGCGGAAAAGAAACAGAACCCGTTTGAACTTCACTAATACCGACTTGAAGAATGCGAAATTAGATATGAGAGACGAATATGAAATATTATCAGATCCACCGCGAGAAAAACCTACAAGAACACCATTGCGCAAAACGAAATCAAATACAAAATTAAACAAAAATAAACTTTGTATTATAAGTAGCAAAAATAGCAATGATATAATTCAAATACTTGAGGAAACAGAGTTCAATAAAACTTTTTCATTTTGTCACTATATTAAGAATGGTGCTAGAATAAGTGATCTACTTTCAGGAATAAATAAGAAACTTGAAGGTTTCACTAACAAAGATTATTGCATTATTATGATAGGAGAAAATGATTTTAAGACATCTCAGCAATATGCAAATTTAGTATTTTACATAGGTGAAATCCTCAGAGACATTAAACATACAAATATAATTGTGACATTACCTACCTACATATGTGGGGCAATTATATATAATTGTAGAGTAGAGAACTTTAACTCACTTTTGACCCTAGATGCATATAGAAATAAATATGCATGGATATTTGACTCGAATGAAAACTTGACATTGGATATGTTCTCGACTTCTACAGGAAAAATAAAGAGAAATGGAATTGGAAATATTATGGAAAATCTAAAATTATTAATTCAACATATTGAAACAACAAACAAGTCCGGTTCGCCAGACATCACTTTGACATCTGTATCTACAAATGTTTCACAGTCGACACCGAACCAAAAAACCATGTCATATCAATCTCAGGATCTTTTTCGTGTATAATACAATAAATTTATTACATCAAAATATTGACGGATTAATAAGTAAATCAGATTTTATTGCTGAATGTTTGGACAATTTTCATAGCAATGGGAATCAAATAAATATTTTATGTTTTACAGAACACAACATGATGCCTTGTGATGTGGAGTTCCTTAATATACCCAATTTTAATCTAGGCTCATTTTATGCTAGAAATAATAGACATGGCGGGTCGTGTATATTGATTCATAACAACATAAATTACAAACAGCTAGATATAGTGAATAAATTCTGTGAACCCAATACTTTTGAATGTTGCGCGGTAGAGTTGATAGATCACAAAATTATTGTAATATGTTTGTACAGATCACCAATTCAAAGCAATGTTGGAGGGTTTTTTGAAAGACTTTACAAGTTACTGCAATTGTTTGGCTATAATAATAGCAAAAAAGTAATCATTTGCGGTGATTTCAATATAAATATTCTTCAAGATTCTCCTACTTCATTGAACTTTCAGCGTCTAAGCAACGAATTTAATCTTAAAATTGCAATAAAAAAACCCACCAGACCTAAAAGTGGGACATGTATCGACAATATTCTGTATAGCATATGTGGATGCAAATTTGAAATAATTGAGCTGGGTGTTTCAGATCACACAGCCCAATTAATGACTTGTCCAGTAAAAAAATCTTGTACTTTAAAATACTGGTATACATTTAAACGTGATTATAGTCAAGATAATATAAGTCTCTTCAAAAATTATTTAAAATCTTTAAGTTTTTCTGAATCGTTTAACTCAAATGATGCAAATGAGAGTTTTGACAGTTTTTATAATCTTTTTACACTTTTTTATAATTTATGTTTCCCAACAATTAGATGTAAAGTATCCACAGAAGTCAAACCGAGGTGGATTACACGAGGCATTAAGCTATGTAGTAAAAAGAGGCGTGAAATTCTTTGGAAATATAGATTAAAACCAAATAAAACAACGAAGATTAAGTTTAAACAATACAACGAAAGATATAAACAAATTATTAAATTAACTCAAAAAGCCCAAAACAGTCATTATATAAATACAAATCGTAATAAGTCAAAGGCAACTTGGAAGGTTATTAATTCAATGAAAGCTAATATACCTAGAAACTATATAAAAGGAATACATATAAATAAGAAATACACAATTAATGCAAAATTAATAGCGGATCATTTTAATAATTACTATGCAACATTAGCCCAAGGAAATGTATCGAAATGGAAATGTAATAAATCAATCTACAACTCTAAATCCAGTAAATCTGTTTTCATGCAGCCTACTATACCAGATGACTTAGTCAAAGTTATAATGAATCTTAAAAATACGAATAGTACTGGATATGATGAGATTCAGACACGTATATTAAAAGAAATGGCACCTACCATAGCTCCCGTTTTAAGTGACATTATGAATAAATGCATTGTAAGTGGAATCTTTCCAGAAAAATTAAAGATATCTATCATTAAACCATTATTTAAAAAAGATGATAATACCAATGTAAGTAACTACAGACCGATAGCATTGTTATCTATTTTTTCTAAAATCTTCGAAAAGGTTATATATGACTGCCTATATGAATATTTTGAAAAGAATAACATCTTTTGTGAAGAGCAAATGGGATTTCGAAAATGCAAAAACATTAATATTGCAGTTTTCAATTTTCTCAATAAAATTTATCATAACTTGGACAATGGGAAACCAGCGGTATCAATGTTCATGGATATGACCAAAGCGTTCGATCATGTAGACCATGACGTGCTGCTTAAAAAACTTTTTGCTTATGGAGTTAGAGGAAATATATTAAATTTAATCAAATCTTATCTAAAGGACAGAAAACAATTGACTCAAATTTCAAGAATTGATATAAGATCAAAAACCGAAAAAACGTACTCCTCAGGCTATGTAACCGCACAATATGGCGTTCCACAGGGCGGAGTTCTTGCTCCTTTGCTTTTCCTAATTTATATTAATGACTTTCCTCAAGCCATTACTCATCAAATGTCTTTATTTGCAGACGATAGCACTGTAGTTTATAATAACGGTACAATAAATGACATTCGAAATGATATTAATGATAGTCTAATTTTAATAATTGATTGGTTAAATAGAAATAATCTAAAGATAAATTTAAATAAAACTACTATAATGAATTTTAAAATACGGCCAAAGAATACTATGACATTAAATATTAATTTTAATGGAAATATTTTACAAGAAACTAATGTAACTCGATTTTTAGGACTAATGATTGATGATAACTTGACATGGAAAACTCAAATTGAATTAATTACCAAAAAGCTGCATCAATTTTCATATGCTCTGTATATGTTGCACAAAGTTGCCAATAAAGCAGCTCTTCTGACAGCTTATAATGGTTATGTTGCTTCCACATTGCGATATGGAATCATATTTTGGGGTAATGCGACAAACTGGCACGAAGCATTTGTAGCTCAAAAGAAATGCCTACGAGCCATATGCAAACTAAAACAGCGTGAAACTTGCAAACCACATTTCCAAGAATTAAAAATATTAACGCTACCGTCACTGTATATTTATGAAGTTGTCATGTTTGTAAAACACAACATTCACTTGTTTGAACAAGTGAATAGTGGTCGCCGTCGTGGCAAACTTTACCTTAAGCAATGTAACACTGTTTTTTTGAATAAAAGTGTATTTGCGATGGCGCCTAAATTGTACAACTCTCTGCCTAATGATATAAGAAATATTGAACATGTCAAAACATTTAAGGAAAAGTTACTTAATTTGCTAATAGAAAAAGCATACTACTCAGTAACTGAATTCCTTATATATTAAGTATATTATTGTAAATTAATTATTTATAACAAAGCACATTTCATTTGATTTAATTTAATATACATTTTGAATAATTTACTACCTATCTGACTAACAATGACGTAAAAAAAAAAAAAAAAGAAAATTAGAAATGCATGAACATTTTTTTGTTTTTGTTAATTGATATGAGGCAATGTAATTTTTATTATTTAATTTTAAATATTAATTTTGTATGCCCAATGGCGGGACATAGTGTACATTTTCACAATAAAATGTCAACCTGTGATAACCTATGTTCACAAAATAAACGATTTGATTTGATTTGAGGATGCTATTCAATCACGCAAATTCTATTGGATGGATTTTGATGAAACTTACGTACACGGGAAGAATAATGCCTGGAATAGAACATAGTTTATTTTTCTTACAAAAGCAAAACTCGGAAGCGCAGCTGTTAAAAAACGAATGAATTCTAAAGACAAAAAAGGAAATTATAATAATGGAAAGTTAAAGTATCTCTTTGTATACAACATTTGCTGTCTTGCCCATTGGAGACATCACAAATTAACTGTCACAGCTGGTGACCCGCGAGCAAGCGACGTAGAGCTGTCCGTGTGAGAAGCAAATCGTCCTGAGGTCGACTCCGGCTGCTCCAAGTGTTTGATCTTGCGATTTGTTAATTGTCATCGCGAAACATATAGCCATTGGAAACTGTACACGCTTAATTTGAAATGGAAAGTTGTTGGGAATGAGGGGAATGCGCGGTATAAAAACAATTTCACCAGCTGCACAACCAGTAAGAATTTTAGCTTCTATTATAATGTTATGAAGCGACACCACTTTAAGGCAGTCCCATTACAAAATGGAATGTCTACTTTTAGAGCAATTGTATGCGCGGGCAGTCCAGATGCCGAAAGTGAATTAAGGAACTCTACCGAATAAGTACCGATGCTGCAAGCATCGGTACTATCTAATTTTGCCAGCGGCTACAATCGCGTTATTTCTTAAATTCTCGTGGCGTCATCTCGTATCGGATTGTCAAAAAATAAATATCTAAACCACGGGAACTAAATCAATGGTGAAATGGTAAGTACTGGCGTTACTACATGTGTGTTATTCCTGCTAATCTTGAGGAGCATGGCAACCGTCGCCGATGCGGGGCGCGTCAAACTACCTAAACACATAAAAAAAAATTCTTCTCAAAGATGTGGTGAAACGGTAAGTGCTGGCGAAACTGAATCAATGAATAAAAGAAGTTTTAATTATATAATTAATTAAAAATTTTGCCAGCGGCTACAATTGTGTTATGTCTTAAATTCTCATGAGGCGCCATCTCGTATCGGGTGGGCAAAAAATAAATATCTAAACCACGGGAACTAAATAAATAAACAAAGCATAATTAATTTAATCAATAAAATGCTATTTTTTCAATCATAATAAATATGATAATTATTTATAGCTTTTTATATCCATTCAAAAATGACGAAGTTCCATACAAACTTGCACCCCCTATTTCATCCCCTTGGGATAGAATTTCAGGATAAAAAGTAGGCTATATTCTAATCCAGGTTACTAACTATATCTGTGCCGAATTTCGTTCAGATCCGTTCGGTAGATTTTGCGTGATGCGCGTACAAACATACAGACAGACAAACGGACAGACAGACGGACAGACAGACAGACAGGCAGACAGACAAAAATTTAAAAAAAAAATTGTTTTGCCTTCTATTGACCCTAAAAAGACCCCTTACAATATTTTTTCTTAAATATCTTCAATGTACAGACAATGTTCAGTTACAGTTTTATTATATGTATGGATAGGAAGTTCTGTTGTTTTTCTTACGGCGCAAAATGAAGAATTTCAAAATAGTATTCAGAAATTAGAAGATAAAATATAGAAAAACGAATATCGAAATAAAAAATGTACCGAGGAAACCTAATGAAACTAAAAAAGATTTGGTAGAAATGGTTGAGAACTTATCAAACTCCGTGGGCTGCAAGGCAGACAGGTCTGTATTTCGTGACATTTATAGAATACGAGCAAAAAAGAATTCGACCGCAAACACTCCCATCGTAGTTGAGATGAACTCGACTTTAATCAAAAATGATATTCTTTGGTCCTGTAAATCGTATAATGTAAAACATAATACAAAGCTATGTGCCAAACATGTGGGGCTGCGTTCCCAAGAAGAGACTCCTATATTTGTTTCGGAGCAGCTGACTTCCAAAGCTGCTAGACTGCATTTCTTGGCACGCGACCTCGTCAAATCCAAAACATACAAGTACTGCTGGACCGCGTACGGAAGAGCGTATCTAAGAAAAGAAGGCAATTCCCCGGTTATACCCATAAAAAGTGAAGTGCAAATACAAAAACTTATAACAGATAAATGACTAGTCTTAGTTCTGAGCTATAGCAGGTGTTCTCTAATACTATTACATAGAATAGTAAAAAATTATAACATGTGTGTCCGCTTATATTTTAAGTCTATATTGAATATTATATAGCGGGCAACATTGTAGGCTTTTCCGGGGAGACATCGCGTCACTCTCCGCCCCCCTCGTCCATACCACGCCGTTCCCAGCGCCCGCGCAGAGGACCGCCCGTGCGCCTCATTGAACAAGTCAGTCTTTAAACAACGCGCGGACCGGTGCGGTATGCACTTCTTATTAGCGAGCGAGTTTTGTTATTTCTTTTTATAAGTTACCGAAGTAAAGTTGTTATCCCGTAGTTGGCTTTTACTTCTCGATCTCGCCCCGCTATATTGGCGCTCCAACGTGTGGGCCGTGTGCTCTTTTAGTGATTCGCGTGTGTTGTTTGTTGTTCACGTGTTCTACGACGGCAAGACGCCGTTTGTCACGTAGTCACGAAGACTCAAAAGCTGGACATAGTTTCGCAACAGAAGTGTCTGTTATATTCCGCGAACAGCATAATTTATTTAGGTTTTGTATCTAAACTGTTTTGTGTACCTATCGTGACAGCGTGTCTGTTTGTTCCCACGATAGTGGACAGTTTACGAACCTAAATACCGTTTTAATAATACAAAAACTTACCAAAAATAGTTTCGTGTACCATAAAAAAGAACCGTTTGTGAGGTTAGACTAAGTACCTATTTAATCTTCTATTATGTTAATCTTTGTACCACCTATATAATTGTGTTATTCCTTCAAATATAGTAGTATTATTCGAGCATTCACTCGTTTCATTTACCTGACTACGTCACACCCTTATATGGCGACCCTGCCTATGGAATCTTCCACCGCGCCGCGAATTTGAGACGTTACTCGTGTAATCGTTAATAAGGACAATGGAAAAGTACCAGTTCTATCTTTGTTTCGGACTAAACGCTAGTGTACACGTGAATAAAAAATTTCACAAAAATAATGGGCTCCCCACAGTCTAAAGAAGAAACCCTGGTCATCCAGAATGCTGCGGCTGGCGATAATAAAGCAACTACAGAACAAATTCGTTTTCATATGAGCACCACAAATATTATCCTGTGTGTTATCCTGTTAATTATACTGTGTGGCGTGCTGTTCTTCATATATCGACTATATAGAAAATGCCATAGAAAATGGATTGTTAAGGAGATAAATCGGGCGACTATAAGAAGATCACTTTTCCGGCGACAGTTGGAAGACCTTAACCCACCCCAAAAAATCTATTCAAAAGAAATGGTGTAAAAAATAAATAAAAATAAAAGTGCATAAATATATTTCAAAAGTGAAAATTTATTATATAAAAATAAATATTAAAAAAAAAAAAAAAGTGAAAATAATAAAATACAATAATCTACTTAAAAAAAAAAAAAAAAAAGTATCTTAAATATATAATCAAATATCCTAATAATAATTTTATGTACGAGATATAGGTCACCGGTAAGGAATGCAGCGACTTTCCATATACGGACGGACGGATGATGCACTGTGACTGAACTTTGGACTTGATAGTGTTAATTGTAATCGCGATTATATTTTAAAGTCTATTTTTATTTATTTTTTAATGTGTTATGTTCTTTATGTGCACAGGTACAAGAATATTTTACTCTACGTTATGGTGGTAAGTGACTAATGGAAACTATTATATCATTGTATGAGGAATTAAAGAAAATTAGAGTATATTTAATTAAATTAGGAGCCAGTCGAAGAACGGAAAAAGTGTTAGTAAACAAATTAAATGAGATTAATGCAATCTATGAGAAATATGAGACGTGGCTGATAGGTTTTGAAGAAAAACTTAAGAGAAAATATTATAGTTCGGATGATATTATATTAATCAAAAATTATTGTAGTCGATTTTTAGAGTTACATGAAAATATTTTAGTGTTGTGTAATAGTGATAAGCCGAAGTCATCGTTCAACATGAATTCTTTTGATTTAAAAACGGCGTTAAATCTTTTACCTATTATGACAAATGAGGAGTCGAATACAAAACAGTTGATTGATAACATTGAATATTATAATACTTTATTGAAAGAAGATACATGTAAACAAAATTTAATTAATTTCGTATTAAAAAGTAGGCTTTCTCCTGAAGCTAAGTTAAAATTAAAATCAAAATATGAATCAGTTAATGAGTTAATTATTGATATGAGAAATGTATTATTGTGTAAGAAAGCTGCAACGGCAATACAAAATAAATTACAAAAAATTAGACAAAATGACTTGTCAATTGCTGACTATGGTAAAGAAATAACGGAACTATTTGTTGATTTAACGATAACGCAAGCTGACGGGAATGATCAATGCTATAAAATATTAAAACCTATTAATGAAAAAATGGCTGTTAAGCAATTTGCTGACGGCTTGCGTAATCGTCGACTTAGTACGATTATTTCTGCCAGGAATTATAGTTCACTTAAAGATGCTGTACAGGCAGCCCAAGATGAAGAAGTATCAATTCCTTCAACATCTGGAGAAATCATGGGTATGTACAAGAAACCATACCATAATAAATATTTCAACAATGGTTCAAATTATTATAGAAGCTGGCGTGGAGGACGTTGCCGCTATCCTGTACATAGAGGAAGAGCTCGAGGACAGCAAGCAGCTCATCTAGCTTCTCGAGGACAAGGGTCACGAGGTCAGTACACGCGAGGAAGTAGCGGAGGTCCACAGCAGAGAGGTAAATTTTTTAATTCAACTAGAGGAAATCAAGGGATGCGTAATAATCGTAATATTCATTTAATGCATGATAATGATAATAATAATTTCGAAAAATTTGAAGAGTCAGAACTTTCTTTGAATCAGTTTTTTCGTGAGGAATAGTGAAAAATTTATTTTAGCCAGTGATAGTAATTGTTATATTTCTTTACTTTCATCATCATGTAATAATTATAACAAAAAATATTTTTTAGTAGATTCTGGAGCATCAATATCGGCATGTACGTATAAACATGCTATAGAATGTAACATTCCAATCCATAAGGAGAATGTAACAATCAACGGTTTAGGTGGAAGTGTACAAGCAATAGGATACTTATTTTTACCATTAACTTTTAATAATGAAACATTCAATCATAAGTTTTTTGTTTTTCAAAATTTACCAATTAAAGGAAGTGGAATTTTAGGCCGTGATTTTTTAAATAGATGCAAAGCTCAATTAGACTTCAGTAAAAATACTTTGACATTATTTATTAATTCGAAAATTACTTTACCTTTAATAAATACATGTAATGTTATTTTTGAGATCCCAGCTAGAAGCGAGTCAATACATTTTATACATACGGACATTAATGAAGATTGTGTCATATTATCTCAAGAAATAAAACATGGTATATTTTTAGCAAGTTCCATATGTTCACCAAAAGATGGATTGATTCCTGTTAGAATACTTAATGTTACTGAAAATGATGTTCAACTCACAGAAATAAATCCAAAAATTGATAAAGTTAGTAACTATAATATTTGTGAATTTGAAAAGTCAACGACCGATTCAAATAGAGTGAAAAAACTTTTCTCATTAATGAAATTGCAACATTTAAATATTGAGGAACAAAAAACTATTGAGAACATTTGCGCTAAATATTCAGATATATTTTACCTCCCTGGTGATAAATTAAGTACTACTGATGTATACACACATACTATTTCTGTCAAACCTAATACAAATCCAATCTTTTCAAAACAATATCGTTTGCCATACTCTCAAAAGGACGAAATTAAACGCCAAATTGATAAAATGTTAGAGGAAGGGATAATTGAACCTAGCAAGAGCGATTGGTCTAGTCCAATACTGTTAGTACCTAAAAAATCAGATTCAACAGGAGACAAAAAATGGAGGCTTGTCGTAGATTATAGGAAATTGAATAATCAGATTGAAGACGATAAATTCCCACTACCAGATATTACTGAAATTCTGGACTCGTTGTCAGGTAGCATTTATTTCACACATTTAGACTTGCATCAAGGATACTATAATGTTAATTTAGATGAAAACAGTAGAAAATTTACAGCTTTCCATTCAGGACAGTATCAGATGACACGTATGCCAATGGGACTTAAAACTAGCCCAAGTTCATTTTCCAGAATGATTACATTGGCAATGGCTGGTCTAAATTATGAAAAATGTCTAATTTATTTAGATGACTTAATTGTTTTTGGCCGTAATTTAACAATTCATAATAAAAATTTACAAGATGTTTTTGAAAGATTACGTCAGGTCAATTTAAAATTGAACCCAGTAAAATGCGATTTTCTTAAAAAAGAAATTTTGTATTTAGGTCATGTGATTTCTAATGAAGGTATAATGCCGGATCCTGCAAAAATATCTGCAGTACAAAATTATCCAGTTCCTACAAATTCAGACGAAGTAAAAAGATTTGTAGCTTTCACGAATTACTATAGAAAATTCATACCAAAATTTGCAGAAATTATTAGATAAAATAAAAAACGATAAGAATAGGTCCGGACCGCGTATATGTATTTTAAGTAATGTAAAAAGAATTGAGAATAAACATGATAGAAAAATAATTTTAAATGATTTTCATCTCTTGCCTAGCAGTGGCCATGCTGGTATGAGAAGAATGTCAAACAACATAAAGAAATATTATTTCTGGCCTGGTATTGATAAAGATGTTAGAGAATTTGTAAAACGTTGCGACAGTTGTCAACGTCAAAAACATTCAATACCAAAGAAAGAACCAATGGAAATTACTAGTACAGCGCATACTGCATTTGAAAAAGTATTCTTAGATCTTGTTGGTCCTTTGGAAAGAGATAATGATAATTATTCTTATATACTAACGTGTCAATGCGAACTGACAAAATATGTAGAAGGTTATCCCTTAATTTCCAAAAAAGCTGATGAAGTAGCAAGATCGTTTGTTAATAATTTTATTCTCAGGTATGGTGTGCCAAAATGTATAGCTACAGATAGAGGGAAGGAGTTTTTATCAGAAATTTTTCAAGAGGTATGTAAATTATTAAATATTAAACAACTCAACTCAACAGCCCACCATCACGAGTCCATAGGAGCTCTGGAAGTCACTCACAAACATTTGAATGCGTTTCTACGTATTCAAACAGAGAATCACCCGGAGATGTGGAGTAAGTGGATTCCTTTTTGGTGTTTCTCTTACAATACAGGAGTTCATACTGAAACAGATTTCACCCCGTACGAGTTGGTGTTTGGTAAGAAATGTTCTCTCCCTAGTAATCTGACAAATGATGTAGAACCTCTTTATAATTATGAGAGCTATCCACATGAATTGAAATACCGTTTGCAACTTTCTCAAAAAGAGGCTAGAAATAATTTGTTAAGAAGTAAGATAAATAGAAAGTATGTGTATGACAAAAATATTAATCCTGTAAGCTATAAGGAAAATGATTTAATTTTAGTAAAAAATAATACACCTAGTAATAAATTAGATAATATATATTTAGGCCCTTATAAAGTTATTAAGGACATACCACCAAACGTAGAGATAATAAATAAGTATGGTAAAATAGACATTGTACATAAAAACCGTACAAAACCTTATTATAAAACGTAAAAAATAGATTATATTTTATCAATTTGACTGTAAAAAAAAAATATATTATATAAATTCATTTTTTTTTTCAATAAGTGCGGTGATGTGAGGTTAGACTAAGTACCTATTTAATCTTCTATTATGTTAATCTTTGTACCACCTATATAATTGTGTTATTCCTTCAAATATAGTAGTATTATTCGAGCATTCACTCGTTTCATTTACCTGACTACGTCACACCCTTATACGTTGTTTGGGTACGTGAACAGTTAACGTACCTAAATACTCTTTTGTGTTGAGACTTTACCTACCTGCAGTGAACAAAAACTTACCAAAAAGTTTTAGTGTACCCAAAAAAAAAAAAAAAAAAACCGTTATCGCGACAGTGTTACTGTTTTGTCTCGCGATACATGTGTAGGTACTACAATAGTTACGACTTTTTACGCGGCCTGACTTTTTTTAAGACTTTTTATACAACTATTGTGTGTGTTGGACATTATTTATAAAGACTGGTAAACGTTGTGATAGTGCGTCTGGACTTTCGTGAACTCTTATTTCGACATACACGTATTGCTTCATCGTGTTACTATGGTGCTTACGAGATCTCGCGCAGAGAGTTCGTCGGCGGGCGCGGCCCAAGCTAATGTGGTGGCGTCGCCGCCGCCCACTCCGGAGGCTGTACAACAACCTGCACCTGCGCCAGAGGCTGTTCCATTGCCTCCGCTTGCTCCGATCATGATAACAACCGAGCAGCTGAGATTTTTAATGGAAAGGGTAAATGGCCCACCAACTGTAAGTAGTTCCTTACATGGTAATTTCGCAAAATGCACAGCACGATTCGACGGCGAGAAGTCTAGCAACGTGGAATCTTTTGTAGACGCCATAGAGGTCTATAAAGATTGTGTTGGAGTAAGCGACGAAAACGCCTTGCGTGGCTTGCCTATGTTACTCACCGGGTTGGCTGCGACATGGTGGCAGGGTGTGAAGGATCATACCCCAACCTGGTCTGCCGCCATCGAAGCACTCAAACAAACGTTTGGACCAAGGTTGCCCCCACACAAAGTTTATAGAAAAATATTTGAAAGGGAACAGCGTAGTAACGAAGCTACAGACCTTTTCATATGCCACATCAGGGCATTAATGTCACAGTTACCACTTCATTCCCTGTCGATGACCGTGCAATTGGATATGACGTACGGTTTGCTACATCGACGTATTCGTGAAAAGGTTTCGCGTTTGGAATTTTCTACCTTCGCTGAGCTTATTACTATGGCCCGTCGTGTCGAAGATATTTTGGATGAAAGCCGAACATCGACCAGCGATGTTAAACCGTTATGTTTGACGGCAAAGCCTACTACTGTACCCATTTCTCCGACGGCTTCGCAGTCGACAATATCTTATAAGAATAAATCTCGGCCACACTGTAATTACTGTAAAAAGTATGGTCATCTGAAATATGCCTGTAAAAAGTTAGCCAAACAGAAACTTGGCACTGATGGAGAACCACGCGTCTCAACTATCACGTGTTTCGGGTGCGGTGCGCCTGGCGTGATCCGATCCAACTGCTCGACTTGTAAAAAGACAAAACCTGTTCCGTCCGTATCAACTTCGTTTCAATCTGTTTCTGCAAATAGTGTTAATATAGATTCGCGAGTGCGACCTTTGTTAGAAATAGAAATTTATGGTGAACGTGGTAAAGTGCTTATAGACACAGGTGCTAAACATTGTATAGGCAGTGTTAGTCTTAGAGCTCATTTAGTTAAGTATGGCCATAAGTTTGAAAATGTATTTACTGAGCTTAAATACGCGGACGGGCGGGCAGTTGCGCAAATTGTTGAACGTACGCAAGTTAGGGTTAGGGTACGCGATGTCTCTTTAGATGTTATGTTTATAATGTTGCCCAATGCTACTGAAAGTTTGTTGGGAATGAATTTTATTCAGGACGCTGGCATGGTATTAGATTTTTCTCGCGGTATATGGTTTATGAACCACGATAGGGTCTCTCAGCCCATCGTCTTTGAACCTAATGGTGGTAGGTCATACAAACCTTTACATTGCTCGTCTGTGGATCTTCGCGACGATGAAGGATTCCACTTAGGTAAGGACGAACGACAGCAGCTGTCCAACCTTCTGAATGTCAATGAGGACATTTTCACTCCAGGGGGAGGACCCACTCAGTTTGCTGTTCACCACATTGATACCGGAGATGCCAGCGCCTTAA
Organism: Amyelois transitella; assembly: GCF_032362555.1. Lineage (NCBI taxonomy): Eukaryota > Metazoa > Arthropoda > Insecta > Lepidoptera > Pyralidae > Amyelois > Amyelois transitella. The sequence goes on from NC_083536.1 coordinate 3,466,127, forward strand.
CGCGTTACGTGGGTAAATCTCCTGTTATTGCGCATCAGCGCCATCGCGGTAGACTAGCCAAGTCACAGTCGGGTCGACCATGTAACTTGGAGGGGGAGGATATAGCGGGCAACATTGTAGGCCCTTCCGGGGAGACATCGCGTCACTCTCCGCCCCCCTCGTCCATACCACGCCGTTCCCAGCGCCCGCGCAGAGGACCGCCCGTGCGCCTCATTGAACAAGTCAGTCTTTAAACAACGCGCGGACCGGTGCGGTGTGCACCTCTTATTAGCGAGCGAGTTTTGTTATTTCTTTTTATAAGTTACCGAAGTAAAGTTGTTATCCCGTAGTTGGCTTTTACTTCTCAATCTCGCCCCGCTATAATTACTATGAATCTCAATATATTTAGTATATTGTCTTATGTTATTTATATATATAATACATACATAATCATACATTTTACTGTGATGAATTTTGTCCAATATTTAATATACATATATTTGTCTCACACCATATATAGGGAATATGCATATTTGAATGTTGCATATAGTTTTTATATATTAATGAATTATATAACTAGTAAAAACGATACACTAACATATAACTACTTTTATTCATACTTGCTTTCTTGCGGATGTTCACCTTCACTAGCTGGAGATTATAAATACACAATATTCACGTGTACCTTAAAAACACAAAACAGTTATATAATTAGTCACTTTTGGAATAAATATATAACACTACAGCTTGAATACAATACCATTAGTTTGAAATATCAAAATGTGTGATAAATAAATAATATAACCGAAATGGATAACTTTAATGTTGCGCGATCAATCTCATGTTAAGCCGCGGACCTTACAAAACACTTTCAATTACATAAAAGTGATTTTACTGTTGTTTCTCAGAATATCCGGAGCATATATGCCAATTTTGAATCAGATGTCTTTATACTGACAGAGACTCATATTGATGTCGACAAACCTATACCTACCTACTTTAAACAACTAAACATCTTGTGCAAGCACCATCCATTTAAATCAGAGCGACGGTGTTGTTATATTTGCAAAAGAAAAACTTAAGCCTAAAATTAAAGAAGTCAAATTAACCCAAGCATCTTGTCTCCAAGTTGATATTCTCGGCCACACCATACTTGGTATATACCGTTCTCCTTCCAACACAAACATTGAGGTTTTGTAAATTCCCTATCTAAACACATAAACGGTCTTAAATCTTCTCCTAATATAATTATTGCCGGTGATATAAATATTAACATTTTACCTAAATCGACAGGAAGGTCACATGAAATACAAATAGAACATACTATTTGAATACGCTTGCAGTTCGTGGCATTCTGTTTGGACACTTGTTGCCTACAAGAAATTCCCATTCTTTATGTTGAGAATTAAAAATAATAAAAAACACTCAGCACTTGTCGCTATTCTAAACATCACAATTACTGACCATGCTACGACGGTCCTTTTGATTAACAAAGTAAAATTAAATAAAACAGTACATAAAGCAACTAATAAAATTCATTATAATACTGCACTAAGTTATCTAAAACAAAAAAGTCTGTCAAATCTATTAATGTGTGAAGACCCAAATCAAATAACGCATATCCTTATACAAACGCTAATGGATGCTCTGAAGCAAAGTACTACCATCATCAACATTCCCAAGAGCCAACGAACTATCAAACCATGGATGACCAAGGGTATAAAATGTATTCGATATTGCAAAAATCTACAACAACATTCGCGAAACGACCCAGATAATTATATTAAGATAATTACTTATATATAGGTATAGAAATTTTTGTAATAAGCTGATAAAAAAAATTAAGAGAAATTATGAAAGAAATTTAATTTATAGTACAATTATTAACAATATTTTTTTATGGAAAAATATTAAAGCAATAACTTATAATAATAAATATAAAAATCTTAATTCAGAACTATCTAATTTAAAATCTACTCCGATTCAATCAGCTGATTATATAAATGATTATTTTGCAAACATTGGCAATCAACTCGCTAACAATATCCAATCAATTACAACCACAGACGATATAAATAAGTATCTCAACGAGCTTCCTAGTCAAACCCAATCCTTCGTTCTTCTGGAAACTGATTGTAAGAAAGTTGATAGTATCATAAAGAATCTAAAACTAGATAGTGCGCGGGGATGGGACGGGATTCCGACACGCTATATTCAATATATATAAAGGATGAAATTACACCTATCATAGTTCAGCTAGTTAATACATGTTTTAAAAAGGGTGTGTTTCCCACTGCACTTAAAGAATCTATTGTCACTCCAGTACATAAGGGTGGGAAGGGAGATGAAATTAATAATTATAGACCGATATCAGTTATTTCAATTTTGGCAAATATACTGTAAAAATTCTAAATAGTAGACTTTTAAATTATCTTGATATATATATATATGGTCACGTCTATATCCCTTGTGGGGTAGACAGAGCCGACAGTCTTGAAAAGACTGATAGGCCACGTTCAGCTGTTTGGCTTAATGATAGAAATTGAGATTCAAATAGTGACAGGTTGCTAGCCCATCGCCTAAAAGAAGAATCACAAGTTTAATAGCATATCCCTTAGTCGCCTTTTACGACATCCATGGGAAAGTGATGGAGTGGTCCTATTCTTTTTTGCTATTAGTGCCGGAAACCACACGGCTAGTAAGTTACTTGATCAGTTTCATGACTTGCTTAGAAAATTTCGATACTGTTTCCCCGTACATAAAACTATTCATTTATTATTTTAATTTCATAAAAGAGCACTCAACATACATCCTAACTAAAAACCGTCACAATAATTATCACATCTATTTCACGTTGGAAGATTCCAAAAGGACAGTGTTTATTAATTATTAATAATTAATAATAATAATAACATACAACATTATATTTTACAAGTAAATTCGTGTTAGTATAGTGATCACATATAAGTTTAAAATGGTGAAGGCACTTCGTTTCTCCTAAACATTTTTTCATCGAATTGTCTAATTCAATTCGATGAAACGTTTTTTATTTACGAGGGTAGCTAGTACCGAGGTCGGTATAGCTAACATTATAAACGTAAGATATGTCTTCTCACTCTCTCTTACCAAAGGATAGAAAGAGATATAAAACTTCTTATTACCGTTCGTGATTAGACCGCCTGTATTCATACGAGACAAAGGCAGCTCTTGCGTTCTCTTTACAAACGTAAGACATGTCTTCTCACTCTCTCTCTCTCTTACTTTGACCAAAGGATAGAAAGAGATATAAAACTTCTTATTAACGTACGTGAATAGACCGCCTGTATTCATACGAGACAAAGACGACAGCCATTTTTATTTACGTTGAATGTAGCGGTGTGGCCGTCGCGTTAGGTAGATATATACTTAAAACAAAATTGCTTCAGTGTGTTAAAAGTTTTTCGGCAAATCGTACTAACCACATATAAAAACCGTTAACAAAAATACATAGATTATATAGTATGTTTATGTGTGGCTCACAGTACTTTGATATGGTGTTTTTACACAACTTTGTGTAGAAGCTTAGTCTAATGGCGTCCATTTCGTGACTCAAGTTACATACATACATACATATGATCACGTCTATATCCCTTGCGGGGTAGACAGAGCCAACAGTCTTGAAAAGACTGAATGGCCACGTTCAGCTATTTGGCTTAATGATAGAACCGAGATTCAAATAGTGACAGGTTGCTAGCCCATCGCCTAAAAGAGGAATCCTAAGTTTATAAGCCTATCCCTTAGTCGCCTTTTACGACATCCATGGGAAAGAGATGGAGTGGTCCTATTCTTTTTTGTAATAGTGCCGGGAACCACACGGCACGACTCAAGTTTAAAGCAAATATGGCGACGATGTGAGGGCCAAGGCCTTATAAGGAGATGCGGCAAATTGTTTTTTTTTTTAATATCAAGGCGTGAATAAATAATAATGCATCTTGAAGAAGCTGTGACGTAGATAATTTTATTTTTACATAACTAATATGATTTATTTATTTCGGAAAACTAATCATAAAAAAAACGGAAAACTAATCATAAAAAAAATACAAATTTGACGCATCTCCTTTGTGTCTTATTAAGGTCAAGTCATGTCTAATCTAAGTTATCTTGATACCCACAAAATACTTTCAGGTTCACAGTTTGGTTTCAGAAAGGAAACCTCTACTGAAGATGCAGTGACTTCAACCATAGTTGACAATTTAGACAAGGGTCTCAGATGTCTTTCATGTTTCATTGATCTTAAAAAGGCATTTAACACAGTCTCCATTCCCATCCTTCTCGCTAAATTAGAAAAATACGGTATAAGAGATCAACAATTAGATATTTTTAAGGATTATCTCATGAATCGAATGCAGAAACTAAAGCTAAATGACTGTATTAGTAAAGAATGTAACATATACTACGGAGTTCTTCAGGGAAGTGTCCTAGGCCCAACTTTGTTCCTTATATATATAAATGACTTGTGCAATATGGAAATCAAAAATGCCAAAATTATATCTTATGCAGATTATACTGCTATACTATTTTCTGGTTCAAGTTGGAAGGACACTCGACGAAACGCTGAAAAGGGGATGGCTAAAGTTAATAAATGGCTCAAACACAATCTTCTCAATCTTAATACATCTAAAACCAACTTCATATGTTATAGTATTTATAATAGAACACAACCTAAAGATAATTTCAATATAAAAATACACTCATGTGACATAATTACAAATAGTGTTTGTGCATGCCCCATGATAGCAAAGGTGGATACTAAATACTTGGGTGTAGTTATAGATCAGAACCTATCTTGGTATCCTCAAATAGAACAACTTTCGGGTAGAATACGTAAATTCATCTGGCTGTTCAAGACTCTTAGACACATAGTACCAAAATCCCTTATAAAAAATATATATTAGATTTTACCAGAGATACTCTGGTACAATCTATAATTTTATATTGCATCCCAATCTGAGGTGGAGCTCTAAAGACCAAGTTTTTGGATATTGAGAGATCTCAGCGCTAACTTCTGAAAGTAATTTATTTTTAAAAAAGAACTTTCTACTGATTCTCTGTACCAAATGTGTAGTTTAGTTTCGATCAGGAAACTGTATATATAACACTTAATATTAAAAAAAACATAAACTCTTACCGCTAAGACCTGAAATGGCTGGAAGAAGAAGACAGGCTGCTACACTTATACCAATTGCCAGAACTGGTTTCGCAAGAGTACAATTCAATACCCGATCTTCTGACTTATATAATAAAATAGATAAAATAATATATATATATATCATCTTATAAATGTAAAGTAATACTAACGACTTGGCTTCACTAATTAGGCTATGACGAATTGGAGACGTTTATAAATAGATAATACCTTGCATAATTATTCAGAAACTAACTACTTCACATACGAAAAACCATAAAGCATATAAGTATATAATTACAATTTATATAATATGTGTTTATATATGTACATATCATTCATCACATACGTATATATTTAGATTATATGAATGCATATATTGCTAGTATTTGGGTATGTATGCATGGTATTTATTTATTTATTTATATTTTATTGAAACAATTACAATTTGTAAAGTACAATAGGCGGACTTAATGCTAATAGCATTTTCTAACAGTCTTCCATTGGGTTAAGAAGAGAACCTTTGTGTGGGTGATAATAATAATGTATAACAAACATACTTACTATATGATATATACTAAAAACCTATACATGATATATACCTATATACTACACTAAACATACATATATACATATATATATATATATATATATATATTTGCAGCAGATTACATACACAGATTATTTACTCTCTCATGACTGGGTCAGAAACAACTGGGCCACGTGCGACTTAAAACTGGCGTGGCTCGGAGAAGCTTGATCGGAATCGGGAAGTGCATTCCAAAGTCTAACAGCTGTAGTAGCGAAAGAATTCGAATAAAAACCTGTACGGTGAAAAGGTGTTGCAAGGGTCAACCTGTTAGAGGAACGTAGGATTCTTTCATGAGTGGAACTTAAAAGTTGAAATTCGGATCTAAGATAACCTGGAGCTAGGGCATTATTAAGAATATTATAAAGTTGGCAAAGAATATGAAGATTCCTACGTTGTCGGATGGTATATCAGTACTAGTACTAGTATATCATATTTGTGTTGCAAATAACTAATACAATTAAAGAATATTAAGTACACACAAAATTTTAGAATTTTAACATACTAATCGCACAAATTTTCAGTACATACATGACCTAGCGATATAAAAGAGCGGAGTCTGCTGGCACAGGCATTCATATGCTTAAAAGTAGGCTCCAACAACAAACCTATGTAAAGACCTGTAATTACTGAATAAATACTTTTTTCTTTTTTTTCTCTCACAGCTCTTAGTTTCATTATTAACGCAGTGAAGCTGCTTTACGCCACACAAGAAGTATTCATTTCTCGGTTACAACATTGACTCAGATTCTTAGACTTGGCCAGTCAAAGCGTACGGCTGAGTATACATTACACTATTCAAACAAATTAAATTTTTAAATATGAATGGTAATGATGATTACGAAAGATTCATGAATGTTTAGGAATCAATTTAACCTAACTTAATGTGGTGGACTATCAGTAAAACAATCACCTTGAGATTTTTAACTGACATGGATGTGTCCTGAATGTCTCAGCAGAATGCCAAAGCAGGGAATCTGAATACGCCTGTTCGTGTCAACCAGATGGTGGGTACAAAGGACAGCACGGCCAGCATTGAAACTCCACTAGATGATATTCAAAATGTTACGATGAGAAATAGACCTAAGACGGCGGCTTATGAGATATCAGCATTAAATAGCTCATCTGTTGAATGTTCACCTAACTCCGCGGTTCAGGCTTTTACAGAAGAGTTGCGAGCAATGAGGTTAGAGTTAAGCAAAGTGTGTGAAAAGATAAGCAACTTTACAGAAGCAGTTAACTCACGGATATGGAAAACAAGTAAAGTGAGTTTGAAGAAAGCAAATTAAAGGAATTGGAAGAAACAGTACTACAGATGAAGATGGAAATTCAGGACCGCGATCAAGTAGCTCTGGTCAATGATATAGAAATCGCAAGTTTTCCCGAGGAAAAAAATGAAAACAGTACCCATGTGATTTTGGCAGTGGCTTAGAAATTGGGTGTAGACCTCGAAGAGCGAGATGTAGTAAATTTTCAGCGTGTGGGACCCATTCCGGCACCAGTGGAGGGTGGCGGAACGCTGCGTCGTCCGCTGGTCGCGCGACTAGCACGCGCGCCACCCGTGACGCGCTGTTGCGGGCGGCGCGCGTCCGTCACCGTGTCACGACTGAGGGAATGGCCGTCAAACAGCAGGAACCGCACTGCGCCTTCTATGTCAACGAGAGGCTTACGAGACCGAATAGGCAACAGTTTGTAAAAACGCGTAAAGCTGGTAAGCGCAATGGCTGGAAATTCATATGGACCAGAGAAGGGAAAATATATGCGAGGAAAGACCAGGGTAAGACAAGCGTCCGCCTGCGTTGTGATAATGACGTCGTAAAGGTTTTTGGTGACCGCAGTGTTAGCTCGGAACAGGTGTCAGTGCGATAGAATTCAAACAGTGATAAATCTGAATGATCTCGAAAAATTGTTAGCCTTATGCAAATATTGAGTTTTTTATAAGAATTTTCCTTTAAATACGTCTTATTACAATAAATATTCATTTAGAAATTGTTTTATGATAGTAATGTATAATTTGTCTTTGTTATATTTTCTTAAAGTTTATTTCTGCAAAAAGTCTGATCTAAGACTTTTTGAAGCAAGTATCAATGGTTTATTTTTGTTTGTATTATTTTGTTATTTTTTTAAACATCTGTCTTATGTAACCTGCGTTATTAATTGTAATGGTATGGTGTATCTTCATAATAATACTGCAATTTGTATAGTGATCACTTTGATTAATGATTTTTTATCTGCACCATATTACTTATAGTTCCTTAAAATTTTGTTATATTTTTATAAAAAATTTTGTTCTACTACTATTGCATAGAGTTTTTGTAATTTTTAAACTTGGTTGGCGTCATATAAATATTTTGTCATTTTCCTTAAGTAATTGTCAATATATACAAATGTTTAGTTTTATAATTAGATTTATTAAGCGGAATAATTTTACAGCAGGTTTGCTAAATCCTGGCTCTCTCGGTAATCGACATCGCCATGACGAGTTTATGGTCGCCATGGAACGCCATGCTGTAGACGTGCTAGCAATTAATGAAACGTGGCTTAATGAGGGTGAAGATGCGCGCGCACCCGCAGTTCCCGGCTTCAGACTGCGACATGCTCGGTGCTCGTTACATGCACCCCGTGGTCGCGGTGGTGGAGTCGGCTCTTACTTAAGGCGCGGGCTATGTGCGCGCACCCTTGAACGCCACCTCACGAACATGTTGAACAAATGTGGATTAGCATAAAACACGGTGGCTATAGACTCGCTATTGGTGCGGCATGTCGTCCACAATGGATGAGTGTTGATAGTTTCTTGGTCGCAATGACTGAATCAGTTGTCTCTTTTTCTCAATTTGACCACATTTTTCTCATGGGTAATTTTAATATTAATCTCTTGGTTCCATCTGAAAGTAATTCAAAAAAGCTTCTCAACTTTATTGATTGCATGGGCCTATACCAATACGTACAAGAGGCTACCCATTTCACAGACCACTCAGCTAAACTATAAGATGTTGTTTATAGTACTTCTAAAGTCTTGAATCTCGTGGTTGATTACATGCCAGATTTGAGTCATCATGCATTTATATCTTTTGAGCTAAATATAAAAAAGCCAAAGCCATAACATCTAGCTCCTGCATTTTTATATAATTTAAAATATAAAGAGTACATATATTTACTTCAACTCCATTTTAAAATCAAGCCTGAAGCACTATAAGACCACCGCAGTGTTTGTAACTTCATATATGAGGTAATTCTCTTTATTTTAAGCACTTACTGCCGGCTACAACACTTTGTACTTTCCAACTTCGCTCGCCACTTCAATATGACCTCAATTGCCACTGTACACGAGCTACAAAAGTCTATTGAGTCCAACTTATTGAACAGAATGGCTGATTTTGAGAAGCAACTCCATTGCAGCATCAAGGGAGCCAATGACTGTTGCTCGGCTCGCTGAGGACTTTAAGTCTTTTAAAAACCCATGTCTCAGGCATCTTGCAATTGCTTCATGAACAGATGAACGAGCTCACTAAGTCCTTTGATGAAGTTGAAATGCGGCACCGTCGGAAATATCTATTGTTAGGCGGCATTACAGAGTCCGATAATAATGGCAAGGATGATGTGGTGGCCTCTGTTTCTTCTATTATTTCCAATGATCTGGGGATTGACGGAATCACCCCATCTTCATTTAAAGCATGCCACAGGATGGGCCAGAGAAGGGATGGCCGGCCTCGACCAATCTTGGTACGGTTTGCAGAATATTCCCTTAAGTCATCGATTTGGCGTAAGAAGACTGCACTCAAAGGAACTTTTGTGATTTCAGAATTTCTTACACGCAGACGGCAGGCACTCTTCATGGAAGCACGCAAAAGATTCGGGATCACCAAATGTTGGTGTCAGGAAGGCAATATATTTGTTAAACCTCCAAATGGTAGACCTCGATTAATAAGCACTGCTAATGATATTGAGCTGGCCGGTGAAGCATTCAAGATCCCAAATGTCCAAAAATCGCCACTACCTATGGAGCGTGCTGATAATAGGACTGACAAGGCGGGCACTTCGAACAATGATAAGCAGCGGCCTAAAAGGGCGGTGAAAGTAAAATAGCGTGCTACATAGCCACCCCCTAGTGATAGTTGCAGAAGTTCTGTTTTATAGTTTTATTTTGAGTACCTTCCTACCCTACCGACCTGAGATAGGTACCGACCACTCAGTAAGTGACAGAACAACTGCCAACTAATTTGTGGCATTGACAGTGACAATTCGTTTTGTTTTTAGTTTGCTTTCAAACGGTGCGTTCCGTCTAATGCAATTTTCTCGGTACGTTCCTGGTTATGACTAAATTTAATTTCTTATTTTTTTTTTTCTGTATACTTTTTACTGTATACTGTTTTGTTTTGTTCAAACCTAAGTTTTTTACAGTGACAATTTACTTTGTTATTTTTTATAATATTGTTAAGTTCGTGAATTGAGTTGGTTGTCTGGAATGCTATGTAAACATTAATTGACTACTTACGTTGTAAGCCGGCAGGCCATTGCAGATTTGGTGGTAGTGCACTTATTTAAGACTTGTATTCTGTTTTAAAATATTAAGTACGGTAAAACACCCAATCATCGACACTTTAACCCTGTGACGCACAAAACTTGTACGCGAATATTTTTATGGGTATTAATGGTTTAAATTATTTATTTTGTGGTACTAAGAGGTTATGTAACATAAAAAATAAAAATATACTAGTACTTTTTTTGGAATTTCTTGGGACAATATTGTCCCAATATGCGATAAAGGTCGACATCTGTTAGGTTCTAGCGTTTTTACAATACAGGTAATTTATATATATTTTGTCAATAAAACAGCATATAATTTTGAAATAATATTAATTTATTTATGTATCAAGCATTTTCATCAGCAAAACAGTTCCTTGTTGCTGTAAAACATAAATTGAGCTTACACAAATCACATACATTGTATGATTTTCAGTGCCAGTTTATCATCACGTGTGATGGTAAGGAATGTTTATTGCACATATTTTGTACACGTTTTTTCGTCATAGAGGTCGAGGGTAGGGCATGTTTTCTTATGCTAAAATTACCGATCATTGTTCGAGCTATTACTTGCCGGAATTCGAGCGATGTAAGAAAATGATCATCAATACGATGATCGGCGTGTAATTTTTCGTATACGATGTATGCATTATTTACTGCAATGTCTAATAAATCAAAAAACAGTCGAAGGTAAATACTTTATTTTCGACTTTCTATCAACTTCGTAAGTAACTTTTTTTTGATCCATTAGATCGACTCCACCCATGTACTTGTTATACTGACAAACTATGTTGGGGCATGTAATTTCTAATTTATCCGAAATGCAAATTTCGCCTTAGCTCCTCAAATCTCGATAAAGGCATAACTTTAGCTATAAAAGGCACATCCATGTCGGGTTCTGTGGACCAATAGCTTCGCAAAGAAGGCAACACATGATAACCCATGACATAATTCATTCCAATAAATGCGGTAATTTCTTGGACGTCAGTTGTAAATACAGACCCCGTTTGGTTGGCATAGCGTAGAGATTCGGGAATTATTATTTCTTCAATTAATTCATTCATATTGGTGAATAATTTCTAAAGGCGTGAGTGAATTTTGTATATGAATATTGATCTTACTAAATTCATAATCAGTTTCGGAAAATGTGTATGGCTGATATGTATTCTTCTTCCACTTGAAAATTGGAACTGATATGGATTTTTGTGACGATGTTTCGGAACGCGCCGACGAAGTGATGGTTTCGGGTTCTGGATCCAAAGACGTTATTTCAGGGGGCTCAATTATTACTTCTGAGACACCAGCTTGCATATCCTGTAGTAGGAATGACTGGTCCTCTTCATCCAACAACAGCGCATCTTCATCAACACTGTTGTCGGCCATCAAATAGATATTCTTCCACTTCAGTGTCCGTGAAGCGAAAAATTCTTGTTCCTCTACGAGCCTAAATAACTATAAACAGCTTATAAATTTAATATGAATGTGCAAAACAAAGGCTAAAATATAGTATTCATTTATACTTGGGACCCGACCTTTTACGCATATTGGGACACCTAGCTCCCACACAAAAAAATCAGTATTTTACATATACAAATGTAATTAATTAATTTTTTTATATATACAAATATAAACTGTACTTACCATTCTAATGAATAATCACGTAAAACAATGTTAAAAAAATATATTTGTATTTTAAATCACCAGCGAAAATTGTTTTACGGAGCGCGCCAAAACTATCATAAACAATGTAGAATTTCTCGCATTTTTTTCTCACGCAGTGGTACCAACCACACGTAAAAACAAAATTTCGTTCAGAAATAATAATGTAGAATGGCTATTTATAAAAAACAGTCATCTGTATTGAAAAAAAAAACAAATTTAATTTTGGGGACACCCATGTCCCATTTACGTCAAAGGGTTAACGCACGAACTCTAGTATTTTTACAATATTTGTTTTATTTTCATTATTTTATCATATTTTGAAGTTTTCAGTAAAATTTTAGGGTATTTTGCATGATATATTAAAGTAGAAATGAATGTGATATAAAAATTTACAAGATATACCAATATAGAAATATGGTATTTTTGGCCTAATATTCGACTGCAGAAATCCAATAACCGACAACCGGTATTCGACATGTTCCAATAATCGAGATCTAGTCTAAATCGACATGTTCTATTTATGGACACCCAATATTTAACGGTCCATTAATCGTGCACCCAGCCTAAAATTTTCAAATGGTAGCTTTAAACCGAAAAAAGTTATGAGCAATAAACCTTACTCACCTCCTTAGTGATTTCACTAATAAAACTGGCTTTCCGTTAAAAACTTCTGCCGGTCGATATTTAAAGCTCCACCATTTTTTATCAAAATAACTGAATGTAGAAAGTGACACTTGCAATGAGAGCTGGATGAACCTTGTGTATAACCTATGCTTCGTTTACGTTCAAATACACAACATTAGTATATCCTTTTTTTATTTTACTTTTTATGTGTCGATCATTGGTGGTCTGTCGGACATTGGGTACTTTACGCTAGGTATATCTTATTATATTTTAAGTAGTATATAACTAATATCATTTATTTATGGATGACTCTTTTGAGTCGGCTGAGGAAGATTCTTTTCATGATGCCGTCTCACTTGGTGATTTAGTGCGTAAAGATTTGATGCCCGTTAGAAAATATTTTAATGTTTGCCACATCAATGCTCAAAGCTTAGCAGCCCACTACACTGACCTCCTAGAACTTGGAACGGTTGAACATCTCCAAGCAATTCTGGTTTCAGAGTCTTGGCTGAAGCCTTGCCTTGATTCATTTTTGGTTGCATTACCTGGCTATATACTGATAAGAAATGACCGCACTGATAAAGTTGGTGGAGGTGTAGCCATATATTTACGCAGCAATCTTTCGTATAAAATTTTGTTCCAATCTCCCTCTTCTTACTCGGCATCAGCCGAATACATCTTTATAGAAGTTGAAGTGAGCCACCAGAAAATTGTATTGGGGATTATGTATTGTCCACCAGGAATAAACTATTTTTCTTCTCTTGAGACAGTACTTGATCCTGTTGCTTCTGTATACTCTCATTCCCTTGTATTCGGTGATATCAATACTAACCTCTTACTCGACACCTCTTCTTCTTGTAAACTCCGTGATATTGTTGACTCCTTCAATCTTTCGGTTCTTCCTTTTATTGCCACTCACGTCAATAAGGACTCCCCTGACACCTGGCTTGACCACATATTTACCTCATCATTCGATAATATCATGCTTCATGGTCAGCATCCTGCTCCAGCATTTTCTCGACATGACCTTATCTACGCTTCTTACAGGATTCACACCACTAAGATTAAGGCAAAGTCAGTTTTAATGCGCAACTTTGCTGGGCTGGATATTGAAGCGCTGCGTACTGATGCTGCTGGCACTGACTGGGATGCCATATTAGCTGCTGATACCGTGGAATCCAAGGTTGGCCTTCTTAATAGCTCAATTATTTCTCTTTTTGATCGTCATGCTCCATTCCGTCGTGTAAAAATTAAACGACCTCCTTGTCCGTGGATGACCAGGGGAGTGCGCATGGCCATGGCAAAACGTAATCGAGCGTTCTTAAAATTTAAACGTGATCGTTCTGATGACAATTGGGATATATTTAAGAGGGCACGAAATCTTTGTAATCGTATGGTGAGGTCCGCGAAACGTCGGTATTTCCATGAAAGCATATCGAATTCTTCTCCTGCTGATGTGTGGAAGTTCCTCAAAAGCCAAGGTGTAGGTAAGGGTAATTCCAAGGTATTCAATTCCTCCTTTTCTCTAGATGAGATAAATGATCATTTTACTTCCACTACTTCTCTGGATCCTTAATCTAGGTTGCAAACTATTTCCTATTTAAACTCCTTACCTTGTTTGCTACCTGACACGTTTTCCTTTTCTACAGTGACCATTGAAGACGTAAAAAAATTGTCCTTTCCATAAAAACAAAAGCCATGGGGATCGATGGAATTAATCTCCGCATGATTCTTCTTCTTTTGGACTTCATTCTTCCGGCTCTCACTCACATCATTAACTATTCCCTTAGTTCAGGTGTATTCCCTTCTTTATGGCGGAAGGCATTTGTGATTCCTCTACCTAAAACTAACAATCCTGGCAGCTTAAATCATTATCGTCCTATATCTATTTGTTTCGTATTTAATCTGTGGTTGGATACTTCCTTTTTGAATGTTGAGGGCGCCACCGGACTAATGTGTGGTAGAAAGTACCAGTTTTAGCCACCGAGAGAAAAAGTGGCGCTAGAGTAGTCTGCTTCAAGCGCGCTCGCAATCACCATCGAAACTTTTAATAAATTTTGTTTTAAGTGATTTTGGACAGAGTTGTGTGTGTGTGGTATATCTTCAATTACCCGGAGGCCTCCGTGAGGAACTGGGAAATCTGCCGTGCAGAGGAAAGGTGAGTCGTACTCAAATTTCATTGGGGATTTGTCCAACCCGGGCAACCACGTTACATACCTACCTACTCTAATTTATCTCCTTTATTAAATACAGTCCATTGTTATCCCACATTTTTGGTTCTTCGAGCCAAGATTAATCTTATTTTGAGACATACTTTTGCTTTTTGTGGACTAAGTGTACATACGTAATTTGCCGGCAAGCCGGCAAGTGTTATCAACATGGCGGAAAGCGAAACTTTGCAAATTAAAATAAATACATTGTTAGCAAAAAAAGAATATCTTTTCATTAAAATGCAACGTATATATGATATGTCTGGAAAGATTGAGAGTAACTTAGATCGATTGCCTTCATTTTTGGTCCAATTCTCCGATATGGAAAGTGTTCGGAGGCGATTTGAAACGGCCATTTTTGATTTATACGAACTAGAATTACAAAAACAACCGAAGGCAAAATTAAATAATCGTGAACTCGAAACTTTCGACGAGATGTACAATGCGTGTCAGTTAATCGTAAATAAATACAAGACAGATAAATCTCCAGTAGATTATTCAGTAAAAAAGGATTTAGTGGTCCCAGCATTACCTAAGATACAATTATTTCAATTTGACGGTCAAATTGAAAATTGGACAACCTTTTATGACACGTTTGTATCATTAGTTCATAACCGAAACTTTACTGATATCGATAAATTTCATTATTTACTGTCATGCGTTAAAGGTTCAGCTTTAAATATAGTTAAACAACTACCTATTACATCTGCTAATTACGCGGTAGTTTGGCAAAGTTTAATCGACAAATATCACGATAACAGAACTCTGGCGTGTAGGTACTTTGATAAAATGCTTAACTTTACGCCGCTCACTAAAGACACGACGGCTAATCTCACATTATTTATTGAAACTTTTGACCATTCATTAAAGGCTATTCAAGCGTTAAATATAAAAAACTTGAATGATTTTTTAATTTGTCATTTAGCATTACAAAGACTAGACCCTCATACAAGAAAATTATTTGAGGAAAGTAGGGATCAACATTCTTTACCTACATTCTCCGAACTTATTGATTTCGTAAACAAACAAGTAAAAGTTCTAGAACATACACTTTCTAGCACCTCTGTAATATCTAAACCTACCAATATGCATAAAAGTAGTCATTATGTAAATAAGACATCGTCTTCAAGATCAGTACTTACGACTTCACGAGTTCAAAATCGTAACAATCGTAATAATAATAACTCTAATATAAACATGACTTGTCCACATTGTAATCAAAGTCATATGATATATCGATGTGACCAATTTCGTAAATTGTCCGTCGATGATCGCAAGGACCGTGTCCGTTCATTGAAGCTCTGCACTAATTGTCTCAAACCCGATCATGAGTCTAATTTGTGCAAAAGTACAATCACTTGCGGAGTGTGTGCTTTGTCGCATCATTATTTATTGCATCAAGATACAGGTAAAGCGGAACGTACAATCGCAGCGGCCGTGCCGCCAAGTACTTCGTCCGCGCAACCGTCTCCGTCACACACACAGCAAGCGCTCGTTTCTTCTCACTCCGTGAGTGACCGAACGATTCATCACGCACTACATTGTGTAGATGAAAATAAATACGGGGTAGTCTTAGGAACTACACTTACGCACATCACTGATATTGATGGGCAATATCAAAACTGCCGTGCAGTCTTAGATTCCGGAGCTCAAAGTTCATTCATCACTACAGAGTGCGCTCAGAGGTTAGGTTTGCCGCGTAAAAAATGCCCATTTACTATTAATGGTTTAGGCGGGAACATAGTGAAAAATCAAGGGATGATTTCATGCACAATAAAACCAAAACATTCAGACGGTCCTACATTTAACGTCAACTTAATCGTAGTATCCAAGGTCTCATCTGATATGCCTAATGTCAATTTTCCTAAACATGTAATTAATGAATATAATTCTTATCAACTAGCAGACACATTTTTCTACAAAAAATCGCGAATTGATATTTTATTGGGTAATGACATTGTGCCAGATCTTATCACGGGTAAGCCGATATTAATTAATTCAAACATTCCAAGCGTAATTGAGACTGTTTTTGGTTGTGTTGTAAGTGGTAAATTATTCCCACACAGAGAGAATAATTCCCAAAATTTTCATTTATCTGTCTCGCATAATGAGGAATGTTCATTAGATAAAATATTGCATAAGTTTTGGGAACTGGAGGAAGTGCCGTGCACACCTGTCGTTAGTTCTATGGACCAACTTGCTGACAATATTTTTGTTAATAATCATTTTCGAGAATCGAACGGGCAGTATGTCGTACCACTACCGTTCGTAACCGACCCCGCGCCACTGGGTGATTCCCGCGCCGCGGCCGAACGTAGGTTATTGTATACCGAGCGTAAACTTGCGCGTACTCCCGAGTTACATCAGAAATATAACGAATTTATGCGTGAATATGAAAAACTTGACCACATGGAACGTTATCAGGGCGATATTCCTAGCAAATATATTATTCCACATCATAGTATTTTACGTCCAAGTAGCGCGTCAACTCCATTACGTGTCGTGTTCGATGGATCGGCAAAAGGTAGCAACAACGTTTCGTTAAACGATAATTTATTGATTGGTCCGAAGTTGTATCCTGACATTACTGCTATCATATTAAAATTCCGTTTTTTTGAATATTGTTTAGTGAGTGATGTTTGCAAAATGTACCGAGCTATATTATTAAGAAAGGAAGATAGATGTTATCAACATATTTTGTACCGGTATTCGCCTAACGATCCCATAAACTTATATGAATTAAAAACGGTTACATACGGACTTAGCTGTTCACCCTTTTTGGCGATCCGCACACTGCACCAATTGGCTGAAGATGAAGGGAAACGTTTTCCACTCGCTGCTCAAGTTTTACGTGAATGTGTATACATGGATGACATTTTGTATTCTTGTGAGTCTTATGATAAAGCGTGTTTAGTTCAAGACCAACTAATAGGTATTTTTGAAAGCGCAAATTTTACTTTAAAAAAAGTGGATGAGTAACTGTAAGGATTTACTGTTGAGAGTTCCTGAAGAGAATAGGGAAGGTTCTGTAACATTTATTAAAGATGATATCGATAGTAGTATCAAAGTATTGGGTCTAAAATGGATTCCCACTTTAGATTGTTTTATTTTTTCAGTTAATAAGACAGACAGCGTTTCTACTAAGCGATCCGTTCTGAAGTTATTAGCGTCTATATATGACCCCGTGGGTTTTATCTCGCCATGCACTTTCTTAGCTAAATTAATAATGCAGGATCTTTGGAAATTAGGTATTGGTTGGGATGAAAAGTTGCCAGATAATATTAGTACAACTTGGCAATGTTATATTTCAGAACTTCCGATATTGGCGGAGTTACGCATTGAACGTCATATGTTATTACCGGGACAATCGGACTGTGACTTAGTTGGCTTTTGTGACGCGTCGTCTAGTGGCTACGCTGCCTGCGTTTACGTCATCAGTCGCGATTGTGACAATAATGTTAAAGTTCGCTTAGTTACCGCCAAATCTAAAGTCGCTCCCATAAAACCCATAACAATTCCGCGATTAGAATTAATGGGCGCTGTTTTGTTGAGTAAATTAATAAAATCTGTCTGTGATATTTTTACAAGAGTTAAAATAAACAAAATTACTGCTTTATCAGATTCAACAATCGTGTTGTCGTGGTTACAAACGGAACCATATAAATTGAAAACTTTTGTTTGTCACCGTGTGACACAGATAATAGAAGTTTTACCTCCTCATTATTGGCGTCATGTCTGCAGTGAAGATAATCTAGCAGATCTTTGTTCCCGCGGAGCATCTCCGTCGCAACTTATCAGTTGCACTCAGAAATGGTTATACGGGTCAGATTGGATGAAAAAGGATTATAAGGATTGGCCTATTTGTACCTTCGTTATCGAAAATAATAGCAAACTACCAGAAGTGAAATTAGTAAATTTATTTTCAAATAATAGCTTGTGTCAAGAAACTAAACAAGATTTTTGTATACGAATGTTTAGTCTGTTTTCATCTTTCACTAAATTACAAAGATCGTGTGCTTGGATTTTAAGATTAAAAAATAAGGATAAAATATCCACAACTTTATCGACAGTTAAATTAAATGAAGCACTGGACAGGTTAATTCGTTTAGTTCAGAGTGCATATTATGAATCTGAATTACAGTTATTAAAGAATAATAAACATGTAGCTTCGCTCCGAAAATTATCGCCATTTATTGATACCTCCGGCTTTCTCAGGGTAGGGGGTCGTATAGGTTATTCTGAACTTCCATATAATGCTAAACATCCACGTCTGTTACCGAAGGATAGTCAATTTACTAGATTATTAATAGAATATTTACATAAAAAATATTTACATGTAGGTCCACGTACCTTACAAAACATTATTAATGAAAATTACTGGATTCCATCCGCTCGTAGCGTAATAAGATCCGTTTTATCCAAATGTAAAATTTGCTTTAAATGCAAACCGTCTTTGTTACAACCTGAGATGGCACCGCTACCACCTACCAGGTTGTTACCCCACAAAGTATTTGCTCACGTTGGAGTAGATCTCGGTGGTCCATTCTTAATCAAAACTAGTTTATATCGTCATGCTAAAGTTTCTAAAGCTTATTTAGCATTATTCATCTGTTTTTCCACAAAAGCAGTACATCTAGAGGTGTTATCTTCTTTGTCCGCCGAATGTTTTCTCGCTTGTTTAGATCGCTTTGTTGCTCGTCGGGGTCTTTGCTCGGCACTTTATTCAGACTGTGGTACCAATTTTATAGCATCGAGTAAGCATTTGAACGAAATTCAAAAGTTTTTGCGTGATAACTCAAATTCAAATTCAAATTCAAATTCAAATTCAAATTCAAAATTTTTATTCATTATTATAGGATATTATTATATCGCTTAATAATTGTCGTATGGTTTAACAACTTGGTTGACGTCAAATAAATTACTTAAAAACTAAGTTTACTGCCGCTTCCAAGGCGTCAGTGCAGAAGAAGCGGTAACAAACTGCACTGCAGCATTTTCATCAACAACGTCAACTTCACAATATTAAATTATACTTAGAATAGAATGTGGACGGGAGAATACATTGTTCACGGGAGATTTATATATTTATGAGATTTAATATTGAAAAAAGAAAAATATATATATATATTATGGATTGCCAATTTTAAAAAGATTTATGTACAGAGTGTACTGAAATTTTGATTTAAGTTCAAATTAAACTACAATTAATTACGAGGTTCCTGTGCCAAGCTCGAGCCAGATGTTTTTATCATTAAGGTAATCATCAGTCCTATAATAAGCCTTCCCACAAAGTACTTTCTTTACATACTCTTTGAATTTTCGGTTGGGCATATCAAGAACAGACTCCGGCAACCTATTATAAAATCGTATACAGTTTCCCCATAAATGATTTACTGACTTTGCTAAGCCTATGAAACGGCATGACTAATTTATGTTTATTACGTAAATTTCTATCAGTTGTGGCACTAACTTTTTGAAAAAAAGAGGTATTTTTCCTAACATACATTATAAGATCAAAAATGTACTGGGACGCTACTGTAGGTATGTTTATTTTCTTAAAGAGTTGTCTTAACGAGTCTCTTGGTCCTAAGCCGTAAATTGCGCGAACGGCCCTTTTCTGAATTATAAAAATAGTTTGTATATCAGCCGCGCTACCCCATAAAAGTAAACCATAAGATAACAAGCTATGAAAATAGCTAAAATAAACAAGCCTAGCTGTAGCTACATCTGTCAATTGTCGGATCCTCCTAACAGCATAAGCGGCAGAGCTAAGTCTATTGGATAGTTTAGAAATATGAGCACCCCACTGTAGCTTTGCATCAATTATAATTCCTAAAAACTTTGTATTTTCAACAAATTCTAATTTCTGGCCTTCCAGTGTTATGTCAGTATTGGCCTGCCTTACGTTTGGAAGGGTAAATTTAATGCATTGGGTCTTATTAGCATTTAAAAGAAGATTGTTGGTTGAGAACCAGATAGATATGGCCGACAGTATATTATTAACCGAACTTACATTTTCGCTATGGCGATCTAATTTAAATATTAAAGAAGTGTCATCGGCAAACAGCACTATACCCGCCTGTTTTTCCACCATAAAAGGCAGGTCATTGACATATACCAAGAAGAGGAATGGTCCTAAAATTGAGCCCTGAGGAACACCCATTGAGACGCTTGATCCGCTTGACTTTACTCCATTAATATCTACAGTTTGAAGCCTATCAGTCAAATAGGATGCCATTAGTTTAGTTGATTTGTATATCAGCCGCGCTACCCCATAAAAGTAAACCATAAGATAACAAGCTATGAAAATAGCTAAAATAAACAAGCCTAGCTGTAGCTACATCTGTCAATTGTCGGATCCTCCTAACAGCATAAGCGGCAGAGCTAAGTCTATTGGATAGTTTAGAAATATGAGCACCCCACTGTAGCTTTGCATCAATTATAATTCCTAAAAACTTTGTATTTTCAACAAATTCTAATTTCTGGCCTTCCAGTGTTATGTCAGTATTGGCCTGCCTTACGTTTGGAAGGGTAAATTTAATGCATTGGGTCTTATTAGCATTTAAAAGAAGATTGTTGGTTGAGAACCAGATAGATATGGCCGACAGTATATTATTAACCGAACTTACATTTTCGCTATGGCGATCTAATTTAAATATTAAAGAAGTGTCATCGGCAAACAGCACTATACCCGCCTGTTTTTCCACCATAAAAGGCAGGTCATTGACATATACCAAGAAGAGGAATGGTCCTAAAATTGAGCCCTGAGGAACACCCATTGAGACGCTTGATCCGCTTGACTTTACTCCATTAATATCTACAGTTTGAAGCCTATCAGTCAAATAGGATGCCATTAGTTTAGTTGATTTGTGGTCAAACCCATATTGACGAAGTTTACGCAAAAGTGTCTGATGATCTACGCAATCAAATGCTTTAGAGAGATCGCAAAAGACTCCAACTGAATCCTGTGAACTCTCCCACGCGTCATAGATTTGAGTAACAAGTGCTACTCCCGCATCAGTGGTGGACTTCCCGGCAGTGAACCCATATTGTTGGGAATGGAAAATGTTATTGATTTTAAAATATTGTTGCATTTGATTAAGCATCATCTTCTCAAACACCTTGCTCAAAACTGGCAATATAGAAATAGGTCTATAATTGCCAAGGACTGTTTTCTCCCCTTTTTTGAATAGAGGTATTAATTTGCTACATTTCATTAAATTTGGAAAAATACCCTCATCAATACATTCATTAAATATAAAAGCTAGATCAGATGCAATAATATCTATGATTTGACTTATGATACTAACAGACATACCCCAATGGTCTTCAGACTTTTTCAAATTAAGTTGTTTGAACGCCTTTAATATATTATCAGAGTTAACATATTTAAATTTAAAGACAGATTTGATAGGAGTTGTGTTATTATTAAGTAGGGTTTCAGCGCGCAATGGACAAGAGTCAACGTCAGAAGTTAGCTCCACAGGGATTTTTGCAAAGAAATTATCAAAAGCATTTACTATGTCCTGAGTTTTAGACGAGTTTTAACGAGAATGACATCACTGATGGCTGCGCCAAAAGACAATTAGTGTGGAGGTTTAATGTTCCAAGTGCTCCTAACATGGGTGGACTCTGGGAAGCTGGCATAAAGTCAGCTAAATATCATTTATTACGTAGCGTAGGTGAAAAGTCCTTAACGTTTGAGGAACTTACTACTGTATTTTGTAAAGTTGAAGCAGTTTTAAATTCGCGCCCGTTGTGTCCACTGCCAGCTAGTGACAACCCTAATGAATTTAACGTCTTGACTGCCGGACACTTCCTAATCGGCAGAAGTTTAACCTCCTTACCAGAGTATAATTTCCAAGAAGTGCCCGAAAATAGACTGTCACGATGGCAGTATGTACAAAAGTGCTCTCAAATTTTCTGGAAACGCTGGAGTCATGAATATTTAAATACACTTCAACAAAGAGCAAAATGGTTTAATTCATCCACCAACCTAAATGTTGGAGATTTAGTTCTGGTTAAAACCGATAATGCCCCTTCATGTAAATGGCCATTAGGGAAAATAGAAAAATTACATCCCGGTCCTGACGGTGTTGTCCGTTGTGTTACCTTGCGCACTGAAAAGAGTGTTCTGCAAAGACCAGTCAATAAACTTAGTCCATTACCCTATACCAATTAGTTTCTTAAACTTTAAATACCTAAGTAAATCTTAGTTTTTTAATTATTATTATTTTTTTTTTTTAAATATATTGTTATATATACCTTTGTCAATTTTCATGACTTATTATCTCTTTAAAGTATACTTTCTTAATTATTAGAAACCATAACTATGGTTTCGGTAGGGGGTATGTTTCGTATTTAATCTGTGGTTGGATACTTCCTTTTTGAATGTTGAGGGCGCCACCGGACTAATGTGTGGTAGAAAGTACCAGTTTTAGCCACCGAGAGAAAAAGTGGCGCTAGAGTAGTCTGCTTCAAGCGCGCTCGCAATCACCATCGAAACTTTTAATAAATTTTGTTTTAAGTGATTTTGGACAGAGTTGTGTGTGTGGTATATCTTCAATTACCCGGAGGCCTCCGTGAGGAACTGGGAAATCTGCCGTGCAGAGGAAAGGTGAGTCGTACTCAAATTTCATTGGGGATTTGTCCAACCCGGGCAACCACGTTACATACCTACCTACTCTAATTTATCTCCTTTATTAAATACAGTCCATTGTTATCCCACACTATTCTTCAATTTTTCTCTAAAATTCTTGAAGCAGCAGTGTATTCTCAACTATCCTCTCTTGTTCTTTCTAATGGACTGCTCAGTGAATTTCAATCGGGATTCCGCCTGGGACACAGCACGGGTACTGCGTTGTTGAAGGTGACTGAGGACATCAGAAATGGCATGGAGCACGGCAAGGTGACCATCCTTGTACTTATTGATTTCTCCAATGCTTTTAATACAGTAGATTACGATGTTCTCCTTGCTTTACTTGCTCGCCTTAATCTCTCTCCAGTGGTCCTCGATTGGTTCGCCTCTTATCTTCGTGGCCGACAGCAAGCAGTCTGTGTTGAGCAAAATATCTCAAGTTGGCGTGACCTTGTTTCTGGCGTTCCACAAGGTGGCATATTGTCCCCTCTCCTGTTCTCTATCTTCATCAACTCTCTTACTTTACTCCTTTCTTCCTCTTTTCATCTATATGTAGACGACCTGCAACTCTACCACTCATGCGATTGTGAGGATATTGACTCTTCGGTTGCGCTCATTAACAGGGATCTTGGCATTATTGCAGACTGGTCGACTAAGTACGGAGTAGTTGTAAACCCGGGTAAATGCCAGGCTATAATTATAGGAAGCTCCCGGCAAATTTGTAATATTAATTTCGAGGCTATCAATCCCGTTAAATTAAATGATGCTACGATCCCTTACTGCCCCAGCGTAAAAGGCCTTGGACTGCAGATCGATTCAACTTTTAGCTGGGTTCCTCACGTCACTGAGGTCTGCCGTAAAGTAACTGGTATGCTTCGTTCTCTTTATAGACTAAAGAACTTCCTGCCTCTGAGAACCAAAATCTCCCTCGTCCAATCTTTAGTAATTCCTACTATTGATTATGCCGACGTGTGTTACTGCGATCTTACTCAAGTCCTTCTCATTAAACTCGACAGATTAGCCAAGAACTGTATTCGCTTTATTTTTAATATCCGTAAATACGATCATATTTCTTCTTTTCGTTCGCAGTTATCATGGCTTCCTATTCCTGAACGTCGTAAAGCTTTCTTTGTTTGTTGTACTCTCTACTCAATGATGCTCACTCTCCTCTTTACTTAAAATCTAAATTCCCGCTTCTGAGTTCCACCCATTCCCGTTCTCTTCGCTCTTCAGACAACCTGACTCTGCGTACTCCTCTGTTCCGGTCTACTTTTTTGGAGAAATCTTTCCAGGTTCAGGCTGTAAGGCTCTGGAATGCTCTTCCTGAAATCATTAGGAGAGCTCCTAGTCGCTCTGCGTTCAAATATGCTGTGAAGGGGTTCTTTCTTCGGCAGATTAATGATGGGTCATCCTAATTATATATCCTAATTATATATTTTATGTATGTATATGTATTTATAGTGTATATTATGTATGTATATCTTGTATGTATTTACGCATTTTTTTTTAGTATGCATGTATGTATTTTGTTTGTATGCATGTGCACTTTATCGCACCACCAACTTAAAGTTTTTTCTGTTTGGTCAGCTGGTTGACTGGTAGAGAATGCCAAACGGCATTAAGTCCGCCTTTTGTACATTTTTTTGTTTTTTGTGCAATAAAGTTTAAATAAATAAATAAATAAAGCCTAAACCACATTGGGTGATGTACCGCTGAAAGATATTGATATTGATTAGTTTAATAATGATGTTAATGCATTGACTTGGGAGACTTTATAGGGTGAAAATATTAATGAATCTCTTGCTGCCTTTAATGAACAGATAATAGCCTTGTTCGACTGTCATGCTCCAGTAAAATCAAATAAAACAAGAAATGATGTCGCTAAGAGACAAAGCGCACAGTAAAAGCCGAAAAACTAAATTGGAAAAGGACATAGCATACTATAAAGATTTAAAGAGAACAGTAAGCATAGCATTACTCAATGAAAAAAAGGCTTTTTATCAATTTAAAATAGATAGGAATTTAAAAAGTACGCGTATACTTTGAAAGAATATTAGGAACAGTATTGATTTTAATAAATATCAGTCAGATACACACACACACACATAATCACGTCCATATCCCTTGCGGGGTGACAGAGCCAATAGTCTTGAAAAGACTGATAGGCCACGTTCAACTGTTTGGCTATAAAGCCATAAGATGGAATTGAGATTCAAATAGTGACAGGTTGCTAGCCCATCGCCTAAAAGAAGAATCCCAAATTTATAAGCCTATCCCTTAGTCGCCTTTTACGACATCCATTGGAACGAGATGGAGTGGTCCTATTCTTTTTTTATTGGTGCCGGAACCACACGGCACATCATCAGTCAGATCTACCTCATAATATGTCTAATCCTGATCAAATTAATAGTCATTTTCTAAATGTGCCAGGTAACACTGAAATAAATATGAAACAGTTAACTTTATTTTGGTTTAATAGATTTAGCCCATCTGTATTTAGCTTAAAACCATTAGACGAAACTACAGTATACAGAGTCATTAAACAAACAAAATCGAATGCCTTAGGTGTTGATGGCATATCATTAGATATGATCATACTAACTCTACCACTAACTCTACGCACGTTACGTATTATTACAGATATTGTTAACCAGTCTATTTCAAGTGGTGTTTTCCCTGACCAGTGGAAAAATGCTATTGTTAAACCCCTCCCAAAAGTAAGCAATCTAAAAGAATTTAAAGGTCAAAAATAGTAGAAAAGGTAGTTTGCAATCAATTGATAGGATATTTGGACGCAAATAACATACTTCCTTCTAAGCAATCTGGGTTTCGATCTAGCAGGAGTACTGCCACTGCACTCTTAGATGTTGTTGATGACATATTGGTAGGAAAAAATTTGGGTGAGGGGTCAATTCTTACATTACTTGATTACTCACGTGCATTCGATACGATCAATAGAACAGTACTCATGGCCAAGCTTACGTATTACGGGTTCGATAGTTGTACACTTCAATGGATTTCAAGCTATCTCACTAATCGCTACAAAAATAACTAAGAGTGACGGTGCTAAACAAGTCTCAAGTAACGAAACTGTATGTAAATGTGTACCACAATGGTCTATTTTGGGACCAATCCTTTTATATACTGCTGATTTGCCTAATGTTATAAATAATACTAAACACCATCTCTACGCGGATGACCTACAAATAAAAAGCTTTAAGCCATGTGATACCGTATGATAAGCCATGTGGGAATCGCATGGATGCAAATTTTTTGAAAGAGCACCTAAATGGCGGCGATGGTGTCCGCACCCCATCACGTCTCGTTCCCGGCGGGAGCGGTATGCGGTCTGCTGAAAGCCGCTTTGCGACGATGAATGTAAGAGGAGGAATGAAGGATAAAATTGAGGAAGTATGTCAGATGATGGGTGAAAGACGGTTGGATGTGTTGTGCGTGAATGAAACGAAGCGGAAAGGATGCGACGCGACACAGCACGGCCCTTACACGGCGTATTGGTCTGGAATTTCCAGTACCAGCCGAGGCTGTCAAGGGGTCGGTCTAATCCTTTCTGCACGAATGGCTGAGTGTGTGAATGAGTATGAGTGTGTCAGCCCTCGTCTTCTATGGATTAGGCTGAAAGTTGGAATCACTCGGATCTTCGTTTTAGGTGTTTATGCACCGTGGGATGTGGGTTCGAGGGGTACAACATCAGCAAAAAGCGAAAACGAGGAGTTCTGGAATAGTGTAAGAGAAGTATTGAAAGTTACCAAGCCAAATGAGAAGATTATTATGTTAGGTGATTTTAATGGATGGGTGGGTGTAAAGCGTGATGGATATGAAAAGGTGCTTGGTGCGTTTGGTGACGAAAAGGTGAATGATAATGGAAGAAGTGTATTAGAAATTTGTCTAGAGTGGGATCTTTTTGTGTCGAACTCAATGTTTCAACATAAAGAGATCCACACCTATACAAGAGTGGAAGGTATTTTAAAAAGTATGATAGACTTTGTGATTGTGGATGAAAGATTGAAGAACAAAGTGCTGGATACCCGTGCATATCGCGGTGCTGGCATTGACTCGGACCATTTACTGGTGATATCCCGGATAAGGGGTATCTTCAATCGCTGGCGGCACAGGGTAAGGGAGCAAACCAGCGCTTTGGAAAGAGTGAAAGTAGAAAATTTGCAAGATATGGATGTAGGTAAGAAGTATATTAATAGACTGAAGGATGAAATTGAAGATTTAGATGAGAGGAGCAATATTGAAGATGGATGGAAGGAATTTAAAGAAAGAATTGTGAAAGTAGCTGTTGAAGTGTGTGGTGTAAGTAGAAGAAGGAAAGGGAAAAATCACAAAAATGCGTGGATGAGTAAAGATGTGCAAGAACTTGTGCGATTAAAGAAGAAAGCATGGCTGGATTTGTTAGCAGCAAAAGCTAACTTAAGAATGCAAGAGGTTATAGATGAGGATGTGAATGAAGCACGTAAGGAATATAAAAAAATGAAAGATTTGGTTAAGAAAGCTGTGATTAGAAAGAAAGAAGAGTATAAAGAGGATTTTGATAAAAGGCTATCAGAAGACTTTCAGTCAAATCTGAAAGTATTCTGGAAATCCGTAAGGTCAGCCCGAGGAAAAACTATAACCAGAGAGCTGACTAGGATCAGATGCCAGGATGGTAGCGTTGTGAAAGGAGAAGAATGTGTGCTAAAGATATGGAAGGACTATTTTGAGAGTTTATTTGAAAAAAAGGAAGAAAATAAGAAAGAGTTCTGCTATAGCGAAGAAAAAGAGAATGAGATGGAAGGCGAAATTGAAATGTTTGAAATTGTGGAAGCACTTAAGAGTATGAAAGCGGGTAAGGCTGCCGGGTATGATAGAGTGTCGGTCGAGATGCTTAAAGCAGGAAAAGGCGTCGTAGCTAGACAGTTGTACTGCCTTTTCAATTTGTGTTGGAGGAGCGGCCGAGTACCAAAAGATTGGTGTAAGGCTGTTATTGTGCCACTTTACAAAGGAAAAGGGTCACAACTGGACTGCAAAAATTATCGTGGTATAAGCCTGCTTAGCGTCGTCGGCAAATTGTATGCTAAGGTATTGATTAATAGAGTCAGGAATGAAACTGATGAAAAAATATGGGATGCTCAAGCGGGATTTCGAAAGGGAATGGGATGTACTGATCAGGTCTTTTCTTTGCGGTGCATAGCCGAAAAGTTTTTGGCCAAGAGTCAAAAAGTCTATTGCACATTCGTGGATTTGGAAAAGGCCTATGACAGAGTTGAGAGGAATGAATTGTGGTCAGCACTTTCTATGCATGGGGTGAGCAGTCTCTTGATACGAGCACTGAAATCCTTATATGAGGATTCGAGTGCTTGTGTCAGGATAAACGGAGCGCACACTGAGTGGTTTAAGATTGAGAAAGGTGTTAGGCAGGGATGTGTTGCGTCACCGTGGCTGTTCAACCTATTTATGGATAGTTGTTTGACAGATTTGAAAGAGTCTGAAAGTGGATTAAGGATGAATGAATTACTCGTCAAATGTCTGCTCTATGCCGACGATCAGGTTATACTGGCGTCATCAGCGGAGGAGTTACAGAAGATGGTAAACTGTATGCATGAAGCTTTAAAAGAGAAAGGAATGAAAGTGAACGTAAGTAAAACTAAAACACTGGTTTTTGAAATGGAGAAAGAAATGACAGCATGTAATATTTTGATTGGAGGAGAAAAAGTTGAGCAAGTGAAAGAGTTTGTATATCTAGGATCAAAGTTTACATCAGATGGCAAGTGTGATAGTGATATTGAAAGGAGAGTGAACGCGGGGAACATGGTGAATGGAGCTTTGCATGCCTTTATGAGCAGTCAGAAACCATCCAAAAAGGCTCGACTGGCTGTGCACAGGGGCGTGTTGGTCCCGACATTAATGTATGGGAGTGAAAGTTGGGTATGGCAAAAGAAGCACGAAAGCAGAATAAATGCAGTGGAAATGAGAGCGTTAAGGAGTATGTTGGGTGTGAAATTGAGTGACCGGATAAGGAACAGCGTGATAAGGGAATGTTGTGATGTGAAAGAAGATGTAGTTACAGGAATAGAAAAGGGTATGTTGAGATGGTTCGGTCATGTGGAGAGGATGAATGAAAACAGGTTGACTAAGCAGATATACAAGGAGAGTGTGGAGGGAAAGGTCGGGGTGGGAAGACCTAGACGAACATATCTTGATCAAATTAAGGACGTCCTGGTGAAGGGTCAGGTCAAAAGTGCCCGAAACCGCCGAGCTTGCATGAAGAGAGTTATGAATGTGGATGAAGCAAAGGAAGTATGCAGGGATCGTGGCAAGTGGAAAGAGGTAGTCTCTGCCTACCCCTCCGGGAAAGAGGCGTGAGTTTATGTATGTATGTATGTATACCGTAAATGCAGTTAATGAAATTAACGCGGATTTGACCCACGTTGCATAGTGTTCGGTTAAAAATGGTTTAGTTTTGAATCCAAAGAAAACCAAATATTTAACAATAGGCACCAAGGCTCAGGTTTCTAGGATTAGATCTCACACAACAATGATAAAGGTTAAAGTCACTAATACTGAAGAGGTTTGTGTCTTTCACGCACGCACTCTTTCACGCACGCACTCAATCTTATTCCTGTCCCACTCTTACTCTTTTCCAAATGTCAAAAAGAATTTAAAAGCGCACCCGTTTGTCTCCGCCGCGCAACGCTCGTTTGTAAAAATTCTCAAAATTGAGTTGTTGAGTGTTCCTCACGAGCCGAATCCCTATCTGCTATCCTCACATTTCTCTTCTTCAACGCAATACTTCTCACATGCTATTAATATCGTATATTTTACTTAATGCCAACGCACCACGCAACGTATCTTGATCGTACAGTTAGGCTCAAGTGTTGTGTTGTGCACATAAATTCACAATGTAGGCTATTAATATTAAATTATATTAAATAACAAGGTAATTTTAAAATATATATCATGGAAGATCATTACTTTTGGTTGACTGGAAGAAATTCCAATTGGGATAAGTCCGCCATTGTACATATTCTTCTAAATCCAATGATTGTTTTGTAATTTGTTTAAATTTATTTTGTAAATTTCTTATTTTATATGCAATAAAGAGTTTAAAAACAAACAAATATATTAATAAGAAGATGAAGTCGCATTATTTTCGCTGACTGTTTGTATGCGCTAATCTCGGAAATTTGTGGGTGGATTTGGTTCCTGTTTAAAATGTTGGAAAGAAGATCGGTGCTAGTGTCGTTATAAAGCTAACACTTCCTTTGCAAGAACAAGAAAAGATTATAATAGTCTCTGTGGCGCATCGGTAGTACGCTTGTCTGTGACACCGAAGGTCCCGGGTTCGAATCCCGACCAGGGCATGATGAGAAAAGAACTTTCTCTGATTGTCCCGGGTCTTGGATGTTTATCTATTATGTAGATTTTATTATAAAATAAAGTATCGTTGAGTTAGTAACTCGTAACACAAGTCTCGAACTTACTTCGAGGCTAACTCAATCTGTGTAATTTGTCCCGTATATATTTATTTTTAAGGCAATAAATAAGAAATATATTATTTTCGTGACATTTCCTATCCATATCTTTTTAATTGGTTAAATCTATATATTATATATATAAAACTCTTCCGTTACTGAGTGACTGACTGACAGACAACGCACAGTCGAAACTACTGGTCGTAGACAGCTGAAATTTGGAATGTAGGTTCCTTGGGATATGTAGGGGAGCACTAAGAAAGGATTTTTGGAAATTCAACCCCCAAGGGGGGGAAAAGGGGTAAAAACGTTTCTATGAAAAATTCCTTGGGTTTATAAACTTGAAACTTGGCATGAACACGTACATAGGCAAGTAAATATGTTTGACATTATAAGTTTTTTCAAACTACCCTCCAATCGTGATTTAGGGGGTGCGATTGGGTGACTGATTTATTAACGCACAGCCGAAACCGCTCGGTATAGGAGTCTGAGATTTTGAACATAGGTTCCTTTAGTAACATAAGTGAGCACTAAGAAGGGATTTTTGAAATGTCAACCCCCAAGGGGGGGAAACGGGATAAACTGAGCCGGGGCTGCGGGAAAGTTCTAACGAGATACCGTGGCCCCGGAACGCAAAGGGCAACTGAAGGAACGAGGTGGGTTTTAGTCAGTAAAAGTCTGACACTCCCTTCCGTTCCACCCAGAGCGGGAGAGGTCATTTGATGATTTCCCATCCTTAAAAAAAAAAGACTTTGTATGACAACTTTCAGTCGTCTCTTTAACATACATAATAACATACATAATTATGTACATACATGCATAACATTAATAACATCACGCCTTTAAATCCCTATTTTGTGTTAACACTACCCATACAAACAGC
Source organism: Amyelois transitella (assembly GCF_032362555.1). Taxonomy (NCBI): domain Eukaryota; kingdom Metazoa; phylum Arthropoda; class Insecta; order Lepidoptera; family Pyralidae; genus Amyelois; species Amyelois transitella. Next base: position 3,497,878 of record NC_083536.1, read on the forward strand.
TAAAAGGAAACAAGTGAAGAGACGAAATTTGTCCGCATCCATTTTCACCTAAATTCTTAACGTTAATGAGATTTACTTTTTATTATCAGGTCAACCTAATAGCCTCACATGTACGTATAACTTCGTAAGAATTTTCTTTCAACTCCTAACCGTTGAGGAGTTGTACCTTCCATCATCAGCTCATTCACATGGGATGATGACTATCAGACGCAAATACTTAAACAGAAGGAAATCCTGTAAGGCCTCTTCGTCCTATAAATCCTGTTTTTTTTTTTTCTTTTGAGACGATGATTTTGTCTCGCTTTACTTTTTCTATATAGATTTGTATGTATATTAATATTATAAAGAGGAACAATCTATTTTTTTATATGTTTGTTTGTTTACACATGTAACCGATAAACTCCGAAACTACTGAATCGATTTCAAACATTCACAATTAGAAAGCTACATCATCCCTGAGTAACACAGGCTATATTTAATTCCAGTTGTAACAAGATTTCAGCCTGTGGAAGAAAAAGCCCTGTCGAGATCATTAAAAAACGCTATATATAACCGAATTACACGTGGGCGAAGCGGCGGGCGGAAAGCTAGTTATAAATAAATCTGACTAATCAGAACTTCAAACTTTTTAAATAACCTTGTGATATATTAACTTAGGTCTTATCACTATTTAAAAGTATAATTATACAATTTTTAATGGTATGTAATGTACTACATGTAATGTTATGAATAAATATATGGCATTGTCATAATAAAAAAAAACTCATGGCTACATACTTAACTACCTACCCCATTACGCCACACTTTCATTCGCTTAAAAACTCATAAAATCATATGTTTCCCTTATATATAATAATTTATTATCTTATAATATATATTACGCTTTACAACTATTCGTCCAATTGTATTTTTCGAGATACATACATACATACATAAAATCACGCCTCTTTCCTGGAGGGGTAGGCAGAGACTACCTCTTTCCACTTGCCATGATCCCTGCATAGGTACTTCCTTTGCTTTATCCACATTCATAACTCTCTTCATGCAAGCTCGGCGGTTTCGGGTACTTTTGACCTGACCCTTTACCAGGACGTCCTTAATTTGATCAAGATATGTTCGTCTAGGTCTTCCCACCCCGACCTTTCCCTCCACACTCTCCATGTATATCTGCTTAGTCAACCTGTTTTCATTCATCCTCTCCACATGACCGAACCATCTCAACATACCCTTTTCTATTCCTGTAACTACATCTTCTTTCACATCACAACATTCCCTTATCATGCTGTTCCTTATCCGGTCACTCAATTTCACACCCAACATACTCCTTAACGCTATCATTTCCACTGCATTTATTCTGCTTTCATGCTTCTTTTGCCATACCCAACTTTCACCGGGACCAACACGCCCCTGTGCACAGCCAGTCGAGCCTTTTTGGATAGTTTCTGACTGCTCATAAAGGCATGCAAAGCTCCATTCACCATGTTCCCCGCGTTCACTCTCCTTTCAATATGTCTATCACACTTGCCATCTGATGTAAACTTTGATCCTAAATATACAAACTCTTTCACTTGCTCAACTTTTTCTCCTCCAATCAAAATATTACATGCTGTCATTTCTTTCTCCATTTCAAAAACCAGTGTTTTAGTTTTACTTACGTTCACTTTCATTCCTTTCTCTTTTAAAGCTTCATGCATACAGTTTACCATCTCCTGTAACTCCTCCGCTGATGACGCCAGTATAACCTGATCGTCGGCATAGAGCAGACATTTGACGAGTAACTCATTCATCTTTAATCCACTTTCAGACTCTTTCAAATCTGTCAAACAACTATCCATAAATAGGTTGAACAGCCACGGTGACGCAACACATCCTTGCCTAACGCCTTTCTCAATCTTAAACCACTCAGTGTGCGCTCCGTTTATCCTGACACAAGCACTCGAATCCTCATATAAGGATTTCAGTGCTCGTATTAAGAGACTGCTCACCCCATGCATAGAAAGTGCTGACCACAATTCATTCCTCTCAACTCTGTCATAGGCCTTTTCCAAATCCACGAATGTGCAATAGACTTTTTGACTCTTGGCCAAAAACTTTTCGGCTATGCACCGCAAAGAAAAGACCTGGGGGCTTAGACAAAGTAACATTTTGAAAACGATGACGAAGTTCGGCAATAAAAAAATGTATGCGATGACATAAGCCTTCGCTTAAATCACGTGATCGATCGAGATCGATAACAAAATTGGTAGACAATGTTTACATTCATGTCGAAAACGAAGCGAAATTCTTTAGCAAGTACAGACCAACAAAAATTTATGGTTAAATATATTGTCTCGCAACTCGAAGGCAAGGCACAGCTAGCATGTGGTTTGAAGAAATTTGAAAGCTGGGCTGAAATAAAACAATTTCTTAAAGATACTTTTGGGGAGAAAAAGCACTCGACCTACTTATTAATTGACCTTCAAGGTTGTAAGCAAATGCCTACCGAGGATGTGACGCAATATTCTCTACGTTTAGAAGCATGTCTTACGCGAATTCAATTTGAAATTCATTACAGCTGTGAAAATGAAAAAGAATTATTAGGCAGATTAGCTGCAATGGAAGATTTAGCTTTAAATACATTTTTATTAGGTATGAATTCAAATTTCTCACATATAGTGCGTTGTCGCACTCCTAAAAATCTGGCAGATGCCATAACTCATGCTATTGAAGAAGAAAAGCTCTATAAGGCCTCTAAGTTATCACAGCGTCCTTTAAAGCAATGCACTTTTTGCCATAAATCTGGTCACACGGCCAACGAATGTTTCAAAAATAAATCAAAAAATTCGAGCTCAAATCTTCATCACGTAAATTCCTCTAATAATAATATTATTTCGCGTTCGTATAATAATCAAGGTCGTTCAAATTATTCTGATAAATCTTGCGCTTATTGTAAAAAACCAGGACATTTAATTAATGAATGCCGCAAGTTAAAATATAAAAATAATCATAACTCGACTCGAATGGTCCGAGTCAATGCCAGCACCGCGATATGCACGGGTATCCAGCACTTTGTTCTTCAATCTTTCATCTACAATCACAAAGTCTATCATACTTTTTAAAATACCTTCCACTCTTGTATAGGTGTGGATCTCTTTATGTTGAAACATTGAGTTCGACACAAAAAGATCCCACTCTAGACAAATTTCTAATACACTTCTTCCATTATCATTCACCTTTTCGTCACCAAACGCACCAAGCACCTTTTCATATCCATCACGCTTTACACCCACCCATCCATTAAAATCACCTAACATAATAATCTTCTCATTTGGCTTGGTAACTTTCAATACTTCTCTTACACTATTCCAGAACTCCTCGTTTTCGCTTTTTGCTGATGTTGTACCCCTCGAACCCACATCCCACGGTGCATAAACACCTAAAACGAAGATCCGAGTGATTCCAACTTTCAGCCTAATCCATAGAAGACGAGGGCTGACACACTCATACTCATTCACACACTCAGCCATTCGTGCAGAAAGGATTAGACCGACCCCTTGACAGCCTCGGCTGGTACTGGAAATTCCAGACCAATACGCCGTGTAAGGGCCGTGCTGCGTCGCGTCGCATCCTTTCCGCTTCGTTTCATTCACGCACAACACATCCAACCGTCTTTCACCCATCATCTGACATACTTCCTCAATTTTATCCTTCATTCCTCCTCTTACATTCATCGTCGCAAAGCGGCTTTCAGCAGACCGCATACCGCTCCCGCCGGGAACGAGACGTGATGGGGTGCGGACACCATCGCCGCCATTTAGGTGCTCTTTCAAAAAATTTGCATCCATGCGATTCCCACATGGCTTATCATACGGTATCACATGGCTTAAAGCTTTTTATTTGTAGGTCATCCGCGTAGAGATGGTGTTTAGTATTATTTATAACATTAGGCAAATCAGCAGTATATAAAAGGATTGGTCCCAAAATAGACCATTGTGGTACACATTTACATACAGTTTCGTTACTTGAGACTTGTTTAGCACCGTCACTCTTAGTTATTTTTGTAGCGATTAGTGAGATAGCTTGAAATCCATTGAAGTGTACAACTATCGAACCCGTAATACGTAAGCTTGGCCATGAGTACTGTTCTATTGATCGTATCGAATGCACGTGAGTAATCAAGTAATGTAAGAATTGACCCCTCACCCAAATTTTTTCCTACCAATATGTCATCAACAACATCTAAGAGTGCAGTGGCAGTACTCCTGCTAGATCGAAACCCAGATTGCTTAGAAGGAAGTATGTTATTTGCGTCCAAATATCCTATCAATTGATTGCAAACTACCTTTTCTACTATTTTTGACCTTTAAATTCTTTTAGATTGCTTACTTTTGGGAGGGGTTTAACAATAGCATTTTTCCACTGGTCAGGGAAAACACCACTTGAAATAGACTGGTTAACAATATCTGTAATAATACGTAACGTGCGTAGAGTTAGTGGTAGAGTTAGTATGATCATATCTAATGATATGCCATCAACACCTAAGGCATTCGATTTTGTTTGTTTAATGACTCTGTATACTGTAGTTTCGTCTAATGGTTTTAAGCTAAATACAGATGGGCTAAATCTATTAAACCAAAATAAAGTTAACTGTTTCATATTTATTTCAGTGTTACCTGGCACATTTAGAAAATGACTATTAATTTGATCAGGATTAGACATATTATGAGGTAGATCTGACTGATGATGTGCCGTGTGGTTCCGGCACCAATAAAAAAAGAATAGGACCACTCCATCTCGTTCCAATGGATGTCGTAAAAGGCGACTAAGGGATAGGCTTATAAATTTGGGATTCTTCTTTTAGGCGATGGGCTAGCAACCTGTCACTATTTGAATCTCAATTCCATCTTATGGCTTTATAGCCAAACAGTTGAACGTGGCCTATCAGTCTTTTCAAGACTATTGGCTCTGTCACCCCGCAAGGGATATGGACGTGATTATGTGTGTGTGTGTGTATCTGACTGATATTTATTAAAATCAATACTGTTCCTAATATTCTTTCAAAGTATACGCGTACTTTTTAAATTCCTATCTATTTTAAATTGATAAAAAGCCTTTTTTTCATTGAGTAATGCTATGCTTACTGTTCTCTTTAAATCTTTATAGTATGCTATGTCCTTTTCCAATTTAGTTTTTCGGCTTTTACTGTGCGCTTTGTCTCTTAGCGACATCATTTCTTGTTTTATTTGATTTTACTGGAGCATGACAGTCGAACAAGGCTATTATCTGTTCATTAAAGGCAGCAAGAGATTCATTAATATTTTCACCCTATAAAGTCTCCCAAGTCAATGCATTAACATCATTATTAAACTAATCAATATCAATATCTTTCAGCGGTACATCACCCAATGTGGTTTAGGCTTTATTTATTTATTTATTTAAACTTTATTGCACAAAAAACAAAAAAATGTACAAAAGGCGGACTTAATGCCGTTTGGCATTCTCTACCAGTCAACCAGCTGACCAAACAGAAAAAACTTTAAGTTGGTGGTGCGATAAAGTGCACATGCATACAAACAAAATACATACATGCATACTAAAAAAAAATGCGTAAATACATACAAGATATACATACATAATATACACTATAAATACATATACATACATAAAATATATAATTAGGATATATAATTAGGATGACCCATCATTAATCTGCCGAAGAAAGAACCCCTTCACAGCATATTTGAACGCAGAGCGACTAGGAGCTCTCCTAATGATTTCAGGAAGAGCATTCCAGAGCCTTACAGCCTGAACCTGGAAAGATTTCTCCAAAAAAGTAGACCGGAACAGAGGAGTACGCAGAGTCAGGTTGTCTGAAGAGCGAAGAGAACGGGAATGGGTGGAACTCAGAAGCGGGAATTTAGATTTTAAGTAAAGAGGAGAGTGAGCATCATTGAGTAGAGAGTACAACAAACAAAGAAAGCTTTACGACGTTCAGGAATAGGAAGCCATGATAACTGCGAACGAAAAGAAGAAATATGATCGTATTTACGGATATTAAAAATAAAGCGAATACAGTTCTTGGCTAATCTGTCGAGTTTAATGAGAAGGACTTGAGTAAGATCGCAGTAACACACGTCGGCATAATCAATAGTAGGAATTACTAAAGATTGGACGAGGGAGATTTTGGTTCTCAGAGGCAGGAAGTTCTTTAGTCTATAAAGAGAACGAAGCATACCAGTTACTTTACGGCAGACCTCAGTGACGTGAGGAACCCAGCTAAAAGTTGAATCGATCTGCAGTCCAAGGCCTTTTACGCTGGGGCAGTAAGGGATCGTAGCATCATTTAATTTAACGGGATTGATAGCCTCGAAATTAATATTACAAATTTGCCGGGAGCTTCCTATAATTATAGCCTGGCATTTACCCGGGTTTACAACTACTCCGTACTTAGTCGACCAGTCTGCAATAATGCCAAGATCCCTGTTAATGAGCGCAACCGAAGAGTCAATATCCTCACAATCGCATGAGTGGTAGAGTTGCAGGTCGTCTACATATAGATGAAAAGAGGAAGAAAGGAGTAAAGTAAGAGAGTTGATGAAGATAGAGAACAGGAGAGGGGACAATATGCCACCTTGTGGAACGCCAGAAACAAGGTCACGCCAACTTGAGATATTTTGCTCAACACAGACTGCTTGCTGTCGGCCACGAAGATAAGAGGCGAACCAATCGAGGACCACTGGAGAGAGATTAAGGCGAGCAAGTAAAGCAAGGAGAACATCGTAATCTACTGTATTAAAAGCATTGGAGAAATCAATAAGTACAAGGATGGTCACCTTGCCGTGCTCCATGCCATTTCTGATGTCCTCAGTCACCTTCAACAACGCAGTACCCGTGCTGTGTCCCAGGCGGAATCCCGATTGAAATTCACTGAGCAGTCCATTAGAAAGAACAAGAGAGGATAGTTGAGAATACACTGCTGCTTCAAGAATTTTAGAGAAAAATTGAAGAATAGATATAGGACGATAATGATTTAAGCTGCCAGGATTGTTAGTTTTAGGTAGAGGAATCACAAATGCCTTCCGCCATAAAGAAGGGAATACACCTGAACTAAGGGAATAGTTAATGATGTGAGTGAGAGCCGGAAGAATGAAGTCCAAAAGAAGAAGAATCATGCGGAGATTAATTCCATCGATCCCCATGGCTTTTGTTTTTATGGAAAGGACAATTTTTTTACGTCTTCAATGGTCACTGTAGAAAAGGAAAACGTGTCAGGTAGCAAACAAGGTAAGGAGTTTAAATAGGAAATAGTTTGCAACCTAGATTAAGGATCCAGAGAAGTAGTGGAAGTAAAATGATCATTTATCTCATCTAGAGAAAAGGAGGAATTGAATACCTTGGAATTACCCTTACCTACACCTTGGCTTTTGAGGAACTTCCACACATCAGCAGGAGAAGAATTCGATATGCTTTCATGGAAATACCGACGTTTCGCGGACCTCACCATACGATTACAAAGATTTCGTGCCCTCTTAAATATATCCCAATTGTCATCAGAACGATCACGTTTAAATTTTAAGAACGCTCGATTACGTTTTGCCATGGCCATGCGCACTCCCCTGGTCATCCACGGACAAGGAGGTCGTTTAATTTTTACACGACGGAATGGAGCATGACGATCAAAAAGAGAAATAATTGAGCTATTAAGAAGGCCAACCTTGGATTCCACGGTATCAGCAGCTAATATGGCATCCCAGTCAGTGCCAGCAGCATCAGTACGCAGCGCTTCAATATCCAGCCCAGCAAAGTTGCGCATTAAAACTGACTTTGCCTTAATCTTAGTGGTGTGAATCCTGTAAGAAGCGTAGATAAGGTCATGTCGAGAAAATGCTGGAGCAGGATGCTGACCATGAAGCATGATATTATCGAATGATGAGGTAAATATGTGGTCAAGCCAGGTGTCAGGGGAGTCCTTATTGACGTGAGTGGCAATAAAAGGAAGAACCGAAAGATTGAAGGAGTCAACAATATCACGGAGTTTACAAGAAGAAGAGGTGTCGAGTAAGAGGTTAGTATTGATATCACCGAATACAAGGGAATGAGAGTATACAGAAGCAACAGGATCAAGTACTGTCTCAAGAGAAGAAAAATAGTTTATTCCTGGTGGACAATACATAATCCCCAATACAATTTTCTGGTGGCTCACTTCAACTTCTATAAAGATGTATTCGGCTGATGCCGAGTAAGAAGAGGGAGATTGGAACAAAATTTTATACGAAAGATTGCTGCGTAAATACAAAGAAAAGTATACACAAGTTGTTCCAATTTAAATTTATTAATTAATTATTTTAAATTCCCTATTTTACCTTGCAATACTGTTATCTTGCTCCCCTTAGTGCCACTATTCTGGGGTATTATAATCCATAAGCCATATGCACTAATTAGCATATAGTAACGCACTCACTGTCGGCTTGCACAACACTTTCTCACTGCTTACTATTTTCTTCACATCACTTCTGTAAATCCCACAAGATGACCTCCATAGAAGCTGTCCAACAGATCCAGAAATCTCTCCAGACTGATCTACTACGGAGAATGACCGACTTTGAGAACCAGCTGAAGATGTCAAAGGAGCCAGCATCACTCAACAAGCTCTGGGAAGACTACAGCCAGTTTAAGAGCGATGTCCGTGATATCATGCAGCTTCTCCAACAACAGCTTGAGGAGTTAGTCAGATCTGTAGACAATATTGAGATGAGGCATCGGAGAAGATGTTTACTATTTGGAGGCATCAAGGAAGCTGAAAATGGCGCAAATGAAGATGCTTCTGCAGTAATCTCTGCCATCCTGGGCGAAAGGTTTTGTATGGAAGGGATCTCTTCTAGTTCTTTTGAAGCATGTCATAGAATGGGATCAAAAAATAATAGCCGTCCCAGGCCAATTCTTGTACGCTTTGTTTGTCCTGCCATAAAGAACACTATCTGGCGTAAGAAGACAGTCCTCAAAGGTACGACGACAGTAGTTTCCGAGTTCCTCACCCGTCGTCGGCAGGCGCTGTTCACCGAGGCTCGTAGGCGATTCGGCATGACCAAATGCTGGACATACGATGGTTCCATTTTTGTTAAACCACCCTCGGGGAAGCCCATCAGCATAAATGCACTGGAGGATCTGGACCGGGCCGGAAATGCATTTGCGGAAACTGCACCTGCTGCTCCCTCATCTGTCTGTCCCTCAATATCGCCAACATCCCCCCAAGACGGGCGAAGTTGCACCTGGGTCTGGTGACAGACAGCAGCGAGCGAAACGAGCGGCTACCAAACTTAAGTAGTAAATTGCTTTAATTACGTACTTATTAAATTCTTTTTTCCCTTTTAGGTAAATATTACTATTTCTTGTAGGTAGTTGTTTATTTAGTGTTGTTTAGTTTGTTTACATTTTTCGCCGTTCGCTATAGCTACCTACTTTGTTTTGTATGTTAACTGTCACGGGCTGTCAGTGTCATTTGTGAATGACATTGACATTTTGGTAATATTGTTTTTTTAAACTGTTGACGTGACGTAATTTTTGTGTAAGCCGGCAGACCAATGCTGTATTTGGCTTTTATTTTATTTTTTTTAATTAGTATTACATATTTTTTTTTTATTTATTCATATTTATATTATTATAACATTATTATGGATGATTCTTTTCATACTGCTTGTAGTGATAATGACTCCACATTTCACGACAGTGATTCACTTCACACTCTTTTAAATAATGACCTGTTACCTGTCAAAAAGTATTTTAATGTATGCCATATAAATGCACAGAGTGTACCAGCACATTATTCAAGTCTTCTGGATCTTGCTTCCGTTGAACACCTTGACGCAATTCTGATCTCTGAAACTTGGCTTAACTCTAGTTTGAACTCATCTTTTTTTACAGTTCCAGGTTTTATAATCATAAGGAATGATCGAGGTGTTGGTCGGGGCGGTGGTGTGGCCATATACTTACGTAGCCACTTTCCGTATAAGTTACTGAGCAAATCCACTTATTCACACACTGCATCCCCGGAGTACCTCTTTTTAGAAGTGGAAGTAAATCGAGTAAAATTGTTTCTTGGGGTTTTTTACTCCACCCCCAATGTTCCTCGTTCTAATCTCTATTCTTGTTTCGAATCAGCCTTGGAGCCTTTTGTTGCTTTTCACTCTCATTTCTTATTGCTCGGCGATTTTAATAATAACATGTTAGACGACTCCCTCTCTTCGAAATTTCTTCAACTCTCTAATTCGTTCAACCTTTCTGTTCTCCACCTTAACGCTACACATCAGAATCTACATACTGATGACACTTGGCTAGACCTTATTTTAACATCTTCAATCTCTGATGTCCTTCTACACGGTCAGTATCCGGCCCCTGAGTTCTCAGCTCATGACCTTATCTATGCGTCATACAACATTCACACTAGGAAACACAAGCCTGCTGCTGTGTTGATGCGCAATTATGCTAGACTCAACGAGGAAGCCCTCTGTGTAGACGCCGCTGGCACTGACTGGAGCACGATCGAGGCAGCCGACTCCATAAATGAGAAGGTAAGCCTATTGAATGAGACCATTGTTACACTCTTTGATCGTCATGCCCCACTTCGTATGGTTAAACTTAAAAGACCACCATGTCCATGGATCACTCTGGGAGTTCGAATGGCTATGAGAAAGCGCAATAAAGCATTCAGCAAGTTTAAGCGCGAACGCTCAGAGATTAACTGGACTTTCTACAAAGAGGCAAGAAATCGTTGCAACCAGATGGTAAGATCTGCTAAACGTCATTACTTTCATGACCATATATCCAATTTATCCGCGGCAGATACCTGGAAGTTTCTCAAAAGTCTTGGGTTTGGTAAAAGTGTATCCAAGGCTCTTAACCTTCCTTTCTCCTCTGATGATATCAATGCTCACTTTTCGTCTGCCTCCTGCCTTGATGATACTACTAGAACACAAACCATTTCTAATATTACTTCTATGCCACTCCTTCTTTCCGAGTCTTTTTCTTTCTCTTTGGTATCTTCTGACGATGTGCGCAAAGCATTACTTTCCATTAAATCTAAGGCTGTTGGTCATGATGCTATTAGTCATAAAATGGTTTTGCTCCTTCTTGATTTCATTCTCCCTGTTCTTACCCATATAATAAATTTTTCGCTGAGTACGGGAGCATTCCCTTCCTTGTGGCGTAAAGCTTTTGTGCTGCCCTTGCCAAAAATTACCGACCCCACTTCATTAAGTGACATTCGGCCCATTTCTATTTTGCCTTTTTTTTCAAAAGTTCTTGAAATACTTGCTCTATCCCAATTATCTTCCCTTGTCATGTCCAACAGCCTGCTTAGCCATTTTCAGTCTGGATTCCGCCTTGGTCATAGCACCAGTACTGCCCTGCTCAAGGTTACTGAGGACATTAGACTTGGTATGGACCACGGTAAGATAACTGTGCTTGTCCTTATAGATTTCTCCAACGCATTCAACACAGTTGACTAAGAGGTCCTGCTAGCGCTTATGTCACTCTATAATCTCTCCACGACCGTCCTAGATTGGCTGTCATCCTATCTCCGCGGTCGACAACAAGCTGTCCGCCTCGACCAGACCCTTTCTTCGTGGCGAGATCTGTCTTCTGGTGTCCCTCAGGGTGGAATCCTGTCTCCACTACTCTTCTCTATTTTCATTGATTCCCTTACGACTCGACTTTCCACTTCTTACCATCTATATGCTGACGATCTTCAACTTTACCATTCATGCCATGCTAACGATATCAACTCAGCTGTAGCGCTGTTAAATAATGATCTGTATCGCATTGCTGAGTGGTCGAAAGAGTTTGGTATCTTTGTGAACCCGAAAAAGTGTCAGGCTATCATTGTGGGTAGTTCTGGGCAACTTAGCAAGTTAAATTGTGAAACTGTGTCTCCTATTAAATTTGGTCATAATAATATTCCTTACTGCCCTAGCGTCAAAGATCTTGGGTTGCATATTGACCCCACTTTCAGCTGGGTAAATCAAGTTACCGAAGTAAGCCGTAAAGTAACTGGTACGCTTCGTTCTTTCTACAGATTGAAAAATTTCCTCCCTCAGAACACCAAAAAATTACTCTGTCAATCCCTTATCCTATCTTTAATTGACTATGCAGATGTATGTTACTGTGACTTGAACCAGGAACTTTTCTTAAAGCTGGATAGACTAGCCAATAATTGCATTCGTTTCATATTTGGTTTACGAAAATATGACCATGTCTCCTCTTTTCGTTCTCAGCTTGGTTGGCTGCCTATTCCTCTTCGTCGCAAAGCTAGAATCCTATCCATGCTGTATACAATTCTCAACGACCCTTGCGCTCCAGATTATCTTAAATCGAAGTTCCCACTTTTAAGCGCTACCCACGCTCGATCTCTTCGCTCTTCTGAAAACCTTCTTCTGGCCACTCCTGCTCACCGCCTGGGATTCATGTCGAATTCATTCCAAGTGCAAGCCATTAGATTATGGAATTCTCTTCCTGAATCTATTCGGAAGGCGCCTAATAGATTTGCATTCAGGGAGCAAGTCCATGATCTTCTTTTTGACCAGTAGATTTCCTTAAACTTTACACAATCATCCAATGTATGTAGTATATGTATGTTTATTTTATATGGAGTATATATATGTATATAAAGTCATACTTATGCTTGTAATATATTATATGCAAGTGTATTAAGTAACCTATTATTATTCATATTTATATAATTTTCTATTTTACAGTTATCGCACTACCCGTACATCCATCTCAGTTTGGTCCGAAGGTTCGACTGGCAGAGAATGCCTTGTGGCATTAAGTCCACCTGTTGTACATTTTACGTGCATGAAGTCTAAATAAATAAATAAATAAATAAATAAATAAATATATGGCTACACCTCCACCAACTTTATCAGTGCGGTCATTTCTTATCAGTATATAGCCAGGTAATGCAACCAAAAATGAATCAAGGCAAGGCTTCAGCCAAGACTCTGAAACCAGAATTGCTTGGAGATGTTCAACCGTTCCAAGTTCTAGGAGGTCAGTGTAGTGGGCTGCTACGCTTTGAGCATTGATGTGGCAAACATTAAAATATTTTCTAACGGGCATCAAATCTTTACGTACTAAATCACCAAATGAGACGGCATCATGAAAAGAATCTTCCTCAGCCGACTCAAAAGAGTCATCCATAAATAAATGATATTAGTTATATACTACTTAAAATATAATAAGATATACCTAGCGTAAAGTACCCAATGTCCGACAGACCACCAATGATCGACACATAAAAAGTAAAATAAAAAAAGGATATACTAATGTTGTGTATTTGAACGTAAACGAAGCATAGGTTATACACAAGGTTCATCCAGCTCTCATTGCAAGTGTCACTTTCTACATTCGGTTATTTTGATAAAAAATGGTGGAGCTTTAAATATCGACCGGCAGAAGTTTTTAACGGAAAGCCAGTTTTATTAGTGAAATCACTAAGGAGGTGAGTAAGGTTTATTGCTCATAACTTTTTTCGGTTTAAAGCTACCATTTGAAAATTTTAGGCTGGGTGCACGATTAATGGACCGTTAAATATTGGGTGTCCATAAATAGAACATGTCGATTTAGACTAGATCTCGATTATTGGAACATGTCGAATACCGGTTGTCGGTTATTGGATTTCTGCAGTCGAATATTAGGCCAAAAATACCATATTTCTATATTGGTATATCTTGTAAATTTTTATATCACATTCATTTCTACTTTAATATATCATGCAAAATACCCTAAAATTTTACTGAAAACTTCAAAATATGATAAAATAATGAAAATAAAACAAATATTGTAAAAATACTAGAGTTCGTGCGTTAACCCTTTGACGTAAATGGGACATGGGTGTCCCCAAAATTAAATTTGTTTTTTTTTTCAATACAGATGACTGTTTTTTATAAATAGCCATTCTACATTATTATTTCTGAACGAAATTTTGTTTTTACGTGTGGTTGGTACCACTGCGTGAGAAAAAAATGCGAGAAATTCTACATTGTTTATGATAGTTTTGGCGCGCTCCGTAAAACAATTTTCGCTGGTGATTTAAAATACAAATATATTTTTTTAACATTGTTTTACGTGATTATTCATTAGAATGGTAAGTACAGTTTATATTTGTATATATAAAAAAATTAATTAATTACATTTGTATATGTAAAATACTGATTTTTTTGTGTGGGAGCTAGGTGTCCCAATATGCGTAAAAGGTCGGGTCCCAAGTATAAATGAATACTATATTTTAGCCTTTGTTTTGCACATTCATATTAAATTTATAAGCTGTTTATAGTTATTTAGGCTCGTAGAGGAACAAGAATTTTTCGCTTCACGGACACTGAAGTGGAAGAATATCTATTTGATGGCCGACAACAGTGTTGATGAAGATGCGCTGTTGTTGGATGAAGAGGACCAGTCATTCCTACTACAGGATATGCAAGCTGGTGTCTCAGAAGTAATAATTGAGCCCCCTGAAATAACGTCTTTGGATCCAGAACCCGAAACCATCACTTCGTCGGCGCGTTCCGAAACATCGTCACAAAAATCCATATCAGTTCCAATTTTCAAGTGGAAGAAGAATACATATCAGCCATACACATTTTCCGAAACTGATTATGAATTTAGTAAGATCAATATTCATATACAAAATTCACTCACGCCTTTAGAAATTATTCACCAATATGAATGAATTAATTGAAGAAATAATAATTCCCGAATCTCTACGCTATGCCAACCAAACGGGGTCTGTATTTACAACTGACGTCCAAGAAATTACCGCATTTATTGGAATGAATTATGTCATGGGTTATCATGTGTTGCCTTCTTTGCGAAGCTATTGGTCCACAGAACCCGACATGGATGTGCCTTTTATAGCTAAAGTTATGCCTTTATCGAGATTTGAGGAGCTAAGGCGAAATTTGCATTTCGGATAAATTAGAAATTACATGCCCCAACATAGTTTGTCAGTATAACAAGTACATGGGTGGAGTCGATCTAATGGATCAAAAAAAAGTTACTTACGAAGTTGATAGAAAGTCGAAAATAAAGTATTTACCTTCGACTGTTTTTTGATTTATTAGACATTGCAGTAAATAATGCATACATCGTATACGAAAAATTACACGCCGATCATCGTATTGATGATCATTTTCTTACATCGCTCGAATTCCGGCAAGTAATAGCTCGAACAATGATCGGTAATTTTAGCATAAGAAAACATGCCCTACCCTCGACCTCTATGACGAAAAAACGTGTACAAAATATGTGCAATAAACATTCCTTACCATCACACGTGATGATAAACTGGCACTGAAAATCATACAATGTATGTGATTTGTGTAAGCTCAATTTATGTTTTACAGCAACAAGGAACTGTTTTGCTGATGAAAATGCTTGATACATAAATAAATTAATATTATTTCAAAATTATATGCTGTTTTATTGACAAAATATATATAAATTACCTGTATTGTAAAAACGCTAGAACCTAACAGATGTCGACCTTTATCGCATATTGGGACAATATTGTCCCAAGAAATTCCAAAAAAAGTACTAGTATATTTTTATTTTTTATGTTACATAACCTCTTAGTACCACAAAATAAATAATTTAAACCATTAATACCCATAAAAATATTCGCGTACAAGTTTTGTGCGTCACAGGGTTAAAGTGTCGATGATTGGGTGTTTTACCGTACTTAATATTTTAAAACAGAATACAAGTCTTAAATAAGTGCACTACCACCAAATCTGCAATGGCCTGCCGGCTTACAACGTAAGTAGTCAATTAATGTTTACATAGCATTCCAGACAACCAACTCAATTCACGAACTTAACAATATTATAAAAAATAACAAAGTAAATTGTCACTGTAAAAAACTTAGGTTTGAACAAAACAAAACAGTATACAGTAAAAAGTATACAGAAAAAAAAAAATAAGAAATTAAATTTAGTCATAACCAGGAACGTACCGAGAAAATTGCATTAGACGGAACGCACCGTTTGAAAGCAAACTAAAAACAAAACGAATTGTCACTGTCAATGCCACAAATTAGTTGGCAGTTGTTCTGTCACTTACTGAGTGGTCGGTACCTATCTCAGGTCGGTAGGGTAGGAAGGTACTCAAAATAAAACTATAAAACAGAACTTCTGCAACTATCACTAGGGGGTGGCTATGTAGCACGCTATTTTACTTTCACCGCCCTTTTAGGCCGCTGCTTATCATTGTTCGAAGTGCCCGCCTTGTCAGTCCTATTATCAGCACGCTCCATAGGTAGTGGCGATTTTTGGACATTTGGGATCTTGAATGCTTCACCGGCCAGCTCAATATCATTAGCAGTGCTTATTAATCGAGGTCTACCATTTGGAGGTTTAACAAATATATTGCCTTCCTGACACCAACATTTGGTGATCCCGAATCTTTTGCGTGCTTCCATGAAGAGTGCCTGCCGTCTGCGTGTAAGAAATTCTGAAATCACAAAAGTTCCTTTGAGTGCAGTCTTCTTACGCCAAATCGATGACTTAAGGGAATATTCTGCAAACCGTACCAAGATTGGTCGAGGCCGGCCATCCCTTCTCTGGCCCATCCTGTGGCATGCTTTAAATGAAGATGGGGTGATTCCGTCAATCCCCAGATCATTGGAAATAATAGAAGAAACAGAGGCCACCACATCATCCTTGCCATTATTATCGGACTCTGTAATGCCGCCTAACAATAGATATTTCCGACGGTGCCGCATTTCAACTTCATCAAAGGACTTAGTGAGCTCGTTCATCTGTTCATGAAGCAATTGCAAGATGCCTGAGACATGGGTTTTTAAAAGACTTAAAGTCCTCAGCGAGCCGAGCAACAGTCATTGGCTCCCTTGATGCTGCAATGGAGTTGCTTCTCAAAATCAGCCATTCTGTTCAATAAGTTGGACTCAATAGACTTTTGTAGCTCGTGTACAGTGGCAATTGAGGTCATATTGAAGTGGCGAGCGAAGTTGGAAAGTACAAAGTGTTGTAGCCGGCAGTAAGTGCTTAAAATAAAGAGAATTACCTCATATATGAAGTTACAAACACTGCGGTGGTCTTATAGTGCTTCAGGCTTGATTTTAAAATGGAGTTGAAGTAAATATATGTACTCTTTATATTTTAAATTATATAAAAATGCAGGAGCTAGATGTTATGGCTTTGGCTTTTTTATATTTAGCTCAAAAGATATAAATGCATGATGACTCAAATCTGGCATGTAATCAACCACGAGATTCAAGACTTTAGAAGTACTATAAACAACATCTTATAGTTTAGCTGAGTGGTCTGTGAAATGGGTAGCCTCTTGTACGTATTGGTATAGGCCCATGCAATCGATAAAGTTGAGAAGCTTTTTTGAATTACTTTCAGATGGAACCAAGAGATTAATATTAAAATTACCCATGAGAAAAATGTGGTCAAATTGAGAAAAAGAGACAACTGATTCAGTCATTGCGACCAAGAAACTATCAACACTCATCCATTGTGGACGACATGCCGCACCAATAGCGAGTCTATAGCCACCGTGTTTTATGCTAATCCACATTTGTTCAACATGTTCGTGAGGTGGCGTTCAAGGGTGCGCGCACATAGCCCGCGCCTTAAGTAAGAGCCGACTCCACCACCGCGACCACGGGGTGCATGTAACGAGCACCGAGCATGTCGCAGTCTGAAGCCGGGAACTGCGGGTGCGCGCGCATCTTCACCCTCATTAAGCCACGTTTCATTAATTGCTAGCACGTCTACAGCATGGCGTTCCATGGCGACCATAAACTCGTCATGGCGATGTCGATTACCGAGAGAGCCAGGATTTAGCAAACCTGCTGTAAAATTATTCCGCTTAATAAATCTAATTATAAAACTAAACATTTGTATATATTGACAATTACTTAAGGAAAATGACAAAATATTTATATGACGCCAACCAAGTTTAAAAATTACAAAAACTCTATGCAATAGTAGTAGAACAAAATTTTTTATAAAAATATAACAAAATTTTAAGGAACTATAAGTAATATGGTGCAGATAAAAAATCATTAATCAAAGTGATCACTATACAAATTGCAGTATTATTATGAAGATACACCATACCATTACAATTAATAACGCAGGTTACATAAGACAGATGTTTAAAAAAATAACAAAATAATACAAACAAAAATAAACCATTGATACTTGCTTCAAAAAGTCTTAGATCAGACTTTTTGCAGAAATAAACTTTAAGAAAATATAACAAAGACAAATTATACATTACTATCATAAAACAATTTCTAAATGAATATTTATTGTAATAAGACGTATTTAAAGGAAAATTCTTATAAAAAACTCAATATTTGCATAAGGCTAACAATTTTTCGAGATCATTCAGATTTATCACTGTTTGAATTCTATCGCACTGACACCTGTTCCGAGCTAACACTGCGGTCACCAAAAACCTTTACGACGTCATTATCACAACGCAGGCGGACGCTTGTCTTACCCTGGTCTTTCCTCGCATATATTTTCCCTTCTCTGGTCCATATGAATTTCCAGCCATTGCGCTTACCAGCTTTACGCGTTTTTACAAACTGTTGCCTATTCGGTCTCGTAAGCCTCTCGTTGACATAGAAGGCGCAGTGCGGTTCCTGCTGTTTGACGGCCATTCCCTCAGTCGTGACACGGTGACGGACGCGCGCCGCCCGCAACAGCGCGTCACGGGTGGCGCGCGTGCTAGTCGCGCGACCAGCGGACGACGCAGCGTTCCGCCACCCTCCACTGGTGCCGGAATGGGTCCCACACGCTGAAAATTTACTACATCTCGCTCTTCGAGGTCTACACCCAATTTCTAAGCCACTGCCAAAATCACATGGGTACTGTTTTCATTTTTTTCCTCGGGAAAACTTGCGATTTCTATATCATTGACCAGAGCTACTTGATCGCGGTCCTGAATTTCCATCTTCATCTGTAGTACTGTTTCTTCCAATTCCTTTAATTTGCTTTCTTCAAACTCACTTTACTTGTTTTCCATATCCGTGAGTTAACTGCTTCTGTAAAGTTGCTTATCTTTTCACACACTTTGCTTAACTCTAACCTCATTGCTCGCAACTCTTCTGTAAAAGCCTGAACCGCGGAGTTAGGTGAACATTCAACAGATGAGCTATTTAATGCTGATATCTCATAAGCCGCCGTCTTAGGTCTATTTCTCATCGTAACATTTTGAATATCATCTAGTGGAGTTTCAATGCTGGCCGTGCTGTCCTTTGTACCCACCATCTGGTTGACACGAACAGGCGTATTCAGATTCCCTGCTTTGGCATTCTGCTGAGACATTCAGGACACATCCATGTCAGTTAAAAATCTCAAGGTGATTGTTTTACTGATAGTCCACCACATTAAGTTAGGTTAAATTGATTCCTAAACATTCATGAATCTTTCGTAATCATCATTACCATTCATATTTAAAAATTTAATTTGTTTGAATAGTGTAATGTATACTCAGCCGTACGCTTTGACTGGCCAAGTCTAAGAATCTGAGTCAATGTTGTAACCGAGAAATGAATACTTCTTGTGTGGCGTAAAGCAGCTTCACTGCGTTAATAATGAAACTAAGAGCTGTGAGAGAAAAAAAAGAAAAAAGTATTTATTCAGTAATTACAGGTCTTTACATAGGTTTGTTGTTGGAGCCTACTTTTAAGCATATGAATGCCTGTGCCAGCAGACTCCGCTCTTTTATATCGCTAGGTCATGTATGTACTGAAAATTTGTGCGATTAGTATGTTAAAATTCTAAAATTTTGTGTGTACTTAATATTCTTTAATTGTATTAGTTATTTGCAACACAAATATGATATACTAGTACTAGTACTGATATACCATCCGACAACGTAGGAATCTTCATATTCTTTGCCAACTTTATAATATTCTTAATAATGCCCTAGCTCCAGGTTATCTTAGATCCGAATTTCAACTTTTAAGTTCCACTCATGAAAGAATCCTACGTTCCTCTAACAGGTTGACCCTTGCAACACCTTTTCACCGTACAGGTTTTTATTCGAATTCTTTCGCTACTACAGCTGTTAGACTTTGGAATGCACTTCCCGATTCCGATCAAGCTTCTCCGAGCCACGCCAGTTTTAAGTCGCACGTGGCCCAGTTGTTTCTGACCCAGTCATGAGAGAGTAAATAATCTGTGTATGTAATCTGCTGCAAATATATATATATATATATATATATATGTATATATGTATGTTTAGTGTAGTATATAGGTATATATCATGTATAGGTTTTTAGTATATATCATATAGTAAGTATGTTTGTTATACATTATTATTATCACCCACACAAAGGTTCTCTTCTTAACCCAATGGAAGACTGTTAGAAAATGCTATTAGCATTAAGTCCGCCTATTGTACTTTACAAATTGTAATTGTTTCAATAAAATATAAATAAATAAATAAATACCATGCATACATACCCAAATACTAGCAATATATGCATTCATATAATCTAAATATATACGTATGTGATGAATGATATGTACATATATAAACACATATTATATAAATTGTAATTATATACTTATATGCTTTATGGTTTTTCGTATGTGAAGTAGTTAGTTTCTGAATAATTATGCAAGGTATTATCTATTTATAAACGTCTCCAATTCGTCATAGCCTAATTAGTGAAGCCAAGTCGTTAGTATTACTTTACATTTATAAGATGATATATATATATATTATTTTATCTATTTTATTATATAAGTCAGAAGATCGGGTATTGAATTGTACTCTTGCGAAACCAGTTCTGGCAATTGGTATAAGTGTAGCAGCCTGTCTTCTTCTTCCAGCCATTTCAGGTCTTAGCGGTAAGAGTTTATGTTTTTTTTAATATTAAGTGTTATATATACAGTTTCCTGATCGAAACTAAACTACACATTTGGTACAGAGAATCAGTAGAAAGTTCTTTTTTAAAAATAAATTACTTTCAGAAGTTAGCGCTGAGATCTCTCAATATCCAAAAACTTGGTCTTTAGAGCTCCACCTCAGATTGGGATGCAATATAAAATTATAGATTGTACCAGAGTATCTCTGGTAAAATCTAATATATATTTTTTATAAGGGATTTTGGTACTATGTGTCTAAGAGTCTTGAACAGCCAGATGAATTTACGTATTCTACCCGAAAGTTGTTCTATTTGAGGATACCAAGATAGGTTCTGATCTATAACTACACCCAAGTATTTAGTATCCACCTTTGCTATCATGGGGCATGCACAAACACTATTTGTAATTATGTCACATGAGTGTATTTTTATATTGAAATTATCTTTAGGTTGTGTTCTATTATAAATACTATAACATATGAAGTTGGTTTTAGATGTATTAAGATTGAGAAGATTGTGTTTGAGCCATTTATTAACTTTAGCCATCCCCTTTTCAGCGTTTCGTCGAGTGTCCTTCCAACTTGAACCAGAAAATAGTATAGCAGTATAATCTGCATAAGATATAATTTTGGCATTTTTGATTTCCATATTGCACAAGTCATTTATATATATAAGGAACAAAGTTGGGCCTAGGACACTTCCCTGAAGAACTCCGTAGTATATGTTACATTCTTTACTAATACAGTCATTTAGCTTTAGTTTCTGCATTCGATTCATGAGATAATCCTTAAAAATATCTAATTGTTGATCTCTTATACCGTATTTTTCTAATTTAGCGAGAAGGATGGGAATGGAGACTGTGTTAAATGCCTTTTTAAGATCAATGAAACATGAAAGACATCTGAGACCCTTGTCTAAATTGTCAACTATGGTTGAAGTCACTGCATCTTCAGTAGAGGTTTCCTTTCTGAAACCAAACTGTGAACCTGAAAGTATTTTGTGGGTATCAAGATAACTTAGATTAGACATGACTTGACCTTAATAAGACACAAAGGAGATGCGTCAAATTTGTATTTTTTTTATGATTAGTTTTCCGTTTTTTTTATGATTAGTTTTCCGAAATAAATAAATCATATTAGTTATGTAAAAATAAAATTATCTACGTCACAGCTTCTTCAAGATGCATTATTATTTATTCACGCCTTGATATTAAAAAAAAAAAACAATTTGCCGCATCTCCTTATAAGGCCTTGGCCCTCACATCGTCGCCATATTTGCTTTAAACTTGAGTCGTGCCGTGTGGTTCCCGGCACTATTACAAAAAAGAATAGGACCACTCCATCTCTTTCCCATGGATGTCGTAAAAGGCGACTAAGGGATAGGCTTATAAACTTAGGATTCCTATTTTAGGCGATGGGCTAGCAACCTGTCACTATTTGAATCTCGGTTCTATCATTAAGCCAAATAGCTGAACGTGGCCATTCAGTCTTTTCAAGACTGTTGGCTCTGTCTACCCCGCAAGGGATATAGACGTGATCATATGTATGTATGTATGTAACTTGAGTCACGAAATGGACGCCATTAGACTAAGCTTCTACACAAAGTTGTGTAAAAACACCATATCAAAGTACTGTGAGCCACACATAAACATACTATATAATCTATGTATTTTTGTTAACGGTTTTTATATGTGGTTAGTACGATTTGCCGAAAAACTTTTAACACACTGAAGCAATTTTGTTTTAAGTATATATCTACCTAACGCGACGGCCACACCGCTACATTCAACGTAAATAAAAATGGCTGTCGTCTTTGTCTCGTATGAATACAGGCGGTCTATTCACGTACGTTAATAAGAAGTTTTATATCTCTTTCTATCCTTTGGTCAAAGTAAGAGAGAGAGAGAGTGAGAAGACATGTCTTACGTTTGTAAAGAGAACGCAAGAGCTGCCTTTGTCTCGTATGAATACAGGCGGTCTAATCACGAACGGTAATAAGAAGTTTTATATCTCTTTCTATCCTTTGGTAAGAGAGAGTGAGAAGACATATCTTACGTTTATAATGTTAGCTATACCGACCTCGGTACTAGCTACCCTCGTAAATAAAAAACGTTTCATCGAATTGAATTAGACAATTCGATGAAAAAATGTTTAGGAGAAACGAAGTGCCTTCACCATTTTAAACTTATATGTGATCACTATACTAACACGAATTTACTTGTAAAATATAATGTTGTATGTTATTATTATTATTAATTATTAATAATTAATAAACACTGTCCTTTTGGAATCTTCCAACGTGAAATAGATGTGATAATTATTGTGACGGTTTTTAGTTAGGATGTATGTTGAGTGCTCTTTTATGAAATTAAAATAATAAATGAATAGTTTTATGTACGGGGAAACAGTATCGAAATTTTCTAAGCAAGTCATGAAACTGATCAAGTAACTTACTAGCCGTGTGGTTTCCGGCACTAATAGCAAAAAAGAATAGGACCACTCCATCACTTTCCCATGGATGTCGTAAAAGGCGACTAAGGGATATGCTATTAAACTTGTGATTCTTCTTTTAGGCGATGGGCTAGCAACCTGTCACTATTTGAATCTCAATTTCTATCATTAAGCCAAACAGCTGAACGTGGCCTATCAGTCTTTTCAAGACTGTCGGCTCTGTCTACCCCACAAGGGATATAGACGTGACCATATATATATATATCAAGATAATTTAAAAGTCTACTATTTAGAATTTTTACAGTATATTTGCCAAAATTGAAATAACTGATATCGGTCTGTAATTATTAATTTCATCTCCCTTCCCACCCTTATGTACTGGAGTGACAATAGATTCTTTAAGTGCAGTGGGAAACACACCCTTTTTAAAACATGTATTAACTAGCTGAACTATGATAGGTGTAATTTCATCCTTTATATATATTGAATATAGCGTGTCGGAATCCCGTCCCATCCCCCCTCGCGCACTATCTGGTTTTAGATTCTTTATGATACTATCAACTTTCTTACAATCAGTTTCCAGAAGAACGAAGGATTGGGTTTGACTAGGAAGCTCGTTGAGATACTTATTTATATCGTCTGTGGTTGTAATTGATTGGATATTGTTAGCGAGTTGATTGCCAATGTTTGCAAAATAATCATTTATATAATCAGCTGATTGAATCGGAGTAGATTTTAAATTAGATAGTTCTGAATTAAGATTTTTATATTTATTATTATAAGTTATCGCTTTAATATTTTTCCATAAAAAAATATTGTTAATAATTGTACTATAAATTAAATTTCTTTCATAATTTCTCTTAATTTTTTTTATCAGCTTATTACAAAAATTTCTATACCTATATATAAGTAATTATCTTAATATAATTATCTGGGTCGTTTCGCGAATGTTGTTGTAGATTTTTGCAATATCGAATACATTTTATACCCTTGGTCATCCATGGTTTGACAGTTCGTTGGCTCTTGGGAATGTTGATGATGGTAGTACTTTGCTTCAGAGCATCCATTAGCGTTTGTATAAGGATATGCGTTATTTGATTTGGGTCTTCACACATTAATAGATTTGACAGACTTTTTTGTTTTAGATAACTTAGTGCAGTATTATAATGAATTTTATTAGTTGCTTTATGTACTGTTTTATTTAATTTTACTTTGTTAATCAAAAGGACCGTCGTAGCATGGTCGCCGTCGCTCTGATTTAAATGATTTAAATGGATGGTGCTTGCACAAGATGTGTAGTTGTTTAAAGTAGGTAGGTATAGGTTTGTCGACATCAATATGAGCCTCTGTCAGTATAAAGACATCTGATTCGAAATTGGCATATATGCTCCGGATATTCTGAGAAACAACAGTAAAATCACTTTTATGTAATTGAAAGTGTTTTGTAAGGTCCGCGGCTTAACATGAGATTGATCGCGCAACATTAAAGTTATCCATTTCGGTTATATTATTTATTTATCACACATTTTTATTTCAAACTAATGGTATTGTTAGCAGATCTATTTTTCGTAGCCTACTACTCTGTCAAGAAAGTAGCAGGAAAAGATCAATAATACACAAACTGTTTGTTATTCATCCAAATTTATTTTATCACCTTCAAAATATGCTCCTTTAGAAACGATACACTTACGCCAACGAATAATCCCATCATCAAAACATTTTTTAAACGCTGTTTCTGGAATTGAGGTCAGTTCTCGCCGCGAATTCTCTTTTATGTCTTCTACCGATTGAAAACGGGTGCCACGAAGTGGTAATTTGAGTTTAGGAAAAAGAAAAAAATCGGCTGGAGCCATATCTGGTGAATATGGTGGTTGCTCGATGGTATTTGTTGAGTGTTTGGTTAAAAATTCGTTTACAATGATGGCCTTGTGCGAAGGTGCATTATCATGGTGCAAAATCCAAGAATTTTCTTTCCACAAATCTGGCCTTTTTCGTCGGATTTGCTCTCTTAAACGCCGCATAACACTCAAATAATATTCCTTATTTACCGTTTGACCTTCCGGCAAGAATTCCGAGTGCACAACACCGCGATAGTCAAAGAAAACAGTCAACATGACTTTGACTTTTGAACGACTTTGGCGTGGTTTTTTCGGTTTCGGTTCAGTTGGAAGGCGCCACTCCGAAGCTTGTTGATTAGTTTGCATGTCAAACTCGTAAACCCACGTCTCGTCACCAGTAACAATGCGTTTCATGAATGTTGGGTCGGAATTGACTCGTTCTAGCATGTCCTCAGAGACTCTCATGCGATTGAGTTTTTGAAAAAAATTCAGGTCTTTTGGGACTAGCCGAGCGGCAACATGTTTCATACCCAAATTATTAGTTAAAATGGTACGGATCGACTCGTGAGATACAGAAAGTTCGGTGGCTATCTCTCTCAAAGTTGAATGAGGATTTTCAGTCACTATTTCCTTCACTTTTGCGATGTTAACTTCAGTTGCAGACGTTGATGGCCTACCAGAGCGAGGCAAATCTTCCATCACATCTCGACCGCTTTTGAACGCTTTGTACCACTCATAAGCACGAGTTTTTGATAAAGTCGATTCACCGTAAGCCTTCTGTAACATTTTCAGTGACTCCGAACACGATATTCCATTGACAATGCAAAATTTAAGACAAACTCTTTGTTCGATGTTTTTATCCATTATGAAATTAGCAATACACACTAGATATGATATAACTAAAAATAGCACTGTATTTAATGTAAACAACAGATGCAACTCAAACTCCGCGCCAAAATGGAAAACAGTTGTGCCAATCTAACAACAACAAAAAAAACAAAAATTTTAATTTGGAACCATAAATAAATAATCCATTCCCGATACTTTTCTGACTGAATGTATGTTGTAAAATTGAGAAAAGTTAATAAATATCGCTTAAGCGAAGCTATGCACAACACCAGAAATCGTTACGAAATTTGAGGTTCGCGTTAGGGTATTACTCCGACTTACAATAGTAAAATCGGCGGCAGAGGGCATCGTAGTGCAATTGTTCCAGTTTAAAGTGAAAAATCAAGAAAAAGAAGACCTCAAGAAAGAAAAAGTCCTCAAGAAAGAAAAAGTCTTCAAGAAAGAAAAAGTCCTCAAGAAAATTAAGTCGGAATAATACCTCTTAGTGAAATAGTTTAATAGTATTAGGGATCCGTATAAGGTGTTGTGCGTGGTTAGTGGACGGACAAATTGTGTACATTGTTTTTGTTTTTTAATTCTTCATCATTTAGTTAGTGGATTCCAATAAGACTTAAATGTAGTGAGTAGGTATTCCAATTAGTGACAGTGCTATTGGATTTCAGTGATTGGACTTGAAAACTGTAAGTATTCCGGACATTATCAAGTGACATAGACTTAATTAGAGAGAGAGACTCAATATATAGTGATCATATAGTGAATAGTTTTGCATAGACACTCAGTGAGTAAGGTCAATGACCCCATATTGACAATCCAGTGATTAGTGAATTTAGACATAGGCTTTTGGAAGAGGTTGATGACCCCATTTCTACACAACCTACCATCCGAGGATTCTTTGTTGGCCTCACTGCCGCGTCCGCAGTCGTTGACGTCCCATACCAGCGGGGGTGCGGACTTCTACTGGAGCAAAATTCGGGACTCCCCTATAAGTGAAGGGGAGGCTAGGGGAGGCAGGTACCTAGTCAGGGTTATACTGTCACCTCGACCCGCAACACATATAGTAAGTATGTTTGTTATACATTATTATTATCACCCACACAAAGGTTCTCCGCTTAACCCAATGGAAGACTGTTAGATAATGCTTTTAGCATTAAGTCCGCCTATTGTACTTTACAAATTGTAATTGTTTCAATAAAGAATAAATAAATAAATAAATACCATACAAATATATATACATATATATAAATATATACATGTATACATACCCAAATACTAGCAATATATGCATTCATATAATCTAAAGATATACGTATGTGATGAATGATATGTACATATATAAACACATATTATATAAATTGTAATTATATACTTATATGCTTTATGGTTTTTCGTATGTGAAGTAGTTAGTTTCTGAATAATTATGCAAGGTATTATCTATTTAAAAACGTCTCCAATTCGTCATAGCCTAATTGGTGAAGCCAAGTCGTTAGTATTACTTTACATTTATAAGATGAAGTACGATATATATATATATATATATTATTTTATCTATTTTATTATATACATTCAGTCAGAAAAGTATCGGGAATGGATTATTTATTTATGGTTCCAAATTCAAATTTTTGTTTTTTTTTGTTGTTGTTAGATTGGCACAACTGTTTTCCATTTTGGCGCGGAGTTTGAGTTGCATCTGTTGTTTACATTAAATACAGTGCTATTTTTAGTTATATCATATCTAGTGTGTATTGCTAATTTCATAATGGATAAAAACATCGAACAAAGAGTTTGTCTTAAATTTTGCATTGCCAATGGAATTTCGTGTTCGGAGTCACTGAAAATGTTACAGAAGGCTTACGGTGAATCGACTTTATCAAAAACTCGTGCTTATGAGTGGTACAAAGCGTTCAAAAGCGGTCGAGATGTGATGGAAGATTTGCCTCGCTCTGGTAGGCCATCAACGTCTGCAACTGAAGTTAACATCGCAAAAGTGATTGAAGATTGCGCGCACCGGCGCTTGGTACGGTCACGTATTTGTATTGCTCACAGTTAAAATTCTGAACAGACGTGCTAAGTTCTCTCAAACGGTTAAATTTTATCACAAATTGAAAACTTATAAAGGGACATAAGAAACGTGCTTATTAATACCACAAAAAGTGAAGTGATCATTGTATTAATAACCTAAATAATTGTTGAACATTTTATTTTTTACTCGCTACGACAGCGAAGTGCATGGCACCTGTGGCAGCGAATGACTCATCGCCCTCTCGTTCAATCCGCGACTGCGCCCGATCGCCCGCGTACTCCGTGACTAGCGACAGAATAGCGATACATATAGTGAAACGTGTCCTGCGCCCCTGTACTTCGATATCTGTGTACCTCGACACTTTCGCCTTTTGAATACCCTGTCTACTCTGAGCTAAGGTAAAAGATCTATTTTTTTAATATACGATATGGCTCCTACTTCAAGTAGCCTATGTGCTGGATGTCGGCAAAAAATAATCGGCCGTCATATTACCTGCTCTTCAGAGGTTTGCAGAAAAATATATGACGTTACTTGCGCAAAGGCTGACAAAATCACCCGAGCTGAACTAGATGCGTGGATCTGCCCTGAGTGTCGGGCCTCTAAGAGGAAGACTGGGGATTCTTCAACGCCTGTACGGGCTGTAACATACGAGGATCCAGATGGTGTCACACATCGAAAGAAAACTACCACAAGACTAGAAACCCCAGAACCAACTGAAACTACATCTGTTCCTGGGGGTTTTTACCAAGCTCTGTATAATGAATTCAAGGCTTTGCGGGAGTGCTTTGAAGAATTTAAGCCTGAAGTTTATTCTCGGTTGGACGCGATCAACTTGGCTCTTCTAGAGAATGCGAAAAGAATGGAAGTAATCGAAAGCAAGCAGGACACTCTGGAGCGCAGACAAACAGATCTAGATGTCAAACAGCAAATACTGGAACAACGAAATCAGGAACTGGAAATGTCGGTGAAGACGTTGGAGGTTCAAATGTCTTCCTTGATGCAGAAAGGTCTTAGGAAGGAGGTGGAAATTATGGGAATCCAAGAGAACACAACTGAACAACCTGCACATTTAGCCTTTGTCATTGCCGCTAAAATAGGTGTGACTCTTGACCCCAGTGATATCGAAGAGGCCTCCAGGGCCGGGCCGCGCCGGAGTACTGCTGACCTTAAAGATAAATATATCTCACGTCCACTTGTGGTGAGGTTTGCGAAGACATCTGTTCGAGATAGCTTCCTGAAGGAAGCAAGAGCAAGACGTAACCTGAAAAGCAATGATATTGTCGAAGGTTGTCCCGAGCAGAGAGTGTACGTCAATGAAAGGCTTACTACTGAAAACCGACATTTATTTCGCGCAGCCAGAGAAAGGGCAAATGCCTGTGACTTCAAGTTTTGCTGGGTCAAAAACGGATCCATCTATATTCGTAAGAAGGAAGGCAGCCCAGCTGTGCGCATTCAGTCGCAGAACGATTTACTCGGATTGGCTGGACAGACTGAGTCCACTTCTTGAGATTTATTTTTACCACATACGGTTTTTACTAATAGTAGCTTGTTTGATCAATGTTATTCCCTCTGATGTTCTTGAATACTTAAAAATACAATATTATATAGTAAATCCATTAGACAGCATGGCAACTTTGATTTTTCAGCGAACAAAATATATGTTATGTATAAAGTACTGGCCTCCTTAGATCTATTACATAATATTGATAACTCATTTAATATATCATGCCATGCTGTAGATAAAGTTGAGAATTGTAATAAACTGATCGGTAACCGTACTTTGAAAGTCTTAAATATGAACATAAGAAGTGTCAATCACAATTTTAACGCGTTTATGGTCTTTCTAGCAAGACTCGATATACAATTTGATGCTATAGTCTTGACTGAGTGTTGGATCTCTAATGCCTCTGTGATTCCACATATACCTGGTTATATTTCATCAAATTCAAATAAGTTTATTAATAAGGCAGGAGGAGTTGTTATATACATAAAAAGTAATTGGTCACCTAATTTTTCAGAACCACCTCTTGTTGATGCTAACTGTGTGCTGGCCGAGATTCCTGGCGTCTTCTCCATTCTGGGTGTCTACAGATCCCCCTCCTTTCTCGATAAAACACCTTTTTTGATATCGCTTGAGACAGAAATTTCAAAATTAGCTCATAACAATCGTCTTCTCATTGCTGGTGATATAAATATTGAAATTATTTCCGAAGATGCAAACCATGACTACATGTGCCTCATGTCTCGGCTTGGTTACATCCTGGGTATCACCAAACCTACACGAGACAACGCATGCCTAGATCACATATTTATACCGAACAAAACCACAGCAACTTCCATCGTAAATATAAATAAATATATACGGGACAAATTACACTGATTGAGTTAGCCTCGAAGTAAGTTCAAAACTTGTGTTACGAGATACTAACTCAACGATACTATATTTTATAATAAATACTTATATAGATAAACATCCAAGACCCAGGACAATCAGAAAAAGTTCTTTTCTCATCATGCCTTGACCGGGATTCGAACCCGGGACCTCCGGTGTCACAGACAAGCGTACTACCGCTGAGCCACAGAGGCCGTCGTTTGTCATACAGCACTGACTGATCATCGTCCCACTATGGTAGGACTTTCATTCGATCATTCCGAAAAATCAAACCATCAAAGTCGCTATCGTACCAGAATAAATTTCGATGGCTTGTTATCTGATATAAGTCAAATTGACTGGTCAGATACTCTTCAATCTCTTTGTCCCTCAAAAGCAGCAGAGTCCCTAGTGTCAAAAATAGGAGCAGCTATCAAAGGTAATTCTCAAATCGTAAAACTAAGTCATTCACAATTTACCATCCAACCTTGGATGACCCCCGGTTTGTTAAGATGTGCGAAACACAAAGACAGGCTACATGCTGAAGTACGTAAATACCCTGATAATCTTTTAAAAAAGCAAATATATACTAGATATCACAATTTTTATAACAATCTAATCAGAAAATTGAAACGTCAACATGATTCCAAACTTCTCCAGGATAATAAAAGAAACCCTAAAAAGTTATGGGAATGTATACGAAAAGTAACTCATACTCAGCGTTCAAAGACTGCATCACTTGAACTTACCCGAATTAAGGACTCATCTTCTGCCTCTCTCGACTACTGTAATGAATACTTCTCTTCGGTCGGTAAATCCTTGGCTACCAAAATACTCAACGACATAAATTCAACAGAAGAATCTCTAGCAGCTAAAATTAACGTAGATAATGGACCTACCAATTCTTTCTTTTTAACACCAACTGATCCCTGTGAAGTCGAGTCACGCATTAACAACCTAAAAAAATGACAGCGCGCCGGGTATAGATAACATCACAGGTCGGATTTTGAAAATAATAGGAAAGTTCATTTCTGTGCCACTTGCGCATATATTTAACCTAAGTTTTCAAACAGGTGAATTTCCAGAAATTTGGAAAACAGCCATAGTTATTCCGATACACAAGAGCGGCCTAAAGAATGATCCTAAAAACTACCGACCAATCTCTCTATTAGTTATATTCTCAAAATTGCTGGAAGGATTGGTTAATGATCGGTTGATGAATTTTTTGGAGAGTCATGGGTTGCTATCGAATCAACAATTTGGTTTTAGAAAAAATAGATCTACTGAAAAGGCAGTGTCCCTTCTCACAGACACTGTCGTATCTCATTTAGACACTGGTCGGCCCTGTACTGGAGTTTTTCTTGATTTTTCAAGAGCCTTTGACACCGTCTCCATCCCTATACTGGTGCGAAGGTTAGAGCAAATGGGGGTCAGAGGTACAGCACTTAGATGGTTTTCTAGTTGTTTGAATGGAAGACGACAGTGTGTAAGAGTTGATTCGGGCGTTAGTGGCATACAATCTGTTTCATTCGGTGTGCCACAGGGCAGTATTCTGGGACCCACCCTATTTTTGGTTTACATAAATAGTTTAGCATCACTTGATCTTCCACAAGCCTCAATTATATGTTATGCAGATGATACCGCAATCCTTTTTACAGGCTCGAATTGGAAAAATTGCTTTGAGAATGTAAACAATGGCTTGGCGACCATTTCAAACTGGCTAAAAAACAACGTTCTAACCTTAAATGCCCAAAAGTCGAAGCTTCTTTGCTTTCACAAAACAGCCGCTTCAGCTCCTGTCGACATTCCAGAAGTGACAATTCATAGTTGCAACAGTTTACCAGGAAGTGGCATTCTTAATTGTGCCTGTGGGTCAATCGAAAGATCATGTTCTGTGCGATATTTGGGAGTTATTCTCGACGAAAAATTATCATTCGCTTCTCATATCGACATCACATGTAAGAGATTGCGAAAAATCATTCACATCATGAAACTCCTTAGAGAATCCGCTAATAGACGTTTGTTAACCACTGTGTATCTAGCGTTATGCGAATCGATTCTTACATATTGTATCTCCATTTGGGGTGGTGCTTCTTCATGTTACATGATGAATATCGAGAGAACACAGAGAGCCATACTCAAAACTATGTTTCGTAAACCTATCCTCTATCCCACAGTGTCCCTGTATAACGATGCAAATGTTTTGAGTGTGCGTAAGCTATATATTCTAAAAATTGCTTTAGATACTCATCGGCATGTTATACAAGCACCTGACTATCCCCAACTACTAAAAAAACGAGTCTTCAAAATATATGCTCCCCTAGTCAACACGACTTTCGCTCGCCGTTTCACTCAGTTTGCATCCCCTTTTATTTATAATAAAATCTGCAAAATATGTAACATAAAAGAGAATTCTGTTGCTAAAGCCAAATCCCTTATTTTTTCATTAATACTTCCATGGAATTATGATTACACAGAAGAATTCCTGCGCATTTTAAAATGAGTTTAATGAATCTAATGCACTTTTACGGGTACGATTAGTGATCTTGTTGTTATTAATATATGCTTGCTATGCCAGATTATTATTGTTATTCTGTTTTATATTAGCAAAACGTTTATAGATTGATAAGCACTTTTGTATTTCGTTTTATACTAATTTATAAGTTTTTATGTTTCCTCTTTTTATTATTAATTTAAATTTTTATTGCCGGTAGTCTGATTTATTTTTCAATGTTTGTTAAGCAATAACGGCTGCCACAGGACAGGCATTCTTGCCTAGTGTGGGGCCAATAGTAAACCAAAATGCTATTTTTTGCAATGTTATTTGGCAAGTAGAAAATGGCAAGTAGAAAATGTCGCCTCCACTATCTTGGTCAGACCCTCGACAGCGGCAATAGAATTATCCAAAATCCTGTGGTAGTACTCCTGCAACCCCACCACTGGCTGCAACTGCTGTAAGGCTTCTTCTGCCGTCTTCTTCACGGGGAAAATGGTATTGATTGTTTTCACTGTGTTTTGCAAGCGCCCAATTATTTCTTTCTTTATAAAGTCTGACACTCCACGCAACTGTTTCTTTAAAAAGCCAGAATATTTGCCTGAAAGAAATACATACGAGTACAAAACAAATGGAAAAAGCCATTAATACTCGTACTTCAAGTTTACGGTAATAAAATTTGGTCTATTTGTCTTATTTGTGAAGGAAATAGTGACTGAAAATCCTCATTCAACTTTGAGAGAGATAGCCACCGAACTTTCTGTATCTCACGAGTTGATCCGTACCATTTTAACTAATAATTTGGGTATGAAACATGTTGCCGCTCGGCTAGTCCCAAAAGACCTGAATTTTTTTCAAAAACTCAATCGCATGAGAGTCGCTGAGGACATGCTAGAACGAGTCAATTCCGACCCAACATTCATGAAACGCATTGTTACTGGTGACGAGACGTGGGTTTACGAGTTTGACATGCAAACTAGTCAACAAGCTTCGGAGTGGCGCCTTCCAACTGAACCGAAACCGAAAAAACCACGCCAAAGTCGTTCAAAAGTTAGTCATGTTGACTGTTTTCTTTGACTATCGGGGTGTTGTGCACTCGGAATTCTTGCCGGAAGGTCAAACGGTAAATAAGGAATATTATTTGAGTGTTATGCGGCGTTTAAGAGAGCAAATCCGACGAAAAAGGCCAGATTTGTGGAAAGAAAATTCTTGGATTTTGCACCATGATAATGCACCTTCGCACAAGGCCATCATTGTGAACGAATTTTTAACCAAACACTCAACAAATACCATCGAGCAACCACCATATTCACCAGATATGGCTCCAGCCGACTTTTTTCTTTTTCCTAAACTCAAATTACCACTTCGTGGCACCCGTTTTCAATCGGTAGAAGACATAAAAGAGAATTCGCGGTGAGAACTGACCTCAATTCCGGAAACAGCGTTTAAAAAATGTTTTGATAATTGGATTATTCGTTGGCGTAAGTGTATCGTTTCTAAAGGAGCATATTTCGAAGGTGATAAAATAAATTTGGATGAATAACAAACAGTTTGTGTATTATTGATATTTTCCTGCTTCTTTCTTGACAGAGTAGTAAGTCAGAAGATCGGGTATTGAATTGTACTCTTGCGAAACCAGTTCTGGCAATTGGTATAAGTGTAGCAGCCTGTCTTCTTCTTCCAGCCGTTTCAGGTCTTAGCGGTAAGAGTTTATGTTTTTTTTAATATTAAGTGTTATATATACAGTTTCTGATCGAAAGTAAACTACACATTTGGTACAGAGAATCAGTAGAAAGTTCTTTTTTAAAAATAAATTACTTTCAGAAGTTAGCGCTGAGATCTCCAAAAACTTGGTCTTTAGAGCTCCACCTCAGATTGGGATGCAATATACTACTCTGTCAAGAAAGTAGCAGGAAAAGATCAATAATACACAAACTGTTTGTTATTCATCCAAATTTATTTTATCACCTTCAAAATATGCTCCTTTAGAAACGATACACTTACGCCAACGAATATTTATTTTATTTATTTTATTTATTATACACATAACAGAATACAACTAAGTACATATAATAAGATAAAAAAGAAATAATAGAAACAGATCTGGGTCGTATTCCACAGGATGTGCTTATGCAAAAAACAAACGGGGAAAGAGTTCCATGCGTTAAAATACATTATATTACATTTCTATTAAATCAAATCTTACAAGCCTTGCCACAATTAGCACAGCAAAAAAAGAAAAAGAAACAAAAACAAGCAAAACAAGCAGACACAATTGGAAAAATTTCAATTAGAAGGAATTTGAGGATTTAACTTAAGGTGGCAGTTTGTGATAAAGTATATTCCTAAGTATTCTGGAATATGCAGCTAAATTTGGGTTAAAAATGTCAAACTCTTCGAATTTTTTTGTTATCTCATTACACTGACGAGCCATCCTAACAATAGGGTTAAAAAAGGATGTGTTATTTCTGTAAACCTGTAAAGCAAAAACTCCTATCTGAGCTGACCTGCGCGCACTATACCTAATATTTAAGGTAACCTGGGAGAGCAAATCGGGAGCATCCACTATAGAGTGAATTATTTTATAGAAAAAGACCAAGTCAAAGTAACTTCTGCGCGCTTCAAGCCTTTGCACGTTAAACTTTAATAGGCGCGCCTCATAATCAAGTCCGAGACGGTTCAATTGCAGACGGTAGCACAAAAGTCTCAAGCATTTTCTCTGCACTCTCTCTATAGCGTCCACATGAACATCGTAATGCGGTGACCATATTGGACTAATCCAATCATCAAAACATTTTTTAAACGCTGTTTCCGGAATTGAGGTCAGTTCTCGCCGCGAATTCTCTTTTATGTCTTCTACCGATTGAAAACGGGTGTCACGAAGTGGTAATTTGAGTTTAGGAAAAAGAAAAAAGTCGGCTGGAGCCATATCTGGTGAATATGGTGGTTGCTCGATGGTATTTGTTGAGTGTTTGGTTAAAAATTCGTTCACAATGGTGGCCTTGTGCGAAGGTGCATTATCATGGTGCAAAATCCAAGAATTTTCTTTCCACAAATCTGGCCTTTTTCGTCGGATTTGCTCTCTTAAACGCCGCATAACACTCAAATAATATTCCTTATTTACCGTTTGACCTTCCGGCAAGAATTCCGAGTACACAACACCGCGATAGTCAAAGAAAACAGTCAACATGACTTTGACTTTTGAACGACTTTGGCGTGGTTTTTTCGGTTTCGGTTCAATTGGAAGGCGCCACTCCGAAGCTTGTTGACTAGTTTGCATGTCAAACTCGTAAACCCACGTCTCGTCACCAGTAACAATGCGTTTCATGAATGTTGGGTCGGAATTGACTCGTTCTAGCATGTCCTCAGCGACTCTCATGCGATTGAGTTTTTGAAAAAAATTCAGGTCTTTTGGGACTAGCCGAGCGGCAACATGTTTCATACCCAAATTATTAGTTAAAATGGTACGGATCGACTCGTGAGATACAGAAAGTTCGGTGGCTATCTCTCTCAAAGTTGAATGAGGATTTTCAGTCACTATTTCCTTCACTTTTGCGATGTTAACTTCAGTTGCAGACGTTGATGGCCTACCAGAGCGAGGCAAATCTTCCATCACATCTCGACCGCTTTTGAACGCTTTGTACCACTCATAAGCATGAGTTTTTGATAAAGTCGATTCACCGTAAGCCTTCTGTAACATTTTCAGTAACTCCGAACACGATATTCCATTGGCAATGCAAAATTTAAGACAAACTCTTTGTTCGATGTTTTTATCCATTATGAAATTAGCAATACACACTAGATATGATATAACTAAAAATAGCACTGTATTTAATGTAAACAACAGATCCAACTCAAACTCCGCGCCAAAATGGAAAACAGTTGTGCCAATCTAACAACAACAAAAAAACAAAAATTTGAATTTGGAACCATAAATAAATAATTCATTCCCGATACTTTTCTGACAGAAAATCCTTGGTGACGTTGTGCCTGTCAAGTTTCTCGAAGGAAGATATTGATTCTGCAAAGAGCTTATTGTTTGCGGCGATATCTCAAAGAAAAATAGCCAGAAAAAAGCGGAAGAAATCAATGAAGGATTTGTATGATGTCATAGCCGTGTTTAAGGAGTCAAATCCCGACGAATTACCAGTTTATGTGGCGAAAGATTTACAACAACTGCCACCATTGACTTTTGATCATGTTGATGCATCGAGACTTCTTAAGGATATAATAGTGTTGAAATCTGAATTAGAGAAAGTCAAAGATACATATGTCACAACGACTCAAATGCAAGAATTAAGATCAGAATTATTATATATGAAGAATGTGTCGTTAGTGAGTGATTCAGATAGATTTGTAAATGATAAAAGAGGCGGTGGTTTGCAAAAAAGTTACTTTCTCGACAGTGGGCCCATCGGACTTACCCACCTACAAACGCAATGTCAAGTCAATGAGTCAGCTTGTATCGGCGACTGCGACGGCGGCGCAGCCGTCGCCGGAGGTGAGAATAGCCTTCTTGTTCAAAAGGATTCCCCATCTCAATCCAACTCATGTCAGTTGATGACAGTGACTTTGCAACATGATGCAGGTGACATTTCAGAACAACAACAACAACTGACGTTAGATAAGTCAATGTCAAGGAGTCATAATAACAACAATAACATTGGGAGGTCGGAGTTAGAAACAATAAAACAGTCTGAGAAATTAATGTCTGAAATAGTAAAGATGCAGAAATCTAAGCCTAGCTATGAAGAGGCTGCTAATAATGAAGGGTGGGAAATTTCTCAAAAGAAACGGTTCAGAAACCGTTTTATGACTAGGCAAGGCAAAGCTCTTTCGAAGTCCGAGGAAAAGTTTAGAGCTGCAGATGTAAAGGTACCGTTGTTTATTAACTATGTAGATGTGAGTACAAATGAGGAAGACATTATGGCCTACATAAAAGTAAAATCTAAAATAAATGTACACATCAAAAAAATTAATTCGAAGGAGCAAAGGCAGTATAATGCATATATTGTGTATGTGCCAAAGAGTAAGTTAGCATTGTTCCTGGACGTCAGTATGTGGCCGGAAGGGGTGACTTTTAGGAGATTATAAGGACTTATGGAAATTCAAAGAATAATACAGATAAATGAATATGGATGTAAATAAATCAACAGTAAAATTTATTACATTCAACTGCAAAGTTTTTGCAAGTTCTATTAATGATATTAGGTCTCTGTGTCAATCTTCAGACCTTGTTGCACTCCAGGAAACCTGTCTACTGCCGGATGATGTCACTTCACTTGGTCAGATAGATCAAAATTTTGAATATTGCGGAAAGTCAGCTGTGGATACTTCAAAAGAAATCCTGCGTGGGCAGCCATATGGTGGAGTCGCTATTCTATGGCGGAAAAATTTATTCGATTCGGTCACTATAATTCCATGTGCAAGTGATAGGATCTGTGCGGTTAAAATCAGTGTTGCAGAGTGCTCGTTCCTTGTGTTTTCGGTATACATGCCATATGATAAAGCACCACATTTGGATGAGTTTACCCATTGTTTAAGTGAAATCAATGCCATTATTGAAAGTTGCGATATTGAGTATAGTTACATACTCGGGGACTTCAATGCTGACCCACGGAAACCGTTTGGTGGTGAACTAAATAGTTTTTATGTAGAACAAAAGTGGAACTGTGTTGACATCGAACTGCTTGGGTTGAACTCTGATTCTTATACTTATGTAAGTGATAGCCATGGTACATGTAGTTGGCTGGATCACTGTATTGTAACAAAGGCAGCGCAACACACTGTTGCAAATGTTTCTATTATGTACAATGTTTTTTGGTCTGATCACTTGCCACTAGTGGTACAGTGCAATCTTAATGTGATGCGGTCAAAGGTTGTGTGCCACAATATCATAGGAAATACCATTACATGGGGGGAAAGAAGTATTTATCAGACTTGTCAGTATACTAAATATTGTAATGAAAATTTAAAACATATAGACTTTCCATCTACTTTTGTATGTGCTGATAAATTTTGTGATAACATTGAT
Source organism: Amyelois transitella (assembly GCF_032362555.1). Lineage (NCBI taxonomy): Eukaryota > Metazoa > Arthropoda > Insecta > Lepidoptera > Pyralidae > Amyelois > Amyelois transitella. The sequence goes on from NC_083536.1 coordinate 3,536,821, forward strand.
CATAAAAAAGAGTTGAGTATATTGTATAATAAGATCATAAAAGTGTTAGCAGAGGCTTCTATACATAGTTGTAAGCAGAAAACAAGTAATAGGAATAAATTTATTTGTGGCTGGAATAAATATGTAAAAGCTGCTCATAGTGAGGCACGTATATGGTTTTGTAATTGGATTGATTATGGTAGGCCAACATGTGGTTATGTATATGATAAAATGAAAGAAACTAGACGTACTTTTAAATCCAAACTGAAATAGTGTAAAAATAACCAAAATCAAATAAAACTGAATATATTATGTGAGCAACATTCTAATAAGAAGTTCTCAGAGTTTTGGAAACATACAAGGAGGCTTAATCCAAAAGCAGCTATGTCATCTAGTGTGGAGGGATTAAATGAACCACAACACATAGCACAAATGTTTAAAGAACATTTCTTGGTAAATCCACCCTCGTGTCCTGATGTAGATATGGGAAATACACAGTGTAACAATACTGAACATAAGGGTAATGAAAGTCCTATTTTGGTGAAGGCATCTGAAATTAGAAAGATTATTAAGAATATGAGTCATGGTAAGTCTCCGGGACATGATGGGTTGAGTATAGAACATCTTCAGTATGCCGGGGTGCATTTACCTAGAATTTTGGCAATGTTTTTCTCACTATGTCTGAGTCATGGATACTTACCAGATGAAATGTTAAGAACAGTGGTTGTACCCATTGTTAAAAATAAAACTGGTAATATTACTGACAAGTCTAACTACAGACTGTTAAATAATGTGTGCAATGTTCCTACATTTAAGTTGGTAGTACTGATTTTGAAGTTATCTTTTGCTAAGTTGGCAACTCTGCTTTTTCCTTCCCTCCATCTCTCTCGTAGAAAATAAGTGAAGAACGTGTGTAATTTCTCGTTAATAAAACAGTTTGATTGTTGATTAAAGGGACTTATTATTTAAAATAACTTCATGGTAGCAGAGCGTAGTTTGAAACAAAAAAAGAAGTGAGGTTAACTGCTGTAGTCTCACGGCGGCGCGGCGTGCTATAACGCAAAAATAAAGGAATACTTGTTCTGGATTGTGAACGAGGTCGGAAAATGGAGAATAACAATAATGTGAATGTGATCAAACTGGAAGGTAGCAAAAATTGGAGCATTTGGAAATTTCAGACAACGGTTCTGTTGAGAGGACAAAATTTGTTGGATGTTGTGGAGGGAAAAATTGTTAAGCCCGAAAATGATGCCGAAAAACGCCAATGGGAAACGAGGGATGCCAAGGCGCAAACGTTGTTGGTCACACGAATGTCTGAGGAGGTTATGTTGCACATCATAACATGCACAAGTTCCGCTGAAATGTGGCAAAAACTTCAAAGTGTATATGAGCAGAAGACGGAAACTAGCATACACATTATACAGCAACGATTTTTTCAATACAAATACGAAAGGGGTATCGACATGTCAGTTTTCGTGTCCAAGATTCAAGAAATGCGGAATATGTTAAAACAGATGGGCGAGGATATTTCTGATAAGTTTGTCATTACTAAAATATTAATGTCATTGCCTGATGAATATAAACACTTTGTATCAGCGTGGGAGTCTGCACCTGATGACAAGCAAACAATTGACAACTTGGTGGCCAGATTATTAATCGAAGAAGAGAGGGTGAAAGAAAAAAATGAGTCCCAAGGAAGTTCATCCTCTGCGTTCGTCGTGAAAAATAAAAGACAAGTAAAGTGTTATAAGTGTGGCAAAAGTGGACATTATCAAAGTGAATGTAAAGATATTGATAATAACAGTGGGAAAAAGGTAAACAATAACTGTTTTTATTGTGGAAAGTTTGAACATATCAAAGCGCAATGTAGGTTTAGAAAACAAAAAACAGAGGACAAAAAGAAGAGTAATGCGTTTGTAGTGAGAAGTTCATGGCATGAACTGCATAATTCAAAGTGGTTAGTGGACTCTGGTGCTAGCGAACATATGTGCAATAACCGCGCATTGTTTGCTACATTTGTAAGTGCATCGGAACAATCGGTGATCGTCGGAAATGGCGCGGCAATTAGTGTGTTCGGTCGCGGACAGGTGGCGGTGCTAGTGTCGAATGGGAACGAATGGATAGACACGGTAATAGACAACGTACTCTATGTACCGGAACTCAACAACAACTTGTTCTCAGTCATTCGCGCCACTGATAAAGGATACGTCATGGTGACAGATGACAGATCATACAAATTTTACAAAAATAAACAAGTTTGTGCAGTAGCGGAAAGAATTGGCGACTCTTATTACTTGGAATTGCGGTATAAACATAGGTGCGATACTGCAAGCACTGTAACATTAGTTCCAAATGATTTAGATGAATGGCACAGAAAACTCGCGCACCAGAACTTTACCTATGTGAAAGATATCCTGCAGAAACATAACATTGTTGTCAAACAAACCACTGAACCTAAGTGTGAGAGTTGTTTAGTTGGAAAGATACATCGACAACCTTTCAACAAGAGTGAATACGTGAGTACAAAGACTTGTGAGTTGATCCACGCCGATACGTGCGGCCCTATGGAAGAAGCGTCTCTTGGCGGTTCACGATATTTCGTCATATTGAAGGATGACTATTCCAACTAAAGAAGTGTTTACTTTGTCAAGACAAAAGAGGAGATTAAACATTGCATTGAGAATTTCATTAATAAAGCTGAAAACACAACTGGAAATAGAGTGAAATGTTTCAGAAGTGACAATGGTGGAGAGTTTATAAACAAGGAAGTAAAGAGTATGTTCTTAAAACGTGGAATAACACACCAAACAACAGTACCTTACACTCCGGAACAAAATGGGAAAGCTGAAAGAGAAAATAGAACTTTGGTAGAAGCAGCTCGGACAATATTACATGAAGAAAATTTTCCTAAGAAACTGTGGGCGGAAGCTGTGAATACAGCAGCATTTATCATAAATAGAACTGGGAAAAGCCGTGAAACTGGAAGGTCTCCATTCGAAGTATGGACAAATAAGAAATTTGACATTCACCAATTGAAAGCCTTCGGCACTGAAGTGTATACCCACATTCCAAAGGAACAGAGAAGGAAATGGGACAACAAAGGTGAAAAAGGGTTCATGGTGGGTTATGATGAAAATGTAAAGGGGTATAGAATTTATTTTCCTGCCAAAAACACAGTGGAGATAAAAAGAGATATTGTATTTTTAAACCGAAAGAGTAATGAGGACAAACTTCATATAAAGGAAGGCGAAATATCGAAATCTATACCATTAGTAAACCTAGAAGAAGAATGTGTGATGGACAGTGAGCTTCCTAGAGAACCTAGCCCTGTAAATGAAATAACGACTGATTTAGATGAAACAGTGGAGGTTGATGAGGATAGATCAGGATATGAAGGTGACAGTGACTGCTTACCATGCAGTGATGAGGAACATTTATTGGAAGAAATGGTTCACCTCCAAATGAAAGAAGCAAGCGAGCAAGAAAACAAACTTCCTTCTTTAAGTGTAATAATGTGCAGTTGGATGAGAATGAGTGTGAGCCGGTTACATACTGTGAGGCTATGAACAGAAGTGATGCGGGTAAGTGGAGTGAAGCTATTGCTAGGGAATTACAGACTCTTAAAGACAATGATACTTGGGATTATTGTGTTGTGCCAGATAATGTAAAGATAATTAGTAGCAAGTGGGTTTTTAAGGTTAAAAATGTAAACAATGTTTTGACTTTTGACTTGTGTGATATTTATGCTCCAGTTGCAAAGTTATCCACATTTAGATTGTTTGTAGCAGTGGCAACAAAATTAAATGTCCCCATTTATCAATTGGATGTGACAGGAGCTTTCTTGTACGGGGAAATAAAAGAAGATGTGTATGTTAAATTACCGGAAGGGGCTTATATAGGAAGTAACAATATAGTAAAACTAAAGAAATCATTATATGGTTTGAAAAGTTCTCCTAAGTGCTGGAATCAAAAGTTTAATTCAGTTATAACTAAGGAAGGTTTTGTGAGGTCTAATTCTGACTCATGTTTGTATACAAAGTATAATGGCATAGATAAAACCTTCGTTTTAATTTATGTAGACGATTTATTAATTTTTGGGAGAGACAAAGAAGAAATTGTAAAATTAAAAATTGTACTAAATAGTGAATTTAAGATGAAAGACCTGGGGTACATTTCAGATTTTCTAGGAATAAAGGTTGAACAAAATTTAGATACTGGTATAACTGTATTATCACAAAAGAAATATCTAGAAAATGTAATGAAGAGATTTAATATGGAAAATTGCAAGCCAATGATGACCCCTTTAGATCAAAATTTCAATAGTAAGATATTTGATTCTGATGTTAATTGTGATAAAAATATAGAAAGAACTTGTAGGCAGATAATTGGATGCCTTATGTACGCTGCTTCTGGTACTAGGCCTGATCTTTGTTATGCTATTTCTTTGTTGAGCAGGCATCAGAAGTGTGCAAATAATGTTTTATTGAGTGCGCTTAAAAGAGTACTACGTTATGTAAAGTATACTATTGACTATAGTTTAGTATTTAAATGTAATGATAATATGTTGCAAGGATTCTGTGCTGCTGATTGGGGTGGTGACCTAAGAGACCGAAAGTCTACTTCTGGGTACTTGTTTACTTTTTCAAATTGTTTAATAGTTTGGTGCTCCAAAAAGCAATCATCTGTTAGTCTGTCTTCGACAGAAGCTGAATATATTTCAATGAGCATGGCGGCTAGTGAAGCATGTTGGTTAGTTAACTTATTAAATGATTTTGGTTTTCAAAAAGTATGTCCAGTAAATTTGTATTGTGACAGTCAATCAGCTATATTAAGTGCAAGCACAGAGTCTGTAAAGCGTTTGAAACATGTAGACATTAGATATCATTTCATCAAGGATTTAGTTAAAAATAACAGGATTTGCCTTAAGTATATTTGTACTTCGAAACAACCAGCTGATATGTTGACAAAACCTTTAAGCAAAGAATTAATTGTAAGGTTTCTGAAAGAGTGTGGTATGAATAATATAATATTAAAGTGAATATGTATTTGTTTGAAAATTAGAATTTTATTTTGTTTGTTAAATGTGTAACATTGAGAGAGGGTGTTAAATAATGTGTGCAATGTTCCTACATTTAAGTTGGTAGTACTGATTTTGAAGTTATCTTTTGCTAAGTTGGCAACTCTGCTTTTTCCTTCCCTCCATCTCTCTCGTAGAAAATAAGTGAAGAACGTGTGTAATTTCTCGTTAATAAAACAGTTTGATTGTTGATTAAAGGGACTTATTATTTAAAATAACTTCAATATCTTTGGCCACTATTATTGCGAAGGTGTTGGACAGACTGCTTGAGCAACAGCTGAGTGCACATATAAACTTGCATGATGCGCAGTTTGGTTTTAGACCAAAGTTATCAACTGAAACGGCTGTATTATGTCTCAAGCAGACTGTACAATACTATACTGATAGAGGTACACCAGTGTATGCTGTATTCTTGGACTTATCAAAAGCCTTTGATTTGGTTAACTATAATATTTTATGGAAAAAGTTGAGTGTTGAGTCTACTCTACCGTCTCAATATATATGGTTGCTAAAATATTGGTATTCTAACCAGCAGAACCAAGTCAAATGGTCAGGAGAGTTGTCAAGTATGTACAGGCTGGAGAGCGGGGTGAGGCAAGGGGGGATCAGCTCACCGATGCTCTTCAATCTGTATATGAACGGGCTGATTGAGGAGCTCAGCGGAGCCGGCGTTGGCTGCTCGATTGACGGTACCTTTGTCAACAATATAAACTATGCAGACGATATGGTGCTGCTGTGTCCCTCAATCAGGGCGCTCAACAAGCTGCTTGGCATATGTGAGCGTTACGCAGTGTCTCATGGTCTTAGATATAATACTGCTAAGAGTGAACTCCTTGTTTTCAAAGCTTAAGAGAGAAAATATAAAATTCCAGTAGTGAAGCTTAATGGAGTTCCTTTGAATCAAGTGCAGAAATTTAAGTATCTGGGACACTGGGTTACGGACTCACTCAGAGATGAGTTGGACATGGAGAGAGAGCGGAGAGCCTTGTGTGTTAGGGCTAATATGATTATCCGAAGATTTGCACGCTGTACCAAGCAGGTGAAAATAACGCTTTTCAAAGCTTTCTGTAACTCCCTGTACACGTGCAGCCTTTGGACTCATTACACTCAAGTGGCAGACAGGGCTCTGCGCACTCAGTATAATAATGCTCTAAGAGTTTTGTTGGGGATGCGCCGTCCTTGCAGTGCCTCGGGGATGCTGGCGAAGGCTGGAGTTGACAGTCTGTCAGCCATTATAAGAAAACGCACAGCTTCCTTGATTCACCGGGTCCGGAGCAGCACCAACATTCTAGTGAAGACGGTGGCAGCTAGATTGGACGTGGACAGTGCTATTATGAAACACTGGACTCGCGTTCATCTAGCCAAAGACACCGCACCGTCAATAAACTTTAATATAGATGTACTAACATAGTTATAAGTTCCTCTGTTACTAACACTATGGGTTATGCCTGCAATAAATGATTTTTATTTTTTATTTTTATTTTTCTTATTTTATTTTTTTTTTTATTTTTATTTTTATTTTTTATAAGGGATTTTGGTACTATGTGTCTAAGAGTCTTGAACAGCCAGATGAATTTACGTATTCTACCCGAAAGTTGTTCTATTTGAGGATAACAAGATAGGTTCTGATCTATAACTACACCCAAGTATTTAGTATCCACCTTTGCTATCATGGGGCATGTACGGTCGCGTTCATAATTGCAGTCATAGTTCGCAAAACTTTATAGCTTGCACCGCTGCTATCACTCACACATTCACACAAATAATACAATAAACAACAAGCGGTGAAGCGTCGGGTAACGCGCCATCAAGAAGAGGGTAGTGTAAAAAGTCGACCGCGCAGCGACCGTCGTCCGCTAATAATCAACACAGCGACAGCCACACAGCGGAGATCCATGGTGGAACAGTACGAAAATAATGGCTTCATACCGACCAGAATATTTGCGGAACAGTTCGACACATTAGCGGTTACTGTTCGTCGAGTTTGCATCGTGAGGGACTACACCACAGACAGCCAGCAAGAAAGCCGTATTTATCCGAAATAAATAAGCAAAGACGTTTAGAATTTGCTCGGCAGTATTTGGATTTTGCCTGGAAAGAAGCGATATTTACGGACGAAAAGTTCGTTTATGTCATCACTACACGGTAGGCTTCATTTATGGCGAAGAAATGCAGCTCGGTATGAAGAAAAAAATATTGTGCCAAATATGGAGTCTGGACACATATCTGTAAATATGTGGGGCTGGATGAGTGCTGCTGGACCTGGGGAACAGGTGTGGATAGCAGGACGCGCTACAGCTGCTCATTATGTGCAAGTGCTGGAAGAAACTATGTTACCAACTGTGCGGTATATTTATCCGATTGATGATATGCCAACAATATCATTTGTGCCCTATGCATCGAGTCCATATAGTGCGTGAAAGGTTCTGCCAGTTTATATTAAAACTACTAATTACTTAGATAGTATTTAAGGACAGCTTCAATATCTTTTCTTTATGAAAACGAATAATTAAGCTGTAACCTTAATAACAGGAGATAAGTAGATGACACAATTAGTGTAATGTGCTGTATTTATAGCTTTATATAATCATCAATATGTAAACAAAACTATAGGTAAACTGATTCAATAAAATTTACTAATTTTAATTATTGAATGTTTTATTTTCTCCCTCTTATTTAATATTTCTTGCTGATTTCCGTGTTTGTAATTCTTAGATATCAGTTAGTTAGTCAGTCTGTTACTTAGCTCAAATGGCACTTTGAAACATTAAAAATTGTCAGTAACACAATTTTTTTTTTAATAGGCAAAAAAAAAAACTTCGAAATCCAAGTAATGCTAGTAACTAGAACAAGCGAGTGTGAGCAAGCGAGATTATCTAATATATCTTAGATCTCACTTGCTCACACAAGTAATAAAATTGCTACCCAATAACTTTCAAAGGAACCACTACCTATGTTAGGGTCGTGTGCAGATAAACTTTCAACCTTATTGAAATGTCATAAGTCTGGCAGTCGCAGGCTTCCCTCTATAGGCAAATCTTATGCAAATAATGAGAGACGACGATATCTCGATCGACAATTATCGGGCCCAGTTCGGCCATCGTTGATTACCGTCTCTTTCTGTTTTGTTATGTTATATGTCATAGAATAATAAACTGTTTTACTTAGTAATCATTGGTATTAAAGACCGTATTCATTTGATGGAATATTTATTCTTTTTAAATATGCATGTGTGTGTATATCTATTGTAACCACAGTGCACGCTATTTTAACCCGTAAGAATTTTAAAACTATGACTGCAGATATGAACGCGATCGTACAAACACTATTTTAATTATGTCACATGAGTGTATTTTTATATTGAAATTATCTTTAGGTGTGTTCTATTATAAATACTATAACATATGAAGTTGGTTTTAGATGTGTTAAGATTGAGAAGATTGTGTTTGAGCCATTTATTAACTTTAGCCATCCCCTTTTCAGCGTTTCGTCGAGTGTCCTCCCAACTTGAACCAGAAAATAGTATAGCAGTATAATCTGCATAAGATATAATTTTGGCATTTTTGATTTCCATATTGCACAAGTCATTTATATATATATAAGGAACAAAGTTGGGCCTAGGACACTTCCCTGAAGAACTCCGTAGTATATGTTACATTCTTTACTAATACAGTCATTTAGCTTTAGTTTCTGCATTCGATTCATGAGATAATCCTTAAAAATATCTAATTGTTGATCTCTTATACCGTATTTTTCTAATTTAGCGAGAAGGATGGGAATGGAGACTGTGTTAAATGCCTTTTTAAGATCAATGAAACATGAAAGACATCTGAGACCCTTGTCTAAATTGTCAACTATGGTTGAAGTCAGAGAAGTCACTGCATCTTCAGTAGAGGTTTTCTTTCTGAAACCAAACTGTGAACCTGAAAGTATCAAAACTAAAGTGATGCTGGCTCAAGCACTTGTTATACCCATTATTGATTATGCTGATGTGTGTTGTCTGGATCTAACTGAAGAACAACTGAATAAGCTTGAACGCCTTCTCAATAATTGTATCAGATTTATTTTCTGTCTTCGTAAGTATGACCATGTCTCTGAATTCCGTTCTCAGCTTAAGTGGCTGCCCATCCGACAACGTAGGAACCTTCATATTCTTTGCCAACTTTATAATATTCTTAATAATCCCCTAGCTCCAGGTTATCTTAGATCTGAATTTCAACTTTTAAGTTCCACTCATGAAAGAATCCTACGTTCCTCTAACAGGTTGACCCTTGCAACACCTTTTCACCGTACAGGTTTTTATTCGAATTCTTTCGCTGCTACAGCTGTTAGACTTTGGAATGCACTTCCCGATTCCGTTCAAGCTTCTCCGAGCCGCACCAGTTTTAAGTCGCACGTGGTCCAGTTGTTTCTGACCCAGTCATGAGAGAGTAAATAATCTCTGTATGTAATCTGCTGCAAATATATATATATACGTATGTTTAGTGTAGTATATAGGTATATATTAGATATGTATAGGTTTTTAGTATATATCGTATAGTAAGTATGTTTGTTATACATTATTATTATCACCCACACAAAGGTTCTCCGCTTAACCCAATGGTAGACTGTTAGATAATGCTATTAGCAGTAAGTCCGCCTATTGTACTTTACAAATTGTAATAGGGGATATTCATGTTTTTTTTTTTGTCATAAATCAATATTTTACTTCATTGTAATGTAGAAAAAAATATAATTAAGCTTCAAAAAAGTCTAGATATTTTTCAAAATGAAATTTAAAACTTTGAATTTATTTGAGCAGTTCAAACGCCGTCATTTTGCGCGCGCTTTGCGTGACGTCACGCGGCACTCTCAGTGTTTATTTACTGTGAACTTTTCAGTTACTTCGTACTTATTTACAGTATTGATAACTTTAAAATCATGGAAGAAGCCAAAAAGGCATCTTATAAGTACTGTATAGTACCAAAGTGCACAAATACTACTCGAAAAACACCAGACAAATTGTTTTTTCGTATTCCAGACGATGCGAATATACGAAAACTGTGGTGTAAGGTGATGAGAAGGGATAATGTATCTCCTAAATCGCGTTTATATTGTTGTGAAGATCATTTTAACGTAAGTATACTTTATTTAGGTACAGCATAGTGTGAATTAGTAAAGTACTAGTACACTCAAAATAAAACAGTCGACGTAAATCAGGATATCAATTTATAGAAATTAAATCATTAATATATATATCTCAGATACACACAAAGTCAAAGTTATTATACTTGAGTGAACTTCAATAATATAACATGTACTGTACTTATATTGTTATCTTGTAGACGTAAAAATATAAGTTTCAGAGCAATGACAACTGGATATGTATAGGTTATGTTTTGGTGTATTATAAGTGAACTGCTGTATGCATTTATTAATAAAAATCCATGTTATGGGCTAAAATATTTTATGTAACATAATAATTACCTTGCAGCTTTCACTCCTCTGATCTCTGCGCTCGTAAAATCGGGATTTGATGCAAAATATGATGTCATCATAAATGCATCTATTTTCGGTAGATTGTCCGATTGTGCTTTGACAAAACCAGCTTCAGTCATCGTTCTACATTTACTACTAATCTAAACTAAACTCCACTACAATCAGCACAAGAAAACAGCTTTAAATATTTATTTTTCTCACTACACAATAGGAGCTTCGATATCGATAAATTCAATGTTGTGCCGCATGACGTCACATTTTGTTCGACCAATGGTGGCGCGTTTTGCTATCTTGAATTTCGCGCCGTTATTTTGCACTTTTTGGATAATAATTTAGGGGTTTAAATAATAAGTAAATGAAAAAAAACCTTTCGATTATAATATGACGGTAATACTTATATTCGAGAAAAAAATACTTTAGGCCATTTAAAATTTTATACATATCCCCTATTGTTACAATAAAGAATAAATAAATATTTTGTGGGTATCAAGATAATTAAAAAGTCTACTATTTAGAATTTTTACAGTATATTTGCCAAAATTGAAATAACTGATATCGGTCTGTAATTATTAATGTCATCTCCCTTTCCACCCTTATGTACTGGAGTGACATTAGATTCTTTAAGTGCAGTGGGAAACACACCCTTTTTAAAACATGTATTTACTAGCTGAACTATGATTGGTGTAATTTCATCCTTTATATATTGAATATAGCGTGTCGGAATCCCGTCCCATCCCGGCGCACTATCTGGTTTTAGATTCTTTATGATACTATCAACTTCCTTACAATCAGTTTCCAGAAGAACGAAGGATTGGGTTTGACTAGGAAGCTCGTTGAGATACTTATTTATATCGTCTGTGGTTGTAATTGATTGGATATTGTTAGCGAGTTGATTGCCAATGTTTGCAAAATAATTATTTATATAATCAGCTGATTGAATCGGAGTAGATTTTAAATTAGAGAGTTCTGAATTAAGATTTTTATATTTATTATTATAAGTTATCGCTTTAATATTTTTCCATAAAAAATTATTGTTAATAATTGTACTATAAATTAAATTTCTTTCATAATTTCTCTTAATTTTTTTTATCAGCTTATTACAAAAAATTCTATACCTAATATAAGTAATTTTCTTAATATAATTATCTGGGTCGTTTCGAAAATGTTGTTGTAGATTTTTACAATATCGAATACATTTTATACCCTTGGTCATCCATGGTTTGACAGTTCGTTGGCTCTGGGGAATGTTGATGATGGTAGTACTTTGCTTCAGAGCATCCATTAGCGTTTGTATAAGGATATGCGTTATTTGATTTGGGTCTTCACACATTAATAGATTTGACAGACTTTTTTGTTTTAGATAACTTAGTGCAGTATTATAATGTATTTTATTAGTTGCTTTATGTACTGTTTTATTTAATTTTACTTTGTTAATCAAAAGGACCGTCGTAGCATGGTCAGTAATTGTGATGTTTAGAATAGCGACAAGTGCTGAGTGTTTTTTATTATTTTTAATTCTCAACATAAAGTGATCAAGACAGTGGGAATTTCTTGTAGGCAACAAGTGTCCAAACAGAATGCCACGAACTGCAAGCGTATTCAAATAGTATGTTCTATTTGTATTTCATGTGACCTTCCTGTCGATTTAGGTAAAATGTTAATATTTATATCACCGGCAATAATTATATTAGGAGAAGATTTAAGACCGTTTATGTGTTTAGATAGGGAATTTACAAAACCTCAATGTTTGTGTTGGAAGGAGAACGGTATATACCAAGTATGGTGTGGCCGAGAATATCAACTTGGAGACAAGATGCTTGGGTTAATTTGACTTCTTTAATTTTAGGCTTAAGTTTTTCTTTTGCAAATATAACAACACCGTCGCTCTGATTTAAATGGATGGTGCTTGCACAAGATGTTTAGTTGTTTAAAGTAGGTAGGTATAGGTTTGTCGACATCAATATGAGTCTCTGTCAGTATAAAGACATCTGATTCAAAATTGGCATATATGCTCCGGATATTCTGAGAAACAACAGTAAAATCACTTTTATGTAATTGAAAGTGTTTTGTAAGGTCCGCGGCTTAACATGAGATTGATCGCGCAACATTAAAGTTATCCATTTCGGTTATATTATTTATTTATCACACATTTTGATATTTCAAACTAATGGTATTGTATTCAAGCTGTAGTGTTATATATTTATTCCAAAAGTGACTAATTATATAACTGTTTTGTGTTTTTAAGGTACACGTGAATATTGTGTATTTATAATCTCCAGCTAGTGAAGGTGAACATCCGCAAGAAAGCAAGTATGAATAAAAGTAGTTATATGTTAGTGTATCGTTTTTACTAGTTATATAATTCATTAATATATAAAAACTATATGCAACATTCAAATATGCATATTCCCTATATATGGTGTGAGACAAATATATGTATATTAAATATTGGACAAAATTCATCACAGTAAAATGTATGATTATGTATGTATTATATATATAAATAACATAAGACAATATACTAAATATATTGAGATTCATAGTAATATTCAATATAGACTTAAAATATAAGCGGACACACATGTTATAATTTTTTACTATTCTATGTAATAGTATTAGAGAACACCTGCTATAGCTCAGAACTAAGACTAGTCATTTATCTGTTATAAGTTTTTGTATTTGCACTTCACTTTTTATGGGTATAACCGGGGAATTGCCTTCTTTTCTTAGATACGCTCTTCCGTACGCGGTCCAGCAGTACTTGTATGTTTTGGATTTGACGAGGTCGCGTGCCAAGAAATGCAGTCTAGCAGCTTTGGAAGTCAGCTGCTCCGAAACAAATATAGGAGTCTCTTCTTGGGAACGCAGCCCCACATGTTTGGCACATAGCTTTGTATTATGTTTTACATTATACGATTTACAGGACCTAAGAATATCATTTTTGATTAAAGTCGAGTTCATCTCAACTACGATGGGAGTGTTTGCGGTCGAATTCTTTTTTGCTCGTATTCTATAAATGTCACGAAATACAGACCTGTCTGCCTTGCAGCCCACGGAGTTTGATAAGTTCTCAACCATTTCTACCAAATCTTTTTTAGTTTCATTAGGTTTCCTCGGTACATTTTTTATTTCGATATTCGTTTTTCTATATTTTATCTTCTAATTTTTGAATTCTATTTTGAAATTCTTCATTTTGCGCCGTAAGTAAAACAACAGAACTTCCTATACTTAATAAAAAAAAAAAAATAACCATCCATGTTAAATCCAACAATCAGTCAGAGATAGGACTTTTATAATAAACAAAAGATGATAGTCGTAGCTTAGCAGGCGTGTTACGTAACTTATGCTGTCGTACATAAGTAAGATCGTAGCACACACTAGATTCAAAGCTACGACACGGCGATGACGAATCTCGTAGATGTTCGTAGCACTAAACTCTTAAAACTTGATGTATTGAAGCGTCGTAGTAGCTGCAGCGGTGGTGGGACTCATAGGTGGGGCGCCTTCACACGGAGTTAGAGAAAGATAAAAAATAGTAACCGTTTCTTCCCGCGGGGGTGAGGTGAGGGCCCCGTGCTCGCTTTTATTTGCCGCGGACAGTTTTTTTAACCGCGCACAATGGAAAGTTTTATTATTTTTTCGATGATGATGTATCGAAAAAGCGCACTTATTACAAACGTATGTAACACTGTTAGTTGCTTGCACTATATAAATAGTATTAAAAGGATAATTAGCGACACGACCACTCAGCAAGCAAGTCACGGACGAAGAGGACGAAGAAGAAGGAGATGTGTTTTAGGATGATGAATATCGACGATATACGACGGCCGCCACAGACGCAGCGGTAGTACGCTTGTCTGTGACACCGGAGGTCCCGGGTTCGAATCCCGAATTCGAATGTTTATCTATATAAGTATTTGTTATAAAATATAGTATCGTTGAGTTAATGTCTCGTAACACAAGTCTCGAATTACTTCGAGGCTAACTCAATCAGTGTAATTTGTCCCAAAAAATAAAAAAAAATAAAAAAAATTTAAACATTGATCGTCAGATCTTGCTATGAAGAGCCAGTCATCAAAGCTCCGCAGAGCGAAGTAATCTAGTGACTGTTAGGGTAGCGGTAAAACAATTATTGAGGTCGCTGAATTTTTGGTTTAAAGTGTAGATTTAAAATCCGAAAGGAAGAATAAGCGGGAAGCGAGAATGTGAAACGCACAACACGATCCTTAAATTCTTGTTTGTTGACTTCTTGGGCCCTGGCCAGGGGCCTCTTCTTCTTGTTTTAGGAATCAAAACACGCACTTTTACTATTTTTGTTAATTGTGAGCGGAGCGGTCAATATGCGGCCGTATTTTTCTTCAATCACTAGTTTAAATTTTATGTATTCTATGGCTCCATTAATAAACCATCAAGTGTTTTCGACCTCCGAAGAAACCACATATGCATCACTATCGTATTGTGCGGAATGCCTCCGGCGAGGCGCCTTGAGAAACATCGCTTTCTCAAAAGAAAAATAAAAGGAAATCACTCATAGAGTAGCGTGAATAGTAGTTAATATTAATGTTAACTAAAACGGGGAAAAAACATAATAATAACCAGGATTGAAGTGCATTGCACGTAATGGCATAATAGCGGGGAAACCAACGGGGTCATACTTCGTGCTCGTGAAACCGGGGCCGCACCTCTGTGCATTCTATAGCTGCTTTAAGGTGCTGCGTCCTGGCCGCTGCATGGTGGCTTAATTAGAAAAAGACCGACATCCGCGCGGACGGAGTCGCGGGCGAAAGCTAGTTGAGAATATGCGGTATTGTTATTAAAACCATTCTGAGTTTTAACTAAAGCTATTCTCACAGTATCGTCTGCACCTGGATAAGTCTTTTCTATGATTCCCATTGGACATCGTAATGGAAGAACATAGTCTTCATGTATCAACACTACAGTACCAATTTTAACATTCGTTACATCCTTCAACCATAACTGACGAACTTGTGAATTATAGATAGATAAAACTCTTTATTGCACCATAAGAATAAAACATACAAAACAACACAAAGCAGATATAGATGGTACAACGGCGGACTTATCGCTAAAGCAATCTCTTCCAGTCAACCTTTGGGTAGAAGGAAATCAAACAGGAGATTGGCTTTATTCTAGTACTAGTATTATTGGAATTATTCTAGGACTCTAAATGCCATCTTTTCCAATATGAGCGAATCATTTGATTGAGTAGTGATTTACGTGTAACAAGCGGCATAGAAGATACAGGCGCGAGTGGCAAGTACTGTAGTGGAGAAGCTATACTAAAATGCGCGGGGGTTAAAAGCTCGAGATGCGGTTCTTCCTGTAGTACGTAGAGTGGTCGTGAATTCATATTTGTTTCAGTATGTGTTAATACTGTTAAAAGCTCTTCATATGTAAGTAGTTAATTGCCAATAATGTGGTACAAATGAGTCTTCAAACTTTTTATATTTGACTCCCAAATTCCTCCAAAATGCGGAGCGCGGGGAGGAGACATATGCCATTCTATACAGCGATTTACGAGCTCGCTCGAGAATAAATCATTATAATCTGAAGAAAGTAAAAAATTATAAAGCTCATTCACGTGAGACTTAGCGCCAACGAAATTAAGTAGTTCCATTGTCGTGACTTCTACGGGATATAAATCTCTTAAATGCAGAAGAAAATATAGAAGATAAATCTGAGGCAAGTTCAATATATACATACATACATAAAATCACGCCTCTTTCAACATTCATAACTCTCTTCATGCAAGCTTGGCGGTTTCGGGTACTTTTGACCTGACCCTTTACCAGGACGTCCTTAATTTGATCAAGATACGTTCGTCTAGGTCTTCCCACTCCGACCTTTCCCTCCACACTCTCCTTGTATATCTGCTTAGTCAACCTGCTTTCATTCATCCTCTCTACATGACCAAACCATCTTAACATACCCTTTTCTATTCCTGTAACTACATCTTCTTTCACATCACAACATTCTCTTATCACGCTGTTCCTTAACCGGTCACTCAATTTCACACCCATCATACTCCTTAACGTTCTCATTTCCACTGCATTTATTCTGCTTTCGTGCTTCTTTTGCCATACATAACTTTCACTCCCATATCTACATTAATGTCGGGACCAACGCGCCCCTATGCATAGCTAGTCGAGCCTTTTTGGATAGTTTCTGACTGCTTATAAAGGCATGCAAAGCTCCATTCACCATGTTCCCCGCGTTCACTCTCCTTTCAATATCACTATCACACTTGCCATCTGATGTAAACTTTGATCCTAGATATACAAACTCTTTCACTTGCTCAACTTTTCTCCTCCAATCAAAATATTACATGCTGTCATTTCTTTCTCCATTTCAAAAACCAGTGTTTTAGTTTTACTTACGTTCACTTTCATTCCTTTCTCTTTTCAAGCTTCATGCATACAGTTTACCATCTCCTGCAACACTTCCGCCGCAAGTTCAATGTGAATGGTTTTCGTCACTAAACAAATAAATAGGCAAATATACGCCTTTTGACTTCGCTGACCACGACGTCTACAAATAGTGATGTTAACCCACGAGCACACGCGCTATGAGCATGTCATCATCACGGTGAATTTCAAATTCCCGCCATTTATTGATTTATTTGTCTACGGTTGTCATTTGCCCTATAGCTGAGTTTTTTACTTCCCCCGTCCCGTGAATAACGGTTTTTTCATGTTAGTGTGCATCCATCGCTCAGTAGAAGTAGTTTATTACGGCGGGTCACGTCGCGCGGAATTTTGCTCATCGCGCGAGTCATGACGTAAGTATTATTTTTTGTAGGCGATGATTTTAGAGCAAGAAAATAAAAACTGGATGTTATAGAATTACTTTATTACAATTAATTAGCGCACAAAAACAGTGTTCACAGATATTGACGTATGTTACCAGAGAGCGAGAGCAAAAAAAGGGCGGGGAGCTACCACAGACTATATAATTTGATTGCGTTCACAAATCTCTAACACTCCCTACAGAACGCAATCCCATTTTAGTTATAAAATACAAATGTTTCTCAAAAGTGGTTCCTATAGTTAAGTTATCAGCTACCATATTACAACTGTTAACAAACAAAAATTTTATTTTACATTTAACAATATTCTCTCTAATAAAATGCCACCGAATGTCTATGTGCTTAGTTCTTGGTTTGTAACAGTCCGTTGAAGCCAGCTTGATAGCACTTTGATTGTCGCAGTATATAAGAAGCGCACCATCGTCGCCTTGGCCAAGCTCTGCTTGTAGCTGCTGTAGCCACAAAGCTTCCTGGGTAGCCGACGCCATTGCCATATACTCAGCCTCGGCAGTAGAAAGTGCTACTGTCTGTTGTTTACATGAATTCCATGATATAGATGCATTCTGAAACAGAAAAGTATAACCCGTGCATGATCTTCTATCCAGTGAGTCGCCAGCCCAGTCAGCATCGCAGTATCCTGTTATGCTATGAGACTCTTCCCTTTTATAGCACATCTTTAGGTCCTTTGTGCCCTGGAGATATCGCATAACTCGCTTCACTCCAAGCCAGTGTTGATGTCCTGGATTGTTGCAGAATTGACTCAGTCTACTCACTGCAAAGGTAATATCAGGCCTGGAAACATGTGCAAGGTATATAAGACATCCTACCGCCTCTCTGTATGGAATATCAATATCAGGGATAATATCTTCAGAATTCTTTTCGAATTTTTCATTTACTTCAATAGGAGTACGGACTGGTTTGCATTCAGACATGCCAAAACGTTTCAACATCATGTTAATGTACTTCTCTTGATCTAACAATATCACACCTGTTTTTCGATTCCTGCTTATACTTATACCAATACACTGCTTCACGTCTCCCAAGTCTTTCATACTAAATTCTGCTTTCAATTTTTCTTCAATTTCTTTTCTAGTTATAGTAGAACTGGTGAATATTAAGAAATCATCTACCCAGACTGCAATGAATATCATTGTTGAATGATTCACCAAATGATACAGACAAGGATCAATCTTTGATCTAGTCAATCCAATATTAAGTAGTGCAGAATTCAATTTAATATTCCATTGTCTGCTAGCCTGTTTAAGTCCGTAAATTGATTTATGAAGGAAGCATACCTGGTTATTTTTCCTGTAGTTTTCGGGTTGTGACATATAAATCTCAGTGTCTATGTCACCCTGTAGAAATGCACTTACAGCATCCATCTGTGACATTTCCAGATCATACTTTGCAGCCAGGGCTATCAAGTACCGTATAGATGTATATCTTACCACTGGTGCATATACTTCTTCATAATCACTACCTTTCTTCTGAGCATACCCCTTGATGACCAATCTTGCCTTAAAGCGTATGACCTCTCCTTTCTCATTAGTTTTGGTTTTAAATACCCATTTGCAGGGCAATGCCCTTTTATCAGATGGTAAGTCAACCAATGACCAGGTTTTATTTTGGAGTAAAGAATCATATTCTTCCTGCATGGCCTTCTTCCACTGATCAGCATGGGAAGATGAAAGAGCCTCCTCTAATGTCCTTGGATCATTTAGATTAAATATAGGACAAAAATAACTCACATCAGGCTCGTCTTCTTCTCTGTATACGACATTTCGCCGTGGGCGTAGATTTATATAACGTATCGGTGTCTCCAACTCAATTGATTCTTCTGGTAAATAGGTTGAATCATCATTGTCGCCAGACTGGTACTCATCATCAGAAGACTCAGGTAGGTTTTCTTCTATCTCCTCTTTGCAGGTCTCCTCAGGTAGCTGTACTGCTGTTGGACTACTGTTAGACACACAAGGTAGGTAAATGTTATTATTATTTCCTTCAGTACTTTCTAGGAACACCACATCTCTACTTTTAATTATTTTATTAGTGCTAGGATCAAGTACGCGGTATCCTTTGGTGGATTCGCAATATCCAACAAATATTAATTTTCTAGACTTAGCATCACATTTTTGACGTCGTTCTTTAGGTATTTGTACCATAACTTCAGAGCCAAAAATTCTCAAATTAGACAAGTTTGGTTTCCTGCCACCCCATAATTCTATTGGGGTTTTACCACCAAGTGATTTTGTTGGAGATCGGTTAATCACATAGGCTGCTGTTGCTATCGCCTCAGCCCAATATTGTTTTGACAAATTGGCATCAAACAACATACACTTTGCTCTTTCCACTAGTGAGCGGTTCAAGCGCTCAGCTAGTCCATTTTGCTGCGGAGTATACGGAGTGCTAGTCTGATGTTCGATACCATGTTTGCGCAAGAAATCTTCAAAATCAGTACTGACATATTCTTTACCATTGTCTGAACGAATAGATTTAATCTTTCTGTCAAGTTCATTCTCTACCTTGCTCTTAAAATCTTTAAAAACATCAAGCACACTCGATTTGTTTTTCAATAAATATACATACACTTTTCTAGAGTAATCATCTATGAAAGTAGCAAAATATTTCATACCTCCGAGTGATACTTGTTCCATGGGTCCACAGAGATCGCTGTGAACAAGCTGTAGGGGCTCTGATGCTCTCGTACCTTTATTGTTGAAGGGCAGTCTGGATTGTTTTCCCGTGATACAGGTGATGCAGGTGATCTAGCTTCTACTTTTGTCAGGGAAAGGATTGACACCCTCTGCACACTCTGGTAACTTGTTAACATCTGTAAAATTCAGGTGGCCCATCCTTCTGTGCCACAAAACAACATCATTTAGGTTATTAGAACATGTAAGGTTGCAATATACTTCTCGGTGTGTGTCTAATTGGTATAAATTATTCACTAATGTTGCTGAACACAAGAGTTTCTTATTATGATCATAGATATCACAGCCTTTGTCTCTAAAAATTACTTTACAACCATTTTTCACCATGGCACTGACAGACAACAAATTAGCTGCAAGTTTAGGTATGTATAGCACTTGCCTTACCTGAATTTTACTCCCTTCATCACCTTGCATCAATAAATTTACCTTTCCCATACTTTTAACAGGTAACGGTGTCTTACTGGCAACTGTTATTGATGGTATCGGTGGACTTGTGACGTCATACATAGATTGACAATTATTTGTCATGTGCATCGAAGCACCTGAGTCCACATACCATAAATCAGGATGCATGGACTGTGAAGAAGCTGAAAATGCTGCAATGAAACCTATTTCCTTGCTTTCTTCTTTATTTTTACTTTCCAAATTCTTCTTATTCACATTGCTATAGCAATTCTTTGCAATATGGCCATGTTTATTGCACTTATAACATCTGGGCCCTTTGTTGAACTTCGATATATTGTTAACATGGCTCACACCCTTTTTCCTTGTGAAGAACGCTGAGCTCTCTGAGCATTGAACTTCCTGCAGGAGTTTTGTTTTAATGGCGTCTGCGCTGATCTTGATTCCGGAGCTCTCCAATCCCATGATCATAGGCTTATACGTCTCAGGTAAGCCTGCCAACATCAGCGTTCCGAGCCATTCATCATCAATATTGAACTTAATATTTCTCAGCTTGTGTGCACTCGACATTATCTTGTTAACGTAATCATCAACATTTCTTGAAGAATCCAAAGTAGTTGTTATGAGGTCTCTCAGCAAAGCTATCCTCCTGTACAACCCACTATCGTCAAAAGCTTTCTCCAAATTTTCCCAGACATCTTTACATGTAATTGCGTTCTGTACATGCACATAGTTGATTGGATCTTTGACTTAGCTTTTGTTTCCTTCTTTGTATCTGAGTTTGTTCCAGTGACGCAGCACCACAATTCTTCCAGCTCGAAATATGCCTGTACAGCGAATTTCCAACTAGCATAATTGTCTCTTCCGACAAGTCTATCGAAGTGGAAAGGATTGTGTCCGGCATTCGACATTTTTGCAGTGTACTTTCAACAAAAGATTGCTGTAGGCGGTATTTTTCACGCGGCAAACTTCTAACCTCAAAATGGCTGATAGCACAAAATACTTTCACGGAACAAACTAATAACTTTATTTTCTTGCTTGGTAACTACGCTCTGCTACCATGATGATTTTAGAGCAAGAAAATAAAAACCGGATGTTATAGAATTACTTTATTACAATTAATTAGCGCACAAAAACAGTGTTCACAGATATTGACGTATGTTACCAGAGAGCGAGAGCAAAAAAAGGGCGGGGAGCTACCACAGACTATATAATTTGATTGCGTTCACAAATCTCTAACAGTAGGTATTTTTTTTTATGGTATTATACCTTATTTAAAGTTTGTTTGTTTGTTTGTAAACTCTTTATTGCACATAAAAAAAATTACAAAACAGTTCCCAATGGGATTTCTTCCAGTCAACCAAAATATAAAGGAAAATCCATAATTAAAAAGGCAGCGCACATAAAAAGCATATAGCATATAGCAATATATATATATATATATACCCTGGTTCTATAAACGCTCTAATTTGTCAAGCAACTCCTCAGTAACGTTAAGACAAGTCACATCGGAATAATCAAGAAGAGGAAAGAGAAGTGATTGTACAAGTAAAATTTTAGTGGCGGTGGTTAAAAATTTTTGCATTCGGCGAAGTGAATGTAACGATACATACATCTTACGGCTGATTTCATTGATATAGGGACTCCACGAAAGAGTTTGGTCCATGATGATGCCCAGATTAGTCACTTTGGAAGATAAAGGAATAATATTGTTATCCAGAACCAAACTAGGAACCAACACATTTGCAAATCTTGAAATATAATGTGGGCTACCTATAACAATAGCCTGAGACTTGGCAGCGTTAACTAAAAGACCAAAACGGCCTGACCAATCTGCAATTCTCTCCAAATCCAAATTTATGGTACTAAACGCATCGTGAATATTATCCAAACTGGAAGACGCATAGATCTGCAAGTCATCGGCATAAAGATGAAAATTAGAGGAAAGAGACGCAGTAATACCATCAATGAACATTGAGAACAGAACCGGAGAAAGAATGCCACCCAGCGGAACACCAGCCACTAGGTCACACCAATTTGAAAAGCAATCATTCAGTTTTACACGTTGTCGACGTCCAGTTAGATAAGATGAAAACCAACAGAGGGAATTTAAGGAAAAATTTAAAGAACGTAGTATTTCAATTAAGACATCAAAATCAACTTTATTAAAAGCACTAGTAAAATCCAAAAATGTCGTCTGTTATTTTCACTAGAGCTGTCGTAGTACTATGGCCACATTTAAACCCCGATTGAAAGGAACTTAACATATTGTAACGTGATAAGTGGGCACTTAACTGTTGATGGACGTGATATTCTAAGATTTTAGAAAGTATTGAGAGAACTGAAATAGGACGTAAGTGACTCCCCCCCCACCCATGAAGTGGAAAATGGGAAGAGTACACAGATTAGAAGACTAAAAAAATTCTTACCCACTGCAACTAAAATTTCACTTGCCCAATCCTCACTTCTGCCTGTTCTTGACTATGCTGATTCATGCTATCTCAATCTTTCTGAAGATCTACTTAATAAACTTGAGCGCCTTCAAAATTTCTGTATCAGGTTCATATTTGGCTTACGCAAATATGACCACATCTCCTCTTTCCGTGCACAACTCAAGTGGCTTCCAATCAGGTTACGTCGCAATTATCACATTCTCACACTGCTTTTTTCTGTACTTTTCATCCCTTCTACTCCTCAGTATCTTAAAGAGCGCTTCACCTTTTTTCATCGGAATAACAGTCACACTTCCCGTAGTCTAATTGCCCTTCGCCTCAATACTCCCATTAATATGACTGCAGCCTACTCTTAATCCTTTATAGTTCAGGCCGTTCGTCTGTGGAATGCTTTACCCATTGACATACGCACCTCACAAACAATAACAATTCCTGCTAATCTTGAGGAGCATGGCAACCGTCGCCGATGCGGGGCGCGTCAAACTACCTAAACACATAAAAAAAAATTCTTCTCAAAGATGTGGTGAAACGGTAAGTGCTGGCGAAACTGAATCAATGAATAAAAGAAGTTTTAATTATATAATTAATTAAAAATTTTGCCAGCGGCTACAATTGTGTTATGTCTTAAATTCTCATGAGGCGCCATCTCGTATCGGGTGGGCAAAAAATAAATATCTAAACCACGGGAACTAAATAAATAAACAAAGCATAATTAATTTAATCAATAAAATGCTATTTTTTCAATCATAATAAATATGATAATTAATTATTTATAGCTTTTTATATCGATTCAAAAATGACGAAGTTCCATACAAACTTGCACCCCCTATTTCATCCCCTTGGGATAGAATTTCAGGATAAAAAGTAGGCTATATTCTAATCCAGGTTACTAACTATATCTGTGCCGAATTTCGTTCAGATCCGTTCGGTAGATTTTGCGTGATGCGCGTACAAACATACAGACAGACAGACGGACAGACAGACGGACAGACAGACAGACAGACAAAAATTTAAAAAAAAATTGTTTTGCCTTCTATTGACCCTAAAAAGACCCCTTACAATATTTTTTCTTAAATATCTTCAATGTACAGACAATGTTCAGTTACAGTTTTATTATATGTATGGATGTAGTCTGTGTAAGTTTATATTTATAGTTTATATATGTGTGTTGTTTATTTATTATACACTAACATATCTTAAGTATGCTGCCCACCCGGTTCCAGGATTTTACCTTTCACTACCCAAAGGTTGGCTGCAAGAGATTGCTTAGCGATAAGTCCGCCTTTGCTCAACATATTCATAATGTATGTTTCTACTACGTTTGTATTTTTTATGGGCAATAAAGATAATTTGTATTGTATTGTATTGTATTATACCCAGGAAAGGATGGTATCAGCAGAGTAGCTGATTTTGTGGCTGTCCGAGGCATTGAAAAACGGGCACTCAACAAAGTGTGCCCTCTTCTAGACGATGACGTGGATTTAGCAGCCGTTCCAGTCGACTCTTCTGCTCCATCCAATGACCCCCCAGGATGTCTACACCAACACGATTGCGGGGGACGGGACGCCGGACGTGGGGTGGAACTGGCCGTCGACTCACTCTCTCAACGCTAGCGATAGACGTCACGCGCGCACCATTATATTTAAATTCGTAAAGTTAATTTGCCGTGTGGTTCCCGGCACGAATAGAAAAAAGAATAGGACCACTCCATCTCTTTCCCATGGATGTCGTAAAAGGCGACTAAGGGGTAGGCTTATAAACTTGGGATTCTTCTTTTAGGCGATGGGCTAGCAACCTGTCACTATTTGAATCTCAATTCCATCTTAAAGCCAAACAGCCGAACGTGGCCTATTAGTCTTTACAAGACTGTTGGCTCTGTCTACCCCGCAAGGGATATAGATGTGATTATATGTATGTATGTATGTATGTAAAGTTAATCTTGTATAAGTACATGGGTCTTTCTACGTTAAAGGAGCATCTGTTATTAAGAAGAGTGGCACGATATAAATATTTGAAATAACATATTTTTCCAATAAAGAACTATGTAAACAGATATTTTGTATACTTGTTGAAGATGGCCAGTTAGTTTATCTATTTTTACAAGAGTTTTTACGTACCAGGGAAGATACAGGATCCAGGGTAGATACATGAAGGCCAGGATAGGATACTTTACCTTACAGGGGAAATATACATTGAAAGAAAAACAATTTTATTCATAAGAATCAACTTTAATATTTAACTTTTTGTAATAGTTTACAACTATAAGAACAGATTTAATTTCAATACAGTCTTTTAATGTTACTTTAATTATAAGGACATAGAAAACAAAATTACTTAGTATTTACTAACAAAAATCACAGTATTTTTTTCTATTAGTTCTTAAAGAAAATACTTAAGTTATTTAATGGCACATAAGTTGCATGTAATGCGATGTGATATAAGAATATAGAGCATGAATACTCATGAATAATCATTAACATAAATTGGAACTTCCATTTAAAGAAGTAAAATAAAAAGATAACAAATGAGATCATGGCTTTTCAAATACGTTAATACTTTGGTGAAACTCATAATAAATATGCTGCCCTTTCATTTTTATGTTGGGGGTTGGTATCTTTTCTATAATCTGGTCCCAGGAGATGAAAGAAACGTTGTTATCATTAATCCTGAAATTTTTACCAGTGTTGTCACAAATTTTACAGAATATTACTTGTTCTTCATTATCTTCTTCAATCCCTGTGCACATAACTACGTATCGATATTCTGTGTCTTTATGTAAAATTTTCACCAAGACAAAATCATTGAATTGATTGCCATTGTTGAATTTATTGTTTAAACCAGAAGTTGAAGGTTTGCATATTCGGAAATAGTGGCACAAGGCAGAGAAGATGTTTGTAGCTGCTTTGACAGTCTGTACTTGATGTATGGCTTGTCGTCAGATTCAGACCCATAGACATTGTCAACATTAAGGCGCGGTCTCGTATTCTTTGTTGCAAAATCCATGGTACCAAGCACAAAGTGATCGCAGGCCTCAGGATTGCAGAAGCAACTCAAGTTCTTCATCGTTAAGCGGTTGGGTAGAAATTACTTGTATAAGTTTATAAATATGGATTTGACGGCCTCTTTGGCGCAGCGGTAGTGCGCTTGTCTGCGACCCCGGAGGTCTCGAATCCGGGCCAGGGCATGATGAGAAAAGAACTTTTTCTGATTGGCCTGGGTCTTGGATGTTTATCTATACTTATAAGTATTTATTTTAAAATATAGTATCGTTGAGTTAGTATCTCGTAACACAAGTCTCGAACTTACTTCGAGGCTAACTCAATCTGTGTTATTTGTCCCGTATATATTCATTTATTTATTTATAAGTTACTTGATGGACCTTCATGGTACCTGAGAAAGCTTCCAAATCTCATCATCGTCACTAATAGTCACCACTTTTATATTGGGACAGTTTTTTTGGAGGGCGTTCGTGAAATCTTGTTTCAAAAATGTCGTTCCCATCTCCAACAATTCTATCCGCAGTTCTTTTGCACGTCGCACCTACTTCATCAGGAGCTCACGAATTAGATTTTATCGGGGAGCCATGATCTAAAATAAAGAGAAGTTACAGTTTAAAGATATAAAATATGTTATTCGTGGGATATTTTATAGCCACACACATAATTATTTTAAGTCAAGCCTGCCCAAATAGGCAGCAAAATAGCGTATAAAACTCCGAATATAAAACTACTACATAGTGTAGAAGTAACGTACACCGTGACTCAAATTTAAAAAAAAAACGTATTTATGTTAACAAATTACTCTTTTACGAATGATAAATATGTACAATACTAAGAAAGGACTGATATGGTACCTCCGTATTTACCCTGGAGATTGAGCAAAGGCGGACTTATCGCTAAGCAATCTCTTCCAGCCAACCTTTGGGTAGTGAAAGGTAAAATCCTGGAACCGGGTGGGCAGCATACTTAAGATATGTTAGTAAGTGTATAATAAATAAACTACACACATACATAAACTATAAATATAAACTTACACAGACTACATATATAATATTACACAAAATAAATAAATACATAATAATATACATACCTATATAAAAATAGATTGATTAAAATGAATATTACCATGAATAAAGTTAAGAAGAGAGATAGTACTTCTTCAAGTTCGTTTTAAAGGTACCTATTGTTTGTGAGGTGCGTATGTCAATGGGTAAAGCATTCCACAGACGAACGGCCTGAACTGTAAAGGATTTAGAGTAGGCTGCAGTCATAATAATGGGAGTATTGAGGCGAAGGGCAATTAGACTACGGGAAGTGTGACTGTTATTCCGATGAAAAAAGGTGAAGCGCTCTTTAAGATACTGAGGAGTAGAAGGGATGAAAAGTACAGAAAAAAGCAGTGTGAGAATGTGATAATTGCGACGTAACCTGATTGGAAGCCACTTGAGTTGTGCACGGAAAGAGGAGATGTGGTCATATTTGCGTAAGCCAAATATGAACCTGATACAGAAATTTTGAAGGCGCTCAAGTTTATTAAGTAGATCTTCAGAAAGATTGAGATAGCATGAATCAGCATAGTCAAGAACAGGCAGAAGTGAGGATTGGGCAAGTGAAATTTTAGTTGCAGTGGGTAAGAATTTTTTTAGTCTTCTAATCTGTGTACTCTTCCCATTTTCCACTTCATGGGTGGGGAGTGGTCTTCCTTGAATACCACTAATGAGCCTTCCTTTAATAGTTTGTAACGTAAACGCCATTTCGTTCTTCTCTGTAGTTCACACAGGTACTCATTGTGCCACCTTTTCCAAAATCCTTTCCTCATGCTCTTAATTAGGCGATATCGGTTTCTTGTGTTCGACTCCACGGCAACAGGAGGTGTCAGCATTGACGTCAGCGGCCGCCTGATCAGGAAGTGCCCTGGAGTGAGAGAAGAAAGGTCGCTTGGGTTACTGGCTAAAGGAGTAAGGGGTCGGGAGTTAAGGACTGCTTCGATTTGAATGCAAAGAGTGCTAGAATTACCTATAACTCGTTTTAAATGAAATTTTGCGCTTTTTACGCCAGTTTCCCAGTCCTCCGAATGAAGGGGAGTAGGGGGGGTTAAATAAGAATTTTATGCCTTCATCTGCTGCAAAATTATAAATTGAATTAATTCCTGCCTTAAATTCTCTACTTAACTAGTTGTTTGCACCAACAAAATTAGTACCGTTATCACAATGTATTGATCAGGCTTTCCCCTGCGTGAAATGAATCTACGAAGGCACAAAATAAAGGCGTTTGTTGTAAGGTCACTTACAACTTCTAAATGAATTGCCTTCGTACAAAAACAAACAAATAAACAGAGATAGCGTTTTGTTATCCTATTACCTCTTCCCTTTTTTACTTGAAATGTAAAAGGAACCAGCTAAATCAGTTCCACATATCTGGAACGGAAAATTTTGTGTAACTCTGCTTGACGGAAGATGACCCATCAATGGCTCCATTGCCTTTGCTCTAAAACGAACACAAATAACGCATTGACGAACTATTTTACGTGCTAAGGTTCGTCCTCCAATAGGCCACTACTGATCTCTTAAACTAGATAGGAGCAATTGAGAGCCAGCGTGTAGTAAGCGTAAATGTTCAGCTCGCATTAATAGTTTAGTTAAATGATGTTTTCCAATTAATAATGCTGGATGCTTCTTTTCAAAATTAAAATTTGTGTTGTTGAGCCAACCATTTACTCCTAGAACGCCATCTTCAGCGAGGTAAAGAGAAAGCTGTAACAAAGATGAGGTAAGTTTTTTATTATTTTTTATTACGTTGATTTCATCAGACTAGGATCAGATGCCAGGATGGTAGCGTTGTGAAAGGAGAAGAATGTGTGCTAAAGATATGGAAGGACTATTTTGAGAGTTTATTTGAAAAAAAGGAAGAAAATAAGAAAGAGTTCTGCTATAGCGAAGAAAAAGAGAATGAGATGGAAGGCGAAATTGAAATGTTTGAAATTGTGGAAGCACTTAAGAGTATGAAAGCGGGTAAGGCTGCCGGGTATGATAGAGTGTCGGTCGAGATGCTTAAAGCAGGAAAAGGCGTCGTAGCTAGACAGTTGTACTGCCTTTTCAATTTGTGTTGGAGAAGCGGCCGAGTACCAAAAGATTGGTGTAAGGCTGTTATTGTGCCACTTTACAAAGGAAAAGGGTCACAACTGGACTGCAAAAATTATCGTGGTATAAGCCTGCTTAGCGTCGTCGGCAAATTGTATGCTAAGGTATTGATTAATAGAGTCAGGAATGAAACTGATGACAAAATATGGGATGCTCAAGCGGGATTTCGAAAGGGAATGGGATGTACTGATCAGGTCTTTTCTTTGCGGTGCATAGCCGAAAAGTTTTTGGCCAAGAGTCAAAAAGTCTATTGCACATTCGTGGATTTGGAAAAGGCCTATGACAGAGTTGAGAGGAATGAATTGTGATCAGCACTTTCTATGCATGGGGTGAGCAGTCTCTTGATACGAGCACTGAAATCCTTATATGAGGATTCGAGTGCTTGTGTCAGGATAAACGGAGCGTGGGGTGCTACGGTCAGGAAACCTCCACGTTGGCTCAGTACCTTGAAAGCTTTGCTTCTGTTGCTTGATCTTTGATCCGGTGATAGCGGCGGGCTGACAAGTCACTGGGCTGGTGCACCCTGGGCGATGGTTAATAACTCTCCGCTATTAGGGGTTTTGTTATCCATCGGCAAATGTCCTGACACATGGACGGGTTGAATAGCCTAACTGGCTTCTGGGCAGACGCTTTTGCGTCCAGGTCCGCCTACCAGTCGCTCCCTCTTGTCTGCCCTCAGACAGTGAGTGGATGTGACTCGCGCGGCGTCAGGTTTCGGCTCGGCGCCGGGCAACTCGTTACCCCAAATTGATGGGGCCGAGGACGTTTCGTCGCGAGGAAGAAAACCTCAATAAAAAATAACCCTAATCCCAAGGTCGGGCGTGCCGATGGGATGAATGGCGGGGGGGGAGTCCCGTCCCAAGCGCCCACTGAAGAGGTGGAGGAGATCAGGGACCTCACCCTGTTAAAAAAGGAAATCAATGAAAATGGCGTCTAAGAAAACTACAATACCCCAGGAGGGTACCGACTCCCAAGGAGTCGGAGAATCCCTCCCCACGTCTTCGGGCGTGGGCTGCCCCACCGTATCTGGGGGGGGCACTTACCGCCAGAGGGACGCAAGTCCCTCCCAATTGTCGACACGGTCGACGAGCCGAGGGTCGCTAATCCTCGCGCCGACATCCGACGAGGACTACGACAGCCTTCCGGAAGCCACAATGATGGAAGACCTCAAGGACGGCAGGGGCAGTGTTCCCCGCAAACGGAAGGCGCTGGAGGGGCCTACACTAAGATCGCGAGGCCCCAAAATCAACACAGCCACGAGGGGCCGTCACGCTGGTCGGCGCACACAAACTTCGCCACCAAAGAGGAGGGCCGAAAACATTGAGGAGGACACGCTCCCTGAAAAGGGTGCAAAATTTAGCGAGCCCAAAAGAGGGCGTGCGCCGGCAAAGGCGACCAGTGCGGGGCTGAGCCAGGCTAAGGCCAGGCTATCACAAATGGCGTCGGAATTCGCCGAATTCGAAGATGAGGCGGACAGAGCGGCGGGTTATTTAAAAGATCCCCAAGAGAACACCAGTGAGGCCTCAATAGTGGACGGTCAACTGGAGGTGGTACGCAAGGCGGCTCGAACCGTACTTGAGGAGGCCAAGAAGTCGGGCAACCTCAAGGGGACAACTTGGGCGAAAATGAAGGCTGCCTGTGCCGAGATCCTCGCAGCGGCGGATAAAATCTCGGACCGAGGCGAAGAGGCAGAGGCCATCCGCAAAATGGCGGCCGACAACAAGAGAATGCGGGAGGAGTTGGCGCTGCTCAGGCAGGAGACCAAAGCCCTCCGTACCGCATTCTCGGAGAGGAAGGCCCCCAATGCGGAGACCCTAGACTCGACGGCCGATATTATGGCCCAAGTTGACCGCTCCATGCGGTCGTTCGGAGAGTCCCTCACCAGGGACCTTTTCCTCTCTCTGGGGGGAATGATGAATGACCGCATAAAGGAGCTAGAAAAGAGGGCTATTGTTGCCCCTCAGGAGGTGCTGCGTCCACCACTTGCGGCTGACCGTCGCAATAAGGAGGCTGGAAAGGCCCATGATGCCAAAAAAGTTAAGGCACCCATACAACCCGGAAATGTGGGGGCAGTTGCAGGTTCCACCCTGATGCCCCCGGCAAGACCTGGCCCGGCGCCCAAAGCGCCTAAAGCCACAACGGCAAAGGCCCAGCAAGCTCCCTCACAGGATGCTTCTGGCGCCCCACCCCAGGAGGAACCCTCCCCCTCCTCCTCTTGGACGGAGGTAGTGAAAAAAGGGAAAAATAAGGGGAAGGGGAAAAAATCCTCCCCCCCTGAGGTGGATGGTGCGGCTCCTCGCCCTACGGCCCCCGCACCGGTCAAGCGGCAGTATGCCCTTCCCAAATCGACGGCTGTGGTGGTGACTCTCAAGTCGGGTGCCACAGTCGACTACAAAACGGTGATGGGAAGGGTCACCACTATAAAACTGGCGACCGTGGGTGTGGATCACGTGGCGGTGAGGAGTACGGCGACGGGCGCCAGAATCATCGAGATTCCCGGAAACGACAGCAGCGTTGTCGCTGACAACCTTGCTGACAAAATCCGGGATCTGGTGGGGGATGTGGCCGAGGTCACGAGGCCGTACAAAACGGCCCAAATTAAAATCTCCGGGTTTGATGAATCAATCACCCCGGAGACCTTGCGGAATGAGGTGTCCCTGGCTGGCAAATGTCCACCGGAACATGTAAAGGTGGGGCAGATCCGAATGACACGGGACTTTACCGGGGCTGTCATCGTGACCTGCCCAGTAGCCGTGGCCAACGCCCTCGTGGCAGACGGCCGTATATTGATCGGTTGGTCGTCTGCCAAAATCACTGGCCTGGAACCCCTGCCCATGCGCTGTTTCAGGTGCATGGGTTTGGGCCATACGTGGGCGCTGTGCCCATCACCGGTGGACAGGTCGGAACTTTGCCACAGATGCGGGAAAACGGGGCACCTCACACAGCAATGTGTTGAGAAGGAGCCCTGGTGCGCGGTGTGCCATCATGCCAAACTCCCGGCGAAGCACACAATGGGAGGGAAGGCGTGTAACCCCCCGCGCACCAGGGGACGACTGGAGCCCACCGGGCTAAAAAGAGTAGGCAACACAATGGAGCACTAATGCCCAGACGTCAGCACCAAGCACTTGAGCTGCTGCAGTGCAACATCAACCACTCCGCCCGCGCGCAAGATCTCTTGCTGCAACACCTGGCGGAGTGGGGCATTAGTGCTGCCATTGTGTCTGAGCCGTACTTTGTTCCCCCACTCCCTACGTGGGTAAGGGACACGGAGGGAGAGGTCGCGGTGACCATACCCCGGTTGGGAGACCGGCCTCCTCTGGTCAAGCAGAGTGCAGGCCGGGGCTACGTTGCGGCTAGATGGGGCGACATGGTTCTTGTCGCTGTGTACTTCGCCCCATCTAGACCGCGACGGGAGTTTGAGTCCCTCCTCTTAGAGGTGGGGCGGATTATTGCGGGAGCGGCGCCCATGCCTGTAATAGTGGCGGGGGACTTTAATGCCAAGTCTTTGGTATGGGGTTCCCCCGTCACTGACCTGCGCGGCAGGATCCTCTCCGACTGGATGGTGGCATCGGGGCTGTGTGTCCTAAACCAGGGCACTGCCAACACCTGTGTACGGTGGAATGGGGGCTCCATAGTGGACGTTTCGTTCGCTACCCCTTCCGCCGCTGCACGTGTCACAGGTTGGCGTGTCCTGGGGGATGTGGAGACCCTCTCCGACCATTTATATGTTCGGATGTCGGTCTCCAGACCGGCTTCGGTGCGGCCGCCCAGTCAAGATCGCAATCTCCCGAGGGACCGGTTCCGCAAGTGGAGCCTGGCCAGCCTCGACGCTGACTCAGCTGAAGAGGCGGCCATGATTGAGCGTTGGCGAACACAATCGCCAGACCGGTCCGTCGACGTGGAGGAGAGGGCCTGCCGCTTTCGGGCGTCGCTTGTCGCTGTCTGTGACGCCTCTATGAGGAGATCGGGTCCGCCGCCTAATAAAAAACGGGTGCACTGGTGGTCGGAGGAGATCGCCGTACTCCGACGCACCAGCAATAGTGCCCGCCGGGCATACACCCGGTGTAGGCGGCGACGGACGACCGTGGAGGGTGAGGAGGAGCTCCTGCGCACGGCACTTAGAGAGGCTAAGGAGGCCCTGTCCAAGGCGATTGCCAAGGCCAAAGACGAATCCTACAAAGAGTTCTTGGCCGCCTTGGACCGGGACCCGTGGGGGCGGCCGTACAAACTTGTACGGAACAAAATGCAGTGTGCCGCCCCGATGGCCTCTCTTGAACCGGAGCTCCTCCGAAATGTGGTGGAGGGACTCTTCCCCGAGGTCCCAGAGTTTGCCCCTCCGAGAATGGCTGCCCCGGAGCGGGAGTCCTCCGATATGATGGAAGTGCCGCCGGTCACTGACGCAGAGATGGAGCGGGTCATAGACCGACTCCATCGAAGCAAAAAGGCGCCGGGTCCTGATGGGGTCCCGGGCCGAGTCATACCGGTGGCGCTTATACACCTTGGGGATCGCCTGAGGGACTTATTTGAAGATTGTCTCCAAACAGGGCGGTTCCCAGGGGTATGGAAGGAAGGCCGGCTCTGCCTTCTGAGGAAAGAGGGTCGGCCAGAGGACTCCCCCAGCGGATGGAGGCCCCTTGTAATGCTGGATGAATCCGGAAAGATGCTCGAACGAGTAATAGCATCCCGGATCATCCGGCATCTTGAAAACAGGGGGCCGGACATCTCGGACCGCCAGTTCGGGTTCCGGACTGGGCGGTCTACCATCGACGCGATCGGGGCATTGAGGGATTTCTCGGAGAGGGCAACTGAGAGGGGGGGTGGGGCCGTGGCTGTGTCCCTTGACATCGCCAACGCCTTCGGCTCCATCCCCTTTGAGGTGATAAAGGAGGCACTTCGGTTCCACGGGGTGCCCCTTTATCTACGGAGGATCGTGGAGCACTACCTCACGGCGAGGGTAGTGCTCTACGAGAATAAGGATGGCATGATAACGTCGAGGGCAATGGTTTGCGGTGTTCCCCAGGGGTCGGTGCTGGGACCCCTGCTGTGGAACATCGGCTATGACTGGGCCATCCGCGGGGTCCTCTTGCCCCGGATGGCGGTCATCTGTTATGCGGATGAAACGTTGGTCGCTGTCTGGGGCGAAGAATTGGAGGGGACCCTACGCAGAGCGGCAGTCGCGGCAGACCTGATGGTTTACCGCATCAGGCTGCTGGGACTGAGGGTGGCCCTCAACAAAACTGAGGCCATTGCCTTCGGCGGAAGAGGTTGGAGGCCTCCGGCTGGCGCGTCCATTCTAGTAGATGGAGAAAGAGTCCGGATGATGCCGAACATCAAATATCTCGGCATCATACTGGACCCACGGTGGGACTTCGGGGAGCACTTTAGGCGAATGGCTCCCCGAATCGTTGGTGCAGCGTCAGCACTCAGCCGACTGCTGCCCAACGTAGGAGGGCCGGGTGCCCCGTGCCGTCGCCTGTACGCGAATGTCACTCGCAGCATGGCACTGTACGGGGCACCGATATGGGCGGATAGGCTCTCCGCTGCCAACAAGGCCCTGCTTCGGCGGCCACAAAGAGTGGTAGCCATCCGAATATGCAGGGCCTACATAACGGTGGCGTGGGCGGCAGCCTGCGCCTTAGCTGGCACCCCACCGTGGGAACTGGACGCGCTGGCCCATATGGAGGCCTACAAGGAGAGGGCAAGGTGGCGGGCTCTGCCTGCCGCCGAAAGAGAAGTGGACGGCAGAGGCAGGGAGACGTGGGACCTGGTCGTGGCTAGGTTACGGGAGCGATGGAGGAGTGACCTCGAAAACTCCGAATTCGGAGTTCGCACCATCGGGGCACTCCTTCCATCGCTGGACAAATGGCTGGATCGACACCACGGCCAGGTGTCGTACAGGTTGGCACAGGTAATGACCGGGCATGGCTGCTTCGGTCATTACCTGTACCGTATTGGGAAAGAGGGGAGCGAGGTCTGCCATGAGTGTAGAGAGCCGGACGACACGGCCCAACACACTCTGGCAGACTGCTCAAGGTGGTCGGCGCAGCGGCAAGAGCTGGTGGAAATTTTGGGGGATGGCGACCTCTCGCTGCATAACGTCGTTGACAGGATGTTATGCAGCGAGAGGAACTGGGTGGCGGTTGCTTCCTTCTGTGAGACCGTCATCTCGCAGAAGGAGGCTGCTGAGAGGGCGCGGGAGGAAGATCCAAACGCGCCCTCACATAGACGTGGACGGGGTGGCAGAAGGCGAGCACGTTACCGTGCTCACCTACTCCCCCAACAGGACCACTAATCCTGGGCAGTATGGGCGACTAGCAACTTACTAGTCGCCCAATAAAGCAAGATCCTCGGTAAAGCCGCACCGAGGAGCCAGAGGGCATCATGGTAGAATGCATAGCCGATCCCATGATGCCTTCGAAATGGCAGGAAGGAAGCGCCGGAGGGGTTTTAGTGCGGTAGTCTGGCACACTCGGTGCCAGGAGTCCCACACTCTCCCGGGTGAAGACCCGGGGGGTCGTCCGTAAATGGATTTCCCCTTCGTAACAAAAAAAAAAAAAAAAAAAAAAAAAAAAAGGATAAACGGAGCGCACACTGAGTGGTTTAAGATTGAGAAAGGTGAAAGGTGTTAGGCAGGGATGTGTTGCGTCACCGTGGCTGTTCAACCTATTTATGGATAGTTGTTTGACAGATTTGAAAGAGTCTGAAAGTGGATTAAGGATGAATGAATTACTCGTCAAATGTCTGCTCTATGCCGACGATCAGGTTATACTGGCGTCATCAGCGGAGGAGTTACAGGAGATGGTAAACTGTATGCATGAAGCTTTAAAAGAGAAAGGAATGAAAGTGAACGTAAGTAAAACTAAAACACTGGTTTTTGAAATGGAGAAAGAAATGACAGCATGTAATATTTTGATTGGAGGAGAAAAAGTTGAGCAAGTGAAAGAGATTGTATATCTAGGATCAAAGTTTACATCAGATGGCAAGTGTGATAGTGATATTGAAAGGAGAGTGAACGCGGGGAACATGGTGAATGGAGCTTTGCATGCCTTTATGAGCAGTCAGAAACTATCCAAAAAGGCTCGACTGGCTGTGCACAGGGGCGTGTTGGTCCCGACATTAATGTATGGGAGTGAAAGTTGGGTATGGCAAAAGAAGCACGAAAGCAGAATAAATGCAGTGGAAATGAGAGCGTTAAGGAGTATGTTGGGTGTGAAATTGAGTGACCGGATAAGGAACAGCGTGATAAGGGAATGTTGTGATGTGAAAGAAGATGTAGTTACAGGAATAGAAAAGGGTATGTTGAGATGGTTCGGTCATGTGGAGAGGATGAATGAAAACAGGTTGACTAAGCAGATATACAAGGAGAGTGTGGAGGGAAAGGTCGGGGTGGGAAGACCTAGACGAACATATCTTGATCAAATTAAGGACGTCCTGGTGAAGGGTCAGGTCAAAAGTGCCCGAAACCGCCGAGCTTGCATGAAGAGAGTTATGAATGTGGATGAAGCAAAGGAAGTATGCAGGGATCGTGGCAAGTGGAAAGAGGTAGTCTCTGCCTACCCCTCCGGGAAAGAGGCGTGAGTTTATGTATGTATGTATGTATGATTTCATCACTAAAGGATTCGGACTGTGCAATTTTTACAAGGCAAGTAAGTGAATGTTGGAGTTCACTATGTGTTAATGTGCCAAATATTTTAGATTTATTTTTACAATTATTTATGAAGCGAAGGACATATGCAAATATTCGCTTTAACTTAACTACACTTGAGTAGTTTCCTATATTAATGATTTCATGAGTTTTATTGTTTTCTTGTATGTTAGTATTTAAGACTTTTATTTCAGGTAACTGTATTTGTATGTTAGGAGTAGTGGGCCACTGAGACTAGTCACATTTTAGGAAATGTGGTCCTTCCCACCATTGAGAAGAATCAATAAGATGACGCGGATCAACATCTCTCGAAGCTATATCTGCAGGGTTTAGATCAGAAGGTACGTGTTTTCAAGAATTTTTTAAAGTTAATTCATTAATTTCACTGATTCTTTTGCATACAAACGTTTTAAGAACTTTTGGTTGAGTTTTTATTCAACCCAGTGTGATAGTTGAGTCAGACCAAAATACTTTTTTATCTATATTGCAGCGAAGAGCTTCAGTAACTTTATGTACGAGACGTACACCTAATAATGCAGCAGAACATTCTAGCTTTGGTATTGTTAAAATAGGATTGAGAGGTGCTACTCTTGTTTTTGCGCAAAGAAGCTTGACAGCGACGCTGTCAACATTATAACTTCGAACATAAACGCATGCAGCATAAGCATCCTGCGATGCATCTACAAAACAGTGACGCTCACAAGTGGCTGGAGTCAGTGATAACACATATCTAGGGATAGACATCAAAGCTAAAGTTTCCAAATTTGAAGACAATTTTTTCCAAATCTTTTTTATGTTTTCTGTTACTGGTTCACCCCAGTTTAAACTAAGTTGCCACAATTTTTGTAACAGAATTTTAAGAGTTTCTATACATGGACTAATGAAACCTAATGGGTCGAATATCTTGCAAGTATTAGATAAAATTGTTCGTTTGGTCACTTTTTCATTGGTTTGATCAATGTTGTTAGTTAGTTAGTTTAAATTAAAAAAAATTGCGAAAGTTAAGCGTGAAAGTGGCGTATAGGCTTTCTCTTAATAGGTATTTAGAACTTATTGAAACACTTATTGGTTAAATCAAATTTTTTTTGGGCGGTAGGAGTGAAAAGCAATAAGACAAGTTTTAAGTTGCTCTTCCTGTTTTATTTTGATTTTAGCTATTTAAATATCCAAAATAGTTTTCAATGTCTTAATGTCTTAAAGCTACTCGCCTGTACTTACACTCTCAGTCCTTTCTTCACTGTTTACATATTTTAAATCTGCGTCACTTCATCATTCACTCCACACAAGGTTTCAATCACTTTTTATTGAAGCATCATGGACCCTCTTAGACAACTAAGTAAAGATATTGCTGATATGACTGCCCTGTTCAAGTCTAAAATGGCTTCTTTTGAAGCATCATTGGGCAATCAAAGTCAGGGTCAGGATACATCATCTCTTGCCAGTGAGTACTACACTTTTAAATCATTCATATTGAAAGCAGTTTCCGGCATCAATGCACAGATGGGTTTGGTACTACAGTCTTTAGATGCAATCGAAATGAGAGCTCGATCCAACATTTTACTCCTACATGGTGTTGCAGAGGACACAGATGTAGACTTGCACACAAAATTCCTCAACATTTGTCATGACATGCTGCAACTGCCAGATATTGAGCCAAGTAATATCATACAAGCTGTTCGTCTTGGCAGGAACTCAAAGATGGACAAGCCACGTCCCATCCTTATTAAATTTACAGACTTATCTTGTCGAAATAAAATTTGGGCTGCCAAAAGATACCTTAAGGGCAGTGGTCTGACTCTGTCGGAGTTTTTGACAGCTGCAAGACATGCTGTGTTTGTGGAGGCCAGGAAGCCCCTCGGTGTTAGGGGCTGTTGGACTGCTGATGGCAAAATTGTGATAGTTAGTGCGGATGGGTCAAAGCGCAGAATTTCAACATTGGGCGAACTTCATGCCGCACTTGGCAGTGAGTACGCTTCCGATAAATCAGAAGCAGGGACTCTCGAGTCGGCTCCTGGCTTGCCCGTTAAGGAGCGGGCTGGGCGCCCTGTAAATAAACCACGTCCTACACGATCCCAGACGAAAAAGTAGACCTCTTCAGTTTGTAAAATCTTTGCTGTAATATTTCAAATATATGTAGTTTTGAACTTTTAACATTTACCTACATTGTAAGTTTGTAAAAAGTGCCGGTCATTTTAACTTATTTATTGCAGTCTTTTTTATGGCACGCACGCACGACATTGGGGAGTAAGGGGGAGAACTGAATTAACATCTTTCCGGCCCCAACAGTCAACCTCACCTGCTCGCGCAGACAAAATACTTTTCATCCGCGGCGGTTTTTCTCGGAAGCCCGCGGTGCTCCCTGCTAGACAACGGACGAGGCAATGGCGACCGAGCAGTGGCCGTATAACCACACACCCAACCAATGGTTGGAAGAGGCTGCAGGAGCCTGCGGGATTAAATAACCCCAAAAGACTGGTGCAGAAGGCAAGGGGAAACCACTGCAACTATTTTCCCGAGAAAATTGTCATGGAAGTAAATACACAAGAGGTGTGAGACTACCGGCCTTGCAGAAGTAGGAAACCGGGCTTTTCATGGAAAATCTGCTACTGGAACATCAGTTAAGCTTCGTAAAATCCAAAAGATAGGAACCTGGAACGTTCGAGGCTTGCTACAACCAGGAAAATTGGACATTGTGAGACGAGAGGTGACCCGGTGTGGCTTGAGCATTTGCGGATTGAGCAAAACTCACTGGAAGAACAACGGTCACTTTGTTACTGGTACCCACACCGTCTACTGCTCTAGAAATGAAAGTGAGAGCCAAAATGGAGTTGCTTTGCTTATTCCAAAACATCTAAATAATTGCGTACTTGGTTACGAACCGGTAAGCGATCGCATAGTCTCTATGAAA
This sequence comes from Amyelois transitella, assembly GCF_032362555.1. Lineage (NCBI taxonomy): Eukaryota > Metazoa > Arthropoda > Insecta > Lepidoptera > Pyralidae > Amyelois > Amyelois transitella. The sequence goes on from NC_083536.1 coordinate 3,576,439, forward strand.
CTCAAAGCTCTACCTGTCAACTTGAACATCGTGCAAATATATGCCCCTACTAGCCGATCTACAGAGCAAGATATTGAGAGGTTCTATACTCAGTTGCAGATTACCATTGAAAAAATACCCAACAGAGAGCTACTTATTATTTTGGGTGATTTAAATGCAAAAATTGGTGCTAACGCCCGACAACACAGTAGGGAATTTTGGACTTGGTATGAGGAATGAGAGAGGTGAGAAATTTATGCAGTTCGCAGATGAAAACAACCTGGTAGTGGCCAACAGTCTATTCCAGCACCATCCTCGTAGATTGTATACTTGGACATCGCCTACTGGACATCGCAATCAGATAAACTACATCCTTATTCAATCGCGTTGGCGCACATCCGTCCTCAATGCGCACACAATGCCCGGTGCCTGCTGCGGCTCGGATCATGAACTTTTGATCATGAAATTGCGATTAAAACTCAAATCTGCCAGAACTCCTTGTAAACAAAAAAGGATTGTAGTCACAGATATAGAAAAATTCACTTTCACCATCGAGAATAAGTGGACGGAATGGGTAGAAACAAAACACGGTACGCCAAACCCAAACGTCATGTGGGAAAAGGCCAAACAGCTTATCCAGCAGGCAGCAACAGAGTCTAAAATGCAATCAAAGGCGCACAAGCGGCAACACTGGATGACCGAAGGTACTCTTGCTCTTGTTGAAGAGAGACGTCGGAAGAAAGCTCAGGGAGCAGACATAAGGACTATAAACAAACTGTCTGCTGAAGTCCAAGCAGCATGTAGACGAGACCACAACTACCTTCATGCCATCTGTCACGAAATCGAGTCTCGTGCTGAAAGACACGAATCGAAAGACATGTACCACAAAATTCGGGTTATCACTAAAACCTGGGCTATAGAAAACAGCGATAATCATGTGGTAACAGAACTGGTTGAAATCTCTGAAACATGGAAAGGCTGTCAGTCGTTATTCCAGGACCCGCACTGCCACGATTTCCCGAGTACTGTCCCTAATACTGAGGATCTGGAACCGGACATTCTCCTGTCTGAGGTTAGAGCTGCAATAAAACATCTCAAAAACGGGAAAGCCACTGGAAGAGATGCCATTCCTATTGAAACCATAAAAGCTCTAGGAGAGTATGGTGATAAATTTTTTCACGCCATCTGTAATGAAGTATGGCGGACGGGAAATTGGCCCGATGAATGGACTCACACCATATTTACCCCCTTACACAAGGAAGGTTCCACAAAGAAATGTAACAACTACCGCCTTATTGCTTTGATACCACACGCCAGCAAAATTTTGTAACATATCCTTAACGAGCGCCTCAAAACATACCTATCTAAGGAGATAGCTCCAGAACAAGCCGGCTTTGTGAAAGGGAAGGGCACTCGGGAACAGATTTTGATTGTTCGCCAGATCATCGAAAAAGCGCGAAAATTCAACAAATCGGTGTATATTTGCTTTCTGGACTTCTCAAAAGCATTTGACTCGGTGAAATGGCCTGTGTTATGGGACACATTATTGCAAATGGGCACGCCTTTACATCAAGTCCACCTTTTAAGACGGCTATACGAGGATGGAACAGCCTCTGTGCGCACAGAAGACGTCTTGTCAGGAAACTTTCGCCCTAGTGCCGGAGTACGCCAGGGATGCATAATATCACCACTCTTGTTCAATGTATACACTGAGTTAATAATGCGCATCACTCTAGAGGATTGGACAGACGGTGTGAAAATTGGTGGATACAAAATTGCCAATCTACGTTATGCTGATGACACCACCCTCTTTGCAACTAGTACCCAACACATGGAAGATCTACTTCAGAAAATGGAACGTGTTGGCCTCGAGTTCGGTCTGAAAATAAATCGCAGCAAGACGAAGATGATGGTTGTGGATCGCGCTAACAGTAATTCGCCAGAAGTAACTAGAATCGCGAACTGTGACGTGGTCCAATCGTACACTTACCTTGGCGCTCTGATTTCGAATAACGATGTATCGACGAGATAAAGCGACGAATGGCAATCACAAGATCGGCAACGGACAGAATGAGAAAAGAATGGAGGAATCGTAGCATCACCAAGACCACAAAGACCAGACTGGTGCGCACGCTTATTTTCCCCATATTTTTGTACGCTGCTGAAACGTGGACATTGCGAGAAGTGGAAAGAAAAAAGATAGACGCCCTAGAGATGTGGTGCTGGAGGAGAATGCTTGGTGTGTCTTGGACAGAGTTCCGCACTAACGTCTCGATACTCCAAGAGCTCGGTATTAAGCAGCGACTATTTCCCTTAGTACAATCTCGCATTTTGTCATTCTTTGGACACGTTACAAGGAGAGGCAACCGATCCATAGAACGGCTTGTTGTCCAGGGTAAAGTGGAAGGCTCTCGACCGCGCGGGAGGTCACCCATGCGATGGACCGACCAAATAAAGTCTGTGATTGGCGGTTCACTTAACGAGTGGAGCAGGATGACTTCCAGCAGGGAGAAATGGCGGGACATCGTAAGGCGCACATTGGCGCCCGCCTCCAACACTACATGATGACCACGACCACTCTGTCAAGAGTGACACGACTGAGAAGAACGACATTGACACTGACAACTCATTGTTGTTATTTTCCCGTTGGAGTGGGCTGCCAAAGGATTTCATTTCACACGGCGCACATAGGAGTATTTGTATCAAAAACTCGGACAAAATTATTTGATGTTTCTAGTGAAGTGGAAATTACATAATATGATTGAAAAAATATATAATCGTTAAATATAAAGCCATATTATATAAGGTTTTTGTATTATCAAACAAAAAAAAAATTTTTTCCATATAAGATTACAAATAAAAAATAAAAATTAAATAATTTTCACAATTTATGATTATACTAATCACATTCACTATCAGTTTCGTCATCGGAGTCATTATTTTCTTCAAGACTAGTGTCAAAGGACTTGGAAGGTTCGTCTGAAATTAATAATTCCAAAGCACTTTTAGAAAAAGATTTACTTTTTTTTGGGGTCTTTTCCTATTGCTGCTCAAGAATGGGTCCGAACTTAAAAGCAATCGATGCAAAATGTCACACTGGCCGCAAACACTATCTAATTGTTCCGCAGGAACTTGCTCTCGTAATTCTTTTGTTTTCCGCCGATTGCTCCCATCACTAAGATCAATAAATTCTTAGACAGGTCTACCGATTTTTTGACTTTTCCAAACCGGTAATGAAATTGTGCCAGCCAGCCATTGCTCATTTTTTTTCATAAAGCGGTCTTAAATGTAACTTGCAGCAACCCATTTAGCCTTAAATTTGGTTTTAAAATGCTTAAGAGATCTGGTTAAACTATTCTCTTCGTCAAGAGGGCAGCCAGTAATCTCCACAAGCTTTCTGCTCAATAAAGCCAACTGGTCATCAACTTTCGTTACAGAAAATTGTTGCATCATGTCAAATAGTTCCCGCCTAGCAAATTTCTTAACATTTTCTAAAACAAAAACCAAAACCAAACCAAAAGTGTAACCAAAAGGGAGGAAAAAGGTGGAACTAGTTTTAACGAGATATGATAGATAGGAGTCCATACTTTCACATGTATATTAAAATTTTGCTTGACAGAGCTTGACACATAAACAAAAATGCCTATGAACATATTTCTAAGTAAAAAAAATGTCTATTTATAACATGTCTGAAATAACACTCAATAGACCTGTTAAATCCGTTTTATAATATAAAAATAATACATGCAAAATTCAGAACAAACCTTCCTCTCCCATGTATAAAACAATTTTTTGTTGTACACCACCAAAAATAATCACAAATCACCTTTGAAGTTAAACAATATTGAGAGCGTCAAAAACAATAACATGCGATGCACACGGATAACCCAATTCAGACTGATTTGTACGTCAAAGCGTGTCACGTATTATTATTTTTTTTGGTTCTACCTTACGCGTTGGTTAATAAAGTTTATAAAAAAAGTGGTTGGAGGGGAATTTGCGTTAGTTTCGAAATTCGACTTTTGACCGGTTTTAGAGCAAAGTATTTTTGCTCTAAAACCGGTCAAAAGTCGAATTTCGAAACTAACGGCGTGCTCTGTGCGGCGGTTTTAATGCGCTTAGTCCTACTTTTACATAAAGCAAGTTCTTACAATGAGATATTACAGCATTGAGTTTGTCACTACACTATTGTTTATTTTTTTTTCTTTGTCCTGCTTTTTTGTACGATTTCGGGGTTGTACTGTGATTTTAAATTTTATTAATTTATTAATATACGGTAATTTTGCTTTACCGTATATTAATAAATTCTAAGTATAAATTGTGAGTCGAAGTATTATTTTTATGGTAAGGCGACAAAACTAAAGATTATTATTACCTAATTTATTGTTGAAAATTTATTATCTATTAAATATTTTCATACATATATTATTTTATTTATATATTTATTGTTATTTAACCAATTCATTCTCATGTCCGACGTTCTTTCCCCCTCTACCAATTCTGAATATTCTTCTCTTATCAATTCCTCAAGCAATTTATTGAATCTTGAGAATGATGGCGAGGATCTTCCTAATCTCAGGGACAACATTAATATAACTTTTCGTTCCTTAGCTAAAAACTTTAATGTCGTGCATATAAATGCCCAAAGTGTGCCTGGCCACTATGCAGATCTTCTCAATACCTTCTCCAACAGCAACATTCATGCAATTCTAATTTCGGAGAGTTTTCTGAAACCGCCTTCCACTCTCTATCCTCTTCCGGGATTTAGGCTGATAAGGAACGACAGAGTGTGTGACACGGTTCGAAGTGATGGCTGCACGAGAATGGAGCGTTGTGGTGGTGTTGCAATTTACTTGCGAGGTGATATTTCTTGTGAGATGGTTTCTCAATCTCCCCATGTTACCCAAAGCCCGGAACACCTTTTCCTGGAGGTCTCTCTTCATAAAACTAAAGTTTTACTGAGAGTGTTTTACAGTCCATCTCTCCACATTAACTATTTTGACCCACTCGACTCTGTCTTGACTAACACACGGATCTTGTTCGATCACATTATCCTCATGGACCTTCAACACATGTCTTCTTAAAAATGATTCCCGTTCAAAAACTCTCCTCTCTCTTTTACACTCCGTAGATCTACATGTCCTTCCCCTTAACGCTACTCATTTTCCACTCAATCTCCGTCCATCTCTGCTTGATCTTATTATAACTTCCTCCCCCGATATAGTCGCTAAGTACGGTCAGTTTAAGGCTCCAGGGTTTTCAGCCCATGACCTTCTGTTTTCTTCTTTTAGACTTAGACCCCCTAAACGTAGACATAAAGTCATCTTGTTGCACAACTTTGCACATATTAATAAAGATTTGTTAATATCCGATTTTGCTCGTGCGGATTGGGAAACTATTTATGGTATTTATTAATAGAATTATCCTTAAGACACAACAATTATATACGGAAAATACAAATAAATAAATAAAGTAAATATATAAACATGTATACATAAATTAACTTCAAAACCAATTCAAGACTCGAGAAAGAATTTATTAAAATTAACTTCAAAACCAATTCAAGACTCGAGAACGAATTTATTAAGCTTATTTTTGAAGGAATTAGAAGGAGGGGACAATTTTATAAGAAGGGGCAGTTTATTCCAAAGGCGAACAGTCAACATAGAAAAGGACTTACCGTAGGTTTGAGAATGGTAGTCAGGAATCTGTAAAAGGAGGGTATTACAGGAACGAAGGCGTGGATCATGGATGCGAAAAGTGAATTTTTCTGACAGATATTTAGGGAAAAGGGGATTAAAAAGTACACTGTACAAAAAGGAGACAATATGTAAGTTACGACATGATCTCATAGGTAACCAGTTCAAACGTGAGCGGAACTCCGATATGTGGTCAAATTTCCGAAGACCGAAAACAAAACGAATGCACATATTCTGTATCCGCTCAAGCTTATTTAACAGTTCCTCAGTCAGATCGATATACGCAACATCAGCGTAATCGAGAACAGGGAGGAGCAATAAACGAGCCAAGAGTGCTTTAGTATCAGAAGGTAGGAACTGTTGCAATCGCCTCAGAGAATGCAAGGAGATAAAAGTTTTCCGGCTAAGTTCACTGATTTGAGGGGACCAAGAAAGAGTTTCGTCAATGATTATTCCCAAATTTTTGACTTTGGAAGCAAGAGGTATAGTGTCATTGCCTAATACAACTTTGGGAAACACCAATGACTTAAATTTAGAGATAAAGTGAGGACTACCTATAACAATGGCCTGAGACTTGGCCGCATTGATCAATAGACCAAAGGATTTGGCCCATTCAGCAATACGAGCCAAATCGGAGTTGATAACACTGATCGCATGGTTGAAATTATTCAGTGTAGCAGCTGTATAAATTTGGAGGTCGTCCGCATGAAGGTGGAATGAGGAAGACAGCGAAGAAGTGATTCCATCAATGAATAAAGAAAAAAGAATTGGCGAAAGTATACCACCTTGAGGGACACCAGCATCCAAACTACGCCAATCAGAATTGAGAAATTAAGTGCTCGCCTACAAGCGAAATCAACGAAAAAATAACGCTGGGCTGGACCGATGATTTCGTGCACTTCCATGGCTTTTCCTTTTTTTTTCAAATAATTTATATCTACCTTTTATTATGTTTTAATAGTTTCTGTTTATTTTTAGGGTAGGTAATTTGTAGCTTTATTTAGTTGTCAGTTTATGACATGATCTTTCAATGACAATTAATGTCATTGACAACTGTCATTCTTTTTTTTTAAGTCATTGTATTGTGTTGCATATAGAGCCCACATATAGGTAGGCTTACTCTTATTGTTCAAAATTAATATGTCTGGCAAGATCATTGTACTATTGTTTTATTTTAGAAATTTTAATTAGTTTTATATACCTTAAATTTATTTTTATTATTTAGGATATTTTATTTATTTATTGTTACACTCTATGCCTGATGTATTTTCTAACTCTTCCGTTCACGCAATTCTTATTTCGAAAAGCTTTCTGAAACCTTCTCTTCCTTCAACTATGTATCCCCTTCCGGGATTTAAACTATTTAGAAATGATCGAATTTACGAAACCGTCACTAATGGTGTCTCTAAAATGGTAAGATGTGGTGGAGCCGCTATATATTTACGAGGTGATATACCATGCCAAATTTTATCTCAATCTCCTTCAGCATATGAAAATCCTGAACACCTTTTTCTAGAAATTTCTCTTTCTCATACTAAAATTCTTCTTGGTGTATATTATAGCCCTTCTCTTCACATAAATTACTTTTCCTCTTTGGAGCTTCTTTTGTCGGATTATCGTAGTCGTTTTGAAAACATTATTATGATGGGGGATTTTAATACTTGTCTCATTAAAAATGATTCAAGATCAAGATCTCTTCTTTCTCTTCTTCATTCTTTAAATTTGCACTGCCTTCCTCTTAGCGCTACACATTTTCCACATAATGGTCCGCCATCTTTTCTTGATCTTATTATCACTTCTTCCACGGATCTTGTGTCAGCTCATGGCTCCAATATAATGCAGCGTGTTTCTCTGCTCGTGACCTTCTGTAGGCGTCTTTTAAGTTGCGTTCTCCTAAGCGTAGACACAAAGTTATATTCCGTCGTAATTTCACGGCAATTAATGAACAGTTATTTTTAACTGATTTTAATAATGCGGACTGGAGCACTGTTTTAATGGCTCCAGACGTAGATTCAAAGGTCTCTAAATTCATCGAAATTTTATTATCACTTTTCTATAAACATGCTCCTTTTCATCCTGTTCGCATTAAACATAACCCTGCTCCTTGGCTCACACCCGAAATTAGGAAGTGCATGGCCAGAAGAGATAAAGCTAAACTAAAATTACGTCAGTGCCCATCTGCTGAGAACCATTCTGCTTATGTTTTTCTTCGTAACGTTTGCAATAAAAAATGTAGGGATGCTAAGCGGAAATACATTCATTCTAACGTGGAAAACTGTCCCCCTGGTAAATTGTGAAAGTTTTTGAAGGGTTTGGGTTTTGGTAAGCAAGGGCCTGAGGAGAGTTTTGATATGGACGTAAACGAATTAAATAGGCACTTTTGTTCATCTTCTAAGAATTGTTCGTCAATTACGAAACAGGCAACACTTGCTAGTCTGGCTGTTCAACCTTCTTGTGATTTTCTCGATTTCTATATAAATGAGATTACGACTGACGATGCAATAAAATTAATTAAGTCCATTAAATCAAGGGCAGTAGGTGATGACGCTATATCCCTTGATATGATTAAACCGATAGCGGAAGTGATTGCCCCTTATATTGTGAACATCTTAAACTGTTCCATATCGTCGGGCATCTTTCCCACTAATTGGAAACTCGCTCACATAATTCCTCTTCCTAAAAGAAATTCGCCTTCATGTCCTTCTCATTTGCGTCCTATTTCAATTCTGTCTGTGCTGTCAAAAATCTTGGAATATCATGTTCATCAACAATTAAGTGCACACTTATCTCGCTATAATATTTTAAGTCCTTTTCAATCAGGTTTTAAATGTGGCCATAGTACTACGACAGCTCTTGTAAAAATTACGGATGACATCCGTTTTAATATTGACAATAAAAAGCTTACCGTACTTGTTCTTCTTGATTTCACAAGTGCTTTTAATACTGTCGATTTCGATATTTTGGTTGAAATTTTACGTACTTTAAATTTTTCCTCAAATGCCCTCCGTTGGTTTGCATCTTACCTTACTGGTCGTAAACAACGTGTAAAATTGAATGATTGCCTCTCAGATTGGTGTGATCTAGTAGCTGGTGTTCCGCAGGGTGGCATTCTTTTGCCGGTTCTGTTCTCAATATTCGTTGATGGTATTACTGCGTCTCTTTCCTCTAATTTTCATCTTTATGCCGATGACTTGCAGATCTATGCGTCTGCTAGTTTGGATGATATTAATGATGCTTTTAGTACCATTAATTCGGATTTGGAGAGGATTGCAGATTGGTCAAGCCGTTTTGGTCTTTTAATGAATGCTGCCAAGTCACAGGCCATTGTTATTGGTAGTCCGCATTATATTTCGAAATTGGAAAATGCGATGGTTCCTAGCTTGGTTCTGAATAACAATATTATTCCTTTATCTCCCAAAGTGACTAATCTGGGTATCATCATTGACCAGACTCTCTCGTGGATTCCCTATATTAATGATATCAGCCGTAAAATGTATGTGTCGTTACATTCACTTCGTCGAATGCAAAAATTTTTACCCGTCGTCACTAAAGCTGTGCTTGTTCAGTCGCTTCTCTTTCCTCTTCTAGATTATTCAGATGTTGCTTGTTTGAACATTACTGAGGAATTGCTTGACAAGTTAGAGCGTTTACAAAACCAGGGCATTCGCTTTGTTTTCGGTCTTCGCAAGTTCGATCACGTTTCAGAGTTTCGTCGCCAATTTAATTGGCTCCCAATTCGCCTTAGACGTAATGTTCACACACTATCTCTCTTGTTTAATGTCCTTTTTAATCCTTCTTTCCCCCACTATCTTCATGAAAATTTCTCGTTCCGTGAGTCGGATAGTCGTTTGCGGTCTCATAACAATCCCAAATTACTTATTCCTCCTTATTCCTCTCGAACTTATGGCTTATCTTTTAGTGTACGTTCTGCTCAACTTTGAAATGATCTTCCCCAAGATACGAGATCTGCCCTTAACCTTAGTTCTTTTAAAACACTAATCAAAAGACTGTATTCTGATGCATCTAACATTTGAGTGTACATATATTTGTGTAAGTTTATATATATTTTATTTATGTATGTTTATCATTAATTAGTTTGTAATTAATTGAATGTTGTAACGCATCTTCAATGCTTTTAATCTGCGCTGCCTTTTGATTAAGGATTTTCCTTTTTATTTTGGTTGACTGCCAGCCAGGCTGGAAGGGACTCAAAATATTATACTTAGCCAGATGGTTAGAAAGACATTTTTGAACATGTTGCTCTAAAATGTCCAACTGTGATGAAGTTTTAATGGACCAAGTATATTTCCTGGTTTTGGGAAATAATGGCTACTCATACAAATCCCAGTTACGAAATGCTAAGGTTATAGCTCGGTCTTTTTCTAAATGTTTAAGTAAATTGATTATTTTACGGTCCGACACTCGAACATGAGGAACTCGCCAAACTATTTTATTTATAACTAGCGGACGCGACAGACATCGTTCTGTCAAAAAGATTTGTAATGTAGCGGTTTTGTCTACGTACCTATTTTATAATCAGGGCAAAAAATTGAAATTTGATATTTAAATATGATTGAATTTGAATTTTGTACAGCGATAATATCGTTTAATATTCGACAAAACTTTGTCATGGTCGCATCATATTAATGACGTGAGCAGGAAAATGTTCTTAGCATTCAGCTCCCTTAGAAGATTACGTAATTTCCTACCTGTTGATACTAAAATTGCGCTGACACAATCTCTTCTTCTCCCTCTCCTTGATTACGCTGATACTGCTTATCTCGACGTCACTGAGGAACAGTTAAACAAACTCGAGCGTCTTCAAAATCTTTCTATTCGTTTCATATTTGGGCTTCGCAAATATGATCACGTTTCTTCTTTCCGTTCGCGGCTGAAGTGGCTTCCTATCCGACTCCGTCGCAATTTGCATATTGTGACAATGCTCTATTCAGTCTTATTTAATCCGTTTTCTCCGTCTTATTTAAAGGAGCGCTTCAATTTTTACAGTGATGCCCAAGGCGCCACCCGCAGTCTGCGTAGCACGGTTACCCTACGACTAAGACTACCGACATCCAACACCAATTTTTACTCCCACTCTTTTACTGTACAAGCTGTCCGTCTATGGAATGCTCTCCCTGTCGATATCAGGAAAGCCCAGACTATTAATAGTTTCAAAAATCTCGTTAGGTCTCATTATCTTTCTACTCTATCCTAAGTATATGTTATTATTATGTATTTATATGTATTTATGCGTATTATTATGTATTTATATGTATTTATGCGTATTTGTATGTATGTATTTATATATATATAGATATATATTCTGTATGTATTTTATTATGTTCAAACATTTATTCATCTTGCTCTGCGCCAACGCCGATCTCCTGTTTGGTTTCCTTCCACCCAAAGGTTGACTGGAAGAGATTGCTTTAGCGATAAGTCCGCCTTTGTACCATCTATATCTGCTTTGTGTTGTTTTGTATGTTTTCTCTTATGGTGCAATAAAGAGTTTTATCTATCTATCTATCTATAATAAGGTGCAAATTAAATGTGACGTTTTGAACACACTTACAGTACTTAGACAACAGTGAACTTTATACAAAAGCAATAAAGCTACATATATAGCTATATTGACTCTACGAATTAATAAAAAAAAAATTGTATAGTAAAAAGAAAAGGGCTGTTTTAGGGTTGTTCCGGCAATAATTCGAATTTTTCTCCCCGTAAAAACCATCCTCGAACTTAAATGAACATTTAAAGAAAGAATTGGTCAATTTGGACCAGGCTTTGTCGAGTTTTGCGCTTACCAACACATTTTGCGATTCATTTTTATATTAAAGAAGATTATATCTTTGACAATTTTTCCAAAACTTAGTAATAAGGAATTGCGATTTGTATTACTTCTCAATAGTACTAATTCATGTTTACAGTTCATTATGATTTTTGAAAGTTTATAGTACCATAAGATTGATATTGCAAATAATTATAATTTATAGTTAAAGGACTTAAATAATTTACTAGTTCTAATGGTGGTTTTAAATCACCAAAACTATCAAAATATTTCCAGTAATTAATATATTTAACGTAGGCTACCCAATGTGTTACAGGTTTGTCAGAACTAACTAAATATATGTATAGCACACTCAAATTTTTTTTTGGTTTCAGAGGAAGAGTATCTCTCATATACCTTCTACCTCAAGCCGTGCTGTCACTGTTCGTCAAGTTGAACTCAAGCTGAAGCCATTTCTCAACCTCAAAACGGATAGAGAAGAAAAAGAAAGATTACTCTTGGAAAGGGAACAGAACGAACAGGAATTTCAATCTTTACTCGATCGAAACACCAAACTGAATTCAAGTTTAACGGAATGTAGATTACAAAGTGATGACTTAGTTGAGCAGTTAAACCAGCTTAAGTTACAGTTAGGATATTTCCAGCAATGCAGTGACACCTATGAAGATGTCCTTAGACATAGAGAGTTAGGAGAGGCACGAAGACGAATAGAGAATAATGAACAATCACGGCAGTCCTTAGAGGTCAATAATATGTTTGACCAGATAATTACAGTTACCTCCGCTCCTCTCTTAGACTCTAGTAACTCAGTGATTGACCTCACAAGTGAGACCTCACTATGTGAAATAAGAAAACAACCTACAACTATTCGGTTTAGTCTCAACAAATGCAGAAAACTGAGAAAATTAAATAAAATTATTGAAAAAAATAAAATTCAAATGAATATGAACAAGAAAAAGTCTCATATAATAAAATCTGGGATCAAAATGTATACAAATATGTGTACTTATTTAGATTTAACCGAGTGTAAATTGCCGGAAAGTCAGGAGTTATACAGTGTCGTCACCGAGACCTTACATACATACATACATAAAATCACGCCTCTTTCCCGGAGGGGTAGGCAGAGACTACCTCTTTCCACTTGCCACGATCTCTGCATACTTCTTTCGCTTCGTCCACATTCATAACTCTCTTCATACAAGCTCGGCGGTTTCGGGTACTTTTGACCTGACCCTTTACCAGGACGTCCTTAATTTGATCAAGATACGTTCGTCTAGGTCTTCCCACTCCGACCTTTCCCTCCACACTCTCCTTGTATATCTGCTTAGTCAACCTGCTTTCATTCATCCTCTCCACATGACCGAACCATCTTAACATACCCTTTTCTATTCCTGTAACTACATCTTCTTTCACATCACAACATTCCCTTATCACGCTGTTCCTTATCCTGTCACTCAATTTCACACCCATCATACTCCTAAACGCTCTCATTTCCACTGCATTTATTCTGCTTTCATGCTTCTTTTGCCATACCCAACTTTCACTCCCATACATTAATGTCGGGACCAACACGCCCCTGTGCACAGCCAGTCGAGCCTTTTTGGATAGTTTCTGACTGCTCATAAAGGCATGCAAAGCTCCATTCACCATGTTCCCCGCGTTCACTCTCCTTTCAATATCACTATCATACTTGCCATCTGATGTAAACTTTGATCCTAGATATACAAACTCTTTCACTTGCTTCACTTTTTCTCCTCCAATCAAAATATTACATGCTGTCATTTCTTTCTCCATTTCAAAAACCAGTGTTTTAGTTTTACTTACGTTCACTTTCATTCCTTTCTCTTTTAAAGCTTCATGCATACAGTTTACCATCTCCTGTAACTCCTCCGCTGATGACGCCAGTATAACCTGATCGTCGGCATAGAGCAGACATTTGACGAGTAACTCATTCATCCTTAATCCACTTTTAGACTCTTTCAAATCTGTCAAACAGCTATCCATAAATAGGTTGAACAGCCACGGTGACGCAACACATCCTTGCCTAACGCCTTTCTCAATCTTAAACCACTCAGTGTGCGCTCCGTTTATCCTGACACAAGCACTCGAATCCTCATATAAGGATTTCAGTGCTCGTATTAAGAGACTGCTCACCCCATGCATAGAAAGTGCTGACCACAATTCATTCCTCTCAACTCTGTCATAGGCCTTTTCCAGATCTACGAATGTGCAATAGACTTTTTGACTCTTGGCCAAAAACTTTTCGGCTATGCACCGCAAGGAAAAGACCTGATCAGTACATCCCATTCCCTTTCGAAATCCCGCTTGAGCATCCCATATTTTGTCATCAGTTTCATTCCTGACTCTATTAATCAATACCTTAGCATACAATTTGCCGACGACGCTAAGCAGGCTTATACCACGATAATTTTTGCAGTCCAGCTGTGACCCTTTTCCTTTGTAAAGTGGCACGATAACAGCCTTACACCAATCTTTTGGTACTCGGCCGCTTCTCCAACACAAATTGAAAAGGCAGTACAACTGACTAGCTACTACGCCTTTTCCTGCTTTAAGCATCTCGACCGACACTCTATCACACCCAGCAGCCTTTCCCGCTTTCATACTCTTAAGTGCTTCCACAATTTCGAACATTTCAATTTCGCCTTCCATCTCATCCTCATTTTCTTCGCTATAGCAGAAATCTTTCTTATTTCCTTCCTTTTTTCAAATAAACTTTCAAAATAGTCCTGCCATATCTTTAGTACACATTCTTCTCCTTTCACAACGCTACCATCCTGGCATCTGATCCTAGTCAGCTCTCTGGTTATAGTATTTCCTCGGGCTGACCTTACGGATTTCCAGAATACTTTCAGATTTGACTGAAAGTCTTCTGATAGCCTTTTATCAAAATCCTCTTTATACTCTTCTTTCTTTCTAATCACAGCTTTCTTAACCAAATCTTTCATTTTCTTATATTCCTTACGTGCTTCATTCACATCTTCATCTATAACCTCTTGCATTCTTAAGTTAGCTTTTGCTGCTAACAAATCCAGCCATGCTTTCTTCTTTAATCGCACAAGTTCTTGCACATCTTTACTCATCCACGCATTTTTGTGATTTTTTCCTTTCCTTCTTCTACTTACACCACACACTTCAACAGCTACTTTCACAATTCTTTCTTTAAATTCCTTCCATCCATCTTCAATATCGCTCATTTCCTCTAAATCTTCAAATTCATCCTTCAGTCTATTAATATACTTCTTACCTACATCCATATCTTGCAAATTTTCTACTTTTACTCTTTCCAAAGCGCTGGTTTGCTCCCTTACCCTGTGCCGCCAGCGATTGAAGATACCTCTTATCCGGGATATCACCAGTAAATGGTCCGAGTCAATGCTAGCACCGCGATATGCACGGGTATCCAGCACTTTGTTCTTCAATCTTTCATCTACAATCACAAAGTCTATCATACTTTTTAAAATACCTTCCACTCTTGTGTAGGTGTGGATCTCTTTATGTTGAAACATTGAGTTCGACACAAAAAGATCCCACTCTAGACAAATTTCTAATACACTTCTTCCATTATCATTCACCTTTTCGTCACCAAACGCACCAAGCACCTTTTCATATCCATCACGCTTTACACCCACCCATCCATTAAAATCACCTAACATAATAATCTTCTCATTTGGCTTGGTAACTTTCAATACTTCTCTTACACTATTCCAGAACTCCTCGTTTTCGCTTTTTGCTGATGTTGTACCCCTCGAACCCACATCCCAAGGTGCATAAACACCTAGAACGAAGATCCGAGTGATTCCAACTTTCAGCCTAATCCATAGAAGACGAGGGCTGACACACTCATACTCATTCACGCACTCAGCCATTCGTGCAGAAAGAATTAGACCGACCCCTTGACAGCCTCGGCTGGTACTGGAAATTCCAGACCAATACGCCGTGTAAGGGCCGTGCTGCGTCGCGTCGCATCCTTTCCGCTTCGTTTCATTCACGCACAACACATCCAAACGTCTTTCATCCATCATCTGGCATACTTCCTCAATCTTATTCTTCATTCCTACTCTTACATTCATCGTCGCAAAGCGGCTTTCAGCAGACCGCATACCGCTCCCGCCGGGAACGAGACGTGATGGGGTGCGGACACCATCGCCGCCATTTATATGCTTTTTAAGGTTCATAATGCGATTCCCACGAGACGCTAGGGAAAAATTTTGTCCGCCCCAGCAGAGCCCCGCATGCCAGGGTAAGGCTAGCCATTACCGAGACCTTAAAGGAACAAATCTCACAACTTGAGGAAAATGTATCCAATCTTTTGGAAAAAAATACTGAATCTCTCAGACAAATCTCCGATCATGTCATGGCTACTGAATTATTAATTAAAGATGCGAATTACATTGAGGAAATGATTAAATCCGCAGGAGACTTTTGTACCTGTGGAATATTTAA
This sequence comes from Amyelois transitella, assembly GCF_032362555.1. Classification (NCBI taxonomy): domain Eukaryota; kingdom Metazoa; phylum Arthropoda; class Insecta; order Lepidoptera; family Pyralidae; genus Amyelois; species Amyelois transitella. The sequence goes on from NC_083536.1 coordinate 3,592,372, forward strand.
TGAGTCAAGCAAAAGTAGTACTGTAGTTCCCTCTCCATGTCTTGGGGACTTGTCTAATACAGTGCTGGAGAGTGTCGGTGTTGATACGTGTAGCCCCCAGAACACTGTTATTTTTTCAGACAGCATAGGACGCAACATGGGTAAACTATTTAGTGAAAATTTAACAAACATTATAAATTATTGTCTACCCAATTCCAACTTCTCACAAATTATTAAGAGTATAAAAACACACAATTGAGCAACACATCCACTATTGTTATAATGGTTGGAAACAGTTTAAATTTTAGTAAACAAGACCTTATTCAGGGTCTAGGTACTCTGAATATTTAAATGTATGTAAAATTATTTTTTGTGCGTTTTCCTTATATAAGTTGCCAGACGCCAAAGAGAAATCAATTTATTCATATAATGAACAATATGGTTCATAATATGTCATGTCGTCATGACAAGTTCGTATTTTTTGATACGAATCTGTTCATAAAAAAATGTTTTTTGACGAAAGATAATGTTTATCTTTCAAGATTTTATAAAAAAAAATTGCTACTTTATTAGCAAACAATATAAAAGAACGGACGGATTTACATTGTGGTAAACTACATTTTTTACATAATCGGACAAAATCTACAGAATCATCAATTTTTTGTAATGATGATTCTGTGGATGCAACATGTGGTTTAAACTAAACCACGGGACAACAGGAAGGACAAATGAATTTAAAACTGTACACCAAAATATACAGGGCCTTCCTGGCAAAGAACTTATTGTTGATTTATTTAATGAAAAAATGGATGTAAATATGGTATGTTTGACTGAGCATTGGATCCTGGAGGGTGAGCTGATGCCCAGTCTTAACAATTTTAATGCGGTCAGCTGCTTCAGGAGAGGGTCTGCAATCAGAGGCGGTTCTGTAATATATGTTAAAAATGGTCATCGCTGTAAGGAGCGTCATGACATAGTCAGACTTTCTCTTGAGCGCTCTGTTGAGGTATCTTGTGCCGAGCTTGAGGAACACATTGTTATTTGTATTTATAGTACACCCAACAGTAGTATTATGGACTAGCTGTGCCCGCGACTTCGTCCGCGTGGAATTGTTATTTTGAGCATCATTGAAGCCCTCAAGGATGAATAATTTTCCCCGTTTTTTTTCACATAGTCCATTTTTTGTTTTCTCGTTAAAGTTGCAGCGTGATGTTATATAGCCTAAAGCCTTCCTCGATAAATGGTATATTCAACGCAAAAATAATTTTTCATTTCGAATCAGTAGTTCCTAAGATTAGCGCGTTCAAACAAACAAACTCTTCAGCTTTATAATGTTAGTATAGATTATGCAAAAAAATTGATGAACCTACGTGAGTGCTTGTTTGAGGATGCTATTCAATCACGCAAATTCTATTGGATGGATTTTGATGAAACTTACGTACACGGGAAGAATAATGCCTGGAATAGAACATAGTTTATTTTTCTTACAAAAGCAAAGCTCGGAAGCGCAGCTGTTAAAAAACGAATAAATTCTAAAGACAAAAAAAGGAAATTATAATAATGGAAAGTTAAAGTACCTATCTCTTTGTTTACAACATTTGCTGTCTTGCCCATTGGAGACATCACAAATTAACTGTCACAGCTGGTGACCCGCGAGCAAGCGACGTAGAGCTGTCCGTGTGAGAAGCAAATCGTCCTGAGGTCGACTCCGGCTGCTCCAAGTGTTTGACCTTGCGATTTGTTAATTGTCATCGCGCAACATATAGCCATTGGAAACTGTACACGCTTAATTTGAAATGGAAAATTGTTGGGAATGAGCGGAATGCGCGGTATAAAAACAATTTCACCCGCTGCACAACCAGTAAGAATTTTAGCTTCTACTATAATGTTATGAAGCGACACCACTTTAAGGCAGTCCCATTACAAAATGGAATGTCTACTTTTAGAGCAATTGTATGCGCGGGCAGTCCAGATGCCGAAAGTGAATTAAGGAACTATACCGAATAAGTACCGATGCTGCAAGCATCGGTACTATCTAATTTTGCCAGCGGCTACAATCACGTTATTTCTTAAATTCTCGTGGCGCCATCTCGTATCGGATGGTCAAAAAATAAATATCTAAACCACGGGAACTAAATCAATGGTGAAATGGTAAGTACTGGCGTTACTACATGTGTGTTATTCCTGCTAATCTTGAGGAGCATGGCAACCGTCGCCGATGCGGGGCGCGTCAAACCCTACCTACATAAAAAAAAATTCTTCTCAAAGATGTGGTGAAACAGTAAGTGCTGGCGAAACTAAATCAATGAATAAAAGAAGTTTTAATTATATAATTAATTAAAAATTTTGCCAGCGGCTACAATTGTGTTATTTCTTAAATTCTCATGAGGCGCCATCTCGTATCGGGTGGTAAAAAAATAAATATCTAAACCACGGGAACTAAATAAATAAACAAAGCATAATTAATTTAATCAATAAAATGCTATTTTTTCAATCATAATAAATATGATAATTAATTATTTATAGATTTTTATATCGATTCAAAAATGACGAAGTTCCAAACAAACTTGCACCCCCTATTTCATCCCCTTGGTATAGAATTTCAGGATAAAAAGTAGCCTATATTCTAATCCAGGTTACTAACTATATCTGTGCCGAATTTCGTTCAGATCCGTTCGGTAGATTTTGCGTGATGCGCGTACAAACATACAGACAGACAGACGGACAGACAGACAGACAGACAGACAAAAATTAAAAAAAAAAATGTTTTGGCTTCTATTGACCCTAAAAAGACCCCTTACAATATTTTTTCTTAAATATCTTCAATGTACAGACAATGTTCAGTTACAGTTTTATTATATGTATGGATTTCCTGAATGTAATGGAGGAAGTTCTAATAGTAGCTACAAAAAGTAATAAGAAAGTAATTGTTTGCGGTGACTTTAACATTGACCTATTAGTTAGCTCCACAGTGACAACACAGTTTCTTAACCTATTTAAATGTTTTAACTTAGATAATGCCTTCTTGGAACCAACCCGCTTCACTGCCACATCTGCTAAATGTATTGATAATGTTTTTAGTGAACAAAAACCAAATAATAAAAAAGTATTTAGTAAATTACCCTCTGATCACTGCGGTCAATTAGTTACCTTTTCCACTAAACATAGTACATGTGATAGATCAATTATGTGCAGACCTATCACAGCCCATAAAATCAATAAATTTATAAGTTCTTTAGAAAAAAAGATTTGCGCAGAAACTTACACGGGCAGCGATCCTAATGGTCATTATAATAAGTTATTTACTACCATTTCAGACGCGTACTCTAAAACATTTATACAAAAGAAACGGAAATGCAATAATAACTTTAAATTCAATGAATGGGCTCTACTGTTGGCATCTACAAAAGTAGAAAGACTTTGTACGATTTATATGCCCAAAAACAGTATCGATTTGAAAGCGGCTTCGTAGACCATGTTAGGAATTATTCAAAAATTTTCAAAAAAGTATGTCTACATGCAAAATCTTTGTTCATTAAAAACAAAATAAGGAATGCTCCTAACAAAACAAAGGAAACCTGGAGTGTTATAAACAAGGAAACTGCTAGAAGTAATTTTAAAGAAAATATTAATGAAATTAAATTTAATGATAGGAAAATTACCTCTACAACAGAAATAGTAAATTTATTTGAACATTTTTTTACAAATATACCGTTGGAATTAACTTCTAATATTGACTCATGCCCTAATGAAGCTGAAATACTACTTAAAAATAATGTCAGCACTTGCAATTCCAAATTTAAATTCCTAAATATTGACCCTACTGACATTATTAATACCTATAAGAACTTAATCTGAAAAAGTCTGAGGATTATTGGGGTATGTCGGCTGTTGTGATATGTCATATTATAAATATTATAGCTGGGGACTTAGCATATATATTCAATAATTGTGTTGACCAAGGGATATTTCCAAATTTAATGAAGTATAGTAAACTAATTCCATTATTCAAGAAAGGTGAAAAATCAGAGCCTGGTAATTATAGACCAATCTCAATTTAACCAATTTTGAGCAAGGTGTTCGAGAGAATCATGCTTAATCAAATGCAGCGTTACTTTAAGTCTAATAAATTATTTCATAGTCATCAATACGGCTTTACTGAGGGGAAATGTACAACAGATGCAGGTGTGGCTCTTGTCACTCATATTTTCAATGCATGGGAAGACTCACAGGATGCCATCGTAGTGTTTTGCGATCTGACCAAAGAATTTGATTGCGTAGATCATAGAACTCTTCTGCTCAAGCTCGCTCATTACGGGTTCGACACTGCTGCCGTTGAACTAATTAGATCATATCTTAGTGATAGATTACAGACAGTAGATTTAAATACAAAATCGAAAGGAGCGACGGTAAAAATTGGGGTACCGCAAGGTTCCATTTTGTGACCTTTTCTCTTTCTGGTATATATCAACGACCTGCCTTGCATGATTGAGAAACAGACTGGCATCGTGTTGTTTGCAGATGATACGTCACTAATTTTTAAAATGAACCGCCGTAGCGAAATATGTGATGATGTGAATAGCACTTTAGCCGCCATTTCTAATTGGTTTACAATCGACAACTTACTGTTAAATGCAAATAAGCCCAATGCATTAAGTTTACACTTCCCAATGTGCGGCAGGCAAATGTAGATATTAGTATAAGTAATAAAAGATTAGATTTTGTTGATAGTACTACTTTCTTAGGAATAACATTAGATTCAAATTTGAAATGGAATGCTCACATTTTAAAACTTTCTAAAAGGCTTAGTTCTGCAGCCTACGCTATTCGTCGTATTAGGCATTTTGCAGAGGTGGCAACTGCTAAGTTAGTATATTTTAGTTATTTTCATAGTTTAATGTCTTATGGTCTACTGCTTTGGGGAGCAGCAGCAGACATACAAACTATTTTCATTCTACAAAAAAGGGCAATTCGAGCTATCTACGGCTTAAAACAAAGAGATTCACTTTTTTCAAAACCCTTAATATTTTAACACACAACAACATTGTGAGGGCAACACAATACATTTTCGATAACATTATGCATGTTTGGAAAAACTTAGATGCTTTCAAAAAAGTAGGTGAATGTACTAGTAGATCACTGCGGAACAATTACAAGTTGTCGATCCCAGCGCATCGGCTGGCTAAGGTAGGGAAATCATTTCTGATTAATTGTATAAAATTTTATAATAAATTACCAAAAAGTGTTCTTGAAATCAATGATAGAAAATTTAAAAAGTAAATTAAAAATGAGCTTGGTAGGAAAGCCTATTACAGCACGGAGGATTATATTAATGATAAACATGTGTGGCCCGAACTTGACATAATGGCCTCTTAAATGCTTGTGCATTTTTGACATGGTGTTGACATAATTTGTACATTGTGTACATATTTTATTTCATCTTTATTTATTTGACGAAATATCGAATTCATATTGAAATAACTAGTTCTACATTCATTCATGTTTTTTAACGTAGATAATGTGTATTCGTCCATGATTTAGATTTAAGAGATCTATATTTGTACATTGACGTCCGATGAAAATGCTGCAGTGTAGTTTGTTACGCCGCTTGTTTTACACATGCGCTTTGGAAGCGGTAGTAGTTATAATTAGATTTAAGTGATGTGACGTCAATAAGTGATACCTTGTATCCAATTTTGAAAATAAATCTATTCTATTCTATACATTCCGTGAAAGTAAGGAATATTAATAGCATGTTCCATTATATCCAAATTGGTTAGTGCTCGTCTGGGTAGCGGCTTTTTTAGTTTTTTGAAGGACTTAGATATAATCCTGCTCCCTTTTTATATGGTTTTATATACAAGGCCTTTCCTAAAGCAACAGATTCCATCATCAGTCGTTACGTGTCGTTTAGGCTATTCAAAGTTCTTCTGAGCTACTTTGTAATCATTAACAGCCTTTGCTATACCTGCTGCGCCAACAGCAAGTGAACCTAAAGCTGACAGACCGGCAAAGATGGGTACAATACAATACAATACAAATTATCTTTATTGCCCATAAAAAAATACAAACGTAGTAAAAAACATACATTATGAACATGTTGAGCAAAGGCGGACTTATCGCTAAGCAATCTCTTCCAGCCAACCTTTGGGTAGTGAAAGGTAAAATCCTGGAACCGGGTGGGCAGCATACTTAAGATATGTTAGTAAGTGTATAATAAATAAACTACACACATACATAAACTATAAATATAAACTTATACAGACTACATACATAATATTACACAAAATAAATAAATACATAATAATATACATACCTATATAAAAAAAAAATATTGATTAAAATGAATATTACCATGAATAAAGTTAAGAAGAGAGATAGTACTTCTTCAAGTTCATTTTAAAGGTACCTATTGTTTGTGAGGTGCGTATGTCAATGGGTAAAGCATTCCACAGACGAACGGCCTGAACTGTAAAGGATTTAGAGTAGGCTGCAGTCATATTAATGGGAGTATTGAGGCGAAGGGCAATTAGACTACGGGAAGTGTGACTGTTATTCTGATGAAAAAAGGTGAAGCGCTCTTTAAGATACTGAGGAGTAGAAGGGATGAAAAGTACAGAAAAAAGCAGTGTGAGAATGTGATAATTGCGACGTAACCTGATTGGAAGCCACTTGAGTTGTGCACGGAAAGAGGAGATGTGGTCATATTTGCGTAAGCCAAATATGAACCTGATACAGAAATTTTGAAGGCGCTCAAGTTTATTAAGTAGATCTTCAGAAAGATTGAGATAGCATGAATCAGCATAGTCAAGGACAGGCAGAAGTAAGGATTGGGCAAGTGAAATTTTAGTTGCAATGGGTAAGAATTTTTTTAGTCTTGTGAGTGATCTTGCTGATGCGAATATTTTCCTGCTAACTTCCGCCACTTGAGGGGACCATGAGAGCTGACGGTCAAAGAGAACACCTAAATTTTTGACCCTTTCGCTATAAACAATTTTTACACCATTAAAGGAAATAGGAGGGAGGGAAGACCAATCAATTCTTGAAATCTGCCACGGGGAGCCTATAATGATTGCTTGAGTTTTGGTGGGGTTAACAATAAGCCCGTGATCCCTGCTCCATTTGGATATATGAGACAAATCGCCATTAATTTTTCCGATGCCGTTTGATAGGTCACTTAAAGAAGAGTGGCAGTAAATTTGAAGGTCATCAGCATAGAGATGATAGGAAGTGCAGAGCTGAAACGAGATGGAGTTTATAAATAACGCAAATAAGAGAGGAGAGAGCACACCACCCTGAGGGACACCAGCCACGGTATGGCACCAAGAAGAAAACTCGTCCTCAATGCGCACCCGCTGGCGGCGTCCGCACAGATAAGATTGAAACCAGTTAATAGCTGAAGGAGATATGTTCAGTGATTGCATCAGACCTAAGAGAACGTCAAAGTCCACAGTGTTGAAGGCATTACTGAAGTCCAGAAGAGCCAGGATTGTTACTTGTGAATTTTCAATGCCATATCGGATATCATCTGTGATTTTTACTAAAGCGGTAGTCGTACTATGTCTAGCCCTAAATCCGGATTGAAATGGGTTGAGGAGATTGTTTTTGACCAGGAAACTGTCAAGTTGTAATTGGACTAACCGCTCTAGCACTTTTGATAGGAATGGAAGGATGGAGATGGGTCGAAAATCTGAGAAAGAAGTTGGATTTGATTTTTTTGGGATGGGGGTAATATTAGCATTTTTCCATGCAGATGGAAAGGTACCGGATGTAAGGGATTTGTTCATGATGCTTGAGATCGTAGGTAGAAGGATGTCAAGGATTGGCAGGATCATGTTACGACTGATATCGTCTGTTCCCACTGCGTTCGAAGATACCGATAGCGAACACTTCTCAACATCACTAGCAGCTACTTGACTAAATGAAAAGGAAAAATCCGGGGTTGGAAGTGAAGACAGATGGTTTAACGTGTTGAGCTTGTCATTGCCATCAAATGAAGTGGAAGATGAGAAGTGCTTATTAAGCAAATTGATGTCGATGGTTTTAGAGGTCTTGGTGTTATTTTTTCCAACTCCTAGCGATCTAAGAAATTTCCAAATTTTGGCTGGGTCACCATTTTCGACGGATTTATGGATATGGCGGCGCTGTGCTTCCCTGCATTTCCTATTACTACGGTTACGTGCCTCCATGTATTTGTCCCGATATCGATCAGGGTCACGTTTAAATTTTGTTTTCATGATGTGCTTTATGTGGATAGCATTTTTGACATCTTCAGTGAGCCAGGGTGCGGGATAGTGTTTTACTCTTATCGGACGGATAGGAGCATGCTTATCATAAAGTTCTATAATCATGTTGTTGAAGTTTTCCACCTGCTCGTCGACAGAAGCTAGGTTGGATATCCTTTCCCAATTAGTGTTGTTAGCGTCAGCCCGTAGAAAATCCACATTCATTGAACCAAAATTTCTTTGCATTAGGACTTTAGATCTGGCTTTGGGCGGGCGAAGTTTATAAGAGAGAAACAAGAGGTCATGGTAAGAAAACATATCAGCACTGTGTTGCCCGTGTCCTGCAACCAGATCAGCAGAAGAAACTAGGATGAGGTCGAGGAGTGTGGGTTCCCTGTTAGGGAAATGATGGGTGGCTTGAAGTGGAAGAACAGATAAGTTGCAAAAATTAACAACAGATAGGAAACTAGAAGAACGATGGTCATTCCTAAGAAGGCAAGTGTTAAAGTCACCCATGATGATGACTTGGCCGTAAGATGGTGCTAAATCTTCAAGAATGGTTTCGAGAGTTGAAAAATAACGGATTGTATCGGACGGGCTGTAGAAAACACCTAAAAGAACTCGAGTGTGGTCTAGAGTTGCTTCAATAAAAAGATACTCGGCTTCACAAGAAGGATTTGTATGTTGGGATGCTCGGACAATATTGTATGGGATATAAGAGCGCAGGTAAATCGCAACACCACCACCGGTCTCTGTGATCCGGTCATTTCTAATAAGGATAAAGCCTGAAAGTGAGTAAGAAGTAGAGGGTAAAGCAGGATTAAGCCAAGTCTCTGAGACAAAAACGGCATGAATGTGTTTACTGTCGAACGTGGTTAAGAGATCAGGGTAGTGTGCCGGAATACTCTGTGCATTAATATGAACCGCATTAAAACACTTACGTGACTCGGAGAAGGTATTGTGCAGAATTTCATTTAAGGGTGTGGGGATAGAATAAAAACTGTCCTCAGTTGAAGTCACTGTTCCAAAGCTATCATCACGATCAATATTCATTGTATGATATTTATATATACATACATACATACATATGATCACGTCTATATCCCTTGCGGGGTAGACAGAGCCAACAGTCTTGAAAAGACTGAATGGCCACGTTCAGCTATTTGGCTTAATGATAGAACCGAGATTCAAATAGTGACAGGTTGCTAGCCCATCACCTAAAAGAGGAATCCTAAGTTTATAAGCCTATCCCTTAGTCGCCTTTTACGACATCCATGGGAAAGAGATGGAGTGGTCCTATTCTTTTTTGTAATAGTGCCGGGAACCACACGGCCACCACACCATATTTATATATATATAGATAAATACCTAGGCAGTATAATATAATATAAACCTAACCTTAAAGTATATATAAATATTATTTTATTAATAATTACCTAATAATATAGTGTAATATTCTATATTATGTATTCATATATCTACCTGCCAGCATAAGGGAAAGATTGCGGTGAATCATTACTTTGACAACTCAGCATTTTAAATAAAGGGAAAAACATAACCTTTAGAGTAGGGTAAGCGAAAATATTAAAAAAAGGCATTACAAGTAATGTCCAATGCCATATCCACACTTTTATTTTGATGGCACTTCTGACAATGATCAAATGTCATTGTCAAAGTCAATGCAAAAGAATAATTAAAAATATTTATCCATACATATAATAAAACTGTAACTGAACATTGTCTGTACATTGAAGATATTTAAGAAAAAATATTGTAAGGGGTCTTTTTAGGGTCAATAGAAGCCAAAACATTTTTTTTTTTAATTTTTGTCTGTCTGTCTGTCTGTCTGTCCGTCTGTCTGTCTGTATGTTTGTACGCGCATCACGCAAAATCTACCGAACGGATCTGAACGAAATTCGGCACAGATATAGTTAGTAACCTGGATTAGAATATAGGCTACTTTTTATCCTGAAATTCTATACCAAGGGGATGAAATAGGGGGTGCAAGTTTGTTTGGAACTTCGTCATTTTTGAATCGATATAAAAATCTATAAATAATTAATTATATTATCATATTTATTATGATTGAAAAAATAGCATTTTATTGATTAAATTAATTATGCTTTGTTTATTTATTTAGTTCCCGTGGTTTAGATATTTATTTTTTGACCACCCGATACGAGATGGCGCCTCATGAGAATTTAAGAAATAACACAATTGTAGCCGCTGGCAAATTTTTTAATTAATTATATAATTAAAACTTCTTTTATTCATTGATTTAGTTTCGCCAGCACTTACTGTTTCACCACATCTTTGAGAAGAATTTTTTTTTATGTAGGTAGGGTTTGACGCGCCCCGCATCGGCGACGGTTGCCATGCTCCTCAAGATTAGCAGGAATAACACACATGTAGTAACGCCAGTACTTACCATTTCACCATTGATTTAGTTCCCGTGGTTTAGATATTTATTTTTTGACCATCCGATACGAGATGGCGCCACGAGAATTTAAGAAATAACGTGATTGTAGCCGCTGGCAAAATTAGATAGTACCGATGCTTGCAGCATCGGTACTTATTCGGTATAGTTCCTTAATTCACTTTCGGCATCTGGACTGCCCGCGCATACAATTGCTCTAAAAGTAGACATTCCATTTTGTAATGGGACTGCCTTAAAGTGGTGTCGCTTCATAACATTATAGTAGAAGCTAAAATTCTTACTGGTTGTGCAGCGGGTGAAATTGTTTTTATACCGCGCATTCCGCTCATTCCCAACAATTTTCCATTTCAAATTAAGCGTGTACAGTTTCCAATGGCTATATGTTTCGCGATGACAATTAACAAATCGCAAGGTCAAACACTTGGAGCAGCCGGAGTCGACCTCAGGACGATTTGCTTCTCACACGGACAGCTCTACGTCGCTTGCTCGCGGGTCACCAGCTGTGACAGTTAATTTGTGATGTCTCCAATGGGCAAGACAGCAAATGTTGTAAACAAAGAGATAGGTACTTTAACTTTCCATTATTATAATTTCCTTTTTTTGTCTTTAGAATTTATTCGTTTTTTAACAGCTGCGCTTCCGAGCTTTGCTTTTGTAAGAAAAATAAACTATGTTCTATTCCAGGCATTATTCTTCCCGTGTACGTAAGTTTCATCAAAATCCATCCAATAGAATTTGCGTGATTGAATAGCATCCTCAAACAAGCACTCACGTAGGTTCATCAATTTTTTTGCATAATCTATACTAACATTATAAAGCTGAAGAGTTTGTTTGTTTGAACGCGCTAATCTTAGGAACTACTGATTCGAAATGAAAAATTATTTTTGCGTTGAATATACCATTTATCGAGGAAGGCTTTAGGCTATATAACATCACGCTGCAACTTTAACGAGAAAACAAAAAATGGACTATGTGAAAAAAAACGGGGAAAATTATTCATCCTTGTGGGCTTCAATGATGCTCAAAATAACAATTCCACGCGGACGAAGTCGCGGGCACAGCTAGTAAGCAAATAAGCCAAAACGTATATACGGTGTGAAATAAACAAAATAAAAAGTGCTGTGAGTTAGGTACCTAAGTTGAAGTTATAAAAATAATGTGGGTACAATATAGTTGCCTATTTAAAATTGGGCTATTACACAAAAAGTATACACAACGAACACTATGCACAGTAAATAAATTAGGTACTTAGCTAATAACTTAGGAAAGTCACTTCTTGGCGACCACTGTTGCTTTCGGGGTAGAAATGGCACCGGCGACGAGACCACCGCCAGTCTCAGCGTTCGAAAATGAAAGGCTCAAGTGTTTTACCTCTGCACAGGAGTTCAGATGATGCCTCACCCCATCAGGAGTGACCACAAACACATAGCCATCCCGAGTCCAACACCTGTTTACGCCGAAGCTTTCACGTGCCGCCATAAATGTATCATGCCTCCCTTTAGTGAGAAATTCAGACATCGTCACACCGGCCCCCTTCAGTTGCGTTTTGGCAGCCCAAAACTTGTTCTTTATTGCAAGGGTACAAAATTCCACAAGAATAGACCTTGGCTTTTGTCGAGATGACTTGCCTAGGCGATGAAAACGGCAAAGATCATCTTCCCTGAAGTTGGAAAGCTTTTGCTTATTTGCTGCCAAACCAGAGATTATGGATACAATATCCTCCTTCGGGCTCTCAGACACTCCATGCAATAGTAGGATTTTCCGGCGTCCTCTCATCTCGAACTGGTCTTGTTGTATCTCCAGACGATTCTGCTGCTGGGCCAACAACTCAAACTGTTGCTGAAACTCCCTCATCATCGTAGAAACAAAATTCTTGAAAGCAACAAAATCAGTGGATAGTGCTTTGAGTGTCGGAGTGGGGCTGGCCTTTTGTAAATCCTTTTGAAAATCCGCCATTTTTGTGTTGAAATGCTCCATCATTTGTGCCATTGATTTTTGCAATGATTCCATAGTGCTAGATATGAGTACAATATGCCAGCAGGTAAATTAATTATTACTTATTAAAATTTCATTAAATTATAACCTAAAATACTACAAATATTATTTTTAATATATTTAAATTTAGAGAGTTTTAAAAATGCGTATTTAAAATTTAACTGCTACCCGCGAAAAAAAGGGATATATGGGTATGAGCGGTAAAAAGCCTCCGCATTTAGGAATGGGTATACATCGTGGTAAACGTGTATGTGATCTGTTATTTTTAGAAAATAGTCTTTTTGCGGTTGCATATGCATAGTTTATAGTTGAACGCTTGACCTTTGATTTAATATTCTTAAGCTTAGACTAACTACAGCGCCAGCTTTGATTTTTGCTTTCATTGCATTTTTTTACAATCCATGAAGCCAATTTTTCTCCTTTTCCAGCACTCTTCGATTTTATTCTCTTCTTAGCCATATTCAAAAGGTCTAAATCTGCTTTATGTCGAATGTTCAAATCCTTATTATTGTATGCAATATCGTGGTACATACAAGCTTCATCCAATTTATTTATACCTCGCTCACCTCTCAATAATCGTTTTTGAAGTTTAGTACCTGGTCCACAAAACTGTTATCCAGGAATATGTAGTTCGAAAGGTAAATTATTGATGACGTTATTTAAAATTTATTAAAAATACCTTTTCCCTGCTTCACAGATATTCTTAAAAAGAAGATATTTATTATGACGCTCACTTTATATTACAACTAGCTTTCCGCCCGCGGCTTCGCCCACGTGTAATTCGGTTATATATAGCGTTTTTTAATGATCTCGACAGGGCTTTTTCTTCCACAGGCTGAAATCTTGTTACAACTGGAATTAAATATAGCCTGTGTTACTCAGGGATGATGTAGCTTTCTAATGGTGAATGTTTGAAATCGATACCGATTACGCCGAGATTTATGGACCGATTTACGTGATTCTTTTTTTGTTCGGTAGAGTATACTTTCAAGTTGGTCCCGTTGTTACCTAGTCAGGATCTAATGATGGTATTCCAGGGAAATCAAGGGCAAACCTCAAATTTACAGGCAATTACGTTTTTGACAATTTCATAGATCTGTTTAAGTATTTGCGTCTGATAGTCATCATCCCATGTGAATGAGCTGATGATGGAAGGTACAACTCCTCAACGGTTAGGAGTTGAAAGAAAATTCTTACGAAGTTATACGTACATGTGAGGCTATTAGGTTGACCTGATAATAAAAAGTAAATCTCATTAACGTTAAGAATTTAGGTGAAAATGGATGCGGACAAATTTCGTCTCTTCACTTGTTTCCTTTTAGCTGTTTGTATGGGTAGTGTTAACACAAAATAGGGATTTAAAGGCGTGATGTTATTAATGTTATGCATGTATGTACATAATTATGTATGTTATTATGTATGTTAAAGAGACGACTGAAAGTTGTCATACAAAGTCTTTTTTTTAAGGATGGGAAATCATCAAATGACCTCTCCCGCTCTGGGTGGAACGGAAGGGAGTGTCAGACTTTTACTGACTAAAACCCACCTCGTTCCTTCAGTTGCCCTTTGCGTTCTGGGGCCACGGTATCTCGTTAGAACTTTCCCGCAGCCCCGGCTCAGTTTATCCCGTTTCCCCCCCTTGGGGGTTGACATTTCAAAAATCCCTTCTTAGTGCTCACTTATGTTACTAAAGGAACCTCTGTTCAAAATCTCATACTCCTATACCGAGCGGTTTCGGCTGTGCGTTAATAAATCAGTCACCCAATCGCACCCCCTAAATCACGATTGGAGGGTAGTTTGAAAAAACTTATAATGTCAAACATATTTACTTGCCTATGTACGTGTTCATGCCAAGTTTCAAGTTTATAAACCCAAGGAATAAGATTTTTCATAGAAACGTTTTTACCCCTTTTCCCCCCCTTGGGGGTTGAATTTCCAAAAATCCTTTCTTAATGCTCCCCTACATATCCCAAGGAACCTACATTCCAAATTTCAGCTGTCTACGACCAGTAGTTTCGACTGTGCGTTGTCTGTCAGTCAGTCACTCAGTAACGGAAGAGTTTTATATATATAGAAGAAATGCATTCTTGTTCACCCAACTATTTTCTTATTCACTTAGACCTAACCACTTTACATAAAGTTTATGATCTTTACGTTTAATAACTTTTTCAATAAGATAAAGATCTGAAAATTTCGTTTTTTGTAATTCATATTCATAAAAAGCTCCCAAAATTCTCTGTTTATGTTCTTCTTCTAATATGTATGTTGGTGGATTCGTATCATTTACCTTGACAATAGCTAATATTTCTGTCGACCAGTTGGGAATGTATCCTTTATAAAAATCGCCTTTAAATTTACTTATCCGAACACTATCACCAACGTGGAACTTAGGTTTGCGATATAATACTCGCATTTGTGCACGCAATATATTACATCTAACATCTATCTGGTTTACTTTATTTACGTCAACAGGTTTAAATTTAGTAGTGAGTGAGTCGTATTGTTATATTTTTATACAACGAAATTTAAATTTGATCCTAACCATAACAACCATACAAACTAAAAAAATTGTAAAGATTATATTTTATTGTACGAATAACTCTTTTCACAATAGAAGCTTTTTTGGTGGAGTAGGTGGAATAATGATTAATGTCATATTTCTTACACGATTTATAAAAAAAGCATCATTATAAAATTCTTTGCCTAAATCAGTTTGTAAATTTATAGGTTTTCGCTTTGAATTAGATAAAATTTCAAACATTGCTTTTGTCGCACATTTTTTGTTTTTTGATTTTGTAGGATATGTCCACATATATTTTGTAAAAGTATTTATTACAACTAAAACATATTTATATCCTTTGTTAAAATAAGAATATTTCTGAAAATCCATAAGAACAACTTGCTATAAGTCATTTATTTTTATTCCTTTTATAATTGTAGTTCGACGAGGAAAATTTCTTCTTGCTGCTTTATGTATTTCATCCACTATGTTTTTTTTTGTCATTGTGTTTGTTCAATTTAAGTTCAATCAAATTATCTATTTCTTGTTTTGTATAAAACGATTTTGACAAACGGTTTGATGTAGTTTTTTCCAATTTTTTTAAACATACTTGTATATTTAAAAAACGCGACGGCCTCGGTGCCGCAGCGGTAGTGCGCTTGTCTGTGACGCCGTAGGTTCCAGGTTCGAATCCCGGCCGGGGCATGATGCGAAAAGAATTTCTCTGATTGACCTGGGTCTTGGATGTTTATCTATATAAGTATCTATTATAAAATATAAATGTTGAGTTAGTATCTCGTAACAAAAAGTAAACACATATTTAAAAGTGCTCCATTAGTTTAATTCATAAATAATTTAATTTTAATTTATTAATACAATTTATCTTCTTCATGTTATAATTTACTTTGATTAGTATCTTGCCAGACTATTTTTCAAAGGCACTTATCACTCTTTGGACACATAATTATCATCTTTATGGATTCTCTTTCCGTTTTGTGCAAGGACATGAGCGAACTGAAGAACATGTTTGCTTCTAAGATGTCTTCTTTTGAAGAGGCTCTTGGAAGTCAGAGCTCCCAGGATCAAACGGCGGTTCTTGCTAGTGAGTACCACTTCTTTAAAAACTTCATTTGGAAGGCAGTTTCCAGGCTCAGCCAGCAGTTGGAGTTAGTGCTTGATGGCTTTGAGATGAGATCGCGTGCAAATATTCTTCTGTTGCATGGCCTCAATGAGAATAGGGGATGAAGATATTAGTGCGGACCTCCAAAGGATTTGTTGTGAGAAGCTAAAAGTCGATGTATCTCCCAATTCATTTGATGCATGTTGGCGTATGGGCAAGATCCCCAAGACAGATAAGCCTCGACCAGTTCTTATCCGCTGTGCGAATTCGTCTACTCGGTTGGCAATATGGACGGCGCAAGTAGCTTTTAAAGGGTAGTGGTTTGACTGTATCTGAATTTCTTACGGCAACACGACATGCAGTATTTGTTGAAGCGCGTAAGGCTTTGGGAGTACATGGCTGTTGGACGAGTGATGGGAAGATCGTTGTTGTGACCGCCAAGAATACAAGAAGGAAAATCACTACGATGTCGGAGCTGCATGCTATCACTGAAGAGCTTGCTGCAGTCAAGTGTAATGAGCCTGTGCGTGGTACACAACCCTCGTCTAATGCCGTTCCGCCCAGTAGTAAGCCTCGTCCACATAGTGCTCGCCTACAAGTGAAAACAATAAGAAAATAAGTGGTGGGTGGGTGCGCTGAATAATTATTTGTTGTTTTTTTTATGTTCACTTTGTAAGGTAGACTGTACTATTATAATTTGTATGCCACCAACATTATTTATCTTTGTTTTCAATATGTTTTTAAGTGTACCTACATTTGTACCTCAAGTGTAACTGTTTGTTTAAAATTTGAATACGCTTCGAACACGTTAATCGAGCTTTCTACCTTCTATCCGTTTTTTCATAACGTGCGAGTGTATCTGCGAACATGACGCTTCACTATTTTTGACGTACGCTCACTTCGTGGAAAGTATAGTTACTTTTTGAAGGTTGGCAATCATGATACAACTTTAAAATTATACGACATAATCGAAGTGACCATTTCAAATATGCTTACTCCCGTTTGCCTGAAGCTTCTTAATTTATTGGAGTAATAATGAATATGTTTTGTTTCATTTTATACTGCAAGAGTAAAAAGACAACTGCAGTTCGCGCGGTTTTTGAGTTTTTACAAAAACACATACAACTCCCAACTAGGTACTTGACTTTAGTTCAGTGTTTGTTTTCGCTCTACATTCCGCGTCCAAAGTTTTGTCGTAAAATTTAAAAGCGTTAAATAGTTCATTTTACAATGAAAACCTGTGTGTCTCAATTTGAAATGCTTGTTAATTTTATGGAAAAGTAAGTACCTTAATGAATTACATACATTCCTGTAGGGAACCTATTTCTATTTATCATTATTTATATAATAATTACCTATATATTAATATAATTTATAGTATTTAATAATATTTTCTAATTACTTATTATTTACAACTTATATATTAATTTATATTTACACATTTACATAATATAATCGACACGCAAAGCCGGGCGGCAAACTAATGCAAGGATAACGCATCATAGCTGTATAGCTACGGGTACCTACGATGCGCCGGACACGACCGGCCGGCCGGTACCCCACTAGTTATGATTCACCTATGCACCGCAGACCTCACGTCGCTTGCCATTGTATCGCGCCTTACGTGAATCGCTTACTCGCTTGTTTTATGTTGTGGAACTTTCTATCCCTGCTTCTTGTGTTTCGCTTGGACTATCTTTCTTTTCTCTGTGCTCCTTCTGTATTTCTATAAACTGTACGTGTGTCCATTAAAGTGTATTTGCGTGGATATAGGCACTTGTTTTTATTCCGGCATCACACACCACCACCCACAGATCACTACAACTGGTGACCCCTAAGGACACGGAATTTGGAGAAAATGTCGGATTCGGACAGCGACAACGTGACTGTACGTACCAATGGCAAGAAGCAAGATAAGATGGCGGCGTCGAAATTTGAGGACGCAGCAAGTACAGCGGCGCCTGTATTTCTACCCTCAGCGCCTGGCCATATGAAAATTCCTTCGTTTTGGCCCGAGAAACCTGCCATATGGTTCGCTCAAGTGGAAGGACAGTTTGCCATTATGAGGATAACTGAAGACCGAACCAAATTCTACCACGTCCTTGCAACGCTGGATAGACAGTATGCAGCCGAAGTAGAGGATATTCTCACCGGTCCAGCTGACTACGCGCGCCTGAAGTCCGAGCTGATTAAGCATTTGTCTGTGTCGCGCGAAAATAAGGTGAAGCAGCTACTGATGCACGAGCAGCTTGGCACACGCAAGCCGTCGCAGTTTCTCCGGCACCTGCAACATCTCGCTGGACCAGCCATACCTGACGATTTTTTGAAGACGATCTGGACTAGCAGGTTACCCACGGGATTGCAGCCGATCATCGCTTCACAACCCTCGCTGTCTCTGGACGCTCTTGCGGAACTAGCCGATCGTGTGCACGACTCCGACACAGCAAGTAGCCGCCACGTCGTCGTCAGCACCGTCATCATCGATCGATCTCCTAACACAGCAGGTGGCGCAGTTGTCAAAGCAAGTCAGCGCGCTCCAGATGCAAATCAGCCGACAGCCGTGTCAACGGGAGCGAGGCCATCGACCCAGGTCACGCAGCGGATCGTCATCGCGTACTCAAAGGTCCCAATCCAACTATCGGCGCTTTCCAGTCTGTTGGTATCATCATAAACACGGATCTAACGCGAAATACTGTGTGAAACCGTGCGACTTCCGTTTCGAATCGGGAAACCTTCCCGGCAGTCAGTGATGGCGACGGACGACTGCCAGATTCACACCGGTCGCCTTTTCGTTAAGGATCGCTCGAGCAACATAGACTATTTAATAGACACTGGTAGTGATATATGTGTGTACCCTATTTTTGCACTTAGAGAGCACTGTACCCGTGCTAAGTCCGACTATCAATTGAGTGCTGCCAATGGTTCGGCTATCGACACTTATGGCTATATACAGCTAAACTTAAATTTAGGTTTACGCCGGAATTTTCCATGGCGCTTTGTGGTTGCTGACGTTACAAAACCTATCATTGGCGTAGATTTTTTATCATTTTACCAACTTACCGTTGATATCAGGAACCAAAAGTTAATCGATAGCCTAACCAATGTCAGCACTGTTACTAGAGTAGCCACCCGCAGCACCCTGGTGTCCAGCGTAAAAATATCAACTGGTGGTAACAGTAGGTATCATGCCATTTTATCCGAATTTCCGGAAATAACACGACCCGCTGGTATTCCGGATATCGTCAAGCATAACACCACACACCATATAAGAACCACTCCTGGACCCCCAGTCTCATGCTCACCCCGCCGATTAGCACCGGACAAACTGAAAATAGCAAAGACTGAGTTCGATGCTATGGTTGCTAACGGTATCGCGCGCCCGTCCGATAGCCAATAGGCATCACCCCTACACCTCGTTCCCAAAAAAGTGATGGCCCTAGCTGATTTCCCAGTGCCTAAGACAGCCAGAGAGCTCAGGCGATTCCTGGGCATGATAAATTTTTACAGGCGATTTTTGCCCAACGCTGCCCAGATTCAAGCTCCTCTGAATGCCTTACTCACTGGGTCGATCAAAGCTTCTCACCCTGTTGCCATAACAGGTACCGCTTGGGATGCCTTTGAAGCGTGCAAAAGGAGCCTTTGTGACGCTGCTCTTTTGGCCCATCCTGATTCCCAAGCTAGACTAGGACTCGTCACTGACGCCTCAGATACGGCGATAGGTGGAGTCCTGCAGCAGCTAAAGGATGGTAACTGGCAGCCACTGGCGTTTTTCTCACGTAAGTTGAGCCCGTCACAAGTCAAATACTCTCCATATGATCGTGAGCTCCTTGCAATATACGAGAGTATCAAATACTTTCGACATATGCTGGAGGCCACTGACTTCACAGTCTATACTGATCATAAGCCATTATGTTACGCTTTCCACGAGCGGAAAAGTAACTGTTAGCCACGTCAGTATAGACATCTCGATTTCATTTCGCAGTTCACAATGGATGTTCGTCACATCTCTGGCAAGGACAACGTCGTTGCCGACACGCTTTCCCGCATTTGTGAACTGCATATACCCGTAGACCCCGAGCTATCAGAACACCTTCAAGGCATAACGTCTTTACGCCTCCAGAAAATGAACGTACCTGGGAGTCGTACTGAACTGTACTTCGACGTCAGTACACCGGCAACCAGGTCCTTTGTTCCCAAGCCACTGCATCGACAAGTTTTCGACTGCCTTCATTCACTTTCACATCCCGGTGCTAATGCCACAGCCAAGCTCGTTGCACAACGATTTGTCTGGCCACTGATGCGGAAAAACTGCCGAGAGTGGACAAAGGCATGTTTGGCATGCCAGCGCTCGAAGGTAAACAGGCACGTCGCGTCACCTATAGGTACGCATGATTTACCTTCAGCGCGATTCAAACATGTCCATTTGGACCTCGTCGGCCCACTACCCCCTGACGGTGAATATCGGTATTGTCTCACACTCGTCGATCGCTTTACGCGATGGCCTGAAGCTGTGCCGCTTACCGATATCACCGCCAAAACAGTGGCCAAAGCTTTTGTAGCTTGTTGGGTATCCCGATACGGCTGTCCCACCGAGATCGTTACCGACCGCGGACGACAGTTCCTGTCAGCGCTATTCCAGCAGCTGTCGAAATCCATTGGTTTCGATCATCGGAAGACCACGGCATACCACCCACAATGCAACGGCTTGGTTGAGCGCTTCCACCGGCAGCTGAAGGCAGCCATCACATGTCACGCAAGTCTCAACTGGACGGAGACCCTACCATTTGTTCTCCTTGGCATCAGGAGCGCCTTTAAGGAAGACCTCCAAAGCTCATCGGCTGAGTTGGTGTATGGCGAACCACTTCGCCTTCCTGGTGAATTTTTCGGTCACAACGTCCCCGGTTACACAACCGACATCACCGACTTCTCAGCTCGCATGAAGTCTTTCGCCGAGAATGTACGTCCCGTTCCCCCTCAGCACCACTCATCTCACAGAACTTTCGTTTTCAAAGACCTCGCCACTTGCAGCCATGTATTTCTTCGGGAAGACATGTTGCGTGGCTCACTTCAGCCTGCTTATACAGGGCCACACGAAGTTCTGAAGAGAAGTGCCAAATTTTTTAGGATTAGGTTAAAAGGGAAAGAGACGACAGTAAGCGTAGACCGCCTGAAACCAGCCTACATACTGTCCGACGACTCAACCCAAGATTTACCATCCCCCGCTCCTTCAGATCCTGAAGTCCGGGAAATTCCCGACATTCCCGTTATTCCCGACACCCCTGTCTCACGAACAACGCGTTCGGGGAGAAAAGTACACTTCCCAGATTATTATCGCCCGTAGACACGGTCTCTGGAGGGGAGTGATGTAGGGAACCTATTTCTATTTATCATTATTTATATAATAATTACCTATATTACCTATATATTAATATAATTTATAGTATTTAATAATATTTTCTAATTACATATTATTTACAACTTATATATTAATTTATATTTACACATTTACAAAATATAATCGACACGCAAAGCCGGGCGGCAAACTAATGCAAGGATAACGCATCATAGCTGTATAGCTACGGGTACCTACGATGCGCCGGACACGACCGGCCGGCCGGTACCCCACTAGTTATGATTCACCTATGCACCGCAGACCTCACGTCGCTTGCCATTGTATCGCGCCTTACGTGAATCGCTTACTCGCTTGTTTTATGTTGTGGAACTTTCTATCCCTGCTTCTTGTGTTTCGCTTGGACTATCTTTCTTTTCTCTGTGCTCCTTCTGTATTTCTATAAACTGTACGTGTGTCCATTAAAGTGTATTTGCGTGGATATAGGCACTTGTTTTTATTCCGGCATACCCACAGATCACTACACCCCCTATTACCCCCTAGTTGAAAGAGTACTAGATGAAACTTTACCTATTTTATTTCAGACATGGTGATATAAACAAACCCACTAAAAATGCTAGTGGAAGGATCCAAACAATCCAAGCTTGGGACCGTCTGACCGATTTGTTGAATGGTGATGCAACAGGTGAAGCAAAAACAACAGAGAAATGGAAAAAAGTAAGTATATTCGTGTAATAAAATAGGTAGGTACTTAATATTTTACTTAACATTCCTAACATATTTGACTTTAATGTATTAATGCATTTCAAAGTTGTGGAGTGACTTAAAAAATATAATACTAAAAATAAAGCAGCAAAAATTAATAAGGGTGCTAGAGGTACTGGTGGTGGGCCTGCTTTACAAATCCGACTCTCTGAGCTGGAGGAGCGAGTCCTCAGTATAATCGGGCCGCAAGCTGCTACAGGTCTGATGGGGGTGCCTGAAGCTGGCTTTTTTCAGGTTACATTTTTTCTTGTACCTTCTTTACATATCAAATACTTACTTGTAAAAGCTCTCCGTGTTATCAATTAGTATGATTATCACTCAAGAAGCTTCTCTTTTTAGAAGCACAACTTTTTTATTTTTAAGATATGGTTCCAAGTGGACAGTGGGATTTTTTTGAATGTAAGCATGGAGAAATAAGCCACTTTTAACTAAGATTAGTATCACCCTTTTTATGCAAAAATATCACCAATGCATTGCCCCACCGATCAGGAATCTCACCATCAAAGAGTGCCTTATTTAATAAATTAATTATAAAATATTTTCAACTTTTATTTAAAAAAAATGGATTATTTTTTTACATACTTAAACATTATTTTAACAGGAACCAAATGTAACAGGGGATACTGATAGGACATTATCGTTACCTGAAACATTGCCCCATGTCGTCCTCGAATCATCAGAGAGCCCTACAATATTTTCATTACCAGAAGTTGGGGAAATTTAAGAGGTTTGTTAGTATTTATTATTTGAGGTGATATCAAGGTAACTAAGTAAATTGAGATTTTTATGTATAAAACAATTTTTGTTTCAGTGACTCATGTTGAAATTCCTGCTAATGAAAAATCAGTTCTTGATGTTTGGAATGAGGCTGGACCGTCACACCAGCCTCATGTACCACCACCGACGCAGACGCCACCGCCAGTTCACCAGGAGGATATTGCACCAGCTCATCGTCAGCCAGCTCAACGAGGGCAGACACCTCGTCGTCGGCACGGTTCACCATTACGCCGTGCTCGTTCACCGAGAAGGCGCCTTATCGGACCACATTCCCAGATTGAGCAGGCAACGCAGCAATTTATATCTTCCGATGAGGAATGGCGAAATTTTCTCCGAAAAAAACATGAGGATGAAATAGAACTCGAGAGAGAAAAGCTGCGCATTAAAGAAAAAGAAATTGAGGCACAACATCGATGGCAGGATGTAACTATGAGTGCAATAGCTGCATTGAATAGAATGATTGTAGATTTTTAAGAGACTAGGTCACTGTTTTTTTTAAATTAGTACGTAATTAGGTAATATTGCATGGTAATTTTTTTTTAAGTTCTATTGTTTTACTAACATATTAGGTAATAAAAAAAAAGGTCATTGTTTTTTAAATTAGTACATAATTAGGTAATATTGCATGGTTACATTTTTTTTAAGTTTTTCTGTTGTATACGTATTAAGTAATAAGCAAAAATAAAAATTTCAACATATGGTATATGATATTTATTTACTTATATTAGGCATTTCAAGGATATTGCTATAATAAAATCCTATTCATTATTAAAACATCCATCGTTTCAGCAGAAGGACGTCCACTCACTGCTGGTGTCCACAAAGGTTTCTCCCAAGTCAAAGTCAAAGCATTTATTCAGAAATTAGACCTTCACAGGCACTTTTTCATGTAAAAAAAATAAAAATATGTAATATTATCAAAGCTACAAACTACTAGCATTTCGGAACGACCACTGCTGAGAAGAAACGCCGAAAGGAACTCATTTAACAATATTGGTCCCTATCATGCCTGATGGGCCAAGGATCACCACATACTACACATAGAAATTGATAATTTTATTATGAATTCTGTAGTTTTCTAACTAATTGATCCCTATAAGCCCTTCCTCGTATTAATTCATTTGAGATTCTTGTTTCCCTGAGATGTTCAATCGGCTGGGGAGGTACATTGAAATCTGAAAAAAAATACAATTTATTAATACCCTAGGATAGGCAGGAAGTTGTTAAAAAAATAACCTACAGTCAACTTTCCTAGAAGATGAAAACATTCAACTGCTAGTCCCAAATGCACTAATTACTAACTTATTTAATCTATTACTTACAATAATTATGTGGTTCTACTACCCTGTAATCAAGTGCAATATTGTGTAGTATACAACAAGCCTGTATTATTTGTGCACACTTTTCAGGATTATAATGTAGGACTCTATCTTTGCATAAGCATCGCCATCGGTTCTATAATCTTCCAAAGGTATTTTCTATGAGCACTCTAGCTCTCATATGTGTTTGGTTATAATTTGCTTCTGGTGACCCTGGGTGCACCTCCAGAAATGGAATCATCAACCATGGACGTTGAGGATAACCAGAGTCGCCTGAAATTTAAAATTAGTCTTTGTACAAAAATGTACCAATACTGTCATTAAAGTAAAAATAAATAAATAATATAAACATTTTTTGCATAAAGTAGGTATGGGTTAAATATAATCACCTAAGAGCCAAAATATTTCACCCCTGTTATGTAGATGTTGCATGTAGGTGTTAACATTACTGTGCTCCCAAATGAACGCATCATGATTTTGCCCTCCAAATTTAGCATTTACATTTATAATTCTGCAATCACTATCACACACCTAAAAATACAAGTATGTACTTGGAGTTATTTTGAAATGAATTATTTAATTAAAAATAGTTTCATTTTTCAATTTAACATACCATCTGCACATTTATTGAATGGTAATATTTTCGACAATAATATAAATGTTCCTCTGCACTTGGAGGTCCAAATATTTTGAAATGACTGCCATCAATGCATCCAATCACACCTGGCAAGCCATACTTTGTAAAAAATCTGTAAATAGATACAAATAGTCAAAGTTAGAATTACATGATATAATATTTTAAGATGTATTGCTGCTAGTGAGCATTTCAGTTATTATTATTTACTTGCAGTTCATACACCACACAACATCACAACTATATTTGAAAAATACAGTGAGAAAGACAATTAAAATTAACAAAAATAAAAATCACCCAAAAGCAATGTCCCTGTAACATCCTCAACTTTGTGACAGATACCTAAATTTGGAAGTCCCGGTTTGACCCGAGGTTGACCATTTTTATAGCGAATTAGTTGGTACTTACTTGTGACTGACTGCTTGTCTGTCTGCAAGTGTCTTTGGAAAAGATATGTACTTTTCAAGCATCGCAGGATGATTAAGGGCCTGTGTTACCTCCTGAATGTAAACGCTACACATCTTTTGGCATAGACTTTTAGCCACTCCTACAGGACGCTGGTAAGACCCAGTTGCATAGAAAAATAGTGCAACCAGAACCTAAAAAAAATGAACATTAGTTTTTTTATGTAAAAAAAAAAACTAGTGTTAACAAGTAAAACCTGCCCAAGATAACTCTCTGACTATGTGGGTACATACCTTTTCCTGAAGACTAATTTGCAGCGTTTTCTTTAGGGTTGTTAAATGTTTTAGTTCTTCACAAAGAAATAGAAATGGTTCCTTTGATAAGCGATATATATTTCTAAACTCCACTTCACTAATATCCCATAGTGGATTTAAGACGACCGGCAAGCTCGTCGTTTTTGACGGAGTTGATTTCTGCTGTCTTGAGTTTCTGCAGCCATTAATAACTTCCAGGCAAAAAAATTACGTGCTGCCATTGTCATAAATATCCTTCTCTATTAACAAATTATTTCAAACCACGTATGATTTCACAAGCCAAAAGCCAAGTGATTTACTTTACTAACGCGTTTCGGTTCGAAACAATTAAAACTGTCAAATTTAACATTTACACTCGCAAAAACACACGAAACTTGACTTCGAATGAGAACGCAGTCGAAACGTTCAGAAACTCATCGTCATTAGTAAAAGTTTGTACAAATACACTCGTCATTTTATTTCTAATAGTTTCCGCTAGAGGCGCTGTTCAAGTTTACATACAAAATTGGAACTTAACGCAAACGCACTAGTTGCGTTTTTCACAAATGAAAACTTACACTCGGGGTTCTGGTTATGTACCCAGTACAGTTATGAGATAATATGTGCTATAATTGACAGTGAGTTTTGTCAGTCAACAAATGTCAACTGCCATAGTGGCAGTGAGTGACATTGACAGTAAACTACTGTCAATGTCATTTACTGTTACTATGGCAGTTGACATTTGTTTTTTTTTATTGTCTCTTTTCAAATGTGTCTGACAAGTTGATGACGAAATATTTGGTATTTCATTTGGTTTTGTATACTGTATATTAATTTTTGTTAAATAGTTTATTTTATTTATTTACTGTAACAAACAGTCAATGTCTGATGTTTTTAGCGACAGTTTTGATGATAAATATTTTTCTCTTTCATCTTCGTCGGACACCCTACACAGTGTTAATTCTGAACCATGTTTAGACGATAACTTGAACATTACCTTTTCTTCTTTTCCAAAGAACTTTAATGTTATACTATAGCGGGGCGAGATTGAGAAGTAAAAGCCAACTACGGGATAACAACTTTACTTCGGTAACTTATAAAAAGAAATACAAAACTCGCTCGCTAATAAGAGGTGCATACCGCACCGGTCCGCGCGTTGTTTAAAGAATGACTTGTTCAATGAGGCGCACGGGCGGTCCTCGACGCGGGCGCTGGGATCGGCGTGGTATGGACGAGGGGGGTGGAGAGTGACGCGATGTCTCCCCGGAAGAGCCTACAATATTGCCCGCTATATCCTCCCCCTCCAAGTTACATGGTCGACCCGACTGTGACTTGGCTGGTCTGCCGCGATGGCGCTGATGCGCAATAACAGGAGATTTACCCACGTGACGCGTTAAGGCGCTGGCATGGTATTTGCCCTTTACAATGTTGTTACAATCAACGACGAGATAAGAAGTAGGACTACAAACTTTTGATATGCGATAAGGTCCCTCTCGCTTAGGAGCAAATTTGCTCGTGATGCCACGCTGTGCATTACTCGGCATATGAACCTCCACCAGGACCATGTCTCCCTCATTAAACGGAGCTACCTGCCTCCGTTGTTTATCGGCGACAGCCTTCCTTATGTCCTGTTGCGACTCAATACGTCTCCTGACATCCACAAGGATTCGGGCAAAATCTCTCAAATATGGTGATATCTGAGGCACAAAATTTTGCTGCTCCACAATGGTTCTGAAATCTGTATGGACTGCAAGAGGCGTACGCAACTCACGTGCGACAGTTATAAATGCGGCCGTATGGCCGGTTCCTTCGTTATAAGAGCTATTCAAAGAGAAACGTACCGCTGGCAACATCTGTGGCCAGGAACGATGCTCGGTACCCACGAGAATGGCGAGATGTTTCTTTAACTCGCAGTTCTTCCGCTCAGCGGGGTTGGCCTCTGGATGGTACACCGGTATCAGAGCCTGGTAAACCCCGAAAACAAACATCGCCTTTTGCATTACAGCCGAAACAAATTGAGTACCGTTATCGGAGATTACCCGCCTGGGCAAGCCATAACGTAGAAAAACTTCTTCAATAAGCACCTTAGCGCAGGTTTCTGCAGTTGCATCACGCAGTGCGAACAGCTCCACCCAACGACTAGCAGTATCCTCTACTAAAAGGATCCATTTCTCCCCTTTTTCTCCTTCGGGAAGAGGGCCAAACAAGTCCATCGCCAGTACCTCGAAACGCTTCTGGGGCACTGGGGTTTGCAGCAGACCTGCTGGCTTTAAATTGGTGGCTTTGTACTTTTGACAAAGGTCACAGGATTTAAGATATTGAGCCACATACGTTTTCATATTTTTAAAGTAATAACGCTTCTTAACCCGTGACGCGTCCGCATTTCCTAAAGTCTACACTCCGGTAACGTCCCGTACAATGAAAATTTTGCCGACTTTCCGCAGAAAAGTTAACTTTGTGCTTCAACCGTATAATTATATTCAATGAACTGTATACCTAAAAAAAGATAACGAAACGAGCATCAAGATAAAAGTAAAATTATATACTAATAAATACCTCAAGTATCATCTGTAGCCCCGAACATTTTAAAGATGACATTTTTTTGGCCGCCATTTACACTTTACACGTTAATTGCACGAAATTCATTCCCATTTCATTAAAATATTTTCCAATAACACAAAGCTTAGTAAATTCCGCTACGAATGAGTATAATCACAACACTTGAACACAAACAATCACTCTTCAATTGTTTATTAATTATATACTATGCAAATGACATACGATAAACAATTGCCGTCGGACACTGTCAATTTCGACCGTTGGCGAAGAAGGGGTGCGGGCGGGGTGCGTAGCCACGAATCGAGCAACATACCGTTAGCAACAAAAATGTAATTCAATCGTAATGTGTCATTTTTACGCAAGTTTTTTGTGTGTATTTTTTTTAATAAAATCCATAACGTGTTTTAGTGAATGAATCGACCATATTTCTTGCTAAGTATCGAATAATTTATGTGGGTCCATTCAGTATAAATGTTGTAATACACCAGAATTCGGGTGTCGTATTTTAACTCCTAAATCTAATTGAAATACCACACAATAAATTGACTATTAAAAACATATTCAGATAGCTTAACTAACGAATAAATAATATATATTTTTTACACTAGTATTCATAAAAAATTAAGGTCTCCTTGTTTTCCGCCTAGCCGAATAACGCTTCTCCGCGATAGATTTGTTTTATTTTTTGTTTGTAATGAATAAATCCAGAAACTACTGCACAGATTTTGATGAAATTGTCACAGAGACAAATTAAACCTTCAGGAGCTCCTTTTTTACCACGGGCGGAGCCGTGGGCTATAATAAAAAAAGAACAAATCACATAGATCGAACGTGAGTTTGAGATTTGTGTAGCGATAGGTAGGTACTACTTACATTTATATAACAACATCCTCTTGGATATTCTTATATTCCAGATCCATCCTACTAATATTATATTATAAATGCAACTTTGTAAGAATGGATGTTCGTTACTCTTTTACGTAAAATATACTGGATGGATTTTGATGAAATTTAATATATAGGTAGAATATTACCTGGAAATATAGGTTAATTTTTATCCCGAAATTCTCACGACCACGGACCAAAGCCCAGGAGCGCAGCTAGTAATAGATAATTTGTACTTTATCGCACCATTTTGCTATCACAGTTTGGTCTGATGGTAAGTCAGTCATCAGACTAGTCAGTAGAGAATGCCATATGGCATGAAGTCCACCTTTGTACATATTTTTTGTTAATTTGTGCAATAAAGTTTTAAATAAATAAATAAATCAGGGAGTAATGATAATTTCAATCATTTAATAATACACATTATAGCCATTCCACATTTTTTTTATGAAAAATACAGATCACTTGAGAACCCTGGTCAATGTCAAAGCATTACGAAACAATCTAAGTGCAGAACCCTAAATTAAAATTTACAACTTCCGCCACATAAACGTAAGCCTACCACTAAACACACACTCGATAAAATAATAAGACCTATTTTTAAAGTGGTTTAAATTTTATTTTAAGAAACATTTTGACTATGTTATTAAATAAACAAAGTGAAAATAATATTTAAAAGAAAAAATAATTAAACAAATTTGCAAAAATTTTGCGAACGGTACTTTCTAACCGACGATTCGCGATCTCAATATTACAAGGTCAATGCCATGCAATGAACAATATGGACGATCGAAATCACATAATTACGAATTATTGTTTATATTATAACTAGTTCAACAGAATTAATTAAAAACCCAGAGAGCTGAGTAAATTTACGTTAAACTTTATATAGTTTATATGGTACTTAGTTTGATAGAATAAATATGAAAACGAATGAAAACATTGTCGATCGTAGTTCGATTTCAGTTCGTAAAAGTAATGTCGATTTCTCGACATTAAATCATAAATTTAGGCCAGAACAAATAATGTTAATAAATAGGTTATTTAATAAGCTGTAATTTGATATGTAATACATTAAACAAACACTTTCCTTCTAAAAGATTTTGACATAATTCCGTTAATAAATTTTACACACCGCACAATAAAAATAATAATGGCGGAAGGCACTTGTCTTGTCGCGTACTTCACTCACGAATATGTTCTTATTTACAAAATTTTTGTTGATTGTCATTGGTTTAAAAAATAAAAAACGAAGGACAAAGACTTTCTGTTGGTTGTTACACAATTTTTGGGCGG
The DNA here is from genome assembly GCF_032362555.1 of Amyelois transitella. NCBI lineage: Eukaryota > Metazoa > Arthropoda > Insecta > Lepidoptera > Pyralidae > Amyelois > Amyelois transitella. The sequence goes on from NC_083536.1 coordinate 3,622,911, forward strand.
ACCAATGATATTTAAATGATTGAAAAAAAATACCAAAGACAACAGACTGCGTTATTGCCTCGGTTAGGAACTAGGACGCTTCGTGCCGTTTTACGTTAGTGCCTCGGTTAGGAACTAGGACGCGTTATGGGTTAATCTTCCGCAAGGTCTGCTCCAAACCCAAGTGTCCAGCAGTAGGCGTATCGTGAAATTCCTTCAGAACTTTCACCCTCAACGACTCTGGAATAACTAACTGGGGCTCGTCGGACTCAGCATCCGGGTCACATCTAAAGAGCACTCCTTGAGAAAGATAATAACCTTGATCTGACCATCGAGTAATATCAGCATTTTCGGTATCTTCAAAATTATTTATTATTCGAGCATCTTCGATTATGTCATCTTCTAACATCTTCTCTAATTCCGCTCAGATCACTTCTTTTTTCGCTGGAGATACGCGATAAGGAGGACTCGCAATAGGTCTGGCGTCTCCGGTATCAATGTGGTGAACAGCAAACTGAGTGGGTCCTCCCCCTGGAGTGAAAATGTCCTCATTCAGAAGGTTGGACAGCTGCTGTCGTTCGTCCTTACCTAAGTGGAATCCTTCATCCTCGCGAAGATCCACAGAAGAGCAATGTAAAGGTTCGTATGACCTACCACCATTAGGTTCAAAGACGATGGGCTGAGGGACCTATTGTGGTTCATAAACCATATACCGCGAGAAAAATCTAATACCATGCCAGCGTCCTGAATAAAATTCATTCCCAACAAACTTTCAGTAGCATTGGGCAACATTATATACTTTACATCTAAAGAGACATCGCGTACCCTAACCCTAACTTGCGTACGTTCAACAATTTGTGCAACTGCCCGCCCGTCTGCGTATTTAAGTTCAGTAAATACATGTTCAAACTTATGGCCATAAGTAGATGTTTATTGGGAATTCTGGGACACTTTTGTGTCCCATAATTCCCAATAAACAAAATTCGATTCATTCTAAACACAAAACATTAGTCGAATGCACTCACCTGACTCCATTATAAAATTGATAAGAATCACCCGCGAGCTCGTGGAAAGATCACACACCGAACACACTTTTTACACATAACTGTTCACCGGTTGGAAGCACCGTGGTTAGTAAGTTCCTGCGAGCCCTTGGTAAGATCACGCACCGATAACACTTCCTAATTCCTAACTGATGATCGGTTGAAAGCACCGTGGTAAGTAACTTTCTGCGAGCCCGTGGTAAGATCACGCACCGACCACACTTCCTAATTCCTAACTGATGATCGGTTGAAAGCACCATGGTAAGTAACTTTCTGCGAGCCCGTGGTAAGATCACGCACCGACCACACTTCCTAATTCCTAACTGATGATCGGTTGAAAGCACCATGGTAAGTAACTTTCTGCGAGCCCGTGGTAAGATCACGCACCGACCATACTTCCTAATTCCTAACTGATGATTGGCTGGAAGAAACCGTGGTAAGTAAACTTCCTGCGAGCCCATGGTAAGATCACGCACCAACCACACTTCCTAATTCCTAACTGATGATTGGCTGGAAGAAACCGTGGTAAGTAAACTTCCTGCGAGCCCGTGGTAAGATCACGCACCAACCACACTTCCTAATTCCTAACTGATGATTGGCTGGAAGAAACCGTGGTAAGTAAACTGTCTGCGAGCCCTTGGTAAGATCACGCACCAACCATACTTCCTAAGTTCACTTTGTTTAACAATAATAGCAGAAACTTTAAATTATAAATAAACAGACCGACATTATAATCTTAATAAATTATCACACACATCACAACTTAGTTCTTAGCAACAAAATGGTCTAATGTACGAACGAGTGAAATACGCAAAGTAAGCAGATACACAGTAATTAAGGGTGTTTACACACTTACTGAGTAAACACTTTTATATCAATTGTAATTTGTTTGAAAGACAAAACCACCTTCAGGTATGTACTCATAGGTATATGTATATGTATACTAGAATTTGGGCTACATTCCAGCTTTCTTATGGTTACGTACTATTGCTATATCAAGCACCGTGTTAGTTAAGTCTACGTAATCAATATTATTATTAGAGAATAACATGAATCCCTATTGAAACTTGTAGATGTAATTGGACAACCGCTACCTACTTAAGGATTTCATAGGTATGTATGTAACACAGAATATCAATACCATACTTTGAGTTTGTAAGTAAATTAAGTGTGTAGTCGTCCTAATAACAATATGCAAACATGCAAATGCAATATAATAAAAATTATGTTTAAGCATTAGCGGATGTGCTTTGTAGAATGACGATGATCGAATATCAAAGTAAGTTTTGTAACAAAATACATAATTTGTTTATACCGATCTCTCATCCGCCGTGTGGTTCCTGGCACCAATGAAAAATAGGACCTCTCCATCTCTTTCCCATGGATGTCGCAAGAGGCGAGTAAGAAATAGGCTTCAGCGTGGTCTGTCAGCCTTTCAAGGTTGTTGGCTCTGTCTACCCCGTCAGGAATGTAGACGTGATTATATGGATGGATGGACTATTTCTCATTAGAGCGTGTTCCTGGTTGCATCCTCAAGGGTATGGCTTGGGAGCCCGGGGTCCGCTACATTTTGTTTATACCAATATTAAATGTTTCTCAAAGCTTTCAACGCATACATTTCACATTAAAACCTTATTCATGAATTTCTTCATTTTAATCTAATTAATATTGATTTTGAATGGGGTATGGTAATCATTATAAATCCTATGTCTCCATCGTTCTCATAAATTATATAATCTATATTTTGAAAAAATTGTGGGCTCTGTCTACCCCAAAAGAGATATGGGCGTGATTATACATAATTATGTATGTATATCCTATATAAATCGGTTGAATAGTTTATGCGATAAATTTTCTATTCATAACAAACAATATTATCTATGATGACTTGCTTTAGGAAAGAATTAGGCTAATAAAGTTGGAATTCTTTTTGTATATTATGAGCTATCAACTTGCTACTATTTGAATCTCTATTCTATCATAACCCTTACAGTTAAATGTGACCTTTCAGTCTTTTTAAATCTGTTAGCTCTGTCTACCCCTGATTAATGGTTACTAACATAGTTTACCCATTGTCAAAGACAACGACCAGGGTTGAAGACTTTTTTATGTTCAACCTACAATGTCTAATACAAGAAGAACAGCATCCGATGACCTCCCCCTTAATCACCTCTTACAATGCCCGCAGGCAGATATTGGGTGGTGTTTTTCTACTCTGTCAGCACCACACGATTCCTGATATTTTAATATTATTCTTGTACAGCAAATTATGTAGTCATTGTATTCGAATGCAATGATGACCCTCGTGACATAGTGGTTAACAAGTCTGCCCGTAACTTGAGGTCTCGGGTTCGATCACAACTGAATTAAGATATACTTACATTTTTTTTTTACATTTAAATATCTGGATCTGGGATTTATATATTCTGCTTACATTATGATTCGATTTTATCTTCAAACCAAATGTTGGAGATAAGTATTTTAAAAAATAAATTGATAGTTGACAATATTATCATCTTTACTTAGTACTCAAATTATAAAAATTAAAATATTAATACATGTATCGGTTTGAACTACGTATTTTTTTTTAAATATAAACCTTACTTTTTTATCAAGTATTAAAAAAAATATATACCTTCACCGTTAGTTGTTAAGGTTCACATTAGTCTAAGATATTGATTATCAACAATTAAATTCAGAATCAACTTACGCTTGACCAATTTTTTTGATGAGCAAGTGATATTTTCTGTTTAAATAGTCGAGCAATGAAGAAAATTAAATTATTATTTGTGAGTGCTCCGGAACCGCTGCGCCAAAAGAACTGCTATATAAATACTGCATATTTTTCATAAATTTGAAAAATGTTAGTAAGTATTAAATATGTATTTTCATCTTTGGTGAAATTTACATTTTTATTTTTCAGGTACTTAAGAATGTATCAAAACTTAAAATTTTAATATCTTTTACAGGTCTGACTCAGAATTCGAAGCCTCGTCAGTGTTATCTGCTGTAGCTCCCCCAAAGAAAGCGAGCAAGAAAACGAGCCAGCGCAAAACCGTTGCTGCGAAGCAGACCCGAGACATATCGCCTTATCCAGAAATTGTTCGTAGCTTGGCTGCTGGATCGAAGCGCAAAGCTACGTCACCACCACCTGATTTTCCCTCAACGAACAGGTAAATAATATAACTCCTTTCTTTTTTTGTCGCAAAAACATCGATTTACATTTTGTTCATCATTACTTTATTAATTTACTTTCTTGTTTAGGGAAAAATGTTTATCTTCATGCAGAACGTATAGAAGCCAGTCAGGGCTTGTTAACTCAACACAATTTTTCCTATGTCTCTTACTTGCAAAAAAATAATTATTAAAATATATTAAAAAATTAAAAATATTTTTTTTTTTTTACAGAACAAAAAAGAACATTTTTAACATCCTCCAAGCAGAGGAAGCCGGTTGCAGCAAACCAAGGAATCGCGGTGGAGTAACCAGTAAGAATTTTAGCTTCTACTATAATGTTATGAAGCGACACCACTTTAAGGCAGTCCCATTACAAAATGGAATGTCTACTTTTAGAGCAATTGTATGCGCGGGCAGTCCAGATGCCGAAAGTGAATTAAGGAACTCTACCGAATAAGTACCGATGCTGCAAGCATCGGTACTATCTAATTTTGCCAGCGGCTACAATCACGTTATTTCTTAAATTCTCGTGGCGCCATCTCTTATCGGATGGTCAAAAAATAAATATCTAAACCACGGGAACTAAATCAGTGGTGAAATGGTAAGTACTGGCGTTACTACATGTGTGTTATTCCTGCTAATCTTGAGGAGCATGGCAACCGTCGCCGATGCGGGGCGCGTCAAACCCTACCTACATAAAAAAAAATTCTTCTCAAAGATGTGGTGAAACAGTAAGTGCTGGCGAAACTAAATCAATGAATAAAGGAAGTTTTAATTATATAATTAATTAAAAATTTTGCCAGCGGCTACAATTGTGTTATTTCTTAAATTCTCATGAGGCGCCATCTCGTATCGGGTGGGCAAAAAATAAATATCTAAACCACGGGAACTAAATAAATAAACAAAGCATAATTAATTTTATCATTAAAATGCTATTTTTTCAATCATAATAAATATGATAATTAATTATTTATAGATTTTTATATCGATTCAAAAATGACGAAGTTCCAAACAAACTGGCACCCCCTATTTCATCCCCTTGGTATAGAATTTCAGGATAAAAAGTAGCCTATATTCTAATCCAGGTTACTAACTATATCTGTGCCGAATTTCGTTCAGATCCGTTCGGTAGATTTTGCGTGATGCGCGTACAAACATACAGACAAACAGACGGACAGACAGACAGACAGACAAAAATTAAAAAAAAAAAATGATTTGGCTTCTATTGACCCTAAAAAGACCCCTTACAATATTTTTTCTTAAATATCTTCAATGTACAGACAATGTTCAGTTACAGTTTTATTATATGTATATTAAATATTAATATATTAATATTATATTAAATATTAATATTATATATATTATATTATATTATATGTATATGGAGTATGGATGGATGATGAAACGGAGTTTATCAAAGCAACTCGCTGCCATATTTGTAACAACTTTGTATTTTCGGACCGGGTACGCGACCATTGTCATGTTACCGGTCGCTACAGAGGACCTGCCCACCCACAATGCAATTTGCAATTTAAACGTCCTTCGTTTGTACCCATCTTTTTCCACAACCTAGCCGGTTATGACTGTCACTTATTCATTAAAGCTTTGGCTGAAGTTCCTGGTGACATAAAAATTATACCCAAAACTAAAGAAAACTATGTTTCATTCACCAAATTTGTACCGGTTTCAAATGATCAGTTTTATCAGCTTCGTTTTGTTGATTCATTTAAATTTCTAGCTACAAGTTTAAGTAAATTATCAGACACTTTGAAACCAGATGACTTTAAATACCTTAAAAATTTTTACCCCTGTGATGAGAAATTTCAGTTACTTACTCGTAAAGGTGTATATCCGTACGAGTACATGAGCTCATGGGAACGTTATCAAGAAAGTCAACTTCCACCAAAAGAATTATTTTACAGTTCGCTGAATGACGAACATATCTCCGATGAGGATTACAGGCATGCGAATTTAATTTGGTCAACCTTTAAAATTTCTGACCTAGGTTCATATACGGATCTCTATTTGAAAACTGATGTGCTATTACTATCAGATATTTTTGAAAATTTTCGTCGGACTTGCAAACAGCATTATCAGTTGGATCCAGCATTTTATTTGACGGCACCTAGTCTATCTTTTGATGCAATGTTGCTTAAAACAGGCGTTCAGTTAGAGCTTATCAATGATTTATCTATGATTCGAATGTTACAACAGGGCATTCGCGGCGGTGTGTGCTTATGTTCCCATAGACATGCTAAAGCAAATAATTCTTTCTTACCTGATTACAAACCCTTAGAGCCTACATCGTATATTACTTATATCGACTGCAACAATTTATATGGGTTCAGTATGTGTCAATATGTCAAAATGAAATCAATACATTGGATATAATTCAAGTAGAAAATGATGCTGACTATGGGTTTATACTAGAGGTAGACCTAGTTTATCCTAAGCACTTGCATAATTTACATAATGATTTACCATTTTGTCCAGAAAAATGTATTCCACCTGGTGGTAAAAATCACAAACTCATTCCGAATTTATATGATAAATTTTATTATGTAATTCATTACATTCATTTAAAAACTTGTTTAAAACATGGACTGATTTTGAAAAAGATACATAGGGTAATAACATTTAGACAAAGACCGTATTTAAAACAATATATTGATTTGAATACTACTTTAAGACAAAAAAGTTCATCCGCTTTTGAACAAGATTTTTTTAAACTATTGAACAATAGCGTTTTTGGAAAAACTTTAGAAAACAATGAGAAGCGAGTTAATGTGCACCTGGTTAATCAGTGGGATGATAAAGAAAATCTTACTAAAAAAAGAAATTGTGCTCAAAAACTTATCGCACGTCCAAATTTCCACAGTGCAACAGTTTTTTCTGATAATTTAGTAGCTGTTCAATTAAACCCTGAAGAAATTATTTTGAACAAACCCATTTACATTGGTTTTACTGTTTTAGAACTTTCTAAAAGTCATATGTATGATTTTCATTACTCAGTTATACAACCCCATTACAAAAGTCATGTTAAGATGTGTTACACTGATACAGATAGTTTTATATATCATATACAAACAAATAACTTTTATTATGATTTAAAAAAATACTTTTTACATTATTTTGATACTAGTAATTGTGAAAGTAATGAATATAGTTTACCAATTCAAAATAAAAAAGTTCCTGGTCTATTTAAACTTGAAATGGGGACTAAAGTTATAACCGAATTTGTTGGACTTCGATCGAAGTTATATTGTATTAAAACCACCAATAGCACAATAAAAAAAGCAAAAGGAATTAAGAGAAATATTGTGCGTGATTTTAATGTATCGGATTATGAAAAATCTCTGCATGAAGGTAACGTAATTCGTAAAACAAATATTTTATTTAAATCAATTAAACATGAATTATTTACATGTGCCGTAAATAAAATTGCTTTATCAGCTGATGATGATAAGAGAGCCATATCAAAGAATAAGATTTCGACTAAAGCATGGGGGCACACAAGTATATTTAATTTTTAACAGGGTTTGAAAATGGATACTTATTTGTTAAATTTAAATGTTTTAAAAGAACATACATATTTGTAACATATTTCATATTTTGTTTATATTCTAAGTCAGAAAATGTCTGTATTGTATGTAAATATGTAGGAAAAAGAATAAAATGGGTATAATAAAAAAAAAATTGTTTTATTAATTCATATTTTTAAAATAAAAAGTTTTATAAAGAAACTAATAACGAAAGAATACTATGAACATGCTCACAAGGGATAAATTACATAGATTGAGCCCTACAGTAAGTTGTAAACTTGAGTCGCCACGGAGCTCGTCAAACCGCTGTGTGGACGAAGCGTTCTGTGCATGTATTTTTTGTTCATTGTAATAAATTTTATTGATATACCTTGGTATCTAATTACAATATGAATGAACGTGTTCTAACGTGAATAGTAATTTGAACGACTATGACACAAAACATTTTAGCAAGGACAAAATCGCGCCGCGCATGCATTTTTATTTGAGTGCAGTGCGCAAACTGTATGTGACATGTATCACTTTTGTACGATCAAGCGCATAGTCCACACCACAGGACGTTGCTTCCAATAAATTTAAGTATTTAAAAACTAAAACAATGGTAAGTTGCTTTATATATTTAATTGTTTCTTATAGATATAAGATTGATTTAATGTTATTCTAAATTTATGTTTTTTTACAGACGCCGCAATACGTAGATGATGTGACTGCGAATTCAGATAATGAAACATTTATTCCCGATTCTTTTGAACATGCTCAACGTCTATCAGATGGATTGACTGAGGAATTAATTAAAATACAAGCTTTCGAAAAATCAAAAGCAAAGGCGCGTGAACAGAAGGTACCAAAAAAATTCTTTCTTTATTATTAATTTAAATAAGATGAACACTATTTTTCCATGTTAGCCTGGTCTGGTCGGGGATCAAACCCGTTTTATTTGAATTATTGTTATGTGTATTTTTATTTTTTGTTACAGACAACAGGACGCGATATCGCTATCTTTCCAGATAGTGAAACATTAATACCAGAGTCATTTCAATGTCCTCGAGATTCGTTTGGATTCTCCGAAGAACTTTTCAAGATACAGAGTCGTCCCACCGAACAATCAAAATTAAGTACTCATAAACGGAAAATGAAGTTAAAGGGGGGTCGCAATAAGGTAGATTTTTCCAAAAAGATTGTCAAATCACATGTTCCCCATCAATCGTTTGTGATAAAAAGTGCTCCCCACAAAGGTCTTAGACTGATCAAGATTCAAGTGCTTGACTTAGAGTGTAATCAATTAATAAGTGACTGTCTTCAGGACGATAGGGTCTTATTGAGCTCTCAATATGTGGTAAAAGATGTTGGTGATGAAATTATGGACCAGACTGAAAAAATTATTAGTAATATTTCAAAAAAAATTTGTAACTATAGTTATACCAATTGGTTTTAAAATTATATATAAATGTATGTCAATTAATGTAATTTCCTTTATCAGTTTTCATGTCATTGTGTTATTTTTTACAGATTTGTGTTATTTGACTAGTATCAATAAACGTAAAATTTAAAAGATATGTGCCTTTATTTTATAGTTTAATTAGGAACCATAACCTAAATAAATTAAAAAAACACAGTATATTTTATTCAGTAAAATATTTTTATTATTCGAAAAATCTTATTATAATTTAAATAAAGAATTAAACACAAAATTGTCTTGACACCACTTTTTTAAACAGAGTGCATTTTTCAAAGCACACCTTTTTTTATGATGAACACAATTTAACACCTGATTATTCTCCTCACAATAATCCTCATATAATTTAAGTAATTTAGGACAACCCTTTTCACCCAGTTCTATAATTTCACAATCGTTGCATAACTCTTGAATCCATACAATCTTCTCATTTCCTTTAATTAAGACATTTTTACTTTTTAAATATGGAATTATAACTCGCCGGAATTCTCGATAATCGATAAACCCTTCATACCAATGTAGTCCCCGATTATTTTCTAACCATCGAACTCGCCTTTTTTCTTCATCAGAAAGAGTTTTAAAAGAATAAGGTGCTTTAACCAAGAAAGTTTGTGTGTATTCCTTAGTTGCAATCGAAAATTCCTTAACAATAAAATTATTTTTCAAATCCTTAAACCTTTGTAAATCTATGATTATTGTATTAGCATTCATGATAACTTCTTAACAATATTGCTCAATGGCTTGTATTCAAATATGCAATCGTTTAGTATCAGACAATATGCAGCCGTTTGATCGGGTATGTCTTGGTCAGATTCGAATTCAACTCTCACATCAATTGATCCCTTTAACATTTCATGCTGTCGTGAACAGTCTATAACAAATAACGGAGCTATGTCTCTAAATTCTTTTAATCCCATCAACGGCTCCGCTCGGCGACTATGATAAGACTGATGAAATCTTGCGTATTGTTCATATATTAATGAATATCTGTTGTCTGCGAAACTAATATTTAAACCTTCATACGGATAATATGAAGAATTTAGAAATACTCTTACGTCTCGAATATGACAATGGTCGAACTCTGCCATCGACATTGTTGCATTACTTTTACGGTTTGTTTGTAAAGCAATAATAACAAATCTTTGTTTCTCCAACTGGGATGAAGTTTTAATGGACCAAGTATGTTTCCTGGTTTTGGGTAACAATGGGTACTCATACAAATCCCAGTTACGAAACGCTAAGGTTATCGCTCGATCTTTTTCTAAATGTTTAAGTAAATTGATTCTTTCACGGTCCGACACTCGAACATGAGGAACTCGCCAAACTATTTTATTTATAATTATATCTTCGACAATTTCTCCAGAACTTAGTAATAAGGAATTGAGATTTGTATTACTTCTCAATAGTACTAATTCATGTTTACAGTTCATTATGATTTTTTCATAATCTTCTGCAAAACCATATATTTTATTTAACGGTATATACACAGAAAATCCTCCATCAGAGGTAATGCCTGAAGGAGACCAACCCCAAACTTTTGCGCTTTTGGATTCATTTTCGTTCAATGATAGATAAGATTTAATTGTTGTGGTAATACCTGCATTTTTAATCTTATCTATTTCTATCCCATTTAGTTCATATCTTATATCTTGAAATAGAAATAGTACAGGGTTGTTTACGAAATGCACACTCGGTACTTTTTCTTTGCCAGCGTTATTTTGTTTATAGCCGAGTCGATGTGACTCGGCCCTCAATATACAAACAGCTGAGTGCAGGCAACACATACAAGTCTTGTTGATTAATCGGTATCCGTATTTCATCATTTTTGTTAAAACTTGATACATAAGGCTTATACGAATGATATTCAAAACTTTCTATGCTATTGTCATAAGACGCGGGTTGGCATATATTTAAAATGTTCATATTAACAAACCTAGTAGCCTTAAAAAGTCTTTATTTTTTTTTTGTTAGTTTTTTTTTTAATCGCAGCGATGTTTCTTTGTGAGGTGATCCTTTAGGACTGAGTCTTTTAATAGGAGTGAAGGTGTTATTATGAAAATTTAACATTTTGGTTTAAAGTGCAAATACAACTGTACTTCTTCACCGCGTAAGTTAATTTGCTTATTTTCTGCGTCTAACAACCTTATATTGAGTGAATTTATTGAGCTCTGATTGACAGGAAAGTAAATTAAATTCTTAGGTATTTCAATAATTCTGTAACCAGGGGGTTAGGGTGGTCCTTATTTTACAAAGTGAAAAATAACATCGGGGCACCTTGTCATTGCGTTCTTTATGCTATAAAATGAACTCAGTTTTTTTATTTTTTTTTTAAATTTATATTTAGGGGTCGCGCCAAACATTACAAAATTAAAAAAAAAAACTCAAAACAAGAGAAAGGCTTATGAATGAAATTCCTGACGAAATTTATAAAAAGTTATGATCTATCTGTTTTAATGGCTCATAGGCGAGCACCAGTTTTCATTTTGCTCTCCTCACTGAACCGTGGAACAGGAGAAGCATGTGCTCAGCTGTGTATGCTACTATACTGGATTGGGGACTGAACGATAGAGTTAAATGCATGTGCTTCGATACGACTGCAATCAATTCGGGATTGAGAAATGGGGCATGCATACTATTGGAGCAAAAAATGGAGAAAGATATGCTTTGGCTTGCATGTCGCCATCATATTATGGAGATAATGCTAGAAGCCGTCGTGAGTACAGCTCTAGGTCCATCAAGTGGGCCTGAAATGTGGATTTTTAAAAGATTCAGGAATCAGTGGAGCAAAATAGACCAGACCGACTACAAAACAGTCGCATCTGATCCTCATTCGCTGGAATCTGTACAGAAAGAGATTCAAAATTATGATTTCCTTCGCTCAAAACCAACTCAACGACTATCAACCTCGAGATGATTATAAAGAACTACTCAACCTCACCATTATGTACCTACCTAGGAGGACTTCCTGATAAACAAGCATCATTTAGAATGCCAGCTGGACTGCACAGGGCATGCTGGATGGCAAAAGCTGTATATTGCTTGAAAATATTCTTATTTAGACACCAGTTCAAAATGACCAAAAAAGAAGAAAATGGAATTAAAGATGCAAATCTTTTCAGTCATGATTTACGTGAAGTACTGGTATCAAGCTTCTGTTGCTTTGTCAGCTCCCAAAAATGACTTGCAGCTATTAAAGGACCTGACAACATTCGAATATATAAGTCCAGATCTATTCAAAGTAGCTCTAAAAAAAATTATGGGACATCTGTGGTACTTGGCAGAAAGAGCTCGTATCATTTGTATTTTTCGATGACGAAATTGCATCAGATACCAAACGAAAAATGGTACAGGCGTTAGAAATAGAAGGTCTCGATTTCTCTCCGAAAAGAATTAGTTTGGATACGAAAGACATTGCAAGAAAAAATATCGAAGACTTTGTGTCCAGTAATTCACTTCGTTTCTTTGAAATACTAGGAATATCATCTCAATTCTTAAAAAAGATGTGAATGACTGGCCAGAAGATGATGAGTACAAAGCTGGAAGAGACATTGTGCGGTCCATAAGAGTTGTAAATGATATTACTGTACGTGGTGTTGCGTTGCTGGAGGAATATAACAAGTTGATCACCGCCAATGAAGATCAAAAGCAATATCTCCTTTTGATTGTGAAAGAATTTAGAAAAAAATATCCGGATTCTAAGAAATCAACACTGATTAAGTAAAATTTTGATTGTTTTGTATGTTTTATGTTTGAGCTGGATTATTTTAATAACTTAACGTGTCAATTTTCATTGCTAGGAATAAATGTGACCATTTAGAAAAATACATGTATTTATTTTTTCTTTCCAACTTTAAAAGTCCCGTCGCGACCCTTAAATATTAATATTAAATTATGAAAAAAATACCAAGTAACTTTCTAACTTTACATATCACTATGCGAGGGTGCCTCACTATAAATTAAAAAAAAATATTTTTTTTGGTATTTAAGGACCACCCTACAGGGGGTACGTTAGGCACAAATTCATAAATAATATGGCTTGCTTTTCCGTTTACAAATGATCCGCTGATAACATCACATTCGATGCGTACGATAGTTGTTGCTAAAATGCTGACAGGATGCTGAGATTCAGTACTTATATTAGCTTTGATTGATTCTCTATTAAATCCTAATATTTTTCCGATTGACTTATTTTTATTAAAGTGTACATCTTTGGAACAAAAAATTCTTGTTTTTAACGTATTATTATTACAACCCAATTTCAACGCTGCATTCTTTATGTTACTTTTTAGATAATCACAAATATCTTGAAACTCATACGATCCTTCAGGAATTTCAATAACTTCATCTTTTCCATAGTAAAATTTGTTATTTTTTGCGTCTATGTTAGGTATAGAATTAAATGTAGAAAAATACAAAAGCCCACATTCGTACTCTCCATTCAGTTGTAATGTAGGGGAATAGTTAGTTGTTAAAAATTCTCCTCTGCCTGTTATTGACACAGTGAAAGACATTATTATACTGATACAAATATATTTTTATTATATTATTTATACAAATGATGTTTCCAAAATTCTTTTAAAAACTTTAAACAAAGGTTTATAGTACCATAAGATTGATATTGCAAATAATTATAATTTATAGTTAAAGGACTTAAATAATTTACTAGTTCCAATGGTGGTTTTAAATCACCAAAACTATCAAAATATTCACAGTAATTAATATATTTAACGTAGGCTACCCAATGTGTTCCAGGATTGTCAGAACTGTCTAAATTTAATACAGCACACTCAATTTTTTTGGTTTCCGAGGAAGAGTATCTCTCATATACACTCCGCGAAAGTAAGGAATATCAGTAGCATGTTCCATTATATCTAAATTGGTTAGTGCTCGTCTGGGTAGCCGCTTTTTCAGTTTTTTGAAGGACTTAGATATAATCCTGCTCCCTTTTTATATGGTTTTATATACAAGGCCTTTCCTAAAGCAACAGATTCCATCATCTTGTTATGTCGTTTAGACTCTTCAAAGTTTTTCTGAGCTACTTTGTAATCATTAACAGCCTTTGCTATACCTGCCGCGCCACCAGCAAGTGAACCTAAAGCTGACAGACCGGCAAAGATGGGAATGAGCGGTAAAAAGCCTCCGCATTTAGGAATGGGTATACATCGTGGTAAACGTGTACGTGATCCGTTTGTTAGCAAGACAGATTTCAGAATCAGGACATGAAAAAATAGAAAGACTTCTTATAATTCATTGAAAACTTTAATCAAATATCAATTTGGAACTATTTTAATAAATAATTAAATTATCTTAACATTCCTTAATTTCTTAATACAATAAAAAAAGGGACAAAACTATATACTTACATTATTATTATTATTTTATTATTCAGGAATATATTTTAAGTATTCAAGATCACAAAATATCAGCTTATTGACAAATTCCACTTTGTGTGTACGTTCGCTCTGTATCACGTCTCAAACAAGACTGTCGTGCCGGACTGCCGAGCCACCCGACATTCGTTCAGACGAAGTGATTGAATTGAAGAATGAACGACACTGACCGAGATTGTATGTACGAGAATGTGAATGAATGACTAAATGTCATGGCGTATTACATAAGCTAACAGCTCGGCCGTCCTGCTAGAGGTGCGTCCTCGCGCCTTTACCTTACATTTTAAGAACTTACATAGTTTACTAATTTTACTAATATATTATATAAATACAAATCCTTAATGTAATACGGAAATAAAAAATCTATGAGCATTATTTATTTGACAGGACCTAATACTACAATTATTACTTATTCACTAGTACTAATAAATCATTTAAAACAAATGTAAACACCAGTTCATTTAAACAATATTTCATCATGGAAACTCAAAATAAGTATTTAAGTCATTATACATTTATAATATAAAATAATATAGTAATATCATAGCTTTATATAAATCAATAAACAATAATTTCTATATTTTTGTGTTCAACCGTCGCTTTCGTCATTGTTGCTTACTTCTTCGGTACTTTCTAAATCTCTGTTAAACGTCAGCCAGGGTTGAATACTATCTACAGCCACAATAGCTTCATATCTACGATTATTTTTACGTGTCATAGGAGTATCCTCTATGAGGTATCTCTCATTTGGAAGCACTTTTAGTACGCGGTAGGGTCCTTGAAATTTAACGACTAATTTCCGGGATTTTCCATCATGCGGCATTTGTCTCTTTACACGAACTAAGTCACCAACGTTATATTTCTTGCCAATTTTCCTATGCTTGTTAAATCTTTCAGTATCTTTTACTTGTTGTTCTTTGATTTTATTACTAACTGTGTCTCTCATATAATTCAAGTTCTCCGATTCTACCACTTTAGTTGTATCAGAAACAATATCACTTAGAATACCTTCTGTCCTACCGACAATATTAAAACCGAAAAGCATTTGGGAAGGACTTTTTTGAGTTGTTTTATGAACTGTAGTGTTGATGCCTACTTGTATGTCATGAATGAATTCGTCCCAAGTTCTATCGTCTCGGTTATGAGCACAGGTGGAAAGAGCATCTAATATAGTCCTATATTATATCTTTCTACCTGCCCATTAGCCCTTGGTGTTGCTACTGCATTTATAATATGCTTAATGCCGTGTTGATGTACGAAATCTTTAAAGGTTTTACTTGTAAAACTACTGCCTTTGTCTGTGATAAGTCTATTAGGAACACCAAAATAGCTGATGTGTTCCTTCATAACGCGTACGCTTGTTACAGATTTTGTATTTTTTACAGCTGTTATGTTAATATACTTTGTGAAACCATCCACAATCACTAAAAGATAGCAATTACCCTTTTTACTTTTAACAAAAGGTCCTAAATGGTCCGCATGTATCGTGTGGAATGGGATATTTATATATTTTGTACAACAAGAAAAATTAGCAAAAAAAAAAAACTTAAAATAAAGAAAAATTCAGTACAAGGGCACTACTTATTTCTAGAGAAATTTCTTCCAGCAGGCCCACGACAGGAAAGTGTAAAGAAAGGCATTGGCTTGTGTACATACCTAACATTTAATATATAAACTTACATAAACTTACTGATATTAATAGACCTAAAACATATTATCATAAAGTTATAAATATCAAATAAATATATTAAATAAATAAACATACATGAATACAATATAATATAATATAATACTAACTTTTTCTATGGAATGTAACTCTCCTTCACATTTTCCACCAGGTATTTTGTGATGTGCGCATTCTAAACATGATTGAACATATTTTTTTACAAACCGACGCATTTTTGGGAACCAATAATGCTGACGAATCCGCTGAAGAGTCTTATCGAAACCATAATGACCAATGTCATCATGATTTCTTTTCAGTATCTGCCAGCGAACTCCTTTTGGGACTACCCACCTTAAGTCATCTCCGACCACACGATAAACGCGTCCATTCTTTAATTTGTAATTCCTATGAACATCCATTATTTTATCACAGTTTTTATCACTGAGGGTACTTTTTATTAGTTGCACTTCCTCATCCGTGTTTTGCACAGTGGTGATCCAATCTTCATCAGATTTTTCTATGGTATAAATATCTATAAAATTATTATCAAACGAAGCTGAGACAGGACAACGACTCAGCGCATCTACATGTGCCATTCGGACACCTTGTCGATATTCAATTGTGCAGTCAAATTCTTGAAATTGGACCCACCACCGAGCAACGCGCGGTATGAGGTCGCGTTTAACAAATGTGGACCTAAGTGCATTACAATCAGTGTAAATTGTAAATGGAATACCTAAGAGGTACACCCTGAAACGATTCAGCGATGCTACGACTGCAAGAGATTCAAGTTCATAGGAGTGAAGTTTACTTTCATCATTAGTTGTTTTGCGACTAAAGTAAGATACTGGGTGAATTTCTCCTAATGAGTTATTTTGCAACAGAATAGCTCCTAATCCATCTTTGCAAGCATCCGTATGCAGTTGAGTTACGGCATTTGGATCATATAATGCCAATATTGGACGTTCAGTTAATAATTTTTTTATTTGATCGAAAGATTCATTTTGGCGACTACTCCAAACCCAAGGTACGTTTTTCTTTAAAAGATTTGTTAAAGGGGCGGATATAATGGCATAATCTTTTATAAATCTTCGGAAAAATCCGGAAAGGCCCAGAAAATGTCTCAATTCGTGTTGGTTGCTGGGGGTTCTAAATTTAGAAACTGCGTCAGTTTTCCTACTTCCTGGCCGAATACCTAAAGCGCTAACTTCAAACCCTAAGAAATCGATATGAGTCATAAAAAAGTTACATTTGCTGAGCCTTAATGTCAGTCCGCCTACTTTTAATAATTTTAGAACCTCTTCTAATCTCTGTAGTCCCTCTGCGAAATCTTTTGACGGGATAAGAATGTCATCCATATACACCAAAGCATATTTAATTTTGGCATCGTGAAGAATCTTATTAATAGTTTTCTGAAATACAGATGGAGCATTAACTAGACCAAAAGGCATGCGGTTATATTCAAACTGTCCATCAGGGGTTACAAATGAAGTTCGATGTTTAGATTCTTCAGCTATAGGTATTTGGTAATAGCCGGATGCCAAATCTAAACATGTAAATAACTTGTTCCCTGCCAATTGGTCGAGCTGATCCTCCACGCGTGGAAGTGGATAATGAATTTTCTTAGTTTTACGGTTCAAAGCTCGGTAATCTACGCAAAGGCGTTTTTCACCAGTCTTTTTTTGAACCAAAACGATAGGGCTAGCATATGGAGATGTTGATTCACGTGCTATACCACAGTCTACCATTTCTTGTACCATATCTCTAACCAAGACTCTCTCAGTATGAGATAAGCGATAGGGCCTATATACAATAGGTTGAGCATCATCGAGTTCAATAGTCATTTCTGTAACATTAGTAAACCCAAGATCTTTAAGCCCTTTTGAAAAGCAATGCTGGTATTCATTTAACAAACCTTTTAGTTTATCACGCTCACTACTGGTTAATTTCTCCCCACAGTTTATTAAATCATCGCATTTCGAAGAGTCAAATGAAAATTGACAACAGTCTAAAATCTGTGGAAACTGAAAATACTTTGAAACAACGGATCGAGTTAATAACGTATCGCTTGAAATAGTTATTTCACTCTGTGATGCATTAAAAGCCAACAACGCACCATTACTTTGTTCAACGTTGTAATCACCAGGAAGTATAAAATATTCCTTTCCTTCCTGGCCCCTTAAAGAACCCTGTATGTAAATACTACCATTATAATCAGTATTTGTTTTAAATTTTATAACGCTAAACCCTCCTTTAGCCATAACTACATCATTAATAGATATTAAATGAATTTTGTCATCTACGATCTTATCAAAAATTAATTTAGATGGTGTTTTAGTAATCACGAGGTCCGATGATTCGGTAAACGAATGCCCTAACAAAATCGGGTAGCTTAACACAAAATCTTCAACAACATAAAGATCTATAGTCTTATCTATATTCTGTACAACCACGTTTGATGTTACTACACCTAATGGGATGACTGAATTTTTAATTTCTAAACCGATTTCTTTAGCTTTACTTAATTTAATTAGCGAACATTGACTTCCCAAATCTATGTGACATTTTGAAACCGTACCATTAATTAAAATATTGATAACATATTTGTCATTTGAATTATTTTTCATAAGAACTTCTGACACTTGTTTTTCATCCCTTACTACATCCATTTTAATGTCACTAGTAGTTCTATTTCTGTAACAGTTTGATGACTGATGTCCAAACCTATTACATGTTGTACACTTAAGAATAGGTTTGGTACATTTAAAACTAGGGTGACCTAATTCATTGCAATTAAAACACCTTATATTAGTATTTGAAGTATTTGGTTTAGTAAACGAAGATCTTTGCGTTGTAGTCGTGGATATTCTATGGTCCACTGCATTCTTATTATTACTACTGCCCTCTCTAATTTGCCCTACCTTTACGGTTTTGAAGTACTTAAGGACTTGTTCAGGTTTAGTAAATTGAGCGGCTTGAGCCCCAACTTTGATAGCACGATCCTCAACTCCATATAAAATACAATCAACTGCTTGTTTACCATAAATTTTGCATCTGTTCAACAAATTTACTTTTGCGTAATAAAAATGCTCCAATGACTCCCCATATTTCGCACGTTTAGCTAACATTTCCGTTAAGAGTTCAGCATAGTCTTCTCTGCAAGGAAAAGACTCAAGCAGTTTCTTTTTCCATTCCGCCCAAGTAAACAATAAAGAGGGAAGCCCTTGATACCACATTTTTGCCACTCCCGTTAACTTTGGAAGAGCGTAATGAATAATCTCCCTTTCTTCCCACCCGTATATGTCAGCGCACTCTTCTACTTTAGTAAGCCATACTGACATGGTCTGTTTCTTGCTCATCGGATCAAATTCAGGAATTACATTTTTTTCGAACGGTAATTTAGGCCTATCTGAACTCTTAACTTCACCTATTAAAGATAAAAACTTATCTAAAATATTATTTGTATAGGAATTTCTCCTACCTCTATTTCTTCTTAACGATTCGGTTGAGTCATCACTGCTTGTGCTCCTTCTGCGATATTTCCTTCGCTTAGATCTTCCGTTTTTCTGATCCTTCCGCTGTTTCTCTCTGTATACACGCTTCTCGGTATAGATCTCGCCGTCTGGAGTCTCCGTGTCAGAAGAAACCTGCCTTTCTCGTCTCCTTGATGAACGCCGTTGACCTGTTATGCTTCCTTCCCCTAATCCTGTAATCTTACGTTTCCTTTGATTAACCGAGGTAAATGTTTGCAATATAGGAGACAATGCCTCATTCCTTCTATGATGGTGTCGTGGTAAACCTCTGACCTGGGTACCTCCGAGCTCTCTAACATTAGCGAATCTCGGCCCTCAAACCTGGGCCGTCCCATGCTCTCCGACCTGAGCATGTTTACGCCCTCTAACCTGGGCGTTCCCGTGCTCTCTAACCTGAGCATATTCCGGCCCTCTAACCTGGGCGTTCCCATGCTCTCCGACCTGAGCATGTTTACGCCCTCTAACCTGGGCGTTCCCGTGCTCTCTAACCTGAGCATATTCCGGCCCTCTAACCTGGGCTCATCCGACCCCTCTAACCTGGGTGTCTCACGACTCTCAATTTGATTCTGCTGTTCCTGATTCATTCTCGAGATACTGAAACTTAGAATTAATTAGCTTAATAAGAATATTAAGGTCTTTCTTTAATCTCTATCTTGTTTACAAAGGTATACATGCCATAAAACTGATTTCGATTTATTAAAAATAAAACCTTAATAGTACCCTTGAAATTTGATTAAACAATTTTGTCGAAATTAATTCAGTTGAGGCCTTCCACCGAAAAAATTAAAGAATTGAGTACAATTACTGTATATAGAATATTGTAAATATCACAACAAAGACTAGAGAAGAGTGAAGTGAGTCTAATATAGAGGGCGTGAAAAGAAAATTAAAAAAAAAAAAAAATATTCTTACGATCCCACTTCTGAAATGTTAGCAAGACAGATTTCAGAATCAGGACATGAAAAAATAGAAAGACTTCTTATAATTCATTGAAAACTTTAATCAAATATCAATTTGGAACTATTTTAATAAATAATTAAATTATCTTAACATTCCTTAATTTCTTAATACAATAAAAAAAGGGACAAAACTATATACTTACATTATTATTATTATTTTATTATTCAGGAATATATTTTAAGTATTCAAGATCACAAAATATCAGCTTATTGACAAATTCCACTTTGTGTGTACGTTCGCTCTGTATCACGTCTCAAACAAGACTGTCGTGCCGGACTGCCGAGCCACCCGACATTCGTTCAGACGAAGTGATTGAATTGAAGAATGAACGACACTGACCGAGATTGTATGTACGAGAATGTGAATGAATGACTAAATGTCATGGCGTATTACATAAGCTAACACGTTATTTTTATAAAATAGTCTTTTTGCGGTTGCATATGCAAAGTTTATAGTTGAACGCTTGTCCTTTGATTTAATATTTTTAAGCTTAGATTGTATATTTTTCACTACTTTCATAAATGAACGAACTCCAGCGCCAGCTTTGAGTTTTGCTTTCATTGCATTTTTTACAATCCATGAAGCCAATTTGTCTCCTTTTCCAGCACTCTTCGATTTTATTATTTTCTTAGCCATATTCAAAAGGTCTAAATCTGCTTTATGTCGAATGTTTAAATCCTTATTATTGTATGCAATATCGTGGTACATACAAGCTTCATCCAATTTATTTATACCTCGCTCACCTCTTAATAATCGTTTTTGAAGTTTAGTACCTGGTCCACAAAACTGATATCCAGGAATAAGTAGTATTTGTCTCAATAGTCTGATTTCTTCTTCTTGCGTCGTAAACCTCATTACTGAGGGTCGTGAACTCCCCGGAGACAAGTCAGTTTAGAGCGCACTACGTCTCTCCACCTTGCCCGGTCCTTAGCGGTGTGGAGCGCCTCATGTAGGTCCTTATCCAGAGTCGAACGTATCTGGTCAGTCCATCTAAGTGGGCTACGTCCCCTTAATCGTTTCCCCTCTACCTTGCCGGTGATCATCAGCTGTTCCAAATTGTCGCCATCTTTGCGGGCTATGTGGCCAAAAAATTCCAGGATTCTTCGTAAACAGATGGTGGAAAGCCTAGTTTGGATGTTGAGTTCACGAAGAATAGACCTGTTTGTGCGAAATGCAGTCCATGGAATCTGGAGCATCTTTCTCCAGCACCACATCTCGAAGGCATCAATGCGGTTACGATCTGCTTGTTTTATAGTCCATGTTTCGGAGCCATAGCTAAAGATGCTAAATACTAAAGTGGTCACTAGCGAGATCTTCGTCTTCCGAGATATGTTGCGATCCTTCCAGATTCTTTCCAGCTGAGACATTGCGTTTTTGGCCATGCCAATGCGTCTCCTGATCTCTTTTTCACATGAACCTGTGTTACAAATATTAGCACCCAAGTAGATGAAATTATCCACCGTTTCCAGACCCAGAGCACCAGTCAGATGGAGTGAGTTGGCGCGGTCAACTACCATGACTTTGGTTTTAGAGTGGTTGATTTTGAGGCCCAAGTCCATGCTGATCTTTTGCATTTTAGTAAGGAGGCTCATCATCTCGGCCTCGTTAGCTGCCAACAAGGTTGTGTCATCAGCGTACCGGAGGTTTGTGATTCTGGTGCCGCCGATCGTGACACCACCTTCCCAGTTTTCCAGAGTCCGTCTGATGATATACTCTCCGTAGATATTAAATAGAACAGGGGATAATATACAACCTTGCCTGACGCCTTTTTCAAACATAAAAGGCTTGGAAGTAGTTTTTTCGACCTTTACCTCACCCTGGCTGTTTTGGTAGAGTGATTGGATCAATGCTATTAAGTGCTTAGGTACACCAAGTTCTTCTAGTATCTGCCATAGGATCGACCAGGTAACACAGTCAAAAGCCTTGCTGTAGTCGATGAAACACAGGATGGTGGGAGTGTTGAACTCATACGACTTCTCTATCACTTGGTGTACGTTCAAGATCTGCTCACGCGTGCCCTTGCCCCTAACGAAGCCAGCCTGCTCCTGTGGTATCTGCCAATCCAGGAAGTAGCGGATTCTATTATTGATAATGTGCAATAATACTTTGCTGGCGTGTGATACTAGGGCTAGAGTTCTGTAATTTTCGCACTTGGTAGTTGAGCCTTTTTTATGAAGCGGGAGAATGACTGATTTAGCCCAATTATGGGGCCATTCTCCAGTGCGCCAAATAGCGTCGCAGATTTTATGAATTGCTTTAGCGCCCTCAATTCCCATTGCTTTTATGATCTCTGCTGTTATTTGATCAGGTCCAGGTGCCTTTCTATCCTTCAGGGCAGCTATCGCTGATGTTACTTCTGAAAGCAGAATAGGCGGCTCCAGAGCAAGACCACTCTCCCATTGCGTTGGAGGTTCTGAGTTATCGAGCGGATTTTTGTAGAGCTCCTCACAGTATTTCCGCCATCTTTCAGCCACCTCATCCAAGTCCTGCAGCCGGGTTCCATTCTCGTCTTCCACAACCCATGTTTTGGGTTTGGATTGCTTCGAGAGCAGCTTTACTTTCTTGAAGAGGTCCGCTGTTTGTACTTTTCGCGCATGGTTCTCGATATCCTGACAAATGTTCCCAACGAAATTGTTTTTATCGCGGCGGCACAGGCGTTGTATTAGTCGGCCCAATTCCGAATATGCGACACGATCTTCTTGCTTAGACAAACCAGACTTTTTCACCTCTTTCCGGTCTTGGATTTTACCCCACGTTTCATCAGAGAGCCAAGATTGCCGTCGATTGGGTTTTGCTCGATGTTCGGATATTTTGTCTACTGTTTTATGTACCAGTTCTTTGAGGTGGTTCCACTGTTCATTCGCATTTGCGCTTGTCGGAGGCATTTGAACTGCTAGGGCAGAGCTCATTTCATCCCTGAATGCTAATTTTTCAGCTGGATGTAGTGTGCGCGGTCTCAAAGGGGGACCTTTTCTGACTGACTTCAAACGCAAAGCAAATCCGGTCACAAGGAGGCAGTGGTCACTACCACAGTCAGCACCTGGGAATGTTTTCACATTGAAAATAGAGCTTCTCCAACGAGTGTTGATAATGATGTAGTCGATTTGATTCCGGTATCGATCTCCAGGGGAAATCCACGTATAAAGACGCCTTGGGTGGTGCTGAAAGCATGTATTCATGATCGTCATTTTTCTTCCGATGCAAAATTCCAACAATCTTTCTCCCCTCTCGTTTCTTTTACCGAGCCCATATTTTCCGATAACGCTCCTTATGTGATCATCGAGAGTAGTGTTGCCTACCTTTGCGTTCCAATCGCCAATCAATAAAGTTATTTCGCGACCAGGTATTTTGGAAAGCGTTGATTCCAGTGATGTGTAGAAATCATCTTTGACCTCATCAATCGCATCTGCCGTTGGCGCATATACCACGACTATGTTAAGCGTGCAAGGGCGTGTGTTTATTCTGAGGGTCAGTATTCTGTCATTAACTGGGTTGTATCCCAGCACATAGTTGTTCAGGTAGCGTGGGATCCACATACCGACACCGCAAAAACTGGAATTTGTAGATCCTGAATAATATAAAGTGTTTCCATTTGAGGTCGTTTGGTGACCTTGGCCTCTCATATGCGTCTCAGTTATCCCCAGTAACGTCAGTTTATGTTCTTCTGCTTCTTTTTCTATAATATCCAGCTTCCCCGATGCCAGAAGGCCTCGGACGTTCCAGGTAGCAATCCGTTGATGTCGTTGGATAGAGATATTTTTCTTAGGTTCACCAGTAGCATGTCCACTAACTGAGACCCGGCGACCCGTTTCAGCAGCAGCTTCGGTAGCCAATTTCACACCTTCCGGCCCGGTAACCGAAAGGCGCCGATTGTAAATCGGATCGTCCAACGAACTATTCTGCACTGTTAAACTTTCCATGAAGAGTTTTTCTTGGGTAATTACAGCGTGGTGGGCACCCAAATCCTTCCACGGGCGAAACGTTTAGAGGCGATTTAGGTCCTCTCGGCTTTCGCGCAACCGCTCCGTTATGACAGAGTTGTCGGGTTAATTAACCGCCGCCCGATGCTCGGCGTTTGGAGTTTTACGACTGGGTTGTTCTCCTCCAGATCAAACCTCCTCTTTTCTCATCCGGGCTTGGGACCGGCAACGGCAGAGTTATGTCTGAGTCTGATTTACTTGTGTAATAGTCAGTGGTGATGCTGCTGCAACTACACTTGTTTCGGGGACCGTGGCTTTTCTAATATCTCCGATTTTACTTAGTAGAGGCGTTAAAGGGGAATAAGTAGGGGCTTCTATACTTATTTCCCCAGCTTCAAAATTTGGGCTCTGTAAATTCGAAAGTCCTGCAATTTCAAGTTGAGGAAGTTGGGTAGAAGTAGACTTATCAGCGCCATCCCTTGGAGCTGTTGAGAAAAAAATCATCCGTTAGTGTTATCCGAATTGTGACGAATACGTCACAATTTTATAAATAGACCAATTACAAAAATATCACATCTAAGAGGCGTGATTTTATGTATGTATGTATATATCACATCTACGTTTACATTCGTCTTTGACAGAAGTCGTTATAAAAACCATATCAGAGGCCCTTGAGGCGGTTTAAAACCCTGAAACCAAGGTTCAAGGGTCGTACTGCCATCTAAGAACCCATAGAAAGAAATATTGCGTATGCCAGTACAATTACTGGTTAAATCATATTTCTACGAAAGCCATTGTACGACTCAAAAGAAGAAGAAGAATCAACATACACTTACATCGTACACTTTGCCCATCAGTTGGTTTACAGACTTTTTTCAGGATTACCTCTGGTGTACCTGCTATACTATCAATATCTGAAAAGCAAAATGCAAAAGCACGTACTAAATTTAACCAATTTTGCTAGCGTACAAGCAAATAAAACCCATTCACCATAACGCTTTCAAATGCCAATATTTTTATTCAAAACAAAAATAAATCAGAAACTACCGAAAATCCGTAATTTCAAACAACACCACTGAAGCCTCGAGAGTCAATTTACCTTTAAGCACCATGAAGCCATAAATTAAGTAGGTATGTTAAAATTCGTTTGTCAGGCATATTTTAACAGGGCAAGTCAAATAAAAGCTTGTAAAAATAAAACAAATCAGTAGTCTAAATAACGCCTATTATGTTTCATACACAAAACCTTCACCAAATCATCTTATCAGCACTTAAATGTTACGAGTATACACTACGCCCTGTTCAGTTCTAAATCTATGCCAAATTGAGTTTTTTAGTCGTTAATTAAGCATAACAAGTTTCGACAATGTAAATTATGATTTTAGGTTAGTTTGGTAGCAAAAATGTAATACATACCTGAATTATCATCACTATTGTCTGGTGGATCATGAAGGATACCAACATTTTTAAACATTTGATTTACACGTCAGTTTCTATTCATCTTGTTCAGGAACACGAAACGCGAAACAGCACTACTATCTCCAATCAAACTTGCGAAAGAATGAAAGAGAATTGGCGCGTGAGCAGTAGGTAGGTATAGACACTCGGGAAACAAATTTAATTATTAGTAAACTATGGTTTAATCCTTTATACATACCTGTTAAAAATATTTCTATCTATGAAATAGTTATAATAAATTGATAATGTAATGTATTAAATCTGAACTAAACATTGTCGAGCTAGTTAAATCATATTGTAACCGAAAGTAAAATATTCAATCTGCCACTTAGGCTAGTTGATCATTGTAAAATATGGTTAAAATCGTATTGTATTCGAGAGTAAAGTATTCAATCAGCCACTTAGGCTAGTTGAGAATTATAAACATACATTCAAATCATATTCTAAGCAAAAGTAAAGTATTCTATCTGCCACTTAGACTAGTTGAAAATTGTTAAATCAGGTTAAAATCGTAATGTAATCGAAAGTAAAGTATTCTATCTGCCACTTAGGCTAGTTGAGTATCGTCAAATGACGTGTAAATAGTATTATAAACTAAAGTAAATTCTTTCATCTGCCACTTAGGCTAGTTGAACACGTCGATTTTATTATACAACGACAATATTTTCACATGCGTAATCGACCTTAATTCACTTAGGCAAGTTTACTTCTGTGAAAAATTTAAGTTTATGCAGATAGATACTAGGACAGAATAGAATATCTCCGAAAGTATTAATTGTACGTTTATGACATTTTGTGACAATGTGTAAAAAAATTAAAATGTCACATTGACACAAACAACATAAAAATAGCCAATATGGTAGATTGGCGAGTTTACCACTGGGCCGACGATATATCTGACTTTACCTGAACCCATTGAAGTTGTTAGGGATATTGTAAATAAGTCAATTGAATCCTCAACATTTCCTGATGTGTGGAAAATTGCATTGGTTCGTCCACTGCCCAAAGTAACTAATCCTTCTGGATTAAATGAGCTCAGACCCATTAGCATCTTGCCATACTTGTCCAAAAATACTAGAAAAGGTTGTTTGTATACAGTTGACTAAGTTCTTAGAAAAGAATAATGTTTTGCCTCAGTTTCAGTCAGGATTTAGAAAACAACGCAGTACTGTAACAGCTCTTTTTGATGTCACTGACAATATACTCCAGGCACAAGACCAGGGTAAGTGTACTGTGCTGGTGATGTTGGACTACTCCAGGGCTTTTGATTCCATAAGTGTAGATTTGTTGTTATCGAAGATGCGCTACTATGGTTTTGACTCGGGGACTATAAACTGGTTCCAGAGCTATCTCAGTGACCGTTTTCAGCAGGTAAAACTGGATAGTAGTGTTGACGGATCCTCTGTGCTGTCAAAGAAGTTGGAAATAAAGAGAGGTGTTCCTCAGGGCTCTATTCTGGGTCCTATTTTATTCATACTCTATACAGCTCAGCTGACATAAAAATGCATATTCCGGTTCTCACCACGATAGTGAATAGACGCTTGCTAGCCTAAAGCCAGTGGTTCTCAAACTTTGTTTTTTTTTCCCTGAATATTACTTTTGATATTTTAATAATGTATACCTGCGCTAGCTGTGGTGTTCAACATACTGAGGGTACTGCCTGCAATGCCTGCAAACAGCACTTTGACTTTCCATGCTCTGGTGTGACGGAGGCAGGATATAGGAAATTGGGAGATAGGAAGAACGCATGGAAGTGTCCGAGATGTAAATCGGGTCAATCAGGATCAGTGTCTCCCCAGCCCAGCCAGTTGGACCGAATGCAAGAACAGCTGAGTAAAATTACTTTACAGCTTGCTCCCCTGGCTACTCTAGTGGAGGATATCAAGGCAATAAAACACGAAGTCAGTGGACTCAAAGATTCTGTGGAGTTGGCACATGAGAGGATCACCTCCTCTTCTGATAAGGTTAGCACCCTGGAGCTCAAGGTGTCAGAAATGCATAACTTGGCAGAGGATATTCCAGTTCTACATGCTGAGATTGACAGGCTTAATAGGGAGCTACAAGACAGGGACCAGTGGGCAAGGATGAAAAATGTTGAAATTAGAGGTGTTCCACTCAGGAATAGTGAAAACTTATATGATGTGGTTGGAAAGATAGCTTTATTGAGCAAATTCTCAATGAGAAAGGAGGACATCAACTATATAGCACGTGTGCCGACTCGTGCTCCGGGTTCAGATAAACCTATAGTGGTAGCGCTTAACAATCGTTACCTTAAAGAAGAGTTCGTGGCATTGGCGAGAAAGAGCAATGAGCTCTGTTTACTGAATCTGGGGTTCTCCACAGCGGGTAAAATCTATGTCAACGATCACTTGACGCTATTTAATAAGGAGTTACTAAGGAAGGCTCGATCGTTGGCTAAAGAAAAAAACTTCCAATTTGTTTGGGTGAAGCATTGCAAAATTATGGCAAGAAGATCGGAAACGTCACATATAATTCACATAAAAAACGAAAAAGACTTGTCAAAAATAGTTTAATGTATATTAACTTTAAAATTATCTTAGTGTTAGATTTGTTGTTACAATATAGTTTGGGAACCATATGTTGTTTACGTGCATCGGACTCGACTTCGACCTTGAGAGCAAGTAGTGACATTACTCATCAGTACGGCGTAAGTATGGGGCAGTTCTCACAATTATTTTCTAATCGTGCATACATGATTGTTGCAATTCGGGTCATTTTAGCGTGCATTAGACTGGCATGGCAACAGACGTCTATTGTCGATCTTCAATTCTTTTTTATATTTATTACCCTACACTACATTAGTGATTTTTATAAAATATTGTATGTGCGTCGTAAAGTCTGCGTTGAAAAATACCACAGAATTAGAAACCTACAAAAATACCTTCTACTGTTTACAATTTTTTCTGTTTATCTTGTAACAACACCACTATTATTTCTATTGGTGAACTTTATTTTTTATTCGTATTTATTTTTATTGACTATTATAGTAGGTATTTGTGTTTTACCTTCTTGAGTATCACTTTAGATATTGGATATCTTTTAACAATGGTTGACAAATTAAGTGTTTATTACCAAAACACGCGTGGATTACGAGGTAAAACACATACTTTTAAAAGAAATTTATTGTTGAGCCAATATGACGTAATTTCTATCACAGAAACGTGGTTATTAGATGGTATTGGAAATGATGAGCTTTTTGACGATAGGTATTTAGTTTGGCGCAGGGACAGGGACTATGTGCGTACAGAACAAACACTGGGAGGCGGTGTACTTCTAGCCGTGCGCCGCGATATGCCTGTGGTAGCTCGACCAGAATGGAGTTCTTCGGCCGAAGATATATGGGTTACGGTCACGCGGCAGCGGACCAGTAACCGACAAATTAAAAATATAAATATTTGTACACTTTACTTATGCGCGGAGAATAGGGGGAATTCTTTTGATACTTAGTTACGTAATTTCTCAGACAATTTTTTTTTTTTCAAAAAGTTAGTGCCACAACGGATAGAAATTTACGTAATAAACATAAATTAGTCATGCCGTTTCATAGGCTTAGCAAAGTCAGTAAATCATTTATGGGGAATGTATACGATTTTATAATAGGTTGCCGGAGTCTGTTCTTGATATGCCCAACCGAAAATTCAAAGAGTATGTAAAGAAAGTACTTTGTGAGAAGGCTTATTATAGGACTGATGATTACCTTAATGATAAAAACATCTAGCTCGAGCTTGGCACAGGAACCTCGTAATTAATTGTAAAACACTCTGTACATAAATCTTTTTAAAATTGGCAATCCATAAAATATATATATATATATATATATTTTTCTTTTTTCAATATTAAATCTCATAAATATATAAATCTCCCGTGAGCAATGTATTCTCCCGTCCACATTCTATTCTAAGTATAATTTAATATTGTGAAGTTGACGTTGTTGAAGAAAATGCTGCAGTGCAGTTTGTTACCGCTTCTTCTGCACTGACGCCTTGGAAGCGGCAGTAAACTTAGTTTTAAAGTAATTTATTTGACGTCAACCAAGTTGTTAAACCATACGACAATTATTAAGCGATATAATAATATCCTATAATAATGAATAAAAAATTTTGAATTTTGAATTTTTTTGAATCTGTCGTTATTAGTAAATTCTAATCCTTACGACGTTTTTATCGTACTGGGCGATTTTAACTTGTCTAACGTTGACTGGACTTTCCAGAATGGTGAATCACAACCCGTGGGCATATCCGGCGAGAGTCAAGTACATTTTTACGACACTTTACTTGAGTGTAATTTAAATCAATTTAATAGTCACCGAAACGTAAGTAAACAACGTATTTTAGATCTAGTATTATGTAACTCGGATGTATCTGTACTTTGCTGTGATGACCCGTTGGTCCCCGAGGATGCTCATCACAAAACCTTAAATATTTACTTACATTTGGTTTTAGTTGAGCCTGCGAAAGTCAAACCCAGATTAAAATATTTTTATGAGTCAGGGGACTATGAGAAAATTAATTTATGTTTAGATGAGATTGACTGGGATACTTGTCTGAGTGAAATGGATTTGGAAAGTGCAGTCACACATTTTTATAATTGTTTATATGATCTGCGGGACCTATACATTCCACGTAAATATATTAATACTTCTTCCTTTCCGCCCTGGTATAGTGCGTCTCTTAAAAAAGTGCTCAAATAAAAAATTTAAATTTTTACGTAAATATAGAAAGTATGGCAACACGACAGATTATGAAACTTTTTCTCTTCTTCGTCATAGAGCTAAAATATTGGAGCAACAAAATTATAATGATTATTTAAAGAAAACTGAAAAAAGTATTTGTGACAACCCTAAGCTTTTCTGGTCGTTCATAAAATCAAATAAAAAGAATGGTAACTCGTTACCTGCAACTATGTCGTATGAGGGTCAATCTGCTAACACCGGAGTTGAGATTTGTGATATGTTTGCTTCATACTTTCAGTCTACTTTCTCACTTGTTACTTCTCATAACAGTAGATGTTTATTGGGAATTCTGGGACACTTTTGTGTCCCAGAATTCCCAATAAACAAAATTCGACTCATTCTAAACACAAAACATTAGTCGAATGCACTCACCTGACTCCATTATAAAATTGATAAGAATCACCCGCGAGCTCGTGGAAAGATCACACACCGAACACACTTTTTACACATAACTGTTCACCGGTTGGAAGCACCGTGGTTAGTAAGTTCCTGCGAGCCCTTGGTAAGATCACGCACCGATAACACTTCCTAATTCCTAACTGATGATCGGTTGAAAGCACCGTGGTAAGTAACTTTCTGCGAGCCCGTGGTAAGATCACGCACCGACCACACTTCCTAATTCCTAACTGATGATCGGTTGAAAGCACCATGGTAAGTAACTTTCTGGGAGCCCGTGGTAAGATCACGCACCGACCATACTTCCTTATTCCTAACTGATGATTGGCTGGAAGAAACCGTGGTAAGTAAACTTCCTGCGAGCCCATGGTAAGATCACGCACCAACCACACTTCCTAATTCCTAACTGATGATTGGCTGGAAGAAACCGTGGTAAGTAAACTTCCTGCGAGCCCGTGGTAAGATCACGCACCAACCACACTTCCTAATTCCTAACTGATGATTGGCTGGAAGAAACCGTGGTAAGTAAACTTCCTGCGAGCCCGTGGTAAGATCACGCACCAACCATACTTCCTAAGTTCACTTTGTTTAACAATAATAGCAGAAACTTTAAATTATAAATAAACAGACCGACATTATAATCTTAATAAATTATCACACACAACACAACATCACAACTTAGTTCTTAGCAACAAAATGGTCTAATGTACGAACGAGTGAAATACGCAAAGTAAGCAGATACACAGTAATTAAGGGTGTTTACACACTTACTGAGTAAACACTTTTATATCAATTGTAATTTGTTTGAAAGACAAAACCACCTTCAGGTATGTACTCATAGGTATATGTATATGTATACTAGAATTTGGGCTACATTCCAGCTTTCTTATGGTTACGTACTATTGCTATATCAAGCACCGTGTTAGTTAAGTCTACGTAATCAATATTATTATTAGAGAATAACATGAATCCCTATTGAAACTTGTAGATGTAATTGGACAACCGCTACCTACTTAAGGATTTCATAGGTATGTATGTAACACAGAATATCAATACCATACTTTGAGTTTGTAAGTAAATTAAGTGTGTAGTCGTCCTAATAACAATATGCAAACATGCAAATGCAATATAATAAAAATTATGTTTAAGCATTAGCGGATGTGCTTTGTAGAATGACGATGATCGAATATCAATGTAAGTTTTGTAACAAAATACATAATTTGTTTATACCGATCTCTCATCCGCCGTGTGGTTCCTGGCACCAATGAAAAATAGGACCTCTCCATCTCTTTCCCATGGATGTCGCAAGAGGCGAGTAAGAAATAGGCTTCAGCGTGGTCTGTCAGCCTTTCAAGGTTGTTGGCTCTGTCTACCCCGTCAGGAATGTAGACGTGATTATATGGATGGATGGACTATTTCTCATTAGAGCGTGTTCCTGGTTGCATCCTCAAGGGTATGGCTTGGGAGCCCGGGGTCCGCTACATTTTGTTTATACCAATATTAAATGTTTCTCAAAGCTTTCAACGCATACATTTCACATTAAAACCTTATTCATGAATTTCTTCATTTTAATCTAATTAATATTGATTTTGAATGGGGTATGGTAATCATTATAAATCCTATGTCTCCGTCGTTCTCATAAATTATATAATCTATATTTTGAAAAAATTGTGGGCTCTGTCTACCCCAAAAGAGATATGGGCGTGATTATACATAATTATGTATGTATATCCTATATAAATCGGTTGAATAGTTTATGCGATAAAAATATTTTCTATTTAGGCTAATAAAGTTGGATTTTTTTTTGTATATTATGAGCTATCAACTTGCTACTATTTGAATCTCTATTCTATCATAACCCTTACAGTTAAATGTGACCTTTCAGTCTTTTTAAATCTGTTAGCTCTGTCTACCCCTGATTAATGGTTACTAACATAGTTTACCCATTGTCAAAGACAACGACCAGGGTTGAAGACTTTTTTATGTTCAACCTACAATGTCTAATACAAGAAGAACAGCATCCGATGACCTCCCCCTTAATCACCTCTTACAATGCCCGCAGGCAGATATTGGGTGGTGTTTTTCTACTCTGTCAGCACCACACGATTCCTGATATTTTAATATTATTCTTGTACAGCAAATTATGTAGTCATTGTATTCGAATGCAATGATGACCCTCGTAACATAGTGGTTAACAAGTCTGCCCGTAACTTGAGGTCTCGGGTTCGATCACAACTGAATTAAGTTGTGATCGAACTCACTCGATCTTAAATATCTTCAATGTACAGACAATGTTCAGTTACAGTTTTATTATATGTATGGATGGATGGATATTTAAGAAAAAATATTGTAAGGGGTCTTTTTAGGGTCAATAGAAGGCAAAACATTTTTTTTTTAAATTTTTGTCTGTCTGTCTGTCTGTCTGTCTGTCCGTCTGTCTGTCTGTATGTTTGTACGCGCATCACGCAAAATCTACCGAACGGATCTGAACGAAATTCGGCACAGATATAGTTAGTAACCTGGATTAAAATATAGCCTACTTTTTATCCTGAAATTCTATCCCAAGGGGATGAAATAGGGGGTGCAAGTTTGTATGGAACTTCGTCATTTTTGAATCGATATAAAAAGCTATAAATAATTAATTATCATATTTATTATGATTGAAAAAATAGCATTTTATTGATTAAATTAATTATGCTTTGTTTATTTATTTAGTTCCCGTGGTTTAGATATTTATTTTTTGCCCACCCGATACGAGATGGCGCCTCATGAGAATTTAAGACATAACACAATTGTAGCCGCTGGCAAAATTTTTAATTAATTATATAATTAAAACTTCTTTTATTCATTGATTCAGTTTCGCCAGCACTTACCGTTTCACCACATCTTTGAGAAGAATTTTTTTTTATGTGTTTAGGTGGTTTGACGCGCCCCGCATCGGCGACGGTTGCCATGCTCCTCAAGATTAGCAGGAATAACACACATGTAGTAACGCCAGTACTTACCATTTCACCATTGATTTAGTTCCCGTGGTTTAGATATTTATTTTTTGACCATCCGATACGAGATGGCGCCACGAGAATTTAAGAAATAACGCGATTGTAGCCGCTGGCAAAATTAGATAGTACCGATGCTTGCAGCATCGGTACTTATTCGGTAGAGTTCCTTAATTCACTTTCGGCATCTGGACTGCCCGCGCATACAATTGCTCTAAAAGTAGACATTCCATTTTGTAATGGGACTGCCTTAAAGTGGTGTCGCTTCATAACATTATAATAGAAGCTAAAATTCTTACTGGTTGTGCAGCTGGTGAAATTGTTTTTATATCGCGCATTCCCCTCATTCCCAACAACTTTCCATTTCAAATTAAGCGTGTACAGTTTCCAATGGCTATATGTTTCGCGATGACAATTAACAAATCGCAAGATCAAACACTTGGAGCAGCCGGAGTCGACCTCAGGACGATTTGCTTCTCACACGGACAGCTCTACGTCGCTTGCTCGCGGGTCACCAGCTGTGACAGTTAATTTGTGATGTCTCCAATGGGCAAGACAGCAAATGTTGTATACAAAGAGATACTTTAACTTTCCATTATTATAATTTCCTTTTTTGTCTTTAGAATTTATTCGTTTTTTAACAGCTGCGCTTCCGAGCTTTGCTTTTGTAAGAAAAATAAACTATGTTCTATTCCAGGCATTATTCTTCCCGTGTACGTAAATTTCATCAAAATCCATCCAATAGAATTTGCGTGATTGAATAGCATCCTCAAACAAGCACTCACGTAGGTACATCATTTTTTTTGCATAATCTATAATAACATTATAAAGCTGAAGAGTTTGTTTGTTTGAACGCGCTAATCTTAGGAACTACTGATTCGAAATGAAAAATTATTTTTGCGTTGAATATACCATTTATCGAGGAAGGCTTTAGGCTATATAACATCACGCTGCAACTTTAACGAGAAAACAAAAAATGGACTATGTGAAAAAAAACGGGGAAAATTATTCATCCTTGAGGGCTTCAATGATGCTCAAAATAACAATTCGACGCGGACGAAGTCGCGGGCACAGCTAGTTTTTCTTTAAATTTTTGTCTGTCTGTCTGTCTGTCTGTCTGTCTGTCCGTCTGTCTGTCCGTCTGTCTGTCTGTATGTTTGTACGCGCATCACGCAAAATCTACCGAACGGATCTGAACGAAAATCGGCACAGATATAGTTAGTAACCTGGATTAGAATATAGGCTACTTTTTATCCTGAAATTCTATCCCAAGGGGATGAAATAGGGGGTGCAAGTTTGTATGGAACTTCGTCATTTTTGAATCGATATAAAAAGCTATAAATACTTAATTATCATATTTATTATGATTGAAAAAATAGCATTTTATTGATTAAATTAATTATGCTTTGTTTATTTATTTAGTTCCCGTGGTTTAGATATTTATTTTTTGCCCACCCGATACGAGATGGCGCCTCATGAGAATTTAAGACATAACACAATTGTAGCCGCTGGCAAAATTTTTAATTAATTATATAATTAAAACTTCTATTATTCATTGATTCAGTTTCGCCAGCACTTACCGTTTCACCACATCTTTGAGAAGAATTTTTTTTTATGTGTTTAGGTAGTTTGACGCGCCCCGCATCGGCGACGGTTGCCATGCTCCTCAAGATTAGCAGGAATAACACACATGTAGTAACGCCAGTACTTACCATTTCACCATTGATTTAGTTCCCGTGGTTTAGATATTTATTTTTTGACAATCCGATACGAGATGGCGCCACGAGAATTTAAGAAATAA
This sequence comes from Amyelois transitella, assembly GCF_032362555.1. Lineage (NCBI taxonomy): Eukaryota > Metazoa > Arthropoda > Insecta > Lepidoptera > Pyralidae > Amyelois > Amyelois transitella. Next base: position 3,658,981 of record NC_083536.1, read on the forward strand.
CGCGATTGTAGCCGCTGGCAAAATTAGATAGTACCGATGCTTGCAGCATCGGTACTTATTCGGTAGAGTTCCTTAATTCACTTTCGGCATCTGGACTGCCCGCGCATACAATTGCTCTAAAAGTAGACATTCCATTTTGTAATGGGACTGCCTTAAAGTGGTGTCGCTTCATAACATTATAATAGAAGCTAAAATTCTTACTGGTTGTGCAGCTGGTGAAATTGTTTTTATACCGCGCATTCCCCTCATTCCCAACAACTTTCCATTTCAAATTAAGCGTGTACAGTTTCCAATGGCTATATGTTTCGCGATGACAATTAACAAATCGCAAGATCAAACACTTGGAGCAGCCGGAGTCGACCTCAGGACGATTTGCTTCTCACACGGACAGCTCTACGTCGCTTGCTCGCGGGTCACCAGCTGTGACAGTTAATTTGTGATGTCTCCAATGGGCAAGACAGCAAATGTTGTATACAAAGAGATACTTTAACTTTCCATTATTATAATTTCCTTTTTTGTCTTTAGAATTTATTCGTTTTTTAACAGCTGCGCTTCCGAGCTTTGCTTTTGTAAGAAAAATAAACTATGTTCTATTCCAGGCATTATTCTTCCCGTGTACGTAAGTTTCATCAAAATCCATCCAATAGAATTTGCGTGATTGAATAGCATCCTCAAACAAGCACTCACGTAGGTACATCAATTTTTTTGCATAATCTATAATAACATTATAAAGCTGAAGAGTTTGTTTGTTTGAACGCGCTAATCTTAGGAACTACTGATTCGAAATGAAAAATTATTTTTGCGTTGAATATACCATTTATCGAGGAAGGCTTTAGGCTATATAACATCACGCTGCAACTTTAACGAGAAAACAAAAAATGGACTATGTGAAAAAAAACGGGGAAAATTATTCATCCTTGAGGGCTTCAATGATGCTCAAAATAACAATTCGACGCGGACGAAGTCGCGGGCACAGCTAGTCCTATATAAATCGGTTGAATAGTTTATGCGATAAAAATATTTTCTATTTAGGCTAGATAAATACCTTTTACCGCTTTTAGATAAATACCTGGGACAACACACGTGTGTGAAAGTGAATTTTGAATTATTTGGTACATTCGTACAATTCAAAGATAACTCGCAATCAGTTAAGTCATTTATTACCAAAAACAAAATATTATATTTTGATTATGATTTCAACAAATTGTATTTAGAGACAGTTTTGAAATTTAAAAAAAGTATTGAAGAATTCGAACATCGCGACAGTGGGTGGTCATTTTTAAACATTTTATATATGGGGTCAATCTTAATAAATACCAACCTCTAGCCGGTTCCAGTTTTATAAGTTTACCTAAATCAATTCAATCTAAAAAAGCATGTTTAAATATTATAAATAAGGATCAGTATTGCTTTTTATGGTGCGTGACAGCAGCTTTATATCCAACCAAGAAACGGCCTAACAGAACATCGTCATATCCACATTTTAACGATCTTTTTGATACAAGCGGTATGTCATTTCCTGTTACTTTTCATGACATAAAAATTTTTGAAAAAAATAACTCAAATATTAAGTTTATCATATATGGTTTAAAAAATAACAAATCTATTGTAGGCCCTTTATACAAATCAGAAATGGATAGGAACAGAAATTTCAAAATTATTCATTTACTCTTTTTAGAAAATAAAAATTCCTCTCATTATCCATCCATACATATAATAAAACTGTAACTGAACATTGTCTGTACATTGAAGATATTTAAGAAAAAATATTGTAAGGGGTCTTTTTAGGGTCAATAGAAGCCAAAACATTTTTTTTTTAATTTTTGTCTGTCTGTCTGTCTGTCTGTCTGTCTGTCCGTCTGTCTGTCTGTATGTTTGTACGCGCATCACGCAAAATCTACCGAACGGATCTGAACGAAATTCGGCACAGATATAGTTAGTAACCTGGATTAGAATATAGGCTACTTTTTATCCTGAAATTCTATACCAAGGGGATGAAATAGGGGGTGCAAGTTTGTTTGGAACTTCGTCATTTTTGAATCGATATAAAAAGCTATAAATAATTAATTATCATATTTATTATGATTGAAAAAATAGCATTTTATTGATAAAATTAATTATGCTTTGTTTATTTATTTAGTTCCCGTGGTTTAGATATTTATTTTTTGCCCACCCGATACGAGATGGCGCCTCATGAGAATTTAAGAAATAACACAATTGTAGCCGCTGGCAAAATTTTTAATTAATTATATAATTAAAACTTCTTTTATTCATTGATTTAGTTTCGCCAGCACTTACTGTTTCACCACATCTTTGAGAAGAATTTTTTTTATGTAGGTAGGGTTTGACGCGCCCCGCATCGGCGACGGTTGCCATGCTCCTCAAGATTAGCAGGAATAACACACATGTAGTAACGCCAGTACTTACCATTTCACCATTGATTTAGTTCCCGTGGTTTAGATATTTATTTTTTGACCATCCGATACGAGATGGCGCCACGAGAATTTAAGAAATAACGTGATTGTAGCCGCTGGCAAAATTAGATAGTACCGATGCTTGCAGCATCGGTACTTATTCGGTATAGTTCCTTAATTCACTTTCGGTATCTGGACTGCCCGCGCATACAATTGCTCTAAAAGTAGACATTCCATTTTGTAATGGGACTGCCTTAAAGTGGTGTCGCTTCATAACATTATAGTAGAAGCTAAAATTCTTACTGGTTGTGCAGCGGGTGAAATTGTTTTTATACCGCGCATTCCGCTCATTCCCAACAATTTTCCATTTCAAATTAAGCGTGTACAGTTTCCAATGGCTATATGTTTCGCGATGACAATTAACAAATCGCAAGGTCAAACACTTGGAGCAGCCGGAGTCGACCTCAGGACGATTTGCTTCTCACACGGACAGCTCTACGTCGCTTGCTCGCGGGTCACCAGCTGTGACAGTTAATTTGTGATGTCTCCAATGGGCAAGACAGCAAATGTTGTAAACAAAGAGATAGGTACTTTAACTTTCCATTATTATAATTACCTTTTTTTGTCTTTAGAATTTATTCGTTTTTTAACAGCTGCGCTTCCGAGCTTTGCTTTTGTAAGAAAAATAAACTATGTTCTATTCCAGGCATTATTCTTCCCGTGTACGTAAGTTTCATCAAAATCCATCCAATAGAATTTGCGTGATTGAATAGCATCCTCAAACAAGCACTCACGTAGGTACATCAATTTTTTTGCATAATCTATACTAACATTATAAAGCTGAAGAGTTTGTTTGTTTGAACGCGCTAATCTTAGGAACTACTGATTCGAAATGAAAAATTATTTTTGCGTTGAATATACCATTTATCGAGGAAGGCTTTAGGCTATATAACATCACGCTGCAACTTTAACGAGAAAACAAAAAATGGACTATGTGAAAAAAAACGGGGAAAATTATTCATCCTTGAGGGCTTCAATGATGCTCAAAATAACAATTCCACGCGGACGAAGTCGCGGGCACAGCTAGTTGTTTAATAAAAGACTGTTCTAGACATTTTAGAAGTCAAATCACATCACATCACGGTAAGGTTTATTTTTGTGATTTTTGTTTACTAAATTTTGGGACTTTAGAAGAAGTTGACACTCATCCATGTGGAGGTGTAGTGACCGTTTTGCCTGACAACGGGTCACTGATACAATTTAAAAATTATGAGCGTAAACAAAATATGCCCTTTTGTATTTATGCTGATTTTGAATCGATGCTCCAAACTAACGTTGACATAAGCTGCTCTTCTAATAACACTATGACTTTGAACAAACACATACCTATAGCGTTTGCATACCATATTGTTTGTTGTGACAATACTGACTATAATAGTTACGTATCATACCGCGGCCCAGATTGTGCTAGAAGGTTTGTAGAGTCTATTATCAAAGACGTAAAGAAAATATATGACATAGTTAACGAACCAGTTCCAATGATATTTACTGATGACTAGCTGTGCCCGCGACTTCGTCCGCGTGGAATTGTTATTTTGAGCATCATTGAAGCCCACAAGGATGAATAATTTTCCCCGTTTTTTTTCACATAGTCCATTTTTTGTTTTCTCGTTAAAGTTGCAGCGTGATGTTATATAGCCTAAAGCCTTCCTCGATAAATGGTATATTCAACGCAAAAATAATTTTTCATTTCGAATCAGTAGTTCCTAAGATTAGCGCGTTCAAACAAACAAACTCTTCAGCTTTATAATGTTAGTATAGATTATGCAAAAAAATTGATGTACCTACGTGAGTGCTTGTTTGAGGATGCTATTCAATCACGCAAATTCTATTGGATGGATTTTGATGAAACTTACGTACACGGGAAGAATAATGCCTGGAATAGAACATAGTTTATTTTTCTTACAAAAGCAAAGCTCGGAAGCGCAGCTGTTAAAAAACGAATAAATTCTAAAGACAAAAAAGGAAATTATAATAATGGAAAGTTAAAGTATCTCTTTGTATACAACATTTGCTGTCTTGCCCATTGGAGACATCACAAATTAACTGTCACAGCTGGTGACCCGCGAGCAAGCGACGTAGAGCTGTCCGTGTGAGAAGCAAATCGTCCTGAGGTCGACTCCGGCTGCTCCAAGTGTTTGATCTTGCGATTTGTTAATTGTCATCGCGAAACATATAGCCATTGGAAACTGTACACGCTTAATTTGAAATGGAAAGTTGTTGGGAATGAGGGGAATGCGCGGTATAAAAACAATTTCACCAGCTGCACAACCAGTAAGAATTTTAGCTTCTATTATAATGTTATGAAGCGACACCACTTTAAGGCAGTCCCATTACAAAATGGAATGTCTACTTTTAGAGCAATTGTATGCGCGGGCAGTCCAGATGCCGAAAGTGAATTAAGGAACTCTACCGAATAAGTACCGATGCTGCAAGCATCGGTACTATCTAATTTTGCCAGCGGCTACAATCGCGTTATTTCTTAAATTCTCGTGGCGCCATCTCGTATCGGATTGTCAAAAACTAAATATCTAAACCACGGGAACTAAATCAATGGTGAAATGGTAAGTACTGGCGTTACTACATGTGTGTTATTCCTGCTAATCTTGAGGAGCATGGCAACCGTCGCCGATGCGGGGCGCGTCAAATTACCTAAACACATAAAAAAAAATTCTTCTCAGAGATGTGGTGAAACGGTAAGTGCTGGCGAAACTGAATCAATGAATAAAAGAAGTTTTTATTATATAATTAATTAAAAATTTTGCCAGCGGCTACAATTGTGTTATGTCTTAAATTCTCATGAGGCGCCATCTCGTATCGGGTGGGCAAAAAATAAATATCTAAACCACGGGAACTAAATAAATAAACAAAGCATAATTAATTTAATCAATAAAATGCTATTTTTTCAATCATAATAAATATGATAATTAATTATTTATAGCTTTTTATATCGATTCAAAAATGACGAAGTTCCATACAAACTTGCACCCACTATTTCATCCCCTTGGGATAGAATTTCAGGATAAAAAGTAGGCTATATTCTAATCCAGGTTACTAACTATATCTGTGCCGAATTTCGTTCAGATCCGTTCGGTAGATTTTGCGTGATGCGCGTACAAACATACAGACAGACAGACGGACAGACAGACAGACAGACAGACAAAAATTAAAAAAAAAAATGTTTTGGCTTCTATTGACCCTAAAAAGACCCCTTACAATATTTTTTCTTAAATATCTTCAATGTACAGACAATGATCAGTTACAGTTTTATTATATGTACTAGCTGTGCCCGCGACTTCGTCCGCGTGGAATTGTTATTTTGAGCATCATTGAAGCCCACAAGGATGAATAATTTTCCCCGTTTTTTTTCACATAGTCCATTTTTTGTTTTCTCGTTAAAGTTGCAGCGTGATGTTATATAGCCTAAAGCCTTCCTCGATAAATGGTATATTCAACGCAAAAATAATTTTTCATTTCGAATCAGTAGTTCCTAAGATTAGTGCGTTCAAACAAACAAACTCTTCAGCTTTATAATGTTAGTATAGATTATGCAAAAAAATTGATGAACCTACGTGAGTGCTTGTTTGAGGATGCTATTCAATCACGCAAATTCTATTGGATGGATTTTGATGAAACTTACGTACACGGGAAGAATAATGCCTGGAATAGAACATAGTTTATTTTTCTTACAAAAGCAAAGCTCGGAAGCGCAGCTGTTAAAAAACGAATAAATTCTAAAGACAAAAAAGGAAATTATAATAATGGAAAGTTAAAGTATCTCTTTGTATACAACATTTGCTGTCTTGCCCATTGGAGACATCACAAATTAACTGTCACAGCTGGTGACCCGCGAGCAAGCGACGTAGAGCTGTCCGTGTGAGAAGCAAATCGTCCTGAGGTCGACTCCGGCTGCTCCAAGTGTTTGATCTTGCGATTTGTTAATTGTCATCGCGAAACATATAGCCATTGGAAACTGTACACGCTTAATTTGAAATGGAAAGTTGTTGGGAATGAGGGGAATGCGCGGTATAAAAACAATTTCACCCGCTGCACAACCAGTAAGAATTTTAGCTTCTACTATAATGTTATGAAGCGACACCACTTTAAGGCAGTCCCATTACAAAATGGAATGTCTACTTTTAGAGCAATTGTATGCGCGGGCAGTCCAGATGCCGAAAGTGAATTAAGGAACTATACCGAATAAGTACCGATGCTGCAAGCATCGGTACTATCTAATTTTGCCAGCGGCTACAATCACGTTATTTCTTAAATTCTCGTGGCGCCATCTCATATCGGATGGTCAAAAAATAAATATCTAAACCACGGGAACTAAATCAGTGGTGAAATGGTAAGTACTGGCGTTACTACATGTGTGTTATTCCTGCTAATCTTGAGGAGCATGGCAACCGTCGCCGATGCGGGGCGCGTCAAACCCTACCTACATAAAAAAAAATTCTTCTCAAAGATGTGGTGAAACAGTAAGTGCTGGCGAAACTAAATCAATGAATAAAAGAAGTTTTAATTATATAATTAATTAAAAATTTTGCCAGCGGCTACAATTGTGTTATTTCTTAAATTCTCATGAGGCGCCATCTCGTATCGGGTGGGCAAAAAATAAATATCTAAACCACGGGAACTAAATAAATAAACAAAGCATAATTAATTTTATCAATAAAATGCTATTTTTTCAATCATAATAAATATGATAATTAATTATTTATAGATTTTTATATCGATTCAAAAATGACGAAGTTCCAAACAAACTTGCACCCCCTATTTCATCCCCTTGGTATAGAATTTCAGGATAAAAAGTAGCCTATATTCTAATCCAGGTTACTAACTATATCTGTGCCGAATTTCGTTCAGATCCGTTCGGTAGATTTTGCGTGATGCGCGTACAAACATACAGACAGACAGACGGACAGACAGACAGACAGACAAAAATTAAAAAAAAAAATGATTTGGCTTCTATTGACCCTAAAAAGACCCCTTACAATATTTTTTCTTAAATATCTTCAATGTACAGACAATGTTCAGTTACAGTTTTATTATATGTATATTAAATATTAATATATTAATTAATATATTAATATTATATTAAATATTAATATTATATATATTATATTATATTATATGTATATGGAGTATGGATGGATGATGAAACGGAGTTTATCAAAGCAACTCGCTGCCATATTTGTAACAACTTTGTATTTTCGGACCGGGTACGCGACCATTGTCATGTTACCGGTCGCTACAGAGGACCTGCCCACCCACAATGCAATTTGCAATTTAAACGTCCTTCGTTTGTACCCATCTTTTTCCACAACCTAGCCGGTTATGACTGTCACTTATTCATTAAAGCTTTGGCTGAAGTTCCTGGTGACATAAAAATTATACCCAAAACTAAAGAAAACTATGTTTCATTCACCAAATTTGTACCGGTTTCAAATGATCAGTTTTATCAGCTTCGTTTTGTTGATTCATTTAAATTTCTAGCTACAAGTTTAAGTAAATTATCAGACACTTTGAAACCAGATGACTTTAAATACCTTAAAAATTTTTACCCCTGTGATGAGAAATTTCAGTTACTTACTCGTAAAGGTGTATATCCGTACGAGTACATGAGCTCATGGGAACGTTATCAAGAAAGTCAACTTCCACCAAAAGAATTATTTTACAGTTCGCTGAATGACGAACATATCTCCGATGAGGATTACAGGCATGCGAATTTAATTTGGTCAACCTTTAAAATTTCTGACCTAGGTTCATATACGGATCTCTATTTGAAAACTGATGTGCTATTACTATCAGATATTTTTGAAAATTTTCGTCGGACTTGCAAACAGCATTATCAGTTGGATCCAGCATTTTATTTGACGGCACCTAGTCTATCTTTTGATGCAATGTTGCTTAAAACAGGCGTTCAGTTAGAGCTTATCAATGATTTATCTATGATTCGAATGTTACAACAGGGCATTCGCGGCGGTGTGTGCTTATGTTCCCATAGACATGCTAAAGCAAATAATTCTTTCTTACCTGATTACAAACCCTTAGAGCCTACATCGTATATTACTTATATCGACTGCAACAATTTATATGGGTTCAGTATGTGTCAATATGTCAAAATGAAATCAATACATTGGATATAATTCAAGTAGAAAATGATGCTGACTATGGGTTTATACTAGAGGTAGACCTAGTTTATCCTAAGCACTTGCATAATTTACATAATGATTTACCATTTTGTCCAGAAAAATGTATTCCACCTGGTGGTAAAAATCACAAACTCATTCCGAATTTATATGATAAATTTTATTATGTAATTCATTACATTCATTTAAAAACTTGTTTAAAACATGGACTGATTTTGAAAAAGATACATAGGGTAATAACATTTAGACAAAGACCGTATTTAAAACAATATATTGATTTGAATACTACTTTAAGACAAAAAAGTTCATCCGCTTTTGAACAAGATTTTTTTAAACTATTGAACAATAGCGTTTTTGGAAAAACTTTAGAAAACAATGAGAAGCGTGTTAATGTGCACCTGGTTAATCAGTGGGATGATAAAGAAAATCTTACTAAAAAAAGAAATTGTGCTCAAAAACTTATCGCACGTCCAAATTTCCACAGTGCAACAGTTTTTTCTGATAATTTAGTAGCTGTTCAATTAAACCCTGAAGAAATTATTTTGAACAAACCCATTTACATTGGTTTTACTGTTTTAGAACTTTCTAAAAGTCATATGTATGATTTTCATTACTCAGTTATACAACCCCATTACAAAAGTCATGTTAAGATGTGTTACACTGATACAGATAGTTTTATATATCATATACAAACAAATAACTTTTATTATGATTTAAAAAAATACTTTTTACATTATTTTGATACTAGTAATTGTGAAAGTAATGAATATAGTTTACCAATTCAAAATAAAAAAGTTCCTGGTCTATTTAAACTTGAAATGGGGACTAAAGTTATAACCGAATTTGTTGGACTTCGATCGAAGTTATATTGTATTAAAACCACCAATAGCACAATAAAAAAAGCAAAAGGAATTAAGAGAAATATTGTGCGTGATTTTAATGTATCGGATTATGAAAAATCTCTGCATGAAGGTAACGTAATTCGTAAAACAAATATTTTATTTAAATCAATTAAACATGAATTATTTACATGTGCCGTAAATAAAATTGCTTTATCAGCTGATGATGATAGGAGAGCCATATCAAAGAATAAGATTTCGACTAAAGCATGGGGGCACACAAGTATATTTAATTGTTAACAGGTTTTGAAAATGGATACTTATTTGTTAAATTTAAATGTTTTAAAAGAACATACATATTTGTAACATATTTCATATTTTGTTTATATTCTAAGTCAGAAAATGTCTGTATTGTATGTAAATATGTAGGAAAAAGAATAAAATGGGTATAATAAAAAAAAAATTGTTTTATTAATTCATATTTTTAAAATAAAAAGTTTTATAAAGAAACTAATAACGAAAGAATACTATGAACATGCTCACAAGGGATAAATTACATAGATTGAGCCCTACAGTAAGTTGTAAACTTGAGTCGCCACGGAGCTCGTCAAACCGCTGTGTGGACGAAGCGTTCTGTGCATGTATTTTTTGTTCATTGTAATAAATTTTATTGATATACCTTGGTATCTAATTACAATATGAATGAACGTGTTCTAACGTGAATAGTAATTTGAACGACTATGACACAAAACATTTTAGCAAGGACAAAATCGCGCCGCGCATGCATTTTTATTTGAGTGCAGTGCGCAAACTGTATGTGACATGTATCACTTTTGTACGATCAAGCGCATAGTCCACACCACAGGACGTTGCTTCCAATAAATTTAAGTAGTTAAAAACTAAAACAATGGTAAGTTGCTTTATATATTTAATTGTTTCTTATAGATATAAGATTGATTTAATGTTATTCTAAATTTATGTTTTTTTACAGACGCCGCAATACGTAGATGATGTGACTGCGAATTCAGATAATGAAACATTTATTCCCGATTCTTTTGAACATGCTCAACGTCTATCAGATGGATTGACTGAGGAATTAATTAAAATACAAGCTTTCGAAAAATCAAAAGCAAAGGCGCGTGAACAGAAGGTACCAAAAAAATTCTTTCTTTATTATTAATTTAAATAAGATGAACACTATTTTTCCATGTTAGCCTGGTCTGGTCGGGGATCAAACCCGTTTTATTTGAATTATTGTTATGTGTATTTTTATTTTTTGTTACAGACAACAGGACGCGATATCGCTATCTTTCCAGATAGTGAAACATTAATACCAGAGTCATTTCAATGTCCTCGAGATTCGTTTGGATTCTCCGAAGAACTTTTCAAGATACAGAGTCGTCCCACCGAACAATCAAAATTAAGTACTCATAAACGGAAAATGAAGTTAAAGGGGGGTCGCAATAAGGTAGATTTTTCCAAAAAGATTGTCAAATCACATGTTCCCCATCAATCGTTTGTGATAAAAAGTGCTCCCCACAAAGGTCTTAGACTGATCAAGATTCAAGTGCTTGACTTAGAGTGTAATCAATTAATAAGTGACTGTCTTCAGGACGATAGGGTCTTATTGAGCTCTCAATATGTGGTAAAAAGATGTTGGTGATGAAATTATGGACCAGACTGAAAAAATTATTAGTAATATTTCAAAAAAAATTTGTAACTATAGTTATACCAATTGGTTTTAAAATTATATATAAATGTATGTCAATTAATGTAATTTCCTTTATCAGTTTTCATGTCATTGTGTTATTTTTTACAGATTTGTGTTATTTGCCTAGTATCAATAAACGTAAAATTTAAAAGATATGTGCCTTTATTTTATAGTTTAATTAGGAACCATAACCTAAATAAATTAAAAAAACACAGTATATTTTATTCAGTAAAATATTTTTATTATTCGAAAAATCTTATTATAATTTAAATAAAGAATTAAACACAAAATTGTCTTGACACCACTTTTTTAAACAGAGTGCATTTTTCAAAGCACACCTTTTTTTATGATGAACACAATTTAACACCTGATTATTCTCCTCACAATAATCCTCATATAATTTAAGTAATTTAGGACAACCCTTTTCACCCAGTTCTATAATTTCACAATCGTTGCATAACTCTTGAATCCATACAATCTTCTCATTTCCTTTAATTAAGACATTTTTACTTTTTAAATATGGAATTATAACTCGCCGGAATTCTCGATAATCGATAAACCCTTCATACCAATGTAGTCCCAGATTATTTTCTAACCATCGAACTCGCTTTTTTTCTTCATCAGAAAGAGTTTTAAAAGAATAAGGTGCTTTAACCAAGAAAGTTTGTGTGTATTCCTTAGTTGCAATCGAAAATTCCTTAACAATAAAATTATTTTTCAAATCCTTAAACCCTTGTAAATCTATGATTATTGTATTAGCATTCATGATAACTTCTTAACAATATTGCTCAATGGCTTGTATTCAAATATGCAATCGTTTAGTATCAGACAATATGCAGCCGTTTGATCGGGTATGTCTTGGTCAGATTCGAATTCAACTATCACATCAATTGATCCCTTTAACATTTCATGCTGCCGTGAACAGTCTATAACAAATAACGGAGCTATGTCTCTAAATTCTTTTAATCCCATCAACGGCTCCGCTCGGCGACTATGATAAGACTGATGAAATCTTGCGTATTGTTCATATATTAATGAATATCTGTTGTCTGCGAAACTAATATTTAAACCTTCATACGGATAATATGAAGAATTTAGAAATACTCTTACGTCTCGAATATGACAATGGTCGAACTCTGCCATCGACATTGTTGCATTACTTTTACGGTTTGTTTGTAAAGCAATAATAACAAATCTTGGTTTCTCCAACTGTGATGAAGTTTTAATGGACCAAGTATGTTTCCTGGTTTTGGGTAACAATGGGTACTCATACAAATCCCAGTTACGAAACGCTAAGGTTATCGCTCGATCTTTTTCTAAATGTTTAAGTAAATTGATTCTTTCACGGTCCGACACTCGAACATGAGGAACTCGCCAAACTATTTTATTTATAATTATATCTTCGACAATTTCTCCAGAACTTAGTAATAAGGAATTGAGATTTGTATTACTTCTCAATAGTACTAATTCATGTTTACAGTTCATTATGAGTTTTTTTTATAATCTTCTGCAAAACCTAATATTTTATTTAACGGTATATACACAGAAAATCCTCCATCAGAGGTAATGCCTGAAGGAGACCAACCCCAAACTTTTGCGCTTTTGGATTCATTTTCGTTCAATGATAGATAAGATTTAATTGTTGTGGTAATACCTGCATTTTTAATCTTATCTATTTCTATCCCATTTAGTTCATATCTTATATCTTGAAATAGAAATAGTACAGGGTAGTTTACGAAATGCACACTCGGTACTTTTTCTTTGCCAGCGTTATTTTGTTTATACACATCGACTCGGCCCTCAATGTACAAACAGCTGAGTGCAGGCAACACATACAAGTCTTGTTGATTAATCGGTATCCGTATTTCATCATTTTTGTTAAAACTTGATACATAAGGCTTATACGAATGATATTCAAAACTTTCTATGCTATTGTCGTAAGACGCGGGTTGGCATATATTTAAAATGTTCATATTAACAAACCTAGTAGCCTTAAAAAGTCTTTATTTTTTTTGTTAGTTTTTTTTTTAATCGCAGCGATGTTTCTTTGTGAGGTGATCCTTTAGGACTGAGTCTTTTAATAGGAGTGAAGGTGTTTTTATGAAAATTTAACATTTTGGTTTAAAGTGCAAATACAACTGTACTTCTTCACCGCGAAAGTTAATTTGCTTATTTTCTGCGTCTAACAACCTTATATTGAGTGAATTTATTGAGCTCTGATTGACAGGAAAGTAAATTAAATTCTTAGGTATTTCAATAATTCTGTAACCAGGGGGTACGTTAGGCACAAATTCATAAATAATATGGCTTGCTTTTCCGTTTACAAATGATCCGCTGATAACATCACATTCGATGCGTACGATAGTTGTTGCTAAAATGCTGACAGGATGCTGAGATTCAGTACTTATATTAGCTTTGATTGATTCTCTATTAAGTCCTAATATTTTTCCGATTGAATTATTTTTATTAAAGTGTACATCTTTGGAACAAAAAATTCTTGTTTTTAACGTATTATTATTACAACCCAATTTCAACGCTGCATTCTTTATGTTACTTTTTAGATAATCACAAATATCTTGAAACTCATACGATCCTTCAGGAATTTCAATAACTTCATCTTTTCCATAGTAAAATTTGTTATTTTTTGCGTCTATGTTAGGTATAGAATTAAATGTAGAAAAATACAAAAGCCCACATTCGTACTCTCCATTCAGTTGTAATGTAGGGGAATAGTTAGTTGTTAAAAATTCTCCTCTGCCTGTTATTGACACAGTGAAAGACATTATTATACTGATACAAATATATTTTTATTATATTATTTATACAAATGATGTTTCCAAAATTCTTTTAAAAACTTTAAACAAAGGTGTCCACAGTTTATAGTACCATAAGATTGATATTGCAAATAATTATTATTTATAGTTAAAGGACCATAATAATTTACTAGTTCCAATGGTGGTTTTAAATCACCAAAACTATCAAAATATTCACAGTAATTAATATATTTTACGTAGGCTACCCAATGTGTTCCAGGATTGTCAGAACTATCTAAATTTAATATAGCACACTCAATTTTTTTTGGTTTCCGAGGAAGAGTATCTCTCATATACACTCCGCGAAAGTAAGGAATATCAATAGCATGTTCCATTATATCTAAATTGGTTAGTGCTCGTCTGGGTAGCCGCTTTTTCAGTTTTTTGAAGGACTTAGATATAATCCTGCTCCCTTTTTATATGGTTTTATATACAAGGCCTTTCCTAAAGCAACAGATTCCATCATCTTGTTATGTCGTTTAGACTCTTCAAAGTTTTTCTGAGCTACTTTGTAATCATTAACAGCCTTTGCTATACCTGCCGCGCCACCAGCAAGTGAACCTAAAGCTGACAGACCGGCAAAGATGGGAATGAGCGGTAAAAAGCCTCCGCATTTAGGAATGGGTATACATCGTGGTAAACGTGTACGTGATCCGTTATTTTTAGAAAATAGTCTTTTTGCGGTTGCATATGCAAAGTTTATAGTTGAACGCTTGTCCTTTGATTTAATATTTTTAAGCTTAGATTGTATATTTTTCACTACTTTCATAAATGAACGAACTCCAGCGCCAGCTTTGAGTTTTGCTTTCATTGCATTTTTTACAATCCATGAAGCCAATTTTTCTCCTTTTCCAGCACTCTTCGATTTTATTCTTTTCTTAGCCATATTCAAAAGGTCTAAATCTGCTTTATGTCGAATGTTTAAATCCTTATTATTGTATGCAATATCGTGGTACATACAAGCTTCATCCAATTTATTTATACCTCGCTCACCTCTTAATAATCGTTCTTGAAGTTTAGTACCTGGTCCACAAAACTGATATCCAGGAATATGTAGTTCGAAAGGTAAATTATTGATGACATTATTTAAAATACCTCTTCCCTTCTTCATAGATATTCTTGAAATGAAGATATTTATTATGACGCTCACTTTATATTACAATAGTAATGCATTCTTGTCCACCCAACTATTTTCTTTTTCACTTAAACCTAACCACTTTACATAAAGTTTATGACCTTTACGTTTAATAACTCTTTCAATAAGATAAAGTTCTGGAAATTTCGTTTTTTGTAATTCATATTCATAAAAAGCTCCCAAAATTTTCTGTTTATGTTTGTCTTCTAATAGGTATGTTGGTGGATTCGTATCATTTACCTTGTCAATAACAAATATTTCTGTCGACCAGTTGGGAGTGTATCCTTTATAAAAATCACCTTTAAATTTACTTATCCGAACACTATCACCAACGTGGAACTTAGGCTTGCGATATAAAACTCGCTTTTGTGCACGCAATATGTTACATCTAACATGTATCTGGTTTACTTTATTTACGTCGACTGGTTTAAATTTAGTAGTACGGTGAGTAGTATTGTTATATTTTTCTACAACGGAATTTAAATTTGGTCCTAACCATTTATAACAACCATACAAACTAAACATTTTGTAAAGATTACATTTTATTGTACGAATAACTCTTTCCACAATAGAAGCTTTTTTGGTGGAGTAGGTGGAATAATGATTAATGTCATATTTCTTACACAATTTATTAAAAGCATCATTATAAAATTCTTTGCCTAAATCAGTTTGTAAATTTATAGGTTTTCGTTTTGAACGAGATACAATTTCAAACATTGCTTTTGTCACACATTTTTTGTTTTTTTGATTTTATAGGATATGTCCACACATATTTTGTAAAAGTATCTATTACAACTAAAACATATTTATATCCTTTGTTAAAATAAGAATATTTCTGAAAATCCATAAGATCAGCTTGCCATAAGTCGTCTATTCCTTTTATAATTGTAAATCGACGAGGAAAATTTCTTCTTGCTGCTTTATGAATTTCATCCACTATGTTTTTTTTTGCTCATTGTGTTGGTTCAATTTAAGTTCAATCAAATTATCTATTTCTTGTTTTGTATAAAACGATTTTGACAAACGGTCTGATGTAGCTTTTTCCAATTTTTTTAAATATACTTGTATATTATCATTAACCACTCTTATTTCTTTTCTTAACCCTTGTAGTATATTATCGACGTATGCTTTGTTCACTGCTTCATCGGCTTCATCTGGAGATGAAAGACCTTTTAATTTAGATGTTTTCAAATCATAGTGTCCAGCATCAGTTTTCACCAATGTATCGTTTAAAGTGTCGATAAATTCCAATAATCGCAAACGTTTATGGACGTGATGACCGAACTTATCTACATTCATTGCTGTCTAGATAATTAGAGATCTCGAATTATACTGGTCATTTTCTGTGGCGATAGCTGTTTATGTTCTATATTTATAATTCCAGCTTCTCGTAATTCTTCTATGACTGCAATAATTTCATTATCTACACCACTATTGCCAGCCGCTCGTGATCCTAACAACAATTTTAATCGTTCTACCAGTTCGTTGGGATCATCCCAATAAACATAATCAGTATATTTTTTTACTTTTTTCAGAAGTGGAATACCTTTTCCTTGAGGGAGACTTTCTACACTTGAAGTCATATTTTTTGAGAATTTAAATAAAGGCTTAATGACATTAATGTATTTAAAACCTTTGTTACTGTTTATAGAAAAGAATAGAATAGAATAGAATAGAATAGAATAGAATAGAATAGAATAGAATAGAATAGAATAGAATAGAATAGAATAGAATAGAATAGAATAGAATAGAATAGAATAGAATAGAATAGAATAGAATAGAATAGAATAGAATAGAATAGAATAGAATAGAATAGAATAGAATAGAATAGAATAGAATAGAATAGAATAGAATAGAATAGAATAGAATAGAATAGAATAGAATAGAATAGAATAGAATAGAATAGAATAGAATAGAATATTTATTTGCTTTTGACTAGGGTTTACAAAAGGTGTAAAAACAAAACATATTTCCTCCTGGTCAGCCATTAATTATAGCATGCAAATTATTATAAAATTATACATAAGTCACTTAAGTCAATTAATTCTTAATAAAATGATAAAATATTATGTCAATTTGTTACAATAAATAAAAGAAAATTACTTCACACATAGTCAATATTTGATTTCAAGAAATAAAATAATTATGAAAAAATTTAATTTTTATCTAAAATTGAGGAACTCATGGACTGTATAAAAAGAGTGCTCCAGAAGCCAGCAAAATAATTTCTTTTTGAATAAATTATAATTCAAACACTTTATGTCTTCCGGTATTTTGTTAAATATGGATATGCACATAAAGTAACAATTCCTTTTAAATCTTTCGCTTTTCGGTATTACATCTAACACTAATCTATGCACATTTCTTGTACTTCTTGGGTATACCTCTTCAGCCTCTTTGAACAATTTGTAATTAAGTTTTACAAATTTGCCAATTTCAAATACGTAAAGACAAGAAAGTGGAAGAATGTTTAATAATTTAAAGAGTGGCTTACACGATACGTCTGGTGCGACTCCATAAATGGCTCGGATGCATTTTTTTTGCATAATAAATGCTTGCTGAAACTTAGTTACTACTCTGTCAAGAAAGTAGCAGGAAAAGATCAATAATACACAAACTGTTTGTTATTCATCCAAATTTATTTTATCACCTTCAAAATATGCTCCTTTAGAAACGATACACTTACGCCAACGAATAATCCAATCATCAAAACATTTTTTAAACGCTGTTTCCGGAATTGAGGTCAGTTCTCGCCGCGAATTCTCTTTTATGTCTTCTACCGATTGAAAACGGGTGCCACGAAGTGGTAATTTGAGTTTAGGAAAAAGAATAAAGTCGGCTGGAGCCATATCTGGTGAATATGGTGGTTGCTCGATGGTATTTGTTGAGTGTTTGGTTAAAAATTCGTTCACAATGATGGCCTTGTGCGAAGGTGCATTATCATGGTGCAAAATCCAAGAATTTTCTTTCCACAAATCTGGCCTTTTTCGTCGGATTTGCTCTCTTAAACGCCGCATAACACTCAAATAATATTCCTTATTTACCGTTTGACCTTCCGGCAAGAATTCCGAGTGCACAACACCGCGATAGTCAAAGAAAACAGTCAACATGACTTTGACTTTTGAACGACTTTGGCGTGGTTTTTTCGGTTTCGGTTCAGTTGGAAGGCGTCACTCCGAAGCTTGTTGACTAGTTTGCATGTCAAACTCGTAAACCCACGTCTCGTCACCAGTAACAATGCGTTTCATGAATGTTGGGTCGGAATTGACTCGTTCTAGCATGTCCTCAGCGACTCTCATGCGATTGAGTTTTTGAAAAAAATTCAGGTCTTTTGGGACTAGCCGAGCGGCAACATGTTTCATACCCAAATTATTAGTTAAAATGGTACGGATCGACTCGTGAGATACAGAAAGTTCGGTGGCTATCTCTCTCAAAGTTGAATGAGGATTTTCAGTCACTATTTCCTTCACTTTTGCGATGTTAACTTCAGTTGCAGACGTTGATGGCCTATCAGAGCGAGGCAAATCTTCCATCACATCTCGACCGCTTTTGAACGCTTTGTACCACTCATAAGCACGAGTTTTTGATAAAGTCGATTCACCGTAAGCCTTCTGTAACATTTTCAGTGACTCCGAACACGATATTCCATTGGCAATGCAAAATTTAAGACAAACTCTTTGTTCGATGTTTTTATCCATTATGAAATTAGCAATACACACTAGATATGATATAACTAAAAATAGCACTGTATTTAATGTAAACAACAGATGCAACTCAAACTCCGCGCCAAAATGGAAAACAGTTGTGCCAATCTAACAACAACAAAAAAAAACAAAAATTTGAATTTGGAACCATAAATAAATAATCCATTCCCGATACTTTTCTGACTGAATGTATATTCCCCCATCACAATACCATAGCGGAGGACGGACTCCACATAGGCATGGTAAGCTATGACAGCTGCTTCTGTGGTCGCAGTTCTGGCAAGTTTGTATAATGCAAAAGTGAATCTGTTGATTTTATTGCAAGCATTTTCAACCTGTTTTTTCCAATCTAAATTTTCGTCAATACTTATACCTAGAAATTGTCCATTTTTTAACCTATTCAATTTTTTCCCGTCATGTTTTATATTTAGATCAGTCAAATTATTAAAATTTATATAATATGTCTTATCAGTATTGATCATTAAATTATTATTTATTAGCCAGTCAATTATCACATTTAAAGTCTTATCGATTTTTGATTGATGAATATTTAAATTATTATCGGAATTAGTAACCGAGTTTTTATTTGGATTATTAGGGGTTGTGACAATTACTGAAATATCATCAGCAAACAATATACTTTTATGCGCGGTGATATTTGGCAAGTCATTTATATACACCAAAAACAGTAATGGCCCAAGAACACTTCCTTGTGGAACACCGGATGTGTTTTCTTTATAGGAAGATCTATATTTTTTGCAAAATTTGTTATTTTCTAATGTTATTATTTCTACACTTTGCTTCCTATTTTTGAGGTACGATTTTATCCAATTCAATGCAATACCTCTAATACCGTAACGCTCTAATTTTTCTAGAAGTAATGGATGTGAGACCAGGTCGAATGCCTTCGACATATCAAAGAAGAGTACGGTTGTACACTTTTTATCATTCATTCTTCGCAAGATGGAATTTATTATGTCAAATGCAGCCAGTGTAGTCGATTTTGTTTTTTGAAATCCATACTGACTGGCATTCAATATATTGTAATGAAGTTAACTTTCCGTGTAAAACTTTTTCATACATTTTAGAAAAAATTGATATAAATGTAATGGGCCGGTAATTATTGAAGTTACTTTTGTTGCCTTTTTTATGTAACGGTTTTATTATGGATAACTTTAGCTTTTCGGGGAAAGTGCCAGTTTTCATTGACAGATTTATGAGGTATGCTAATACTTCACAGATTTCTTCTTTGCATGCTTTAATCACTTTTGTACATATGTCATCATACCCCTCCGAGCTTGTGTCATTTAGTGATGTAATTATCTTTTGGATGTCATAGTTATCTATAGGAGATAAATAAATAGAATTGTATATAGAATTGGGTAGGTGCTTATTATTTTTATTATTATTAATTGTATTAATAGGTAAATTAATAACATGTTCATTAAATTTATTGGCTATTAATTCAGGGTTATCTATAATTTGCATATTACATTCCATTTTATTTGTCAAGTGAGCGTTACTTATGGAAGTTTGTATCTCATTTTTAATAACTTTCCAAGTGGCTCGACATACATTATTTTTTTTACTTTTCATTATATATTTTGTATTTAATATTCTTTTTGCTTTGAAAATACATTTTTTTAATAATTTTGTGTATTGTTTATACCTTATTTTGTCTTTTTTTTTCTTATTTTTATAGTAAATAAGTCTTAAAGATCTAGCTGTTTTGCAACTTTTTTTGATACCTGGTGATATCCAATTTTGTTTCAATTTAGAGCTTATTTTCATTTTAATTACAGAAAAACAAAGTTTGTATAGTAAGCAAAACCATTCGTGAAATTTGTTGAAAGCATTGTTAGCATCAGTTTCATTGTAAATTTCTTGGTATGGAATGCTTGTTAAATAGTCTTTAAACTTTTTTATATTTTCATCCGAATAACATCTTTTAAAAAGAAAGGTAAATTTTGGAGGAATGTTTTTTGATTTAACATCGAATTCTATTAATTGTGCTGTGTTGTGATCAGATAAACAGATAGGTAAGATAGACCCTGATGCATTTTGAATATTGCATGATTTGTCCCTAGTAGGTACATTTATAAGATGTTCAAGGTTATAGTTTTTTAATAAGTTTCTATACTGTGTAGAAATATTATTATCTTTAAGAATATTTATATTTATATCTCCTGTGATAATAATTTTTTGTTTCCCAAACTTACGTAGATATGTATGCAGTACAATCTCAAGTTTCTCAAAAAAACAGTCAAAGTGCCGTTTCTTTGTAGCCGTTGATGATCTATATACACAAACAACTATCAGACCATGTTTTGGGATAGATATAGCACATAATTCAAAATGAAAATCTAATCCCATTTGACCCAAGTCAATTTTTGAATAGGCTATACCTTTTTTCACCATTATGCAAGTCCCTCCCCTATTACTACGTCTTGTATAATAGGCTGCCAACTCATATTGTGATAGGATAATATTTTTTTCATCCCCACATTTTACAAAAATTTCCGAGAAACAAAGAACATCGGGTTGAGTATCAAGCTCTGTTAACGTTATTTCAATGATATCTGTTTTTGATAATAATCCTTGTATATTTTGGTATAATATCGAAAATTTGCTTGTAAATTTAGGGGCGAAAACATTTTGATTCTTGCATTGTTTGTGAACTTAATGATAAATCAGACGATTCAGATTTTGATTTGTTTACTACTGGAAAATAATATAAAATAGAGTTTTTATTTCTTTTTTCCGAGTCCACTTTTTTAATAACTGTGTTATTCAAATTACGTACAGTCGAATTTCTCATTTTTAGATAATTTTGAGTAAAGTCTTTTTCGTATCTTATTGCATCAATTTCAATATTTAACTTAAAACTTATCAACCTATTTAATGGAATATGAGATTTAAAATTATAAAATGTCAAAAGATGATATAAATCTATAAAAGTACAATTATTGTAGTTTTTCATTATAAGTTGTAATTTATAATTAAGTTTACCGACATTTAAATTAATATTATGTTGTATACTTAGTAAAAATATTTTACAGTCTTTAAATTTGTACAAAATATTAGATAAGTTTGCTAAAACATTATATGGATTTTTATCGTGAGAACCAAGAGACAAAACTAATATATCATTTTTGGTTACAGAATCTCTTAACTCGTTACAACTATTTAAAATATGTACACTCGACGCGAATGGCTTGACTACACCTCGAACTTTATAATTGTCGTTCCATTTTCCTAGGCGCGATTTTATTATTTCTTCAGTAAGACCCCTTACTTGTTCATCACCGACTACATATATTTTTGAAGTAGACATTTCGTTTGTTGGCTCTTCATTTTCATTATTGCTGATGGATGTTGATACGTTTGTATTTTTTGTTTGTTTTTGATCTGAATAGGGTTGAACATTACTGTGAGCTCAATCATTTAGATCTCAATGTGTCAAAGTGTCGCAGTATCTCTTTCACTAGAAAATTGGAACCTTTTATTTATGATTACAAACTTGAAGGCCTTGAGCTTGAACGAGTTGATAAAATTTTAGATTTAGGGGTTTTGCTAGACTCGAAACTAATGTATGAATCACACGTAGACTTCATCGTAAAAAGAGCTTGCAAATCTCTGGGATTTGTTATTAGGTCATGCTCTCAGTTTTCGAGTATCAAAATAAGTAAAGTTCTGTATTGCTCATATGTGCGCAGTATTCTCGAGTACTGTTCGGAGGTGTGGAATCCTCAGTACGATGTATATATAGACAGAATTGAGTCCATTCTGCGCAGGTTTCTGAGGTATATACAGTATAAATGTAAAACTTTCGTTTCGGTTTATTATAGTCGGTGTAAAAAATTTCATCTCTTGCCATTGTCCGAGAGGAGAATGATTGCAGATGCCACGTATATGGTAAAAATTTTACAATCAAAGGTAGATTCCCCTCAACTTCTTGCTAAGATCAATCTGATGGTGCCGACCCGGAATCTCAGACGTCACCCTACTACCATATACACTCCAGTCTACGATATTAACTATAGAAGGAATGCTTTTATTCCCCGTGCCGCTGATGCTCTCAATAAGGTCGTAGACGATCCCGAGTTAGACCTTTTTAACAGCACTATAGTCAGATTTAAGAAAGTCTTATTGGATAAGTGGTCTAATAAAGTTCCCTAACATATATTGATTACATATTTCTCGATTGTTTGTGTCGTTGCATGTGGCTCTCTTATGTTGTATGCATGGTTATTGTTAAAACAGGTATATATAGTTCCTTTTTTGTTGTTTTGACTTGTATTACTTTTTGTTTTTGGTAAGCAAGTTTTTATATTTTTTATTTTTAGATATCAATTTGCGAAAACCTTGAAAATGTGTTCCCAGATATTTGTTTGCACCCTTCCTAGTTAGATATGATGAACTGTTGGTTTTCCTATTAAAATAAAATAAAATAAATAAATAAAATATCAAGCACTGCAAATTTCATATATATGCTGATGATACACAGCTATATACATTCAGTCAGAAAAGTATCGGGAATGGATTATTTATTTATGGTTCCAAATCCAAATTTTTGTTTTTTTTGTTGTTGTCAGATTGGCACAACTGTTTTCCATTTTGGCGCGGAGTTTGAGTTGCATCTGTTGTTTACATTAAATACAGTGCTATTTTTAGTTATATCATATCTAGTGTGTATTGCTAATTTCATAATGGATAAAAACATCGAACAAAGAGTTTGTCTTAAATTTTGCATTGCCAATGGAATATCGTGTTCGGAGTCACTGAAAATGTTACAGAAGGCTTACGGTGAATCGACTTTATCAAAAACTCGTGCTTATGAGTGGTACAAAGCGTTCAAAAGCGGTCGAGATGTGATGGAAGATTTGCCTCGCTCTGGTAGGCCATCAACGTCTGCAACTGAAGTTAACATCGCAAAAGTGAAGGAAATAGTGACTGAAAATCCTCATTCAACTTTGAGAGAGATAGCCACCGAACTTTCTGTATCTCACGAGTCGATCCGTACCATTTTAACTAATAATTTGGGTATGAAACATGTTGCCGCTCGGCTAGTCCCAAAAGACCTGAATTTTTTTCAAAAACTCAATCGCATGAGAATCGCTGAGGACATGCTAGAACGAGTCAATTCCGACCTAACATTCATGAAACGCATTGTTACTGGTGACGAGACGTGGGTTTACGAGTTTGACATGCAAACTAGTCAACAAGCTTCGGAGTGGCGCCTTCCAACTGAACCGAAACCGAAAAAACCACGCCAAAGTCGTTCAAAAGTCAAAGTCATGTTGACTGTTTTCTTTGACTATCGCGGTGTTGTGCACTCGGAATTCTTGCCGGAAGGTCAAACGGTAAATAAGGAATATTATTTGAGTGTTATGCGGCGTTTAAGAGAGCAAATCCGACGATAAAGGCCAGATTTGTGGAAAGAAAATTCTTGGATTTTGCACCATGATAATGCACCTTCGCACAAGGCCATCATTGTGAACGAATTTTTAACCAAACACTCAACAAATACCATCGAGCAACCACCATATTCACCAGATATGGCTCCAGCCGATTTTTTTCTTTTTCCTAAACTCAAATTACCACCTCGTGGCACCCGTTTTCAATCGGTAGAAGACATAAAAGAGAATTCGCGGCGAGAACTGACCTCAATTCCGGAAACAGCGTTTAAAAAATGTTTTGATGATTGGATTATTCGTTGGCGTAAGTGTATCGTTTCTAAAGGAGCATATTTTGAAGGTGATAAAATAAATTTGGATGAATAACAAACAGTTTGTGTATTATTGATAGTATATCATGCTACCCGTCTGAAATTGATGATGCAATAGGGCGACTAAATCAAGACCTTGGATCCATTGCACAGTGGTCCAGTGATAATTGTCTTTTGTTGAATCCCCATAAAACTAAATACATAGTTTTTGGTAGTAAACATCAACTGAATTGTCTTAATCTTTCAGCTACTGTCACCTTATCTGGTGAGGTTGTAGAGCGTGTGTCTGAGGTTTTTTTTTTTTTTGTATTTACATGAGCAGGTGGTGAAATCCATCATGGACAGCCTGGGAAGGAGGACCCAGGTAGTGCCGGACTCTTACCGTGCTAAAACACCACCTGCTCATGGAAACTCCATCAGGAGGGACCCTGTGTGGGAGGACAGGGGTCTTTTCTACCTTTTTTTTTTTTATTATTGTATATTCATTGTTATTAATGTTATATTTGATTTTATTATTATTATTATCTAATTATTATTCTGTTCTTTTGTTTCTAGTTCTTATTTCTCTTAATTGTTTTTATGGCCAATTCAGTGCAATACTTTAAAAATTTCTCTCGTGTTAATTTATTCTTAAGGATTTCAGGCAGTTTTTCCTTGGTCACCTTTTCACCAATTTCTGATTCCAGGTCATATCTTGCTTTCCCATATATTGCACATTCGGTAAGGACATGGTCGATGCTTTCCTCGTTTGCAGGGTCACAGGCACAGGGGCTCTCCTTGCATTTGAACCTGTTCAAATATTGCGAGAACCCGCCGTGTCCCGTGAACACCTGCACAAGCACGGGGGTCAACGCAATCTTCCTTATTGTTTGGTACGCCTCTCCTGCGTCGGGAAAGAACAGCTTAGTGGTGGATGCCGTTTCCCCCTCCACGTAGCGCCGGTTCCACTCGTCAATGGTATCCATTCGGATCTGCCGCTTGACGAATGAGACCGGACATCTATCGTAGTGGGGTCGAACCCTGCCGAGTGTGTCTGAGGTTAGAAACTTGGGATTGATAATGGATTCCAATCTGCGTTTTGAGTCACACATTGCAAAGTCTGTAAGAGATTGCTTTTATAGGTTAAGGGTCCTTTATAAGGCTAGACCTTTTCTGAGTGAGTCCCTTAGAATCCAGCTAGTGGAGGCCCTTGTTTTGTCCAAACTGAATTATGCTGATGTGGTTGTTGGGCTAAGGCTACGTGGTAAAACAAAACGGCTTCTTCAGAGGATCCAGAATGCTTGTGCTAGATATTGTTTCAATATTCCTTTGAGAGCTCATGTAACACCTTTTTTAAACCGGAACTCGATGTTAAAAATGAAACACCGCCGGAAGCTGCACCTTGCTTGTCTCTTGTTTGGCATTTTGAATCACAAAGCCCCCTCCTATCTGTATGACAAATTGGAATGGGTGAGAAAAAATAAGAGATGTGGTGCCAGGAGCTGTGCGATCCAACTTGCAACACCCCAGCATCGCTCTGTTGCATTTAGAGGCAGCTTTAGATATGCAGCATCCAAGTGTTGGAACAATATTCCTCCACCAATTCGAAACCTGAAAACCATAAATAGTTTTAAGACTAACCTAAAAAAATATTAGTGTAATATAAAGTAATTATTAATGTATGTGCTTTTTGTCCGAGATTCTGGTCAAACTAGACGTGTTATCTGTTATTTTCTAAATAAATTAATTGTGTTGCTACCAATTGCGCATCTAATGCAATTCAAACTAGTGCAAAATCTCCATAAAATTTAAAGCGGACTTACGACGCAAAATATTAGAAGCTACAACATTCGCGGCGGGTCAGAGTCCACGGCAAGTTAAAGCGAGCGCGGGTACCGCATCCTCACCTCCGCGTGAAAAGGACAACTGTTATTTTTCATCTCGTTTCGACGTGCGTGCTCGCAGCGACTACGGCCGGCTGCTACCGAAGTTGAGCGATCGAGCTACGAGTCTACGAAGGGTACGTCTTTCAAGTACTGCTACAAGGTCGCTTGGCTATTCTGTAGTGCTACGACATATCTTAATCTTAAGCTACGTAACATTATTGGTAAATAATGTTTAATGTATGCAAGTTTTATTGCGTAAACAAGTGATTTGTTTGGTGAAAGTGATTGTATCCTAGAAGCTGCAAATCCTGGATTGCTTTCTTTAAAGGATTTACTTGTTTTGGTGCGTTATTATTGCTTGTACAGAAATATATTTTTTTACAACTTTGTCTTATTTGCTGTGGTCTAAAAGGATCTATCTTGGTCTGATAAGAAACAATTATACAAGCGTATATCAGTATGGATTTGGACAAATCACTCTCAGACTCCGAATTAAATTGTGTGCAAACTTTAACACATACACCATCAAATTTTGTAAATATCAGGCAAAAGAGAAGATGGAATGATGACCAAAGTGAAAGCTATGTAGAATTAATTTCTACATAGCTTCTACATAGGAGATGATTATGAAACTGACGGAAAACCAAGAAAAGGAATTCAAACGAAATGCTGCTATTTTAAAGGAAATTCAGCAATCGAATCGCAACATTGAGAACTCTGTGTCCTTTTTATCAGCGCAAAATGAGGAACTCAAACAGAAATTAGAGAAACTAGAAGCCCAAAAATTGAAGACAAAAAATTAATCACTATTTTGGAAAATAAAATCGAGGATATGCAAAGGGAAAACCGCAAAACAAATTTAGAGTTAAAGAATGTGCCTAAAATGAAAAATGAGACAAAAGAGGATCTCATTGACATGGTTTTGGCTTTGTCTAAAAACATTGGAGGAGAAATGGATAAAAAAGACATCAAGGATATTTATCGGATCAGGGGGAAGAATCAAGAAACAAAGAATACTCCCATCATCGTAGAGACATCGTCAACAATCATCAAAAACGACACACTAAAGCTCTGCAAAGCTTTTAATGTGAAACATAAGACAAAAATATGTGCTAAACACTTAGGTCATCGTACATCAGAAGATACTCCTGTATTTATCTCTGAACACCTCACCCCCCGTGCCTCCCGTCTTTACTTTTTGGCTCGTGACCTTGTAAAGGTTGGGTCGTTCAAATTTTGCTGGACGGCGTACGGCAAAATTTATTTAAGAAAAGATGAACAATCGCAAATAATCTTGATAAATAATGAATCACAAATTCAAAAGTTAAAAGAACAATCATGACTAGTGTTTGCATGACTTATACAAATTATTCTATTTATTTTTATAATTTTTTCCGTTAAAAGAATACTTTTACATACATTTTTATATTCTTATTAGTAACAAAAAAAAACAGTCATTTCAAAGCAAATTTAGTATATTTTACAATGATAATTTTTTGCATGTAATTAAAGTTTTATCTAAAGGTTTTTTAAAAGCTAGTATTTTGAGCTGTATATTAAAATATGTACTTTTCATTAAAATATTTGCAATGTATAAAGAATACTTCGACATTCCTCGCAACTATATTCTTCCCGATTACCTGGAATATGGATAGTTCACTTAAGACTATAAATGAAATAGACGATGCTGATATCGCATTTTCAACGCAATGTGAAGTTCAAGATTTAAAGCGTTTCATACCTAATCAAAATAAGAATTTAACAGTTATAACGCAGAACAATCGATCTATTTACTGCAATTTAGACGGTTTTCTAATTAGCATAAATGATATCGGTTTTGATATTGATGTATTGATCTTGACTGAATGTCAACTTGATATATATAAACCCGTGCCAAGTCTAAATAATTATAAAGCTTATGTTTCTAGTTATCATTTAAATAAAAATGATGGGGTTTTTATATATGTAAAAAGTAATCTTAACGCTATTGTGAATGAAGTTAAACTTGAACATGCGTCCTGTTTACAGCTCAATATTCTTTCTAATAATTTTCTATGTATATATCGCTCACCGTCAATTTCTAATGCGAAACCGTTTATTGATTCATTAATTACGTATATAAATAAAATCAAATCAACTGATACTATTATTATAACGGGTGACATAAATGTAAACCTCATTCCGCGACAAAAGGAACCAATTAATGAAATAACTAACAGAAATTATTATTTAAGTTCAAAAAGTTCAAAATTTACAAGCCGCTTTGATTATGAAAAAGCTCTTCTTAACCTCTCTATTAAGGATCTAAAAGGCTTGTTAACTTGTGAGGATCCTAATTTGGTGACTGAAAAACTGATTTGTTTTTTGGCTGATTCTTTGAAAAAGTGACAGATCACTGTATGTCTTACGAAGAAAAATAGAAATATCAAGCCTGGGTAACTCCTGGACTTTTGCGTTGCATTAGAAACAGTTTTGATGGATTTAAAGTCGAATAGTGCCCCTGGATGGGATGCGATTCCTACTAACTTCCTTAAACTAGCCAAGGATCATGTCGTTCCAGTAATTGCTCACCTGTCAAACCTATGTTTCAGAAAAGGAATTTTCCCCGACCTTCTTAAACTATATATAGTTACTCCTATTCACAAGGGTGGAGACGGAAACGATGACAATAATTATAGGCCAATTTCTATTTTACCGGCAATTTCGAAAATCTTGGAAAAACTTTTGAATAACCGTCTGCTAAACTTTTTCAGCAAATTTGATGTCTTCTCCAAATCACAATACGGTTTTCGTCAAGGCAAATCAACTGAAGATGCTATTTTGGCTCTGACGTCAATTATTGTCGAACAATTAGACAAAAACAAAAAATGTTTAACAGTTTTTCTCGACTTAAAAAAGCTTTTGACACCGTTTTTGTTCCAACTTTGATTCATAAATTGGAGGGGAGTGGCATCAGAGGTATCGCACTCGATCTTCTGAAAAGTTACTTATCAGGTAGACGACAGAGGGTGAAGGTTGACAATGTCATTAGTGATGATATGAGCATAAGTTACGGCGTTCCGCAAGGAAGCATACTAGGTCCTACTTTATTTCTCGTTTATATCAATGACCTTGTCAACCTACACTTGGATGGTGGGAGTATAGTTACATATGCTGATGACACAGCATTGGTCTTGACTGGTGCTTGTTGGAACACGGTTTTCAAAAAGGCAGAGGACGGCCTAGCCAGGGTGGCATGCTGGTTGAATCTATCTTTACTCACTCTTAATGTCTCTAAGACAAACTATATATGTTTCGCCAAAACCAAAAAATCGAACCCCAAACCTAACTTAAAACTTAAAATCCACCAATGTTATAATAATAACTTGAATTGCAATTGTCCTGAAATTCAAAAAGTATCGCAAACCAAATATTTAGGTATCATAATAGACCAACGCTTATCTTGGCATTTTCACATTGATTTCATAAAGAATCAGAAAATTAATATGGATATTTAAAATTCTAAGACACATAGCAGACAAAAAACTTTTAAACCAACTTTATCTTGCTTTGGCTCAGTCAGTGATAGGTTATTGCATCACGGTCTGGGGTGGAGCAGGCAAAACAAAATTTCTTGAGGTGGAGCGAGCTCAACGTTTTTTACTAAAAGTCATGTTCTTCAAACCATTTAGATTTCCAACATTAGAACTGTACTCCCTTTGTGACCTATTATCAATTAGAAAGCTATACGTACTTCAGATAACATTAAACCTGCATAGGAACTTACCGTATAAACTTGCAGCTAATTCACGTAGAAGGAAACAAGTAGCAGCTAATAATTATTTAGCAAAAACTAAATTTGCAAAATATCAATTTATCTCGCAATCTTCATCACTTTATAACAAAATTAATGATAAACCGGACATCTATCCTATGCAACTACGTGAAGTTAAAAATAAAGTGACAAACTGGTTGAAAAGTTTAGGTTATGATGAGACTGAACTGTTAGTTAAGTAACCAAATAAAACATTTTTTAAAATAGGTTTTCTTTGAATAATTTGTAGCCTTATGTTTTTATATTTAAGTAAATTGTTATATTTAATAGTTATATTTCTAAGTTTGAAATGTGTTAATGTAATGTATGATAAGAAGGAGCAGGTCCGCCTGCCACAAGCATTTCTTGCTTAATAGGCGGCCCTCACATAACTTGTATTGTAACACATTTTGGTTAACGAAATAAACTTTTTATTTATTATTATTATTATGTTTCTCCTCTTAGATTTCACGGGTCTATACACCCCGGATTTTTGAGAGGCTTGCGTGGGGATATAAATCTAACACGTAGAGACTGAACTTTGGAGAAGTTGATGTTATGTTGTTCTCCTGCCAAAACCCGTTCTCGGGCATATCAATAGATGATATGTCCATGAACAGGTCTCGGCAGGAGGTGGAGCTATTACAAAATAAGGAAAAGGATTATGGGTTATGGAGTTGACGTTTGGATGGATTTAAATTGGGCTATTGCTGGAGAAGTTCGGACACCTGCCATAATCATGAATACGTGACTATTATGTGGCAGGTGGTGACTCGCCACTCACTAACTGGCCCCTCAAATCAGTCACCATGATTAGCAACAAAGGGGCAACATCGGCATGGGTGGCTAAGGATGTCGAGAGGTGAGACTGCGGGGCGTGAAATCGTGGTGATCCAGTCAGGCACCCCCGGCGTTATGACATTTTACACTTCCATCCTTCGAGCGTATAGCTCTCGCGACTCCACTCTGACCGGCCGGTTAAGGCAAGTCAGAGGTAGGGGTCCTGTTCCTCATCGGTTTCCACTCCGACCTTGGCGAAGGAAGATCGGAGGCGAGGAACAGGGGCCTCCCCTGGGAGCACTCAGGTCCGTGGGGTCGCTACTCCTACAACAGCTCGCCACAAGCTGCCCTGCGGAGACTGATTGCACTGGGAAGGTGACCCAGGGGGCGATGGGGTCGTCACGTCCCGACGCCTTTATTATTATTATTATTATTCTCGTAACTTACCTCCTTGTATCTCTCGTTGGCTGTGGAGGCACATCTTGTTTTTCTCTGGTGTTTATGTTGTTGGGGGGGTTAGGTACGCATGCTTCGATCGGTCGAGGTCACACTGTTTCACATTGCATAAAATTTTTGTTTGTTGTACTTTCTTTCTTTAATTTTTGTTACTAAATTTACATTTAGTTAGAGACATTTATGTCTTTAATTATTGTTTTCCCATTAAGTATTTGTTTACAAGGAAAGTGTTCTGTGTTCATTTGCTTGCTTTGTTTAATAAATTTGTGATACGTACGAGTGAGTGAAGCAGGGTAGAGTTGACAATGACATTGATTAATATTGACAGTTGTGTTATTGTTCTAATTTTATTTTTAGTTGTTATAATTTTTTTTTTCTTCCTTTTTATTTAGTGTAACTTAGATAGATAGATAGATAGATAGATAAAAACGTTTATTCAGTTGCTACAGACACAAAATACAGAGTTAAACAAAACATTATAATAACACAGTTGAGATGCATTTGCGTGCTGCAGCAAGTAGAAAAGGTCATAACTCAGCGGAATTTTTGCACTAACTGAAGTGCAAAACGCTGATTTTCAGTTATCACCATTGAAGTGGGTGCGGGCGCTAAAGTGAAAGAAAGAAACAATAAAATAATAAATTTATGTGCAAAAGATTATGGGAATGTGTATGTATATAGATAGATAAACAGGAAAATACGAAAAATGTTAGTAAATTATTATTAGTTGTAGATAATAATATAAAAAGTATGCAGTATAAATATATGTATAGGTATATATACAAGTAAAAATAAAAATGAGTTCACCACATAAAACCAGCCAGGCAACGAAACTCACGAGAAGAATCCCAACCGCAAGCGTTTCGGTATACCGAGTGCTTGTTTTTTACGTAGAAAGGATTTAAGGTTCTTTTTAAAAGAAAAAATAGAACTAAGCAGGCGTATAGGCGGTGGTATATCATTCCAGCACCTCGTTGCCTGGTGGCGGAAACTTCCCTCGAAGGCTACGGTTTTATGTGGCTGTACTGACAGTATCGGGCGAGTGGACCTACATGGCCCAGATCTACCACGAAATCGAAAAAATATCAGCTTAGAGAAAAGATAGTTAGGCTTATGGAACTTCATAACTCCGAACATAAGGCTGGCTAAATGTAATTGTCTCGGCGTTTCCATATTCAACATTGTAGCTCTGATTAAATATGGTGAGATATGACTGCGGGGTGGAATATTGAAACAAAAACGAGCGCAGGCGTTTTGGATACGCTGAATGAGGCGCTGTGTTTTACAAAGTAGCCGAGGACCATAGACAATGTCACCGAAGTTAAGCCTCGAAAGGATCAACGTCTCGCAGAGTCGAATACGAACTTCTTCTGTTAACAAATTTCGAATTTTGTATATTACTTTAAGGCGATAGAAACAACTTTTAACCAAACTTGCGACGTGACTTTCAAAGCGTAACTGCGGATCCACTATCAACCCCAGGTTTCTAACTTCCATTGCCCTGCTTATAACATCGTTACCAATTTTTACCCCCAGATCTTCATTTATGATACTAGCCAGTTGAAATCTAGAGCCAAGTACTATATAGTTCGATTTTTTGGGGTTAAGGGTCAGTGAGTTTCTCAGAGACCACTCAGCAATCCTCCCTAAGTCTTCATTCAATTTAATAACTGCTTGAGAAATGTTATTTGGAACGTCAGAAATATACAGTTGTACGTCGTCGGCATAGAGGTGGTACTTGCAATGTTTTATCACCCGGGTAATGTCAGCACTAAATATAATAAACAGTAGAGGCCCAAGAATTGAGCCCTGAGGAACTCCATGTTTTACGGGCAAAGATTGCGAAAAAAGGCACAACCCATTCTCCCGAGCCAATTTGACAGACTGAGATCGACCGCCCAAAAATGACCTGAACCAAGCGACCGAAGAAGGGTCCAAACCATAATACGCCAACTTAGACAGAAGTAATTCAATATTCAAGCTATCGAACGCACGAGAAAAGTCTAATAACGTCAATATTGTACACTGTCCCCTGTCTTGTGCAGCAAGGATGTTGTCAGTGACGTCCAAGAGTGCTGTAGTAGTCCCATGGTTGCGTCGGAATCCAGACTGTAGTACGGGCAGCACATTATTCGCTTCCAAAAACTTGACCAACTGAGTTTGTACGGACTTCTCCAAAATTTTTGATAGATAAGGCAATATACTAATGGGTCTAAGATCACTGTAACTAGAAGATTTAGATGTTTTGGGTATTGGTGTAACCAAGGCTCTTTTCCAGAAACAGGGAACAGTACCAGTAACAATAGAGGTATTAATAATATGGGTTATAGCATCTAAAGAATTTGGAAGTGTTAGTAATACCATATCTCTGCTTATACCATCCGGGCCAATCGCATTAGATTTAATGGAAAATATAAAATTTGCTACATCACATTCAGTTACAGTTTCTAGATTAAATTTAGAGGAATCATTAAATTTATGATTGTTATAAAAAAAGAGATCTTCTTTACTGATATCTGCGCAAGGGACATTCAAAAAGTGATTGTTAATATCATTTGCATTATCAAAAGAGTCCGGTAATATATCACTTCTGGAGGGATCAACCAAGATATTCCGTATAAGATTCTGCCAAAAGACTTTTCCATTTCTTAACTGTTTGTTAATAAGTTGATCGAAATATGCACGCTTTTCACAAGCTAAACTAGTCTGAACCAAAACCTTTAATTCCTTATAATATTTTCTATCCTCATCAGATCCTGAACACTTAGATTTTTTATGTGCTTCGTTACGTTCGTCCATCATTAACCTACATGTGCCAGTAACCCAGGGTAGCGAATGATTAGGCTTAGCCTTTCTCAATTTGAGCGCTGCGTGCTTGTCAAAAAGTGCCAACAACTTGTGATTGAACTTTTCAACCATTAAATCAACACTAGGCTGGTTTTTTACTGACTCCCAATCGATATCGTTAAGATCACGGTCAAACGCATTGACGTCAATGCTCTTTATGGCTCTGGATACGATAAATCGCGGAGGATCTTTAGGTTTTTTTAATAATAACTCAGTACAAATAAAATAGTGTCCTAACGATGCTGTTATGTTTGTAACTGAAACATGATGAACCGGTACATTCGTGCAGATGAGATCAATAAGGGTTTCTTTCAAAGTTTTATTCGGCAAGCGAGAGAGATGTGTTGGCTCAGTGATAATCTGTTTAAGTTCCAGATATTCTATAAACTCCACAACCCGCGGCCTATTTGTATTAGAGTTATCGGACATGTCAATATTAAAATCTCCCAATAGAGCAACATAGTCAAAATTAGAAAAATACATGATTGATTCTGTCAAAGCGTCCAAGAAAGGGTCAACACCTATCCAGTCGGGTCTATAGGCTGTACCTACCAATACTTCGGCGCCGTTTATTCGAGTAGAAAGCCACATTTGCTCGATGTTTGCAATGGGGTATTTTAGGATACGAACTCGCACATTACGTTTCACATAGAAAGCTACTCCACCCCCCTTGCCACCCTTCATATGGATAGGACGTGAGACGTGGTACAGTCGATAGCCAGGCGCAGCTGGGGCACAAAGCTCCTGACCCTCTTTTAGCCAAGATTCATTAATTGCAACTATGTCCGGCTTGAATTTGTCAATAGCCATGAGAAAATCATCCTGCTTGGTGTTAAGTGACCCTGCATTATAGAGAGCTAACTTGAATTTTTTTGGGCTCAAACACTGTGATGATAAACAACAACAAGTCCACGTGAGATTAGGTATGATATAATATAATATTGTAAGATATATACATATGCACAATTAAATAAAGTAATTAATAAAATGTAACATGTTATGAATAGGATCGCAAATATGTATTTAATTTTGTTTTGCTGCAGCACACCAATGAAAAATAATACAATGATAAAATGAATTCCAAAAACAAAGGCATACTTATGAAATTTAATTACAGTAAATTTGAGGGTAAATAGCTCTGACGCTGGAATTGACGAAAAGTATAATATGCAATTTAACATAAGAAAAATTAAAAGCAATAAGCCAGGCCATGCTTTTTCAACATAAGCAAAAAGAAGTTTACCTTTGGTCAAGAAGCAAACTACATACAAACAACATACTACAATAAATACAACTCTATATGAATCTAAGTCAATAGACATTGCATTGGAACTGTGAAAACCCGGTAATTTAAAGTAAAGCATTTTTAGATATACAAAATAAAAACCAAAATCTAAAGTAAATAATAGAGAATAACAGAAATTCACTGAATAAGACCCAACAAACAAATTTTTATTGACCAGTAGAACAAACGACGCCCAGTCCAAAAACACCATTAAGATCCTGATCATTGCGAATACGGATGCGAGGCGAGTCCGGTGCCTGGTGTTGCCGAACGTAGATACGGCCTTCTCTTGTCCAGGCAAAACGCCACTTGTATTGCGTGGCAAGTTCACGAGCTCGACGAAATAGGTGACGGTTGACTTTTGTCAGCCGTTCATTGATGAAGAATCGGCGGGCAGGCCCAGGGAGTCCAGTGCCCTCAGTCGTAGCGCCGTGGCGCACGCGCGCCGCCCGAATGAGCTCGTCGCGAAGCGCCCGGCGGGCCAGCCGCACGACGACCGGCCGCGGACCCTGCCCGCCCGCCGGCACCGCCGCCGCCGCACCAGACCGCGCGACCAGAGGCCCTACACGGGACACGCTCACCAGATCCTCGCTCTTCAGCTTCACACCCAGCTTATCTGCCAGCGTTATCGCGATATGTTGTAGACTCTCCCCTGGCTGTTCCACTATGCATGTCATCTCCACATCATTGAGCAGGAGGTCCTGATCTCGCTCGTTGAGCTCAGCCTTCAGGTTAGCAATCGATTCTTTGAGAGACTGCTCGACATCGGTCGCTACAAAAGGCCGTGCTTCAGTCTGCAACTTCATCTGCTGTTCGAGACTATCCACCCGCGCTTGAAGCTGTTCATACCTTTTGTCACTTTCATCCAGCCTCAGATTAACTTTGGTCAAAGATTCGGTGAAGATTTCGCTAAGCCTTCTATCAGCGGCCCTATCCTCTCTATACTCGTCTCTGAACTGGCGCAGCTCGTAAAGCAGCGCCTGGACGTCGGTTATCTCCATTGTCTCATTTAGAGCTGTGGTGTTCAGCTCGGACACAGGTAACGATATGGAGACATCCCCTGCGTGGTCGGAGGGACTCAGCGCCGCGGCGCCCCGGCGCAGTGTGACACCCTCAGTCGCACCGCGGACTGGAGTGTTGCTGTTGTCCGCGCGGGGCTGCCTGCAGACGCATAATGGGCATTTCCACGCTGTTCTGTGTTCAGCTGTCAGAGTATTAAAGAACCGCTGTTCCGAGACGTTCGCGCAAGTGAGATCATAGTCCTGTTTGCAAATACTACAAGTAAGAAATTGTCGGCTATCAATGTTTTTTAAGCATCCGGCACACCTCCTGCTTAGCTCCATCGAGATTTGAACACGGGCACTGCGAATCGACCCTGCGAGGTTTCCCACTGAGCCAAAGTTGGTATACGCAGTTTGACGAAATTAAAATATATAATGACAGTTGTTTATTGTCACCAAGATTAGTGAGTCATGAACTCGATGACTATTTATTTTTGTAACCGACTGACCCGCACATAAAAGTAGTTTGCTATGTTCACTAGGTAATTTATTATTCACCGTAAATATTTAGTTATTGTATATTATTTAAATTCAATGTCACTAATCGCTCGCCCGATCACTGAGCTTCAAAACAATACAACTTTTGCACGTAAAAACACTATATTTATACAAGATAATGATTTTAAACGGCGGGAGCTTCTTTAACACAACCGGTTCGAATAAGTTCGCCTAACTTATTAATGTTAAATGTGTATTTATGTACAGGAAGAATATATATATATGAATAAATGTGGGTGCAGTAATGCAAGGGCAATATATAAGTATATATTGTTCTTGTATTATTTGTATGTTGAGCATATATATATTTCTTTTCTTTTTTTTATTGTTTTCATTGTACGTATGTCCGTGATGCCTACCCGGGCACCCCCGGAAGATCAGCGCTGGCCGTGTAGCATATTGTTTACAGCCAGCATTATGCTGAGGGGGTACCCTTTCGGGAGCACCATACTACATGTTTATTTTTGTACATATTTTTGTTTCCTTTTTTGTCTTTTTGTTGTGGTGTTCTTTGAATAAATTCTTTTTACTTTACTTTTAATTTTAGGAATCATGACGTATTGGAATCAAGACTGCAAATTCGAGAAAACATTATGTATTGGAATTAATGCTGCGAACTAATAGAGGTCATTTTGTAATTAATGCTGCAAACCTGAGGACACACAACAAATTGGAATCAAGAACATGAATTCGAGAAAACATGATGTACTAGAGTTAATACTGCGAACTGACAGATATCATATTGGAACCTGAGGAAACACGGGCATTGGAGGCGAAAATGAGATCTGGAAAAATACGGTAAGAGAATATACGGACGGCATTGAAACTAGGGCAGTGAACTTGAGGAAATAACATCGGAATCAATGCTACTAATTGGAGAAACACGACGCATAGGGTCCAATGCTGCAACTGGAAGTGCACATACAAGAGACACGACACATTAGAATCAATACCTCAAACTGGAAGAACTCATATTGGACACAACGCGGACAACTTGAGAGAAAGCCACGGCAAATTTGGATGACAAGAATAAAGACTTGAAGATGGCGCAAGAAATGACTTGGCGAGTGCAGATCTAAAACAGCCGACCGAACCGAACCACAAAAACTATCAAAACGGGGATAATATTCCTACATAATTTATTAAGAAGGCCTCATGAAATCCTACCCTACATATTCTTCAGCATGGGCAGACATCGCGACAAATAACAAAATTCATCACAGCAGCATGAGATTTCTACGAAATAAATGAAACTGACAACGAATCATTAAAAGAAGAATTAGAAAATAAGAAAGAAGGAATGACGCAACACATCAACGTCCTCCTCCGTCGCAATACTCGTCTTCCTCAATTCCTATATTGGCTATAGGCTGTATAGTCGGTCGATTGTGGTCGACTGGTTGCGGTTGGTCGGCCTTCCTCTCCCATCCCTGAGCGTGTCACTCCCTATAAAATCTGTGCCCCCTGGTGTATCCAGCCAGACTGGGTCAGGCTTTGCTTGGCTGGGTGTGGTACCAATGTTCATGTTCAAGGTGGGCAATACAGACTTATCCATAACTCTAAATAAAATTCGATCCAAATAATAATCTGCTTAGTGACAAGTATGTACCGACATAAGTTGATATTGTATCTGAAGGTATCTAGATATAACTTGCTTGTGCGTCAGTGCAATAAATGTTCCGTGATACCACACATGTCTTTTATTTAGCAATGGCGACGAGGAAAATTTAATACTATCGGACGATTAATATTAACATTTAAAGATGTCGGTGGGGAAAGTGCGTGAATTTGATGTGAAGAATGGCATTTGGTGCGCGTACGTGGATCGTTTGGAGATGTACTTTGTGGCGAATAAAAAAACGGACGAACTTAAATTACCGACGTTTATTGCACTCATCGGTGAGCAGGCTTACGAGTTGCTATCGACGTTAGCAAGCCCAAAGAAGCCGTCAACACATACATATAAAGAAGCTGTGGAAACATTACGAGCACATCTGCAACCGAAACCATCTATACTGGCGGAGCGGTTTAAATTTCGGCAAAGACAGCAACTAACTACAGAGACAGTAGCGGAGTATGTGGCAGAGTTGAAGAAGATGTCACGTTATTGCGAATTTGGAGCTACACTGGAGGAAAATCTCCGAGACCAGTTTGTTTGTGGGCTTCGTAGTGAAATAAGTAGGCAAAGATTATTTGCTGAGGATAATTTGGATTACACAAAAGCAGTGGCATTAGCTT
The DNA here is from genome assembly GCF_032362555.1 of Amyelois transitella. Taxonomy (NCBI): domain Eukaryota; kingdom Metazoa; phylum Arthropoda; class Insecta; order Lepidoptera; family Pyralidae; genus Amyelois; species Amyelois transitella. The sequence goes on from NC_083536.1 coordinate 3,698,360, forward strand.
GTACTCTAGAGACAGCCGAGCGGGATGCCGGGACCGTTGAGAAAAAGCGTGAACAAGAATCGGCTGAAAATATTCACAAAATAGAAGAGAAGAATTGTACAGTGTGTGGTGGTACCCAGCATAGGGCAGTCGAGTGCAGATACAAAGAATTTGAATGCAGCTATTGTAAGAAAAAAGGCCATTTGCAAAGAATGTGTTGGAAAAAGGCATCAATACAGCGGGGGCATTACAGTTCCGGCGGTCGAAAGTCACTTAGAGGTCGCGCAAACGGCCCAGGAGCGCACAGTGGGTGGCGAAGCAGGGGCGCGGGTGCGAGCGCGGGCGGCGGGGAAGGCCGCGCGGCGCACACGCATTGGCTGGCCGAGCGCCCCGAGCGGGCCAAAGTGGATTAATAAATATACAAAAAATGGATTAAAAATTAAAAAAGAAAAATGTGAGTTTATGGTCGAACAAGTTAAATATTTAGGGTTCATTATTAATAAAAATGGTGTACACGTAGACTCGGAGAAAATCAAACCAATTTTATCCATGCCATACCCAACCAATGTATCTGAATTAAAATCATTTCTCGGCATGGTGAATTTTTATGGTAATTTTATCAAAAATTTAAGTTCTCACGTAACGCCATTGTACGACTTACTGAAAAAGGGTATACATTACTGGAATGGACTAGTAGCCATAGCAAAGTCTTTCAGCAAATTAAGCAATTATTATGTAGTACGGAGGTCTTAACTCATTTTGTCGCGCGCGCTCACCCAGCCCGAGCGACATTATCCATACATATAATAAAACTGTAACTGAACATTGTCTGTACATTGAAGATATTTAAGAAAAAATATTGTAAGGGGTCTTTTTAGGGTCAATAGAAGGCAAAACAATTTTTTTTTAAATTTTTGTCTGTCTGTCTGTCTGTCCGTCTGTCTGTCTGTATGTTTGTACGCGCATCACGCAAAATCTACCGAACGGATCTGAACGAAATTCGGCACAGATATAGTTAGTAACCTGGATTAGAATATAGGCTACTTTTTATCCTGAAATTCTATCCCAAGGGGATGAAATAGGGGGTGCAAGTTTGTATGGAACTTCGTCATTTTTGAATCGATATAAAAATCTATAAATAATTAATTATCATATTTATTATGATTGAAAAAATAGCATTTTATTGATTAAATTAATTATGCTTTGTTTATTTATTTAGTTCCCGTGGTTTAGATATTTATTTTTTGCCCACCCGATACGAGATGGCGCCTCATGAGAATTTAAGACATAACACAATTGTAGCCGCTGGCAAAATTTTTAATTAATTATATAATTAAAACTTCTTTTATTCATTGATTCAGTTTCGCCAGCACTTACCGTTTCACCACATCTTTGAGAAGAATTTTTTTTTATGTGTTTAGGTGGTTTGACGCGCCCCGCATCGGCGACGGTTGCCATGCTCCTCAAGATTAGCAGGAATAACACACATGTAGTAACGCCAGTACTTACCATTTCACCATTGATTTAGTTCCCGTGGTTTAGATATTTATTTTTTGACCATCCGATACGAGATGGCGCCACGAGAATTTAAGAAATAACGCGATTGTAGCCGCTGGCAAAATTAGATAGTACCGATGCTTGCAGCATCGGTACTTATTCGGTAGAGTTCCTTAATTCACTTTCGGCATCTGGACTGCCCGCGCATACAATTGCTCTAAAAGTAGACATTCCATTTTGTAATGGGACTGCCTTAAAGTGGTGTCGCTTCATAACATTATAATAGAAGCTAAAATTCTTACTGGTTGTGCAGCTGGTGAAATTGTTTTTATACCGCGCATTCCCCTCATTCCCAACAACTTTCCATTTCAAATTAAGCGTGTACAGTTTCCAATGGCTATATGTTTCGCGATGACAATTAACAAATCGCAAGATCAAACACTTGGAGCAGCCGGAGTCGACCTCAGGACGATTTGCTTCTCACACGGACAGCTCTACGTCGCTTGCTCGCGGGTCACCAGCTGTGACAGTTAATTTGTGATGTCTCCAATGGGCAAGACAGCAAATGTTGTATACAAAGAGATACTTTAACTTTCCATTATTATAATTTCCTTTTTTGTCTTTAGAATTTATTCGTTTTTTAACAGCTGCGCTTCCGAGCTTTGCTTTTGTAAGAAAAATAAACTATGTTCTATTCCGTGTGGTTCCCGGCACTATTACAAAAAAGAATAGGACCACTCCATCTCTTTCCCATGGATGTCGTAAAAGGCGACTAAGGGATAGGCTTATAAACTTAGGATTCCTCTTTTAGGCGATGGGCTAGCAACCTGTCACTATTTGAATCTCGGTTCTATCATTAAGCCAAATAGCTGAACGTGGCCATTCAGTCTTTTCAAGACTGTTGGCTCTGTCTACCCCGCAAGGGATATAGACGTGACCATATGTATGTATGTTCTATTCCAGGCATTATTCTTCCCGTGTACGTAAGTTTCATCAAAATCCATCCAATAGAATTTGCGTGATTGAATAGCATCCTCAAACAAGCACTCACGTAGGTACATCAATTTTTTTGCATAATCTATACTAACATTATAAAGCTGAAGAGTTTGTTTGTTTGAACGCGCTAATCTTAGGAACTACTGATTCGAAATGAAAAATTATTTTTGCGTTGAATATACCATTTATCGAGGAAGGCTTTAGGCTATATAACATCACGCTGCAACTTTAACGAGAAAACAAAAAATGGACTATGTGAAAAAAACGGGGAAAATTATTCATCCTTGAGGGCTTCAATGATGCTCAAAATAACAATTCCACGCGGACGAAGTCGCGGGCACAGCTAGTTAGATTATAATGTTATTAAAAGAGAATCAGCTTTAGATCCGTTAGTGAGCAGAGTTATGCGATATGTAAACGAGGGCTGGCCCTTAGAGGAAGAGATTAGAGAATTAAAACCTTACTGCAATCGGAAAAATGAACTTTATACCGAATTAGGCTGTTTAATGTGGGGTCAAAGGGTAGTTATACCAAGCTCATGCAGGAAGAAGGTATTAACTGAGCTTCATGAAGGTCACATGGATATAGTAAAAACCAAAAGTCTGGCTCGGAGCTACGTGTGGTGGCCCGGCATCGATGAGGCGCTGGAGACGGCGTGCCGCGCCTGCGCGGTGTGCGCGGCCGTGGTGGACGCGCCGCCCGCGCACCCGTCGCCTGGCCGTGGCCGGAGCAGCCCTGGGCCAGACTGCACTTTGATTTTTGGGACCAATAGAGGGTCTAACTTACCTTATTATAATAGACGCACACTCTAAATGGATTGAAGCTATTAAGATGACATGTACGTCTTCATCGTCAGTCATAAAGGTTTTACGGGAAATATGGGCTAGATTTGGAATACCGAAACAGATAGTTAGTGATAACGGGCATCCATTTTTTTCTAAGGATTTTGATCAATTTTTAAAAGCTAACGGTATTCAACATATTTTCTCAGCGCCCTATCACCCCGCTTCTAATGGAGCTGCGGAGAACGCCGTAAAAGTATGTAAAATAACAATTAAAAAGGCTCTCAAATCAAATGATGTCGTCCATGCGGCTTTACAGCATTTCTTGTTAGCATACAGAAATACAGAACACTACACCACTGGTGAAAGTCCAGCTAAATTATTATTAGGGCGTAGGGTGCGCATGCGATTGGATTGCCTTAAGCCGAATCATAGTAGGCGAGTGACGCGGGTCAGGCAGGAGCAGGCGGATGCGACCGCCGGGGGCGTCGTGACGCGCCAGTTTGACGTCAATGACCCAGTTTGGTTCAGAGAGTATGGTAAGTCTAAAAAGTGGGCACCTGGTACAATCTCACGAAACTTAGGTAACACTGATTATCAAATAAGATCTGCCAACGGAACCGAGGTAACTAGACATGTTGACCAACTGAGAAAGAGAGTGTTATGTGAAATAGGCACGACCGCGATGGATCGTTCATTACGATTAATGGACGATCGAAGTGAGCGACCCAGGGCGGTACCGCGGCGATCTCGTCCTTCTTTATTATTTCCAACAGTTACGGAGGGAGGCGCCGCCAGCGGAGCGCCGGCAGCGGACCCCGAGGTCGCACCCGCGTCACGAGAACCCAGCGAGCCCAGTGGTTCGACCGCAGTTCCGGATTTGCCCAGTGTGCCTGAGCGGAACGATAATGCAAACAATGATTCTTGTAAACAACGTGCTCGTGTTCCGAAACCTACTAAAAGATATGGAATAGATGAGATTTATCTCTAATGCTAATGGTATTTATCACACTCTCTGTGTTTGTGTATGTCGGAATATGTTGATAGTAGCAGGGTTGTATCATATGTTAATTTTTTAAAGTTTAACATTTTTAGTTATTAGTAAATATAATTAATTATATTATTAGTTTAGTAAATAAGAGTGGAGTTGACAAGTATGTACCGACATAAGTTGATATTGTATTTGAAGGTATCTAGATATAACTTGCTTGTGCGTCAGTGCAATAAATGCTCCGTGATACCACACATGTCTTTTATTTGGCACTTAGAAATATAGACGATGTCGCCATTGCTACATCGTTTACATGTGATCCACATGAGATAAATAATTTTATACCCAAACATAGCAAAACATTACAGTTACTAACCCAGAATATATGCAGCCTATCTGCTAATTTTTCTAATTTAGAAATTTTATTAAATAATTTCAATACTCTTCCCGATTTAATTATACTCACCGAATGTTGGCTACCCAAAAACCCTATAATCCCTTGCTTGAAGGGCTTTTCTTCTGTATCGTCTCAAAATCCAGTCAATCAAAATGATGGTGTAGTTGTGTACTATAAAAATACCCTACCTGGAATCTCAATAGAAGAACCGCCCTTATCAGATGCCAGCCCATTACTAATCAAACCTAATCCTGAAACCGTCATTATAGGCATTTATCGTCCCCCCTGTTCACGATAAATCTAAATATATTAATTCCCTAAATACCTTTTTGGAAACCATAAAAAACTATCATCGTCACTAATTAATACAGATTTTTTCTCTGTATTTAACTCAAGCGACCCAAATCAAGCAATGGATCACTTTATGGGTATCGTCCAATCACAAGTATCTTGACACACCGTTAAAATAAATATTACCAACCGACGCCAAACTATCAAGCCATGGATCACTCCCGGATTATTAAAATGCATTCGTAATAGGGATAAAATGCATAACAAATCGCGAAAACAACCACATAAGGATATCTTGCGCACAACATAGATATAGGAATTTCTGTAACTCACTCCTGAGAAAACTTAAAAAGAACTACGAGAAGTCTCTTTTGGCGAATGCAGGAACAAATGCGAAAAAATTATGGGACGCAATCAAAGATGTCAGTAACCTAAACAAAAAGTCTAATCACTCTAGTAGTCTACTCAACTGCAAGTCTATTCCAGTTGAATCTACGGATTTCGTCAATTCCTTCTTTGTCGAGATTGGAAAGTCACTTGCAGAAAATGTAACGTCTGCTAACCCCTTGTCTGCTAATGAGGTTAGTGCCCCTGTCTTTAAATCTTCCACGCTTCATTCATTTGCTCTGCTCCCCGTGACTACCGAGGAGGTAGAATGTATTATTTTATCCCTGAGAGACAACTGCGCAGTGGGATAGGATAATATAACATCCAAAATCTTAATACTGGCTCCCCCAATTGCTCACATCTGCAATATCAGTATGAGCACTAGTATTTTACCCTCTGCCTTTAAAAAGGCCACGGTCCACCCTATTTTCAAGAATGGTGATCGAGGCCGTGTCGACTATTACCGTCCCATTTCCATACTTACAGCCCTATCTAAAATACTGGAACGTCTGATCAATATACAATATACAACTGATGAAGTATCATGAAGACAAACAATTATTATCCTCCCATCAATACGGCTTCAGACGCAATAGATCAGCAACTGATGCTGTTCACGAACTTACTACTCATATTGCCCGAAGTTTAGATGATGGAAAAAAATGTGTGGGAGTATTCCTTGATTTTACGAAGGCCTTCGACACGGTATCGATCCCAATTCTTCTACAAAAACTAGAGGCTCTCGGCATTCGTGGTGTCCAGCTGGAATTGTTTGTAAGCTATCTTCGAGGTCGTAGCCAGCATGTGATTATTGATGGGCATACTAGTTCCTACCTACCAATTGAATATGGAGTTCCTCAAAGAAGCATTCTTGGACCTACTCTGTTTCTTGCATATATTAATGGCCTATGCTCCCTAAATCTGAATAACTGTAAAATTATATTATACGCTGACGACACTGCCCTTTTGTTTACTGCAGATAACTAGAACCTTGTCTTTGAGCATGCTCAGTCTGGGCTTAATGCTGTTACTGAATGGCTGCGCCAAAATCTTGTCACGCTCAATGTCCAAAAATCATGCTATCTTACCTTCTCGATCTACTCCCTACCCAAAAATTCAATCCCTTTCTCGATTACTGCTCATTCACACCCTCCTGTCTCGTCCTCTTCATGCTCTTGTCCCCCTCTAACCTGTACTAAAACTACTAAATATTTAGGTATCACTTTAGATAGCAGACTTACTTTCGAAGAACATATCAAAATCACATCAGGAAGAGTACGCAAACTTATATACGTGTTCAGAAAATTGCGCCACGTTGCAGACTCATCCATTCTTAAAATGGTATACACAGCCCTTTGCCAATCCATACTCACCTATGGCATAACCTCCTGGGGCGGCGCAGCCAAATCTCATCTTCTTTGTCTGGAGCGTGCCTAGAGAGCGTTGTTAAAAGTATATAAGTTTAAACCTATTCTATTCCCGACTGCCGACCTCTACCAGTTGTGCCATGTACGATCGCGTTCATATCTGCAGTCATAGTTTTAAAATTCTTACGGGTTAAAATAGCGTGCACTGTGGTTCCACTAAGTACACACACACATGCATATTTAAAAAGAATAAATATTCCATCAAATGAATACGGTATTTAATACCAATGATTACTAAGTAAAACAGTTTATTATTCTATGACATAAAACATAACAAAACAGAAAGAGACGGTAATCAACGATGGCCGAACTGGGCCCGATAATTGTCGATCGAACTATCGTCGTCTCTCATTATTTGCATAAGATTTGCCTATAGAGGAAAGCCTGCGACTGCCAGACTTATGTCATTTCAATAAGGTTGAAAGTTAGACCAACTTTAGTTTTCGTTAGGCACACGACCCTAACATAGGTAGTGGTTCCTTTGAAAGTTATTGGGTAGCAATTTTATTACTTCGTGTGAGCAAGTGAGATCTAAGATATATTAGATAATCTCGCTTGCTCACACTCGCTTGTTCTAGTTACTAGCGTTTCTTGGATTCCGAAGTTATTCAAGGATTTCATTTTGTCTATTTAAAAAAAATAGTAGATATTACTGACAATTTTAATGTTTCAAGGTGCCATTTGAACTAAGTAACTGACTGACTAACTAACTAACTGATATCTAAGAATTACAATACCCTGTCTTCAAACACGGAAATCAGCAAGAAATATTAAACGAGAGGGAGCAAAATAAAACATTCAATAATTAAAATTAGTAAATTTTATTGAAACAGTTTACCTATAGTTTTGTTTACAAATTGATGATTATATAAAGCTACTAGCTGTGCCCGCGACTTCGTCCGCGTGGAAGTCGGGGGGACGGTCAGGCGGTCACGCGTATTAGAAAGAACGCTGGTTCGCCGTATTAAATTTTTCGCTGCAAATTGCTTATAACGACTATATCTCAAAACCTATTCATCTGATTTATATACTGTGAATGGCAATTTTAGTCTACATGAAAAGCCGAAAGGAATAAACATATTTATTTGGATAAGGATTAATACTGAATTAAAGAAAATTGGTTTCAAAATAACTTATGTTTATAATGAAAAAATAATCTTAAAAAATGAACATAAAAGTGGTTATTGTAAGTAAACCTTAAGAGATAGATAATATGCTCTCGCGGACTTTTTTGTGGCAAAAAATGAGTACTTCACATCTTTAGTACATTGTTTTACTATATCTTTGTTGGTTTGCGCAGCGTTCGCGTGGAAAGCTCGCAGATGGCCGACTCATTCAACTTTCACCTGCATTGTTGACGTTTCCCGTAGGAAATCCGGGATAAAATGTAGCCTATAGCCTTCCTCGATAAATAGACTATCTAACAGTGAAAGAATTATTCAAATCGGTTCAGTAGTTTCTGAGATTAGCGCGTTTAAACAAACAAACAAACAAACAAACAAAACAAACTCTTCAGCTTTATAATATTAGTATAGAGTATAGATACATAAAGCTATACATACAGAATATTACACTAATTGTATCATCTACTTATCTCCTGTAATTAAGGTTACAGCTTAATTATTCGTTTTCATAAAGAAAAGATATTGAAGCTGTCCTTAAAATACTATCTAAGTAATTAGTAGTTTTAATATAAACTGGCAGAACCTTTCATGCACTATATGGACTCGATGCACAGGGCAGTTGTCTTGCACAAATGATATTGTTGGCATATCATCAATCGGATAAATACACCGCACAGTTGGTAACATGGTTTCTTCCAGCACTTGCACATAATGAGCAGCTGTAGTGCGTCCTGCTATCCACACCTGTTCCCCAGGTCCAGCAGCACTCATCCAGCCCCACATATATTTTGCGTCCACACTCCATATTTGGCACAATATTTTTTTCTTCATACCGAGTTGCATTTCTTCGCTATAAATGAAGCCTACCGTGTTGCGTTGACGTAAACGAACTTTTCGTCCGTAAATATCGCTTTTTTCCAGTAAAAATCCAAATACAGCCGAGCAAATTCTAAATGTTTTTGCTTATTTATTTCGGATAAATACGGCTTTCTTGCTGGCTGTCTGTGGTGTAGTCCCTCCCGGTGCAAACTCGACGAACAGTAACCACTGATGTGTCGAACTGTTCCGCAAATGTTCAGGTTGGTATAAAGCCATTATTTTCGTACTGTTCCACCATGGATCTCCGCTGTGTGGCATGTCGCTGTGTTAATAAGCGGACGACGGCCGCTGCGCGGCGACTTTTTACACTACCCTCTTCTTGGTGGCGCGTTACCCAACGCTTCACCGCTTCTTGTTTATTGTGTTATTTGTGTGAATGTGTGAGTGACAGTGGTGACTGCAAGCTATAAAGTTTTGCGAACTATGACTGCAATTATGAACGCGACCGTACTTACCGTCCGACAGCTATACATATTAAACACTATCCTGAAACAGCACCAGGAGAAGAAACCAATTCCTATCACATCTCGTTCAGCTCGAAATCCCCCGCCTCTTATCCTGGAATGTTTCAATACTGCCTTTTCCCACCGTTTCCACTTTTACCAGGGGCCCTTTTTATATAATAAACTAAACCGGACACTTGACTTATACCTATTACACAAATATAGTTAAAGTTCGTAACGTTTGTAACAAGATGTGTAGGGAGGCCCAACGCCGTCACATTCACAAGTCTGTTCAAAATGGTGATCCAGGCAGAGTCTGGAGGTTTTTAAAATCTTTGGGAGTAGGAAAGAGAAACCACAGTGTTTCCAATTCTCTTAATATTAATGGCCTCAATAGGCATTTCTCTTCTTCTTGTGATTTTGGTGGCAATGATAAAAGTTCCATATTAAACCACCTCAATTATTTTCCAGCTCCCGATTATCCTCCTTTTTCGTTTAACCTAATTACCGAATGTGATGTTCAAAAGTGCGTCCTTGCTGTAACCTCGAATGATGTTGGGGCTGATGAGATGAGCCGTAAAATGGTTCTGCCCATACTTGACATTATCCTCCCCACTTTAACACAAATCTTCAATAACTCCCTTTCCACTGGTTGCTTTCCCTCTATTTGGAAAAATGCGTTTATTACTCCTTTACCCAAAAAATCCAACCCATCGTCCTTTTCCGATTACCGTCCTATATCTGTTCTACCATTTTTGTCAAAAATCCTTGAACGTTTAGTTCAGTCACAATTAAATTATTTTCTTAGACAAAATCACGTCCTTAATCCCTCCCAATCAGGATTTCGTGCAGGACACAGTACCACCTCTGCACTTATCACTATCGGTGATGACATACGACTTGCCATGGACAATTCGCAGTTGACCATCCTCACGTTGCTTGATTTTACAAATGCATTCAATACTGTCGATCATGATGTTCTACTCAGTTTGATGCGCACTGTGAACATATCTCCATCGGTAATTATTTGGTTCAGTTCGTACCTCAGTGGCCGTCAGCAGTGCATCCGTATTGATGATGATCTATCATCATGGTGTCACATCTCGGCTGGGGTACCTCAAGGCGGTGTGCTCTCTCCTTTGTTGTTCGCACTTTTTATTAACCGTATCACTGATAACCTTCGGTCTTCCTACCATCTTTATGCGGATGATCTGCAAATTTATTGTCACTCTCCATTAGCTGATTTACCTTCCGCGATTTCCTCTATTAATGGTGATTTGATGCGAATATCTGACTGGAGCAGATCTTTTGGAATTAAGGTGAATCCGTCTAAAACGCAGGCAATCATAATCGGTAGCCCTTATTTTGTTTCTCGTATTGATTGGAGATTAGTGCCTCCTCTTAATTTTGATAATGTGGTAATTCCTTTTAGTGACAAGGTAAAAAATTTGGGTTTAATATTCGACAAAACTTTGTCATGGTCGCATCATATTAATGACGTGAGCAGGAAAATGTTCTTAGCATTCAGCTCGCTTAGAAGGTTACGTAATTTCCTACCTGTTGATACTAAAATTGCGCTGACACAATCTCTTCTTCTCCCTCTCCTTGATTACGCTGATACTGCTTATCTCGACGTCACTGAGGAACAGTTAAACAGACTCGAGCGTCTTCAAAATCTTTCTATTCGTTTCATATTTCGGCTTCGCAAATATGATCACGTTTCTTCTTTCCGTTCGCAGCTGAAGTGGCTTCCTATCCGACTCCGTCGCAATTTGCATATTGTGACAATGCTCTATTCGGTCTTATTTAATCCGTTTTCTCCATCTTATTTAAAGGAGCGCTTCAATGGAGATAACCACTCTTCAAAGAAACTTGGGCCCAAAGAGTACAGAGCTAAATTTTTTACATAATTTAGAAGATATAAATACAATAATACTGAGCCACTTTTTACGTCGATTTATAATGGCCAAATCGATAAAATAAATCATTAAAAATATTTGAGGTTATCTCAATTATTTACGTTCCCAGTACATTATTCGACTGAAATCTATTTATTTAAGGTTGTTAATGAAGTCATTACAAGAATGGTATGCTCTAACAACCACAGAACTCTGCAGAACACATAAATGCTTCAAGGTTATGTACCTACCTGCTTTTACAACACAGAGTATGTAGGTACCTATTGCGACATTTTAGCCCTTTTGTTTTTGTCAAACAAGTAAATGATTTTTCTTTCACTAACATGTTATATAATTGGCTGGATAGTAACTGTTAGTGCCACATAATATAATATTCTCTCTATGGATTTAGATGGAATAGGTAGACAGTAAAACAAAAATATTTTATTAATTATATTTATTCGTCATCATCACTTAAATAACACAATAATATGTCATCCAAGAATTGTGCAGGAGGTGTAATATGTTCTTGATGTCTAGCCCAACCCAAATACCATATAATACTAATTATGTGGGCACAGCAACCTACTGTTCGTTTCCCAACTATGCAATTACAATAATATTGTATAATAGCGTCTTTGCCATTCAAAGAGCTGTCAACTAATATATATACAAAATATATTTTTTTGCTAACATGTCTGGAGTGGATACGACCTCTTAATAACCAGGTCGTATCCGATGTTGACAGCTCTTGCAGTAGGTCACTGTCTACCTCCCTGCACACTTCAATGACATATCTGCCAGTTGCCCTTACATGCTCCCCGTAATAGGAACGAGCCTGTTTTATTTGGTACGTTCCCATAGAAATAAGTATTAAATCACTTAAGGATAGCGCAGGAAATTCTTGCAAATTATTTCCTACAATATTTATTGGTTCAAATTGAGCCCTACGTCTATTTAAATTGTTATTAATGACATAATCACATAACTTATTTTCTACATTCATATTTTGATGTATGATTTGCAGAATTTCCTGAGCATCAGTCCTATTAGTGATAGGAGGGTGAAAAGCATTAATAAGAGCAGCAGCAATTTCAAAATGTTCCATCAGAGATCTTGATGCGTTGCTGAAATAGTCTTGGCGAAAAAGTTTAAAATCCCTTTTGAACCTCCCATTGACTACTTCAACAACCCATCTTACTATTGTTACTGCTCTTGACTTATTTGCTTCTATGGTTGATAGTTGCGATTCACCCTGCTGTAAATTACTGGGTACATATATCCTATATCCACAATCATTTAGTAAGGGCAAGGCATCACGGAAGCCCCTATCCAGTACAAACGCATCTCCAGGTTGGAAATATCGTCTTAGAACCGAGTCCTCTGTAAACTCTTTTTTTATAATTTCCGCATCAGATGTGGTTGCTGGATAAGGGCCTAACACATCAAGTATGTAGCCATCCGATGTAACAATTAGTAATGGTTTTACTAAATTATTATATTTATGGAGACTATAAGTTTTTTTTTGGTACTTATAATTAGAGCTCCTTTGTACATAGACATAAGTGCCATCTAAAATAACTATTGGTTTTATTTCGCCGTTATGGTAACCAAACAATCCATTAGGTATAATTAGATTTCTATCCTGTACTTGCTGCCTATTGATATGATTGAAACCCAAATGATGGGGTACAAAATAATCATACATTAGGCGTTTTGCCTTTAACAAATACTTATTTAAAGTTGACTATGGGATTTTAAGTAGTGTTGACAACCTATCATCAGAATCCCCTGTCCTTAATTTCATTAAATAGGCAGCTAAAGCAGTAGGGCCTCTCTTGAATTGAAGAAATTGTGGTACTTCATTTAAAATCTGTTGAAATTGAGCTTTCGTAAATCCAATCCAGTGATAAAACATATGGTCTTCCATACTTTCAAAATCTTCAAAATCAAGGAAATTGACTTCAGCGTCTTTTAAAGTTAACATATCTTGGATATGGTCTGCATTGAATACATTAATGATATTCATTGATATATCATTAAGGAAGTCCGATGATGTGCAAGTCAAGTGATAGTCACATAATCTGTTATTTGGGGGCACATAATAATTGTACATTTTTAATAATTGCCTTCGCATGGAAGGAGTTACTCGGTTTCTTTCACTTCCGCAACATCCTTCAACAAAACATCTATTTTGTGTTTCCACTGGTCTAAAATACTCAGGTAAAACAATTGTATTGACATGAGGCCTTCTCGCTGATTGGGATTGTTGCAATGGAGCCTCATTTTCTTCCACCGAAGAAGGGTCTTGTACTTCCAGAGATCTTTGGGAAATTACTTCATTATCCGGGATTAAAGATCCGGTAGGAGAGGCTCGAATGATGATGAATGACTGGAGAGTCTTGAATATTCAGAGAGCCTCCGGAACTTGGTTCGTTAACGGGCACTGAAGAAGCAGCAGATGTAGAGGGGCCCGAATGAAAATGGCGGGAAGCTCTTGATGCTCTCATCCAACAAGAGTGACACAAAAAGGTTGAAACACTCATCTGAAAAAAAAAAATGTAATTAATTATAAATAAATATTTATATTACAAAATATTAAGGTATGATGTTTGTAATGTGAAGTAACTGTGTGTGTGTGTAGATGCTTACCGCGCGTGGGATAATCCATTCCTTTACAACTTCTATTATTTTCCGGTCTTGAGCGGAACCTATTCTCAATGGATGATATCTTATACGGCGTAACAGAGAACGTCCACAAAGTGTGCACACGCGACGGTGTCCCAAAGGTGCTTCTTCAGCTTCTGGTCTCTCATCATCATTGGCTACACTGTTGGCAGCATTGTAGCATGAATGACAAATAATATCACTTTCACTTGCCTGAAAAATAGGGACTAATTAATGATAATACTCATTGAATTGAAAAATATATATAACTACTAAATTATTGTTTTTAATACAATATTAATCTTTGAAGTAGTATTTATATAACCATAGTATGAATGCCTGGACAGAAAATCGTGGCGTAGAAAAATTAAGAGAGCTGACCTCACTTAATGTGGAAAAAAAGAATATGCTTACCGTTTTTGGTGCAATCCATTGTCTTACAATGGACAACATTATTTCGCCTTCCATTTCCAATCGACGACTTCCTATTGTATTGCAACGATCCGTTGCTATTCCACAAACAATGCAGAAACCCATTTTGGCAAATAGGTAGGCTAAATCCAGGTTATCAGGTGTTCGCGCAGAGGTCAAAGATTTGCAAAATCGGGTGTCCAGGTACAGAAAAGGGTCAGTGAGTATGCGATCAATATCGGAGTCCGGTTAACAAGCAAAAACTTCAAGAAATATACGAAATACACGAAAGAACGCATCCACTCAAGTTCAAGAACAAGAAGCGAATGTCAGGTTTTGACTTTTGACACTCAAACAAATATCTCAAGGGATATCTTAACATAACGTAAAACAATCGATATTGATCATTAAACTGATTCTATGAATAATTTCACTATACATAGATTCAGATTTAAAAAAAATATTTCCCTATCTGAATGTACAATAAATATATTTAAATAATAATTAAAACATTATAAACAGAAGGTTTTGGATAAAATACAAAACATACTCCGAAATCGATTTTCTTCATTATGAATCGATTTACTACTACTTCACTGAGAGAGTGACTGAAATTGACAGTTATTACCAAATGACAACACTTTAAAAAATACTGGCTTTTGTGAAGATAGCTATAATCGACGCTGTTATCTATGGAAATAATCAAAAGTGCGTTTACAGAGCTAGTTCGTAAGATGAAATTATTATTTTGCATTTTTTTTATATTTGGCCATTGTAAATGTTGTCCATATTTAAATGATGTAATCTGGAAAAATAGACCATTTTTTTGGTATATCTGTCATTCCTGTAACGCTTGGGCCCAAAATGGGTTATCTCCTTTTTAGCGATGCCCAAGGCGTCAACCGCAGTCTGCGTAGCACGGTTACCCTACGACTAAGACTACCGACATCCAACACCAATTTTTACTCCCACTCTTTTACTGTACAAGCTGTCCGTCTATGGAATGCTCTCCCTGTCGATATCAGGAAAGCCCAGACTATTAATAGTTTCAAAAATCTCGTTAGGTCTCATTATCTTTCTACTCTATCCTAAGTATATGTTATTATTATGTATTTATCTGTATTTATGCGTATTTGTATGTATTTATATGTATTATATATAGATATATATTCTGTATGTATTTTATTATATTCAAACATTTATTTATCTTGCTCTGCGCCAACGCCGATCTCCTGTTTGGTTTCCTTCCATCCAAAGGTTGACTGGAAGAGATTGCATTAGCGATAAGTCCGCCTTTGTACCATCTATATCTGCTTTGTGTTGTTTTGTATGTTTTACTCTTATGGTGCAATAAAGAGTTTTATCTATCTATCTATAGTTGCAAAAAGGCAGTAACAGACTTTTTATTAAAGCTTGACTACAATGATACCGAAAATTTGCTCCAACTCCTAATATGATTTTTAACTTCTTATTCTTTGCTCTCTCAATTAATAGATGTAGGTACATACTACATACTATATCTTTATACATACATATTATCAATATCATAGGGGAGTAACGGGGAGAACGGAATTAACATCTTTCCGGCCCCAACAGTCAACCTCACCTGCTCGCGCGGACAAAATACTTTTTATCCGCGGCGGTTTTTCTCGGAAGACCGCGGTGCTCCCTGCTAGACAACGGACGAGGCAATGGCGACCGAGCAATGGCGGTAAAACCACACACCCAACCAATGGTTGGAAGAGGCTGCAGGAGCCTGCGGGATTAAATAACCCCAAAAGACTGGTGCAGAAGGCAAGGGGAAACCACTGCAACTATTTTCCCGAGAAAATTGTCATGGAAGTAAATACACAAGAGGTGCTTTTGCCATGCAACCCGCTTAGCAACCAGCGCCGTGCTGCATCCGGGGCGGAGGCGGGGAAACCAGGCTTCTCATGAAAAATCTGCTACTGGAACATCAGTTAAGCTTCGTAAAATCCAAAAGATAGGAACCTGGAACTTTTGAGGCTTGCTACAACCAGAAAAATTGGACATTGTGAGACGAGAGGTGACCCGGTGTGGCTTGAGCATTTGCGGATTGAGCGAAACTCACTGGAAGAACAACGGTCACTTTGTTACTGGTACCCACACCGTCTACTGCTCTGGAAATGAAAGTGAGAGCCAAAATGGAGTTGCTTTGCTTATTCCAAAACATCTAAATAATTGCGTACTTGGTTACGAACCAGTAAGCGATCGCATAGTCTCTATGAAACTCAAAGCTCTACCTGTCAATTTGAACATCGTGCAAATATATGCCCCTACTAGCCGATCTACAGAGATATTGAGAGGTTCTATACTCAGTTGCAGATTACCATTGAAAAAATACCCAACAGAGAGCTACTTATTATTTTGGGTGATTTTAATGCAAAAATTGGTGCTAACGCCCGACAACACAGTGACTCAGTAGGGAATTTTGGACTTGGTATGAGGAATGAGAGAGGTGAGAGATTTATGCAGTTCGCAGATGAAAACAACCTGGTAGTGGCCAACAGTCTATTCCAGCACCATCCTCGTAGATTGTATACTTGGACATCGCCTACTGGACATCGCAATCAGATAGACTACATCCTTATCCAATCGCGTTGGCGCACATCCGTCCTCAATGCGCACACAATTCCCGGTGCCTGCTGCGGCTCGGATCATGAACTTTTGATCATGAAATTGCGATTAAAACTCAAATCTGCCAGAACTCCTTGTAAACAAAAAAGAATTGAAGTCACAGATATAGAAAAATTCACTTTCACCATCGAGAATAAGTGGACGGAATGGGTAGAAACAAAACACGGTACGCCAAACCCAAACGTCATGTGGGAAAAGGCCAAACAGCTTATCCAGCAGGCAGCAACAGAGTCTAAAACGCAATCAAAGGCGCACAAGCGGCAACACTGGATGACCGAAGGTACTCTTGCTCTTGTTGAAGAGAGACGTCGGAAGAAAGCTCAAGGAGCAGACATGAGGACTATTAACAAACTGTCTGCTGAAGTCCAAGCAGCATGTAGACGAGACCACAACAACTACCTTCATGCCATCTGTCACGAAATCGAGTCTCATGCTGGAAGACACGAATCGAAAGACATGTACCACAAAATTCGGGTTATCACTAAAACCTTACCATCTAAAACCTGGGCTATAGAAAACAGCGATAATCATGTGGTAACAGAACTGGTTGAAATCTCCGAAACATGGAAAGGCTACTGTCAGTCGTTATTCCAGGACCCGCACTGCCGCGATTTCCCGAGTACATGTCCCTAATACTGAGGATCTGGAACCAGACATTCTCCTGTCTGAGGTTAGAGCTGCAATAAAAATCTCAAAAACGGGAAAGCCACTGGAAGAGATGCCATTCCCATAGGAACCATAAAAGCTCTAGGAGAGTATGGTGATGAAATTTTTCACGCCATCTGTAATGAAGTATGGCGGACGGGAAATTGGCCCGATGAATGGACTCACACCATATTTACCCCCTTACACAAGAAAGGTTCCACAAAGAAATGTAACAACTACCGCCTTATTGCTTTGATACCACACGCCAGCAAAATTTTGTTACATATCCTTAACGAGCGTCTCAAAACATACCTATCTAAGGAGATAGCTCCAGAACACGCCGGCTTTGTGAAAGGGAAGGGCACTCGGGAATAGATTTTGATTGTTCGCCAGATCATCGAAAAAGCGCGAGAATTCAACAAATCGGTGTATATTTGCTTTGTGGACTTCTCAAAAGCATTTGACTCGGTGAAATGGCCTGTGTTATGGAACACATTATTGCAAATGGGCACGCCTTTACATCTAGTCCACCTTTTAAGACGGCTATACGAGGATGGAACAGCCTCTGTGCGCACAGAAGACGTCTTGTCAGGAAACTTTCGCCCTAGTGCCGGAGTACGCCAGGGATGCATAATATAATATGTCGTTGAGCTCAGTCGAAAGGTCTACGGGTCTCTACATTACCTGCAACGTCTGAAACATTTTCTTCCCATCAAAACTAAAGTAATGTTGGCTCAAGCACTTGTTATACCCATTATTGATTATGCTGATGTGTGTTGTCTGGATCTAACTGAAGAACAACTTAATAAGCTTGAACGTCTTCTCAATAATTGTATCAGATTTATTTTCTGTCTTCGTAAGTATGACCATGTCTCTGAATTCCGTTCTCAGCTTAAGTGGCTGCCCATCCGACAACGTAGGAATCTTCATATTCTTTGCCAACTTTATAATATACTTAATAATCCCCTAGCTCCAGATTATCTTAGATCCGAATTTCAACTTTTAAGTTCCACTCATGAAAGAATCCTACGTTCCTCTAACAGGTTGACCCTTGCAACACCTTGTCGGGTGTGCTGGTGGGGCTTAGGGAGTGAAACGAATAACTTCCTGATAGATTTATTGCCAACTAGCTTTTGCCCGCGGCTTCGCCTGCGTTAATTTCGCTTCCATAAAAAGATTGCTTAGATAAAGAGCCTTGCATTGACATAAACTAATATTATGCAAAAAAAAAATAGATGTACCTACGTGAGTGCGTGTTTGAGGATGCTATTCAATCACGCAAATTCTACTGGATGGATTTTGATGAAACTTACGTACCCGGGAAGAATAATGCCTGGAATAGAACATAGTTTATTTTTCCTACAAAAGCAAAGTCCCGGGGCGGAGGTGTTAAAAAACTAATAAATTCTACAGACAAAAAAAGGAAATTATAAAATAGAGAGTTAAAGTATCTCTTTGTATACAACATTTGCTGTCTTGCCCATTCGAGACATCACAAATAAACTGTCACAGCTAGTGACCCGCGAGCAAGCGACGTAGAACTGTCCGTGTGAGAAGCAATTCGTCCTGAGGTCGACTCCGGCTGCTCCAAGCGTTTGACCTTGCGATTTGTTAATTGTCATCGCGAAACATATAGCCACTGGAAACTGTACACGCTTAAATTGAAATGGAAAGTTGTTGGGAATGAGGGGAATGCGCAGTATAAAAACAATTTCACCAGCTGCACAACCAGTAAGTATTTCAGCTTCTATAATATTGTTCTGAAGCGACATCACTTTAAGACGAATCCCATTACAAAGTTTCGGCGGGGTTAAGTATCGTAGCAGCATAATTGGAATGCCTACTTTTAGTGCAATTGTATGCGCGGGCAGTCCAGATGCCGAAAGTGAATTAAGGAACTCTACTGGATAAGTTGTAGCATCGGTACTATCTAAAACTGTATTTATGGATTGATATACCACCTCGCTCCCATCATTTTTTTCCAAAATACTTAAATTAATAGCAGCTGCTTGCTCATTTTTGGGTGTTAGGATTGCTCGCTCGCATATCCAAGAATCCTCGTGATGAATTATGTGAGATAGGTTTGAGATATAAACGAATTGAATAAGTTCCTCCACCGAAGTAACTACTTGACAGAGGTTCTCTGGCAGAGTCACCAATCCGTTCGATTCAGGCAACGTACCATAACCGATTTTTAATAACACATCTGAGAATTCTTGCGCTCGAGGATTACCACCCATATTCTCCCATATTACGTGTTAGACTTAATTTCCTAACCTGAGGCCAGAGTATGGAACGTTTGACGGGTAGAGTCTGGTGGAAATCACCACAAAATAATACAGTGGTACCTCCCATAATGTGATTGTTTCGCCGGATATTTTTAAGCGTATGGTCGACTGCTTCCACTGCTTTTTTATGAGCCATGGTGCATTCGTCCCAAACGATTAGGCTACATTCTGCTAGTATTTTTGCTTTGTCGCTGTTCCGCGACACTGCACTGCACAAACTGGTGTCTCATTTATATCCAGGTCCAAAGGGATCTTGAACATAGTGTGCGCTGTTTTCCCTCTAGGTAATAAGGTGGCAGCTATCCCCGAAGACGCAACAGCTAACGCTATCTTTCCTTGCCTTCTGACCTCAGCCAGTAATAAGCGAGTCAAAAAGGTTTTGCCTGTACCACCAGGCGCGTCAAGGAAAAATGTTTCACCCTGCTTTTCGTTAACACTTCTCAATACGTTGTCAAACACAGACTTTTCCTCATCGAAAATCATCCCAATACCATTATTTACGATCTCAGCCATTGCAACAGCGTCATAACTTGTATCTGCTGAATATTTGCGACTCACTTGTGGATCGTCAGAGGTTTCCTGTGGCTCCGGAAGACCGTAGTGACTCAAAGAATGGCCATCAATTGATAAGACAACACCTTGAAGCGAACAAAGGCAATAATTGATAACTCTTTCATCAGATACAGTTACATTATCTCCATAAGAATTTTTAATTAATTAAAAAATTTGCCAGCGGCTACAATCGTGTTATTTCTTAAATTATCATGAGGCGCCATCTCGTATCGGGTGGTCAAAAAATAAATATCTAAACCACGGGAACTAAATAAACAAAGCAAATTGAATTAAATAAATAAAATGCTATTTTTTTATAATTTTTTTTAATCATTATCCATACATATAATAATTAATTATTTATAGCTTTTTATATCGATTCAAAAATGACGAAGTTCCATACAAACTTGCACCCCCTATTTCATCCCCTTGGGATAGAATTTCAGGATAAAAAGTAGCCTATATTCTAATCCAGGTTACTAACTATATCTGTGCCGAATTTCGTTCAGATCCGTTCGGTAGATTTTGCGTGATGCGCGTACAAACAGACAGACAGACAAAAATTCTAAAAAAAATTGTTTTGGCTTCTACTGACCCTAAAAAGACCCCTTATAAATTTTTTTCTTAAATATCTTCAATGTACAGACAAAGTTCAGTTACAGTTTTATTATATGTATGGATATGGATATATGGAAAACATTAACACGATTTGCAAAATCAAGCAAATATATAAAAGTTTGTTAAAATTATAATATATACTTTAGTTTCATACACAAAATGCACTATGATCATGACACACTTTATACTACTTAAGTTCATAAACAGTGCATCCTACAGACAGTTTTAAAATCAAAGTAATGAAATTTGATATATCAATCTACACATGAACACTTACAAACACATCATTCCTATGGAGTTACATTCCATGGTACCTACTGACTTTGCAAAGTTAAGTACAAAATAAAATTGCTATAGAAAAGAACTATGAAGTACAAAATAAAGTTGTTACAAAAAAGAAACTGTAGGGATAGGCTTATAAACTTAGGATTCCTCTTTTAGGCGATGGGCTAGCAACCTGTCACTATTTGAATCTCGGTTCTATCATTAAGCCAAATAGCTGAACGTGGCCATTCAGTCTTTTCAAGACTGTTGGCTCTGTCTACCCCGCAAGGGATATAGACGTGATCATATGTATGTATGTATGTATGTACTTATACAAAAATACAATACACTGTTACACAAAAATAATATTTTTACAGTTATCGAATTAGCATTAACATGTATGGTTTTTTATATATTTATTACCAAACTACACGTATTAGATAAAACGAAATTACAAATATGTTTTTGTAACTAACCTAGAAAATGAACAAAACGAACGGGTTTTTTAACGATGCGACCTCTACGCGTTATACGATGCGTATCTGTATTTGTACCTTCTGTGCTGTGTTCTATTTCCACAGGGCTTGACAAGTTTCTCTGTGGCATGATACTCTTAGATACGTCTAACCTTTTGTCTGTACCTCGTTCACGATCCAGTGGTACAGGGCATAAATTGCTTCTCCGCGTAACGGTTAAATCATCGTCTTGGAGTACGTACGCGGGTTTGAGCCTATCTATAGATATACGTGTTAATTTGTCTTTGACTCTCACTACAAATACCTTACTTCCTCGTTGTATGACTTTATATGGACCGTCATAAGTCGGTTGTAAAGGTTTTCGAACTGCATCATTACGAATGAAAACATATTCGCTTGTCTTAAGATCAGGATGAACGAAAATTGTCCGTGAGCCATGTTGAGAAAACGACACAGGTTTGTATTTACATATAGTATCTCTAGTGGAATAGTGTAAGAGAAGTATTGAAAGTTACCAAGCCAAATGAGAAGATTATTATGTTAGGTGATTTTAATGGATGGGTGGGTGTAAAGCGTGATGGATATGAAAAGGTGCTTGGTGCGTTTGGTGACGAAAAGGTGAATGATAATGGAAGAAGTGTATTAGAAATTTGTCTAGAGTGGGATCTTTTTGTGTCGAACTCAATGTTTCAACATAAAGAGATCCACACCTACACAAGAGTGGAAGGTATTTTAAAAAGTATGATAGACTTTGTGATTGTAGATGAAAGATTGAAGAACAAAGTGCTGGATACCCGTGCATATCGCGGTGCTGGCATTGACTCGGACCATTTACTGGTGATATCCCGGATAAGGGGTATCTTCAATCGCTGGCGGCACAGGGTAAGGGAGCAAACCAGCGCTTTGGAAAGAGTAAAAGTAGAAAATTTGCAAGATATGGATGTAGGTAAGAAGTATATTAATAGACTGAAGGATGAATTTGAAGATTTAGATGAAATGAGCGATATTGAAGATGGATGGAAGGAATTTAAAGAAAGAATTGTGAAAGTAGCTGTTGAAGTGTGTGGTGTAAGTAGAAGAAGGAAAGGAAAAAATCACAAAAATGCGTGGATGAGTAAAGATGTGCAAGAACTTGTGCGATTAAAGAAGAAAGCATGGCTGGATTTGTTAGCAGCAAAAGCTAACTTAAGAATGCAAGAGGTTATAGATGAAGATGTGAATGAAGCACGTAAGGAATATAAGAAAATGAAAGATTTGGTTAAGAAAGCTGTGATTAGAAAGAAAGAAGAGTATAAAGAGGATTTTGATAAAAGGCTATCAGAAGACTTTCAGTCAAATCTGAAAGTATTCTGGAAATCCGTAAGGTCAGCCCGAGGAAATACTATAACCAGAGAGCTGACTAGGATCAGATGCCAGGATGGTAGCGTTGTGAAAGGAGAAGAATGTGTACTAAAGATATGGAAGGACTATTTTGAAAGTTTATTTGAAAAAAAGGAAGGAAATAAGAAAGATTTCTGCTATAGCGAAGAAAAAGAGAATGAGATGGAAGGCGAAATTGAAATGTTCGAAATTGTGGAAGCACTTAAGAGTATGAAAGCGGGAAAGGCTGCTGGGTGTGATAGAGTGTCGGTCGAGATGCTTAAAGCAGGAAAAGGCGTAGTAGCTAGTCAGTTGTACTGCCTTTTCAATTTGTGTTGGAGAAGCGGCCGAGTACCAAAAGATTGGTGTAAGGCTGTTATCGTGCCACTTTACAAAGGAAAAGGGTCACAGCTGGACTGCAAAAATTATCGTGGTATAAGCCTGCTTAGCGTCGTCGGCAAATTGTATGCTAAGGTATTGATTAATAGAGTCAGGAATGAAACTGATGACAAAATATGGGATGCTCAAGCGGGATTTCGAAAGGGAATGGGATGTACTGATCAGGTCTTTTCCTTGCGGTGCATAGCCGAAAAGTTTTTGGCCAAGAGTCAAAAAGTCTATTGCACATTCGTAGATCTGGAAAAGGCCTATGACAGAGTTGAGAGGAATGAATTGTGGTCAGCACTTTCTATGCATGGGGTGAGCAGTCTCTTAATACGAGCACTGAAATCCTTATATGAGGATTCGAGTGCTTGTGTCAGGATAAACGGAGCGCACACTGAGTGGTTTAAGATTGAGAAAGGCGTTAGGCAAGGATGTGTTGCGTCACCGTGGCTGTTCAACCTATTTATGGATAGCTGTTTGACAGATTTGAAAGAGTCTAAAAGTGGATTAAGGATGAATGAGTTACTCGTCAAATGTCTGCTCTATGCCGACGATCAGGTTATACTGGCGTCATCAGCGGAGGAGTTACAGGAGATGGTAAACTGTATGCATGAGGCTTTAAAGGAGAAGGGAATGAAAGTGAACGTAAGTAAAACTAAAACACTGGTTTTTGAAATGGAGAAAGAAATGACAGCATGTAATATTTTGATTGGAGGAGAAAAAGTGGAGCAAGTGAAAGAGTTTGTATATCTAGGATCAAAGTTTACATCAGATGGCAAGTATGATAGTGATATTGAAAGGAGAGTGAACGCGGGGAACATGGTGAATGGAGCTTTGCATGCCTTTATGAGCAGTCAGAAACTATCCAAAAAGGCTCGACTGGCTGTGCACAGGGGCGTGTTGGTCCCGACATTAATGTATGGGAGTGAAAGTTGGGTATGGCAAAAGAAGCATGAAAGCAGAATAAATGCAGTGGAAATGAGAGCGTTAAGGAGTATGATGGGTGTGAAATTGAGTGACAGGATAAGGAACAGCGTGATAAGGGAATGTTGTGATGTGAAAGAAGATGTAGTTACAGGAATAGAAAAGGGTATGTTAAGATGGTTCGGTCATGTGGAGAGGATGAATGAAAGCAGGTTGACTAAGCAGATATACAAGGAGAGTGTGGAGGGAAAGGTCGGAGTGGGAAGACCTAGACGAACGTATCTTGATCAAATTAAGGACGTCCTGGTAAAGGGTCAGGTCAAAAGTACCCGAAACCGCCGAGCTTGTATGAAGAGAGTTATGAATGTGGACGAAGCGAAAGAAGTATGCAGAGATCGTGGCAAGTGGAAAGAGGTAGTCTCTGCCTACCCCTCCGGGAAAGAGGCGTGATTTTATGTATGTATGTATGTATAGTATCTCTAATCCTTT
Source organism: Amyelois transitella (assembly GCF_032362555.1). Taxonomy (NCBI): domain Eukaryota; kingdom Metazoa; phylum Arthropoda; class Insecta; order Lepidoptera; family Pyralidae; genus Amyelois; species Amyelois transitella. Next base: position 3,723,186 of record NC_083536.1, read on the forward strand.
CAACTAATGTTTCGGGATTGCATACCTGAGTTTTCGTAGTGTCGAAAAAATCTCCGGGTAACCTTAACGCTTGGCCGTACACCATTTCCGCAGCGCTTACTCCACTGTCACTACGGAGTGCTGCACGAAGACCTAACATTACAGTTGGTAACTCTTCTACCCAAGAAGTGTTATCTAAACGAGCTGAAAGAGCAGCTTTAAAAAATCTATGGAAACGTTCCAGAATACCGTTACATTGTGCGTGATATGGTGTAGTTCTTGTTTTATTCACACCCATATAACGCATAAGGCGGTTAAACAAATCGCTTCCGAATTGACGACCTTGGTCGCTAGTTATCGTATGTGGACATCCAAAACGTGCTATCCAACCCTGGTAAACTACACGTGCTACCGTATCAGCTGTTATATCTTTAGTTGGAAAACATTCAGGCCATCTCGTACACTTATCTATGAGAGTTACTAAATATCTATAACCATCCACTGTTGTTGGAAGAGGACCAACAATATCTACATGAATATGTTCAAACCTATCGCATTCAGGAAACTGTTGTAGCTGAGACAAAGTATGTCTGTTGACTTTACATCTTTGACACTGAATACATGTTTTTGCCCACAAACCTACATCTCGGTTCATGGTTGGCCAGAAAAATTTTGAACTAACTAATTTACGTGTGTTTCTTATTCCCGGATGGCTAAGGTTATGTACGCTATCAAAAACTATCCTACGTTTGTTTGGTACATATGGACGAACATTGCCTGTTGATAATTCACAATATAAATTATAGTTACAGTTAGGTAAGCAAATGTGTTTCAGCTGAATGTTATCCGATCCGTTGTTTGTTATAAACTCATCGTGGGACTGAGCTTTTGCCAACGCTGCGAAATCTACAGTCGTGGGACACGTTATTGATTCTACGCGGCTTAGTGCGTCGGCTACTACGTTGTTTGGACCTTCAATATGACGAATGTCGGTAGAAAATTCACTAATATAAATAAGTTGTCTTGTTCGCCTAGGTGTCTCCTTAACGGTACCTATTTTAGAAAATGCGTAAACTAACGGCTTATGATCTGTGTATATGATGAGAGACCTTCCTTCGTGCAGGTTCCTAAAATGTTTTATAGCCATATATATAGCGAGTAACTCGCGATCATAAGTAGAATACTTACGTTGAACCGATGATAAAGCCTTGGAATAATAACCTAGCGGCTTCCAGGTACCGCCCACGTGTTGCTGCAATACTGATTAGCCTGGTTGATACAGATACCATACTTTACAAATCTTTGAAATACTATCTCTAGATGCTTTTTATGGGTGATTGCGTCACTACTAGCTATTAATGCGTCATCGATATAACAATATACAAAATCGAGACCGTGTAGTACAGTATTATTCATAAAACGCTGGAATGACTGTGCTGCATTACGTAAACCAAAAATTAATCTAGGAAACTCATATAAGCCAAAAGGTGTAATCACTGCACTTTTCTCAACATGCTCAGGCGCGATTTCAATAAAATGGTAGGCTCTTTTTATATCAAGACTAGAGAATATTTTCTTTCCTGCTAAAAGATATGTAAAGTCCTGCAAGCGAGGAATAGGGTACCTGTCGGGAATCGTTATAGCGTTAAGTCTACGATAATCGCCACAAGGTCGCAACTCACCGTTTTTCTTCGGCACGACGTGGAGTGGGCTGGCCCAAGGACTTTTTGAAGGCCGGCAAATCCCCAGCTCCTGCATAATACGGAACTCTTCTTTTACCTTATTGTATTTATCCGGTGGAAGGGGTCGCGCTCTTGCAAAAACAGGCGGGCCTGTTGTCTCTATGTGATGGTATACCGTGTGTTTAGCTGGTTCTTTAAACGATAATGGCTTCGTAATCTCTGAATATCGCTGTAATAAATCCGAAAACGGCTGTTGCATATCTATTGTACTTATCGGAAGTTCACTATTGTGACACACGAGCGACGCTATAACGCCTAAACTGGTAGTTTTGTCGACTAACTTACGTGCACTCAAGTCCACAAGAAGTTTAAAATGTTCTAAAAAATCTGCTCCAATAATCGGCTGACTCACATTCGCGACTACAAATGTCCAACGAAAACAACGCCTTAGGTTCAAATTTAACACTAAAGTTTGAGAGCCGTACGTCCTTATCTCTGTTCCGTTCGCTGCATACAGTTTGTAATCCGAGCACTCACTATCACTATAGGATTTTTTTTTGCGTGGAATCACCGAAACGTTAGCACCTGTATCCACTATAAAACGTAGTCCACTATTTAAATCTGTTACGCAAAGGCGGTGGGATGGCAAAACGGTGCAGACTTCCGCCACTGGCTGCACTCTCGTTAGTTTTCCGGAGTTTTCCAAGCACATGGTTTCTCACATTTCTTGGCACGATTCTTGAATCGGTAGTGGTAGAAACAGAGCCAATCGGGGCTATTGGGTGTGCGCTGCCGGGAAGCGCTGCGCGTACGGTATGATGAACGTTTATTACCCCTGTCGCGTTGGATTGACCTTGACCTCGTATCCATTTGGTTCAACCGAACATTTATTTTGGCTATCTCTGCCATAATTTTGTCGCACTGATCTGATGAGACCTGGGAAACCTCGGCGACGTTCTCAGGCCGAGTCGTCTCTTGGATTTTATCGGCAATGTCACACAAACTTTCTAAATCCACATTCTCCGTCACCGCAAGAACAGCTCTCGCCGCTGGTGGCAGATGACCTTGCCACAATATACGAAGGGTTTCGTCAGGAATCTTACCCCTTGCGAGATCGCGCATGCGGCGCAATAGCTGGGAAGGCTTTTGTTCCCCAAGCTCCATTTCCCCGATTAATTTCTGTATTTTCCTGTTTTCTGACTCCTCGTAAATTTGTAGTAATCTGGCCTTCAGACTTTCGAATTTGTTAGTTTTTGGTGGATCGATAAGTAAATCGGATACTTGTTGAATGGCATCCTTAGTCAATTTTGATACGACGATATTAAATTTAGAATCATCTCCCATTTTCTGTGGTGCTAATATCGCCTCTGTTCGAATAAACCAAACCCTCGGTTGATCTGTCCAAAAATCCGGAATTTTATTGGTTAGGCTAATTGCAGACAACCCATATCCTAATTTCTCTTCCGTGTCCGCCATGGTCGAAGTACCGGCGACGGCGGGCGGTGGTACCGGAATTTTAACAGGCTGGTCAACTTGAGGTGGCACTTGTGAGTTCATTTTTCACAATAAATTTTGAGTCTGAAATTACTACTACACTTTTGTTCACTTTTTCGCGGGTCACCAGTGTCGGGTGTGCTGGTGGGGCTTAGGGAGTGAAACGAATAACTTCCTGATAGATTTATTGCCAATGGAATAATTTATAATACATATATGTGCGTAACCGATAAAGTTCACGAGACGACTGGGAACGGAGGGGATTCGATCGCCAGTCGCTCTACATAAAAATGCAATTCAGCAAGTTTGCATGTCGCTACAACCTTTTCACCGTACAGGTTTTTATTCAAATTTTTTCGCTGCTACAGCTGTTAGACTTTGGAATGCACTTCCCGATTCCGTTCAAGCTTCTCTGAGCCGCGCCAGTTTTAAGTCGCATGTGGTCCAGTTGTTTCTGTCTCAGTCATGAGAGAGTTTTCTCTGTATGTGATCTGCTGCAAATATATATATATATGTATTTATGTATATGTATGTTTACTGTAGTATATAGGTATATATTATGTATAGGTTTTTAGTATATATCATATAGTAGGCAAGTATGTTTATTGTACATTATTATTATCACCCACACAAAGGTTCTCCGCTTAACCCAATGGTAGACTGTTAGATATTGCTGTTAGCATTAAGTCCGCCTATTGTACTTTACAAATTGTAATTGTAACAATAAAGAATAAATAAATAAAATAAATAAATATCACCGCTCTTGTTCAATGTATACACTGAGTTAATAATGCGCATCACTCTAGAGGATTGGACAGACGGTGTGAAAATTGGTGGATACAAAATTGCCAATCTACGTTATGCTGATGACACCACCCTCTTTGCAACTAGTACCCAACACATGGAAGATCTACTTCAGAAAATGGAACGTGTTGGCCTCGAGTTTGGTCTGAAAATAAATCGCAGCAAGACGAAGATGATGGTTGTGGATCGCGCTAACAGTAATTCGCCAGAAGTAACTAGAATCACGAACTGTGACGTGGTCCAATCGTACACTTACCTTGGCGCTCTGATTTCGAATAACGGTGGATGTATCGACGAGATAAAGCGACGAATGGCAATCACAAGATCGGCAATGGACAGAATGAGAAAAGTATGGAGGAATCGTAGCATCACTAAGACCACAAAGACCAGACTGGTGCGCACGCTTATTTTCCCCATATTTTTGTACGCTGCTGAAACGTGGACATTGCGAGAAGTGGAAAGAAAAAAGATAGACGCCCTAGAGATGTGGTGCTGGAGGAGAATGCTTGGTGTGTCTTGGACAGAGTTCCGCACTAACGTCTCGATACTCCAAGAGCTCGGTATTAAGCAGCGACTATTTCCCTTAGTACAATCTCGCATTTTGTCATTCTTTGGACACGTTACAAGGAGAGGCAACCGATCCATAGAACGGCTTGTTGTCCAGGGTAAAGTGGAAGGCTCTCGACCGCGCGGGAGGTCACCCATGCGATGGACCGACCAAATAAAGTCTGTGATTGGCGGTTCACTTAACGAGTGCAGCAGGATGACTTCCAGCAGGGAGAAATGGCGGGACATCGTAAGGCGCACGTTGGCGCCCGCCTCCAACACTACATGATGACCACGACCACTCTGTCAAGAGTGACACGACTAAGAAGAAGATTATCACTATCACATATATTCATGTCTATTTAGATCTTCTTACGTAAGTATATAGTAGCAAATTTATATATATATATATAAATTTGCTACTATTAAATTTATATGTACATATATATATACATATATATATATATATATATATATATATATATATATATATTATATTATATATATATATTATATTCAGAGCTATGCTTAGTTATTTGTTCATTGTCATATAGTTTGGATATAATTTAGATATAAGAAACTGATGTAATTATGTTTTTACCTAGCACTCATTTTCTTTTAATAACTTACTTTTGATTATCTGTTTAAGACAAAACAAATAATTAGGTGTTTTCAGTCACCTTGTGGGGAGAGGCTGGTGCACTGAGATACAGGCTCTGCTTAGTTCAGACACTCTCGCAACCTTTTGTTATATTCCTTACCTGTGATTTGTTTGTTTATACACTAACTATAGGATTGTAGAGAAAATAAAGAAATTTTTGATTTTTTTGATCTTTTCAAAATAGTGTCCCTTTACGTCAATACATCGCTGCATCCGATAGAACCATTGGGAGAAGCACCTTGCCCACTCTTCCTTAGATGTCTCTTCAACGGCCCTTTCAAACGCAGCGACTGCTTTCTCAGCGTTCACAAAACGTTTACCGCGAAGTTTTTCTTTTATTTTGGGGAATAAATAGAAATTACAAGGTGCAAGGTCGGGGCTGTATAGCGGGTGATCCAGTAATTTCACTTTTGATGTCTCCAAAAAGTCGATGGTTCGCCTGGCGGTGTGCGCCAAGGCGTTGTCGTGATGAAGAAGGATTCTGCTGCGAGGTCTTTTCTTCCGAACTTTTTCAAAGACAAGTGGCAAACAAATATTGATGTACCACTTTGCATTAAATGTTTTTTTGTTGTGCCTGTCCTTCCGATGAACGAAGCCACCATCTTTTTTCCCACACTTCGACCTCTCTTCACTTTTGTGGGCAACTCCTCGAACGGAAACACCCACTGGGCCGACTGCCTTTTAGTTTCTGGATCATAACAATAAATCCAGCTTTCGTCACCCGTAAGTATGTCGAATACGACATTTGAGTCACCTCCGTTAAATTTTTCAATCATATCACGGCACCAATTAACACGACGGAGTTTATGGGCCTCAGTCAAATTATGGGGTATCCACCGGGCACAAAGCTTCCTGACCTCTAAATGTTCATGGAGGATTTTATGGATTTGGCTCATACCAATGCCTAGACTTGTCCGAATCTGCTGATAGGTAGGTAACTCTACGGTACGCCGTAGAAGGTCGTCCCTCACGCAGATCATCGGTGAGATTAGACCGACCACGCTTAAATTCATTGAACCAGTTGTAAACAGTGGCACGAGATGGGGCTTCATTATGAAAGGTCAATCTAAGTCTATTGTAACTTTCTTGTTAACTTACACCGAATGTCATAAAAAAATCATTGCACGAAAATTTTCTCGCGTTAAATTTATATTTTTGCCACGAATTATTTTCACTTTGCCGCCAAATTGCAAAAATAATGACAATTGAATGAAATTTTTACTTATTATTATTGCTAAAGAGATCCATTTTTGAAATGCGAATTCATTTTTTTATTATATAAATAACAAATGGCCAGTTCTAAAAACTTTCAGTGTCACCCTCGTATGACGCATAGATAAGGTCATGACGTGAGAACTCAGGGGCCGGATATTGACCGTGTAGAAGGACATCAGAGATTGAAAATGTTTAAATAAGGTCAAGCCAAGTGTCATCAGTATGTAGATTCTCATGCGTAGCGTTAAGGTGGAGAACAGAAAGATTAAACGAATTAGAGAGTTGAAGAAATTTTGAAGAGAGGGAGTCGTCTAACACGTTATTATTAAAATCGCCAAACAATAAGAAATGAGAGTGAAAAGCAACACAAGGCTCCAAGGCTGATTCGAAACAAGAATAGAGATTAGAACGAGAAGCATTGGGTCGGACTAAAAAACCCCAAGGAACAATTTTACCCGATTTACTTCCACTTCTAAAAAGAGGTACTCCGGGGATGCAGTGTGCGAATAAGTGGATTTGCTCAGTAACTTATACGGAAAATGGCTACGTAAGTATATGGCAACACCACCGCCTCGACCAATACCTCGATCATTCCTTATGATTATAAATCCTGGAACTGTAAAAAAAGATGAGTTCAAACTAGAGTTAAGCCAAGTTTCAGAGATTAGAATTGCGTCAAGGTGTTCAACGGAAGCAAGATCCAGAAGACTTGAATAATGTGCTGGTACACTCTGTGCAGGTCATTATTTAAAAGAGTGTGAAGTGAATCACTGTCGTGAAATGTGGAGTCATTGTCACTACAAGCAGTATGAAAAGAATCATCCATAATAATGTTATAATAATATAAATATGAATAAATAAATAAAAATATGTAAATCGACTACTACTTTAGGCCATAAGAATGAAGATTTTAGGCAAGCTTGGACTTCATTTGCACGTGTCCCACGTGGTATAACAGGCAATGTTTGTCTGAAGTCCCCGGCTAATAAAACAGTTACTCCACCCATAAGTCTATTGCAATTCCTTATATCCTGAAGCGTTCGGTCTAGAGCCTCAACACCCTTTTTATGTGCCATAGTAGCCTCATCCCATATTTGGCAGTTCGAAGCACTTCAGCCAGATCACTTTGTTTAGGTACCTATATTGCATAATGGAGCTTCCGAGTAATTGAGATTTAATGGCAACTTAAATGCAGAGTGCGCCGTTTTACCGCCATCAATTAAAGTGGCTGCAATACCCGAAGAAGCAACTGCAATAGCAACATTGTTTTGGCCTCTTACAGTTGCTAACAATAAATTTATTGAAAATGTCTTGCCTGTCCCACCTGGAGCATCAATAAAGAATAAATCACCGTGATCAGAACCAATAAATACTATCTATTATGCGATTATATGCTTTATTCTGGTCCTGGTTTAATTTTGGTAAAGATTGAGCAACTGAATCATTGAGTTCACTTGTATTATAAGACGTTTCCATGAGATACTGTCGATTGCATAGTACAGAGACTTGTTCTCGGAAAGAAGATGAAAAGCCAAAATTTGAGAGAGTTTTTCCCGACATAGATATAACAATATCCTCAATAATAATGAGATATTGGTTATAAATAGTATCTTCTTGAAACAATGAGATATTATCGCATTCTCTTTGCAGACGCCTCTTAATATCTTCTGTAAGACTGTCAAATTCAATTGACAGAAAACTATCAAGATAGCGAATAGTTCTCTAATCTTATTGGAAGAATGGCTCAATGAAGCTTCTTCCAATGTGCGATCCCAATGCGCATCATCCTCTAGTAAACCAAGTGCTTTGCATGCTTTTTGAAAGGTCGTGTGTACTACTCCAGCTACAGTTTTTAGCGCAATGAATGACGTGGGACCACGAATCTCATGCAAAAGAAGACGCAAGTACGAGTAATAACACTCAGGGTTACTTACACGATGAACGGTATATACCCTATCTAACACTTTATCTTTCTTCACTCCGTTAAAACCTAGCACGGATTGTCCTTGCTTACGCTTTTCAAATTTGTTGTTTTTTCCAGACATAGTAAGCAGATATCTCCGGGTATAAGAGAGTCTGCGCAAAGTTGTCAACTTAACACAGATCAAAAAAAGCCTGGAGTGTAGTTTTTGGAGGATTGTTTATCCTATCCACAACATTATTTTCATTAAAATATAACCTTTGTCCTTTGTTGTTGAATCCATGTTAGGGTCAGGTATCTCTGCACTAATTATTTTGTCGATCTTATCTTTTCTTCAAGCCAAAGAAGAATACTACTCTGTCAAGAAAGTAGCAGGAAAAGATCAATAATACACAAACTGTTTGTTATTCATCCAAATTTATTTTATCACCTTCAAAATATGCTCCTTTAGAAACGATACACTTACGCCAACGAATAATCCAATCATCAAAACATTTTTTAAACGCTGTTTCCGGAATTGAGGTCAGTTCTCGCCGCGAATTCTCTTTTATGTTTTCTACCGATTGAAAACGGGTGCCACGAAGTGGTAATTTGAGTTTAGGAAAAAGAAAAAAGTCGGCTGGAGCTATATCTGGTGAATATGGTGGTTGCTCGATGGTATTTGTTGAGTGTTTGGTTAAAAATTCGTTCACAATGATGGCCTTGTGCGAAGGTGCATTATCATGGTGCAAAATCCAAGAATTTTCTTTCCACAAATCTGGCCTTTTTCGTCGGATTTGCTCTCTTAAACGCCGCATAACACTCAAATAATATTCCTTATTTACCGTTTGACCTTCCGGCAAGAATTCCGAGTGCACAACACCGCGATAGTCAAAGAAAACAGTCAACATGACTTTGACTTTTGAACGACTTTGGCGTGGTTTTTTCGGTTTCGGTTCAGTTGGAAGGCGCCACTCCGAAGCTTGTTGACTAGTTTGCATGTCAAACTCCGAGGTGTCCGAGATTGACTAATTTGTCATTGTAGTGATTGATGATATGGTCATAATTACAGCCTGACATAAACTTATTTTTCCATTCAGTTTGTTTTTTCTGTATGTAACTTTTGACTGCCTGCTTGTTAACCTCGGAATGGTTTTATGCGTACCTCGTAACTGCGGCTCTGATCAGTTCTGGATGATTGTCGTAGAAATTTTTTTTTGCAGCCTTTATTTGTTTTCTCCGAATATTGTCTGTGAACCTTTTTCTACGTTTTCTACTTGTTTTTTCGGAAGCGCTTAATCCAGATTCATCAGAACTATCCAAACTTGCAGTGAATTGAAATTTGGTAACAGAATTTAATCATTTTATCATTTATTTATTCCTTGAATATGTTCACAATATACATAGGTCTCAAGTATTCAAGCACAGTTTCTGTTAACACACATTCTACCTTTGAAGGCGTCGGAATTATGTACATACATGTATTTTCAATAAGCAGCGTAATAGGCTCTGTCTAATTATTACCATTTTGTCATTTTAATGTCAAAATAATAAATTTGTCAAATTATAGTATTAATTAAAAAAAGAAATTAAAAATTAATTAAGTTGAGAAAAAATAAGTAAAATTCATTAAATGTCAAAATAAATATGATACCTACAGTCAATGAAATACTTCCAAATGTCATAAAAATTAAATATCATTGCTACATTTATAACATAATTTTATCATTAAAAAATTCCTCTAATGAATAATAACATTTTTCAATTAAATTTTTTTGTAATCTAGCCTTGAATTGTTTAATATTCTGAACTTAAATACTATCGGGTAGATTATTGTATGGTTTTGGCCCCAACACATACGAGTATATTGTTCGCCTATATGACACAAGGTTTGAATTACTCTGCGGAAGTATTTGTACTTTGTCGCGGGTAGCTCGTGGTCTTGTATTTACAATTTGTTTAAAATTATTAATATTAATTTTTACATATAAGCAAGCTTTTTAAATATACAATGAAAATAATGTCAATATACGTAATTTCTTAAAACTGTCAGTTTGAAATCCACCGAATATGGCACGAATACATTTTTTCTGTGTTCTAAACAGTGGATGTATATGCGTACCTGCAGCATTATCCCAGTATAATATACGAATTACTACGAATTACGAATTAAACAAATTTCTTTCAGAATCTTTTATCTGGAGTACATTTTGCGAATATTTTGCGCTACGTTTATATAGGAAGACAAATTTGAATCGTAATTGGTCGAGTTGGGGGTAGGTAGCGGTAACTCAACCACGATGAGGACCAAAGATGACTCACTTTCTGTTGCGACAATATTTTGTAAATTCGTTGAATCAATCGGAATCAACACGTTAAAGTGGCTCTCATTAAAATGTCCATTAAAACGCATTAGTTGAATTCCTTGTAATGGGTTCCCCAAAAGACGCAATATGTATGCCATCTCGAAACAGTTGAAATTCGTATGGATATATTTCCCCAGCTGCTTTAAGTTCGCAGGTTGTGCCATATATATGCGACTTGCTCATGTCGACTAGATAGAGTCGTTTCGTACCGCAAGAAACCCCAGATTCATTGTAAAAGATTTAAATATTTGCCAATTATTAGTAACATGGTTTACTATATTAGCCCTAATTTGAGCAGCATTTGAAATATTCCCATGTATCAAATAAGATAAAGACGATTATAGCACGCCCCGTCGCCAGGTATTTCAACCACCCTGCATCGGATTTGTAATCCTTCGACGGCGATTGTTATAATGTCTCTGTCCATCTTTATTCAATCAATATTTTTAACTAATGATAACGAAAAAAAATGTTAAGTTACTTAAAAATTACATTCATTGGATAACTAATGAAAATGAACACAAATATTACCTAAGACATAACATGTACTCGTATTTAATAACCCATAAATATATTAACACAAATAGTACTAATTTTTACTTAAATTTAAATTAATAATGAACACAAAAAAATATATTAATTTGATAACTACTGAAAATGAACACAAATATTACCTAAGACCTAATTAGACCTAAAGAAGTTTAATTTGAAAATATAAGTTAAGTAAGGAAAGAAAATATTAATTAGTGCATTCCAAGTAAAATGGAATGCACTAATTAATATTTTTAATGAATTAAAGAACTACAGAATTCTACAGACTGTACTTGCTACAATAACGAAAGCTGTTGACATCTTGGTACTCACGGAATGTAGACATTAATAAGCCCATACCTCAATTAGATAATTATACCTCTTACCATTCTACTAAATACATTAACCAAAATGATGGCGTTGTTATCTATATCAAGTAGGAATTAAACTTAATTGTAAAGGAAGTAGATTTATCCGATGCCTTACGTCTCCAGGTAGATCTAGGTAATCACATTTTGCTAGGTATTTATAGATATATCTTTTAATAGCCGCGTTTTACCTGAAATAAAACGCATATTAAACTACTTACCTTATTCAAAGCTTAATAATGAGATAAGCGTGTGATTGCCCGTCATTTATAAAACCTAATTGACCTACTCTTTATCCGTATTTCCGGTTGCTTCCTTTCGCCACCAGGTGGGGGTAGTGTGCGCGTAGATCAGAGCACGCTGCCCCTTCGTCATTGCGTTTTGTTCATAAGGATGTCGACAGCAGGCAGAGCTAAAAAGTTAAGCTTTGAATAAGGTAAGTAGTTTAATATGCGTTTTATTTCAGGTAAAACGCGGCTATTAAACCACTTGACCGTTATTCAAAGCTTAATAATGAGAAGTGTTTGTTATCGCCTGGTGAAGGAACAGCAACCAAACGCCAATGTGATAATCATCTCTGTTCTGTCACGGATTCATAATGCTTTTTGAAAATATCACATACAGGACAGGAGTTGTCAGTTTTATACAATAACTAGCTGTGCCCGCGACTTCATCCGCGTAGAATTGTTATTTTGAGCATCATTGAAGCCCTCAAGGATGAATAATTTTTTCCCCGTTTTTTTACACATAGTCCATTTTTTGTTTTCTCGTTAAAGTTGCAGCGTGATGTTATATAGCCTAAAGCCTTCCTCGATAAATGGTATATTCAACGCAAAAATAATTTTTCATTTCGAATCAGTAGTTCCTAAGATTAGCGCGTTCAAACAAACAAACTCTTCAGCTTTATAATGTTAATAGTAAATAGTATTGATTATGCAAAAAAATTGATGTACCTACCTACGTGAGTGCTTGTTTGAGGATGCTATTCAATCACGCAAATTCTATTGGATGGATTTTGATGAAACTTACGTACACGGGAAGAATAATGCCTGGAATAGAACATAGTTTATTTTTCTTACAAAAGCAAAGCTCGGAAGCGCAGCTGTTAAAAAACGAATAAATTCTAAAGACAAAAAAAGGAAATTATAATAATGGAAAGTTAAAGTATCTCTTTGTATACAACATTTGCTGTCTTGCCCATTGGAGACATCACAAATTAACTGTCACAGCTGGTGACCCGCGAGCAAGCGACGTAGAGCTGTCCGTGTGAGAAGCAAATCGTCCTGAGGTCGACTCCGGCTGCTCCAAGTGTTTGACCTTGCGATTTGTTAATTGTCATCGCGAAACATATAGCCATTGGAAACTGTACACGCTTAATTTGAAATGGAAAGTTGTTGGGAATGAGGGGAATGCGCGGTATAAAAACAATTTCACCAGCTGCACAACCAGTAAGAATTTTAGCTTCTATTATAATGTTATGAAGCGACACCACTTTAAGGCAGTCCCATTACAAAATGGAATGTCTACTTTTAGAGCAATTATATGCGCGGGCAGTCCAGATGCCGAAAGTGAATTAAGGAACTCTACCGAATAATTTTGCCAGCGGCTACAATCGCGTTATTTCTTAAATTCTCGTGGCGCCATCTCGTATCGGATGGTCAAAAAATAAATATCTAAACCACGGGAACTAAATCAATGGTGAAATGGTAAGTACTGGCGTTACTACATGTGTGTTATTCCTGCTAATCTTGAGGAGCATGGCAACCGTCGCCAATGCGGGGCGCGTCAAACTACCTACATAAAAAAAATTCTTCTCAAAGATGTGGTGAAACGGTAAGTGCTGGCGAAACTAAATCAATGAATAAAAGAAGTTTTAATTATATAATTAATTAAAAATTTTGCCAGCGGCTACAATTGTGTTATTTCTTAAATTCTCATGAGGCGCCATCTCGTATCGGGTGGGCAAAAAATAAATATCTAAACCACGGGAACTAAATAAATAAACAAAGCATAATTAATTTAATCAATAAAATGCTATTTTTTCAATCATAATAAATATGATAATTAATTATTTATAGCTCTTTATATCGATTCAAAAATGACGAAGTTCCATACAAACTTGCACCCCGTATTTCATTCCCTTGGGATAGAATTTCAGGATAAAAAGTAGCCTATATTCTAATCCAGGTTACTAACTATATCTGTGCCGAATTTCGTTCAGATCCGTTCGGTAGATTTTGCGTGTACAAACATACAGACAGACAGACGGACAGACAGACAGACAGACAAAAATTAAAAAAAAAATTGTTTTGTCTTCTATTGACCCTAAAAAGACCCCTTACAATATTTTTTCTTAAATATCTTCAATGTACAGACAATGTTCAGTTACAGTTTTATTATATGTATAGTAATATAATATAGTAATAGTAATATAGTAATATAGTATGGATTAAGTAGGATACAAGTGAAACAATATAGGTACGTATATAAACGTGGTATTTAATCAATCACGTATAATCATACAATCGTTATATATTTTATATTTATATTTTATAATATATAATATGTATATATTATATATAACACAGCAATGCAATACCATTTGTAGAGTATAAATATCCACTACTGGAAGGTGTTATATTTACTAGTTATATATGAATCAAAAATTACCTATACTAGATTAACTTTAATGTTGTATGGCAACAGTTATGAAATTAGAGTCAAATCAACCTAATTTTAATTCACAACCTGAAAAAGGTTTGTAACTGAACACTCATTATCATGTGTAATAACTTCTTTCCTATAAAACTTATGAAATGTGTTGGCAGATTTCCAATTACCGCGGGCTAAAATTTCATCAAGAGGGAAAATTTTCAACCAATTACTTGATGCTACTGCGGCTCTGACACTACCTGGAGTAGCATCTATTTTAGCAATTTTAAGCAAGGATTTTATCCAGCCGCTTATGACCGTACGAGATGCTGGCTTTGCTTCGCCTTTTGTTGTAATAAATAATGACTGATAATTGGCCTCAATTCTTCTATCCTTAAAAATTGTTATAGTTTTTTCTACCCATAATAGAGGATTTAATTTACTATCAGAGGTATTTCATAACAATTTCCAGCCCGATTGCTGGTGGTTGGCACTATCAGTCTTAGACCCGTAGACTGGCCAAAAAATAAAATATTGACTCGTTTTAATTAAATGCAAAGGGTCAACCTGAAGAAGAGTCAGATCGTGGACCCGTCTTCCTGAGCAAAGTAATAACAAAGCAGCTGTGCGACGAGCTACTTGAAAAGAACTATTCTTGTCAATTGAATAACTACTAATAAATTCGGGGCTTTTCAGGTCTGGGGTTTTTAATAGATATAGCTTTTAAAATGTGTTTTACTACAACATTTGAACTCAAATTATTAGATGTGTTGCATAGAGTAGCAATGGTAGATTTGTGAAGTTGGATAGTACTGTATGCATATTTTTTAGTCAAGGTCTGCTAAGTATCTAGCAAGGTCTGCGGGCAATGGCGTTTTTGGGTCAATATTATGTGTTTCGCACCATGAAAACCAATTTCTCCATGCCACATTGTAAGTTCTCTTTGTCGATGAGCGCCAAGAGGATTGTCCAGTTGTTCTTTATTCCAAGAGTTTAGGTCCGTACTCCACCCCGACATTTCCAGATCTCCAGATTGAGATTCTGGACATCTGGCGGGTGCTGTCCTGTTGATGTATCTATCAGGATTTTGTGAAGATCCCGCAAGGTGAAGGGACCCCTCCCTTCACCTTGCGGGATCTAAGGGCTCTGGCCCTGAGATCTGCTCTACAAAATACTTTCCTCCACCGTGGGACTACCAGCAGATATACTCCTGAGCATTGATTGAGGTGTGCTAACACCTTGGGCACTAAGCACGGGGGTGGAAACACCCAAGCTAGTGGAAAATTCCAAACTATGCTGAAGGCGTTGTGAACTGCCGCTTGGTGATCGTTGAGATCTAGTGTTGCATAACTGGGTACCACATAGGCCCTGTCTGACGCGAATAGGTCTATCAGTGGGGTGCCCCACTTGACAAAGATTTTCTCCGTTATTTGAGGGAGAAGATGCCATTCTGACGGCAGGCGTAGTCTTGATAAATGATCCGCTTGACTGTTGAATCTCCCGGGAAGATAATTGATCTGATATTGGATTTTGTTTTTTTGCAAGAAGGTTAGAACCTTGTTCGTTAGATGAAATAGAGCTCTGGACTTCGTGCCCCCTTCCCTCCGCAAATAAGACACTACGGTTTGATTGTCGCATTGCATTAGTATTGAGCTGTAGCTTATGATTAATACAAAGTTCTGAAGAGCGTAAAATATTGCCAACATTTCCTTTATATTGCAATGTAGATTTTGTTCTTCTTTGGTCCAGATGCCGGAGAGAGGAATATCGTTCATCTGTGCCCCCCAGGCCTGATCTGACGCATCCGTCGTCAGGAAGTTGGTCGGAGCTGGTATATGCAAGGGTCTGAATCCCTTGCAATTGTCTATCCACCATAGAATGTCCGCCCTGGCGCTTTCTGGAAGAGCGTAATTTTTGCTCGTGTTTATTGGCAGGGATAAAAGAAACATTTGTGTTTCTCGATAGCATAGTCTTCCTAATGGGATCGCGAAGCTTGCGAAATTTAACAGTCCTATCACTACTTGTAGATCTTTGACTGAAACGTTTTCTGTGACTAGAAGTTAATTTCTGTACTATCAAGGAGGATTTCTCTTCCGGAAGAGATATTTGGTTGGACCATGGATTCCAATGGATGCCGAGAAACGTCAGAGACTTTTGAGGAGCTATTATAGACTTTTCGAAGTTTACTTGCCACCCTAGATTGCTGAGAGTCTCCAACAGCATGTCCGTGTGCAGTTTTAAAGTGTTTCGACACTGATTGGCTATTAAAAAATCGTCTAAATAGACTATAATCCGCACGCTTTTTTCTCTCAGTGTTTGAGCTATCCAATTCGACAGGGTTGCAAAGATTTTGGGTGCCGTGCATAGGCCAAATAGGAGGCACGTCATTTGGAGTAATTGCCCTTCGTATATTACCCGAAGAAACCTTCTGTGGGAGGTGGATATGCTCAGATGAAAGTACGCTTGCGATAAGTCCACTTTGCACATCCAGTCTTTTGGCTGGAGGAAGTTTGGGACCCGGTGAACGTTTATCAAGTGAAACCGGGCTGCCGTTATGAAACTGTTTAATCTTTTCAAATTGAAAATTGGTCTACTTGAGCCGTCGCTCTTTGGAGCGAGGAATAATGGGGAAATGAAGCTTGGGGAAATCAATGCTTCCTCTAACACCCACTGACTTAACATTTTTGTCACTATTTTGGTCATTTCCTCGCCAGGTGGAGTTACACAAGTTCCCTTGAAATTTGGAATTTGGAGTGGCGGTTTTCGAACAAAAGGTATTCGTTACCCTTGTATTGATTGTAAAATTTGGTCGGGTGCCCCCATGGTTCTCCATTTGTCTAGATAGAAAACTAATTGACCCGCCCGAAACGATTGGTTGTCATTGTTTCGACTTCCTGGTGTTACCTCTATTTGTAGAGGAACTAAATGGTCTTTTTGTGCCACCCCTTTGCCCTCTGGGAGCAGACGGCTCTGGCCGTGAATTCCAGTAATTAGGTGGGGGGTATTACTTGCCCGTAGTTCGACTGATTCGGCGGTGGGGGCGCATGGTCGCGAGATGTGCTCGGATATGAGAACGCACTATTCGGGTATTGACAATAGCCAGGTATTGGGTTATAACTATTAAATCTATTAAATGAACCCTGCGCTACGTCATGGTATTCCTTCCTTTTACTTTTTGACTGAGGAAGGCGGTTGGAACCGAGCTTATAGGATTAATAGTTCTAAATCCTATAAGCTCGGTTCCAACCGCCTTATAGGATTTAGATATTGTTTTGTAATAGGATTAAAAGCTTTACGTACACCACCTTCTTTTTCTATGGTAGAGGTGAAAGAAGATTCCTCAAATATGCAAGTAGATGAGGGTGGAATTTTATTTAGTGTTGATTTAATTAAAGGGTTACGAACCTGGTTAAGAATACCCTCTCGACGCATTTGAATGATTTCTGCTCTGTGGCCACAAACTAATTGCAATAAATCAGACGAGACTTTGTGAAAATCTCCCTTCAAGAATAGTTCCTCAACTTTTTTGCACGCTAATGCAATCCAGTCAGGATCACAAGGCTGCGTCTGAATCCAAGTTAAAAGGTTACGGGGGAGATTTTGTAATTCCTCATTTTGTTTCAAGACGCAAAACGTTAAGGCTGCGTATGCTTTCTCTGGATGAGCATAGTAACGTAGGTTATCATAAGATTTGATTTCGTCGTTTACTTCTAAATTGACAAAACCGGGGGTATGCGCATAAATTTTTTGGGTGTCGGCATAACGAATTTCGGACCAAGTGTCTGAACTTAACCTCTGCATTTCATTCAACATTTTAAGGAACTGAGCTGGCGTTTTAGGAACTGCCGGTTCCTTTAATTCCTAATTTGGTTTCGATACCAAATGTAAAACCTGAAGTAGGATTTTCGGAATTAGTAGTACGAACTGGACTATTCTCGGTTTGTTCGTACAATGTGCGACTAGCATTCGAACTAACGGACACATTGTCATAATTGTCACAAACAGGATGCGTCTGCGCTGCTTGAAAATTAGGGTTGTACATCAAGAAGTTCCGAAGCTCACTAACCTCTTTATTTAGTTTCTCGTACTTGTTTGATAACCGACGTCCTTTCGAGTTGCGATGACGGCGGCGTTGATGTCTCTGTGGAGACTCCGATGACTGATCTCGCGAACTTGAGCTGCTGCTGCTGCTGCTGCCGGAGCTACTAGGGCGTCGCCGTCTTTTTTGCGCTGAACAAGCCCGATCTCCACGCATGGTAGGCACGTCTTTGTCCGACATTGCACTATGCTATGAGAAAATAAAAAACAATTGCAAATACGATAAAAAACTGAATTTTAACGAACGGTTTAAAAACCGTTGGTATATTTCATCATTAATTTTTAGGTAAGAATTTTATTCACAATAATCAAGGAATGATTATTATCGTAGAATATTTTAAATTTTATTTTTATATAATAAATAAATTTTCATTTTTTTTTTATATATATTTAAATATTTTAAATATATATAATATATATATATAAAAACATTAGGGGGTACTCACCTGCTTAAAGCAGATACCAATTTGAATAAATTCTTACCAGTTGATGTTCACTCGACGGGAACTAAAACGCCAATGACGAAGGGGCAGCGTGCTCTGATCTACGCGCACACTACCCCCACCTGGTGGCGAAAGGAAGCAACCGGAAATACGGATAAAGAGTAGGTCAATTAGGTTTTATAAATGACGGGAAATCACACGCCTATCTCATTATTAAGCTTTGAATAACAGTCAAGTGGTTTAATAATGCAGAATCATTCATTGATTCTCTTGGCTCTTATATAAACTCACAAAAGCAATTTAAAAATATAACTATAACTGGAGACATCAACATCAATTTGATTAGTGGACCAAAAGACGAAGCGCCCTCCATCAAAAACAGGTATCTTTATTTGGGTATGCTTTCTTTGCATGGGTTATTGACAGGCCATCAACTTCCTACGAGATTTGATAAATTGTCTGGATCACGTTATTTTAAAAAGTCACTTGAATATGTGTCATATTAAGGCCCACATTATGGTATTAGATACTGGTATCACAGATCATAGAATGGTATATTTCGATTTAATAATTGAAAATTAAACATTTAAAACCAAAAATATTAAAACTATCACAGATTATACTGAAGCTTAAAATCTCAGAAAATAAATCTTAATAATCTAATTCTACTGTCTGACCCTGACACTATTACAAATCAACGTATTCATAAAATATCTGAATTTATAAATGAAAACACAAAACTTGTTACTATTACTGGTCTTGTCAAATGTATTCAAAATAGAAACAAATTGCAAAACAAACTCAAATCCGATCCACAAAACGAAATACTCAAAATATCATATCGCAGATATCGCAATTTCCTAAATAATCTTTAAAAAAAACTTAAACGTGCATAGGACAGAAACAAACTTGATCTTGCTCTAAACAATCCGAAACCCCTATGGGACACAATCAAATCTATTGCTTAAATAAAGACAAATCACATAACACGTTGGCAGCGATCTTGCAAATAAAATAGTTAATACAAACAATGATAACATAACATTAAATATCAGGACTTGCAACTGCATTCCTTCGCTCTTTATGACACTGACTGTGGGTTTATGAGGTTCTAATGAATTTGAAAAACTCGAGCGCTCCTGGATGGGACAATATTACTACTGCATTCCTAAATCTGGCTGGCATTGCTTTGACTCCAATTCTAACCCATTTATTTATCTTATGTTTCAAATTTGGTGTTTTCCTCCAATCGTTAAAACGTTCAATTATTCACCCAGTCCACAAGGGGGAAGCAGGGACGACATTACTAAATACAGACCAATCTCGGTATTACTAGCCATTTCCAAAATTCTTGAAAAACTATTAAACTCCCGGTTTGTAAATTTAATCTTTTTTCTGCACGTCAATACGGATATAGATCTGGCCGTAAAACGGAAGATGCTGTGCCTGACTTCACTAAATCGATAGTCTCACAACTAGATTCTAGGAAAAAATGCATTTCCGTACCAATTCTTCCGCAAAACCTCGAAACCAACATCGACCTTTAAAACTGTCAGACTATCTACACGATCGCAGACAAAAATCAAAGTAGGACAGTTCTTGAGTGAGGATAGTCAGTTGGACAAGGCAGTGTACTTGGCCCTACTCTTTTCTCATTTATATAAATAGCTTACATACATACATATAATCACATCTATATCCCTTGCGGGGTAGACAGAGCCAACAGTCCTGAGCGGACTGATAGGCCACGTTCAGCTATTTGGCTTTAAGATAGAATTGAGATTCGAATAGTGACAAGTTGCTAGCCTATCGCCTAAAAAAAGAATCTCAAGTTTGTAAGCCTATCCCTTAGTCGCCTTTTACGACATCCATGGGAAAGAGATGGAGTGGTCCTATTCTTTTTTGTATTGGTGCCGGGAACCACACGACATAAATAGCTTATGCGAGTTAAATCTGAGAGGAGGTCAGGTGTTCTCCTACGCAGATGATACTGATGATGATGGGAAAATGTGTATGAGCTTGCAGAACAAGGCCTAAAAACAGCTAACTATTGGTTAAAATCTAACATTCTGACTAAGAAGTACTTCTAAAACTAATTTTATTGCCTTTTCTATTCGAAATGTTTCACCTGAAAATGTAACTAAAATTATTAAAATGAGTTTCTATAAATATTGTGCAGTACCTCAATGCACTAATACAAAAAAAAAAACTCCTACGAAACTATTATTTTCTGTGCCGGTGGATTTGAATAATCGCAAGAAGTGGTTTCAGCTTGCTCGGCGTAATGCTGATGATATATCACCAAAACACGTCCTCATTTTTGTGAAGACCACTTTGATGTGTAGAAACGGATTCGGGGAACTAATCTGGCATCAGAGGAAGACAAAGACGATTTTTATAGTGCACTGAACCTGACTTTGAAGAACATCCGTAAACAGGACATAATTATCGTCATGGGAGACCTGAATGCCAAGGTCGGTGTAGATAACAACGGTGTTCAGAGACACATGGGCAGACACGGGCTGGGAGTCCGGAACGAGAATGGGGAGAGATTATTGGAGTTCTGCCAAGACAATGACCTTACCATCGGAGGCACATTATTCATCCACGGAGACCACCACAAATACACCTGGAACTCACCCGATAGAGTTACCAAGAACCAAATCGACCACCTTGCCATTAGCTCTAAATGGCGCTCATCACTGCTCGATGTTCGCAACCGTCGTGGCGCGGATATCGACAGCGACCACCACCTTGTTGTAGCTGAGGTGCGGCTAAAAGTAGCTGTAGCCCGATCTGCAAGCGTGGTTACTAAGACTAGCAAACGATTTGAGTCAACAAGTTGCGGGACCCAGACACACAGGACGCCTTTAGGCTAGAGCTGCGCAATCGCTTCTCCGTTCTCGAGATGGACTCTTCTTCTGTCAACGCGGAGTGGAACCACATTAAAATGGCCTACGAAGAGACCAGCTCCGTCGTTCTAGGACACAAAACACACACACGGGAAGATTGGATGTCACAGCAAACCTGGAATCTAGTGGAAGAAAGGCGTAAACTCCACGTGAAAATACTGAATACCCACGATGAGGCAGCAAGAGAAGATCTGAGGCAGCAATACAGACAGGTACACAGGAACATTTACCGCAGTACCCGCCACGACCGGCGAGTATGGGCGGATAGTGTTGCGGATTGCGCCCAACGAGCTGCTGATTCCGGTAATCTGAGGGAGATGTACAAGGCGACAAAGGCCTTGGCCGGGAACAGGAGTCAGAGATGGAAAAAGCCTTTGAAAGACAAAGAGGGCCGGTTTGTTGTGACATCGGAGGCACAGCTTCAGCGCTGGAGAGAGCACTTCGAGGAGATCTTCCAAGTCCCGAACGACCCTGTCGCCGCCATCATACCTGCCGTCAGCTTGCCCGCACAAAGCCTGGACATTGATGTATCCCCACCTACTGGAGAGGAAGTAATCGATGCCATCCGGTCACTAAAGAATGGTAAAGCCCCAGGAGTCGACTTTATCACAGCGGAAATGCTTAAAGCCGACGTTCCAACCGCTGCAAACGCGCTGACACCCCTATTGCGGAATATCTAGTCAGCCGAAGAGTTACCCGATGACTGGAATAAAGGCCTACTGATCACCGTGCCCAAGAAGGGAGACCTCAGTGAATGTGGCAATTGGAGAGGTATAACTTTGCTCTCGATCCCATCTAAGGTGCTTTGCAAAATCATCCTGGATAGACTGTCGAGGGCCATAGAACCTCTCCTTCGCAAAGAGCAGGCTGGTTTCCGGCCCAATTGATCGTGTACGGACCAGATCAACACCTTGCGCATTATCCTCGAACAGGCATCAGAATGGCGGAGGGAAATTTATTTGACCTTCGTGGATTTCGAAAAAGCCTTCGACACGCTGAGATGGAGCTGTATCTGGAACAGGCTACGTGAAATTGGAGTCCCCGAGAAAATCACGAACTTGATTGAGGCCCTCTACGGAAATTATTCTTGTAGAGTGACCCACAACGGCCTCGTCTCGGAGGACATACCGGTTCATGCTGGTGTGCGGCAGGGATGTCTTCTTTCGCCTCTCCTCTTCCTTGTCGTTCTCGATGGCATAATGCATGACACGACCAACAACATCGCCGCGGCATATAGTGGGGCCTCTCCAATGTTTTAGAAGACTTGGACTATGCCGATGATCTATGCCTGTTGAGTCATACACGCGCCGACATGCAGGCCAAGCTGGACGACCTACGACGAGAGTCTTTGAAGGTTGGACTAAAAGTGAATATCAGGAAGACCCAGGAAATGAGGTGCGGGACAACTGGCTCCCTGCCATTGCTTATCGGCGCAGAGGGGGTGGAGAGAGTCCACAAGTTCACCTACCTCGGTAGTGTAGTATCGGAAACTGGAGGGACCGAAGAGGACATCACTTCGAGAATCGCCAAGGCAAGAGCAACCTTCGCACAGCTCCGTCCTGTATGGCAATCACGGAAACTGACTAGGAGAGTTAAGCTCAAAATATTCCGGTCCAATGTGACCGTTTTGCTGTATGGGTGTGAGACGTGGAAGGTCACTAAAGACATCTCGCACCGTCTCCAAGTCGTCAATAACCGCTGTCTTCGCCATATTCTCGGTGTTTACTGGCCTGAGAAAATCTCCAACGTAGACCTGTGGGAACGCTGCGGTGAGACTTCGATCGACCAGCAGATCAAACGCCGCAAATGGAACTGGATCGGCCACACGCTCCGAAGAGACCCCGAACACATACCGAGGCAAGCCCTAGACTGGAATCCCCAAAGAAAGCGTAAACGTGGCCGCCCTAAACAGACCTGGCGGCGGACAAGCATCGCAGAGGTGAAGAATCTAGGGAAGACTTGGAGCGAAATAAAACGCGAAGCTCAAGACCGAGCGGGATGGCGACGCACTGTGGATGCCCTCTGCCCCAGCTAGGGGACATAGGACCTTAAGTCACTTTGATGTTTGTATTTACGATGATAAGTTCTTATTATTCGGCAGCATTAAAATCTGGATTTTCTTTGAAGAAGACGCCAACCATTATTGCGTCCACTTTTGGTAGGTTTCGACTGTCAGATTTCTCGAAATTGGTTTCCATTATGAAATACCTATGTTATCTGAGCAATCCTGAGCGATAAAACACTTATACAATCTTGAAAAATAATAGCGAACACCAAGGAACGGTGCGATCCACAGTCTGTTTGAGCGTAATTTACGTCATAATAGAAATAGCCAATCACGGTCGTTTTTAGTCACGTGACAGCTGCATAAAAAACCCTAATTTTCGGAGACGGATTTTGTTAAAAAATTTGTGCCAAATATGGAGTGTGAACGCCTATTTGTAAATATGTGGGCTGGATGAGTGCTGCTGGACCTGGGGAACAGGTGTGGATAGCAGGACGCGCTACAGCTGCTCATTATGTGCAAGTGCTGGAAGAAACCATGTTACCAACTGTGCGGTGTATTTATCCGATTGATGATATGCCAAAAATATCATTAGTGCAAGACAACTGCCTTATGCATCGAGTCTATATAGTGCGTGAAAGGTTCTGCCAATTTATATAAAAAGAACTAATTACTTAAATAGTATTTTAAGGACAGCTTCAATATCTTTTCTTTATGAAAACGAATCATTAAGCTGTAACCTTAATAACAGGAGATAAGTGGATGATACAATTAGTGTAATATACTGTTTGTATAGCTTTATCAATCAATATGTAAATAAAACTATAGGTAAACTGTTTCAATAAAATTTACTAATTTTAATTATTAAATGTTTTATTCTGCTCCCTCTCGTTTAATATTTCTTGCTGATTTCTGTGTTTGAAGACACGGGTATTGTAATTCTTAGATATTAGTTAGTTAGTTAGTCAGCCAGTTACTTAGTTCAAATGGCACCTTGAAACATTAAAAATTGTCAGTAACACTAAAATAGACAAAAAAATCCTTGAATAACTTCGGAATCCAAGTAACGCTAGTAACTAGAAGAACCGAGTGTGAGCAAGGGAGATTATCTAATATATCTTAGATCTCACTTGCTCACACGAAGTAATAAAATTGCTACCCAATAACTTTCAAAGGAACCACTACCTATGTTAGGGTCGTGTGCAGACAAAATTTCAACCTTATTAAAATGACATATATTCTAGCAGTCGTAGGCTTCTCTCTATAGGCAAATCTTATGCAAATAATGAGAGACGACGATATCTTGATCGACAATTATCGGGCCCAGTTTGGCCACCGTTGTTGATTACCGTCTCTTTCTGTTTTATTATTGGTATTTAAGACCGTATTCATTTGATGGAATATTTATTCTTTTTAAATATGCATGTGTGTGTGTATGTACTGGAACCACAGTGCACGCTATTTTAACCCGTAAGAATTTTAAACGCATGTAGGCTGTGAATAGATGCTGAACCTATGCAAAATACCTGTGAAATTTTATGTTGGAACAAATATAATAAAACTGTAACTGAACATTGTCTGTACATTGAAGATATTTAAGAAAAAATATTGTAAGGGGTCTTTTTAGGGTCAATAGAAGCCAAAACATTTTATTTTTTATTTTTGTCTGTCTGTCTGTCTGTCTGTCTGTCTGTCCAATGGCTATATGTTTCGCGATGACAATTAACAAATCGCAAGGTCAAACACTTGGAGCAGCCGGAGTCGACCTCAGGACGATTTGCTTCTCACACGGACAGCTCTACGTCGCTTGCTCGCGGGTCACCAGCTGTGACAGTTAATTTGTGATGTCTCCAATGGGCAAGACAGCAAATGTTGTAAACAAAGAGATAGGTACTTTAACTTTCCATTATTATAATTTCCTTTTTTTGTCTTTAGAATTTATTCGTTTTTTAACAGCTGCGCTTCCGAGCTTTGCTTTTGTAAGAAAAATAAACTATGTTCTATTCCAGGCATTATTCTTCCCGTGTACGTAAGTTTCATCAAAATCCATCCAATAGAATTTGCGTGATTGAATAGCATCCTCAAACAAGCACTCACGTAGGTTCATCAATTTTTTTGCATAATCTATACTAACATTATAAAGCTGAAGAGTTTGTTTGTTTGAACGCGCTAATCTTAGGAAAAATTATTTTTGCGTTGAATATACCATTTATCGAGGAAGGCTTTAGGCTATATAACATCACGCTGCAACTTTAACGAGAAAACAAAAAATGGACTATGTGAAAAAAAACGTGGAAAATTATTCATTCTTGTGGGCTTCAATGATGCTCAAAATAACAATTCCACGCGGACGAAGTCGCGGGCACAGCTAGTGTTGGAATAAAGCGAGGCACACTGAACTCGGGAAAAAAGATAGGTAGAAAGGAATGGGCACTCCACTTAACTCGGGTTAGGCCTCCAAATGTTGCTACAGGTCCCGTCGTAATGGCTCCTTTCTCCTTAAGTAGGTCCACTGCAAGTTGTCGCCTCAGCTAACGCACCTTTGTAGGGTATACCACGATGTTGTTGCTGTAGTCCGATTTTGTCCTGTCACGGTCGCCAAATTATGTCGATGCCCGCCGAATGAAGGCTTCGTGGTTGTAGAGCGGGGTAGACATCTAATATTTTCTAATATGTGAATCCGTCGTGATATACCTCGTGGCGATGTCCGATTGTTGTAGCGGAAGGAAGAAAAGTGGACGATGCGAGCCGCGCGCGTTACGTGGCCGTCTCCGCCCGCGCATCTCCCGCGCTTCCATCGCGCAGTGTCCCCCGCTGTGTTCCCCTCTTAGGAATTGCTCCCATATATTAGGGAGCCGTGACAATATATTATAAATAGCTCTTCCCCTTGGACCGCGGCTGAGTGCGAACGTGTCTAGTAATTTTTTTTTTGCGAATTTTAAGAAATTGTTAAATAAATAATGTTCGCCCCGCGGCCCGACGGGCTGCGCACGGCAACTCCCCGCCCGCGCGTTTTTGGGCTCCGAAATGGAGCCCCCACCAGTTGCGCGCTCGTGCCGCCACCACCACCGCCGAGACATCAACAACCCGTCCGGGCTCCCCTCTGGACGACAATTACCGGACACCGGAGGCAGAGTCCAGTGAAGACCACGCCCTTTC